>NC_136060.1:220887462-221506367 GCF_964261635.1 Lissotriton helveticus
AAAGCGTTGGATAGCGTAGGGGTAAAAATTACAATTCCCACTCCAAAGAGTGCAACAGTAGAGAAAGTGTTGGATAGCGTAGGAGTAAAAATTACTATTCTCACTCCAGAGAGTGCAACAGTAGGGAAAGCGTTGGATAGCGGGAGAGTTAAAATTACTATTCCCACTCCAAAGAGTGCAACAGTAGAGAAAGTGTTGGATAGCGTAGGGGTAAACATTACTATTCCCACTCCAGAGAGTGCAACAGTAGGGAAAGTGTTGGATAGCGTAGGGGTAAAAATTACTATTCCCACTCCAAAGAGTGCAACAGTAGGGAAAGCATTGGATAGCGTAGGGGTAAAAATTACTATTCCCACTCCAGAGTATGCAACAGTAGGGAAAGCGTTGGATAGCGTAGGGGTAAAAATTACTATTCCCACTCCAGTGAGTGTAACAGTAGGGAAAGCGTTGGATAGCATAGGAGTAAACATTACTATTCCCACTCCAGAGAATGCAACAGTAGGGAAAGCGTTGGATAGCGTAGGGGTAAAAATTACTATTCCCACTCAAGTGAGTGCAACAGTAGGGAAAGCGTTGGATAGCGTAGGGGTAAAAATTACTATTCCCACTCCAGAGAGTGCAACAGTAGGGAAAGCATTGGATAGCGGGAGAGTTAAAATTACGATTCCCAGTCCAAAGAGTGCAACAGTATGGAAAGCATTGGATAGCGTAGGGGTAAAAATTACTATTCCCACTCCAGAGAGTGCAACAGTAGGGAAAGCATTGGATAGCATGGGGATAAAAATTACTATTCCCACTCCAGAGAGTGCAACAGTAGGGAAAGTGTTGAATAGCAGCAGTGTAAAATTACTATTTCCTCTCCACAGAGTGCAACAGTATGGAAAGCATTGGATAGCGTACGGGTAAAAATTACTAGTCCCAATCCAGAAAGTGCAACAGTAGGGAAAGCGTTGGATAGCGGGAGAGTTAAAATTACTATTCTCACTCCAAAGAGTGCAACAGTAGGGAAAGCATTGGATAGCGTAGGGGTAAAGATTAGTATTCCCAATCAAGAAAGTGCAACAGTAGGGAAAGTGTTGTATAGCGGGAGGGTTAAAATTACTATTCCCACTCCAGAGAGTGCAACAGTAGGGAAAGCGTTGGATAGCGTAGGGGTAAAAATTACTATTCCCACTCCAAAGAGTGCAACAGTATGGAAAGCATTGGATAGCGTAGGGGTAAAAATTACTATTCCCAATCCAGAAAGTGCAACAGTAGGAAAAGCGTTGGATAGCGGGAGAGTTAAAATTACTATTCTCACTCCAAAGAGTGCAACAGTAGGGAAAGCATTGGATAGCGTAGGGGTAAAAATTAGTATTCCCAATCAAGAAAGTGCAACAGTAGGGAAAGTGTTGTATAGCGGGAGGGTTAAAATTACTATTCCCACTCCAGGGAGTGCAACAGTAGGGAAAGCGTTGGATAGCATAGGGGTAAAAATTAATATTCCCACTCCAAAGCGTGCAACAGTAGAGAAAGTGTTGGATAGCGTAGGGGTAAAAATTACTATTCACATTCCAAAGAGTGCAACAGTAGGGAAAGCATTGGATAGCGTAGGTGTAAAAATTACTATTCCCACTCCAAAGAGTGCAACAGTAGGGAAAGCATTGGATAGCGTAGGGGTAAAAATTAGTATTCCCAATCCAGAAAGTGAACAGTAGGGAAAGTGTTGGATAGCGTGAGGGTTAAAATTACTATTCCCACTCCAGAGGGTGCAACAGTAGGGAAAGCTTTGGATAGCGTAGGGGTAAAAATTACTATTCCCACTCCAAAGAGTTCAACAGTAGAGAAAGTGTTGGATAGCGTAGGAGTAAAAATTACTATTCTCACTCCAGAGAGTGCAACAGTAGGGAAAGCGTTGGATAGCGGGAGAGTTAAAATTACTATTCCCACTCCAAAGTGTGCAACAGTAGAGAAAGCGTAGGATAGCGTAGGGGTAAACATTACTATTCCCACTCCAAAGAATGCAACAGTAGAGAAAGTGTTGGATAGCGTAGGGGTAAAAATTACTATTCCCACTCCAAAGAGTGCAACAGTAGGGAAAGCATTATATAGCGTAGGGGTAAAAATTACTATTCCCACTCCAAAGAGTGCAACAGTAGGGAAAGCATTGGATAGCGTAGGGGTAAAAATTAGTATTCCCAATACAGAAAGTGAACAGTAGGAAAAGTGTTGGATAGCGTAGGGGTAAAAATTACTATTCCCACTCCAAAGAGTGCAACAGTAGGGAAAGCATTGGATAGCGTAGGGGTAAAAATTACTATTCCCACTCCAGAGTATGCAACAGTAGGGAAAGCGTTGGGTAGCGTAGGGGTAAAAATTTACTATTCCCACTCCAGTGAGTGTAACAGTAGGGAAAGCGTTGGATAGCGTAGGAGTAAAAATTACTATTCCCACTCCAGAGAGTGCAACAGTAGGAAAAGCGTTGGATAGCGGGAGAGTTAAAATGACTATTCTCACTCCAAAGAGTGCAACAGTAGGGAAAGCATTGGATAGCGTAGGGGTAAAAATTAGTATTCCCAATCAAGAAAGTGCAACAGTAGGGAAAGTGTTGTATAGCGGGAGGGTCAAAATTACTATTCCCACTCCAGAGAGTGCAACAGTAGGGAAAGCGTTGGATAGCGTAGGGGTAAAAATTACTATTCCCACTCCAAAGAGTGCAACAGTAGGGAAAGCATTATATAGCGTAGGGGTAAAAATTACTATTCCCACTCCAAAGAGTGCACCAGTAGAGAAAGTGTTGGATAGCGTAGGGGTAAAAATTACTATTCCCACTCCAAAGAGTGCAACAGTAGGGAAAGCATTATATAGCGTTGGGGTAAAAATTACTATTCCCACTCCAAAGAGTGCAACAGTAGGGAAAGCATTGGATAGCGTAGGGGTAAAAATTTGTATTCCCAATCCAGAAAGTGAACAGTAGGGAAAGTGTTGGATAGCGTGAGGGTTAAAATTACTATTCCCACTCCAGAGGGTGCAACAGTAGGGAAAGCGTTGGATAGCGTAGGGGTAAAAATTACTATTCCCACTCCAAAGAGTGCAACAGTAGAGAAAGTGTTGGATAGCGTAGGAGTAAAAATTACTATTCTCACTCCAGAGAGTGCAACAGTAGGGAAAGCGTTGGATAGCTGAAGAGTTAAAATTACTATTCCCACTCCAAAGAGTGCAACAGTAGAGAAAGCGTTGGATAGCGTAGGGGTAAACATTACTATTCCCACTCCAGAGAGTGCAACAGTAGGGAAAGTGTTGGATAGCGTAGGGGTAAAAATTACTATTCCCACTCCAAAGAGTGCAACAGTAGGGAAAGCATTGGATAGCGTAGGGGTAAAAATTACTATTCCCACTCCAGAGTATGCAACAGTAGGGAAAGCGTTGGATAGTGTAGGGGTAAAAATTACTATTCCCACTCCAGTGAGTGTAACAGTAGGGAAAGCGTTGGATAGCGTAGGAGTAAAAATTACTATTCTCACTCCAGAGAATGCAACAGTAGGGAAAGCGTTGGATAGCGTAGGAGTAAAAATTACTATTCCCACTCAAGTGAGTGCAACAGTAGGGAAAGCGTTGGATAGCGTAGGGGTAAAAATTACTATTCCCACTCCAGAGAGTGCAACAGTAGGGAAAGCATTGGATAGCGGGAGAGTTAAAATTACGATTCCCAGTCCAAAGAGTGCAACAGTATGGAAAGCATTGGATAGCATAGGGGTAAAAATTACTATTCCCACACCAGAGAGTGCAACAGTAGGGAAAGCATTGGATAGCATAGGGATAAAAATTACTATTCCCACTACAGAGAGTGCAACAGTAGGGAAAGTGTTGGATAGCAGCAGTGTAAAATTACTATTTCCACTCCACAGAGTGCAACAGTATGGAAAGCATTGGATAGCGTACGGGTAAAAATTACTATTCCCAATCCAGAAAGTGCAACAGTAGGAAAAGCGTTGGATAGCGGGAGAGTTAAAATGACTATTCTCACTCCAAAGAGTGCAACAGTAGGGAAAGCATTGGATAGCGTAGGGGTAAAAATTAGTATTCCCAATCAAGAAAGTGCAACAGTAGGGAAAGTGTTGTATAGCGGGAGGGTTAAAATTACTATTCCCACTCCAGAGAGTGCAACAGTAGGGAAAGCGTTGGATAGCGTAGGGGTAAAAATTACTATTCCCACTCCAAAGAGTGCAACAGTAGAGAAAGTGTTGGATAGCGTAGGGGTAAAAATTACTATTCCCACTCCAAGAGTGCAACAGTAGGGAAAGCCTTATATAGCGTAGGGGTAAAAATTACTATTCCCACTCCAAAGAGTGCAACAGTAGGGAAAGCATTGGATAGCGTAGGGGTAAAAATTACTATTCCCAATCCAGAAAGTGCAACAGTAGGGAAAGCGTTGGATAGTGGGAGGGTTAAAATTAATATTTCCACTCCAGAGAGTGCAACAGTATGGAAAGAGTTGGATAGTGTAGGGGTTAAAATGACTATTCCCTCTCCAAAGAGTGCAACAGTAGGGAAAGCATTGGATAGCGTAGGGGTAAAAATTAGTATTCCCAATCAAGAAAGTGCAACAGTAGGGAAAGTGTTGTATAGCGGGAGGGTTAAAATTACTATTCCCACTCCAGAGAGTGCAACAGTAGGGAAAGCGTTGGATAGCGTAGGGGTAAAAATTACTATTCCCACTCCAAAGAGTGCAACGGTAGAGAAAGTGTTGGATAGTGTAGGGGTAAAAATTACTATTCCTACTCCAAAGAGTGCAACAGTAGAGAAAGTGTTGGATAGCGTAGGAGTAAAAATTACTATTCTCACTCCAGAGAGTGCAACAGTAGGGTAAGCGTTGGATAGCGGGAGAGTTAAAATTACTATTCCCACTCCAAAGTGTGCAACAGTAGAGAAAGCGTTGGATAGCGTAGGGGTAAACATTACTATTCCCACTCCAAAGAATGCAACAGTAGAGAAAGTGTTGGATAGTGTAGGGGTAAAAATTACTATTCCCACTCCAAAGAGTGCAACAGTAGGGAAAGCATTATATAGCGTAGGGGTAAAAATTACTATTCCCACTCCAAAGAGTGCAACAGTAGGGAACGCATTGGATAGCGTAGGGGTAAAAATTTGTATTCCCAATCCAGAAAGTGAACAGTAGGAAAAGTGTTGGATAGGGTAGGGGTAAAAATTACTATTCCCACTCCAAAGAGTGCAACAGTAGGGAAAGCATTGGATAGCGTAGGGGTAAAAATTACTATTCCCACTCCAGGTTATGCAACAGTAGGGAAAGCGTTGGGTAGCGTAGGGGTAAAAATTACTATTCCCACTCCAGTGAGTGTAACAGTAGGGAAAGCGTTGGATAGCGTAGGAGTAAAAATTACTATTCCCACTCCAGAGAATGCAACAGTAGGGAAAGCGTTGGATAGCGTAGGGGTAAAAATTACAATTCCCACTCCAAAGAGTGCAACAGTAGAGAAAGTGTTGGATAGCGTAGGAGTAAAAATTACTATTCTCACTCCAGAGAGTGCAACAGTAGGGAAAGCGTTGGATAGCGGGAGAGTTAAAATTACTATTCCCACTCCAAAGAGTGCAACAGTAGAGAAAGTGTTGGATAGCGTAGGGGTAAACATTACTATTCCCACTCCAGAGAGTGCAACAGTAGGGAAAGTGTTGGATAGCGTAGGGGTAAAAATTACTATTCCCACTCCAAAGAGTGCAACAGTAGGGAAAGCATTGGATAGCGTAGGGGTAAAAATTACTATTCCCACTCCAGAGTATGCAACAGTAGGGAAAGCGTTGGATAGCGTAGGGGTAAAAATTACTATTCCCACTCCAGTGAGTGTAACAGTAGGGAAAGCGTTGGATAGCATAGGAGTAAACATTAATATTCCCACTCCAGAGAATGCAACAGTAGGGAAAGCGTTGGATAGCGTAGGGGTAAAAATTACTATTCCCACTCAAGTGAGTGCAACAGTAGGGAAAGCGTTGGATAGCGTAGGGGTAAAAATTACTATTCCCACTCCAGAGAGTGCAACAGTAGGGAAAGCATTGGATAGCGGGAGAGTTAAAATTACGATTCCCAGTCCAAAGAGTGCAACAGTATGGAAAGCATTGGATAGCGTAGGGGTAAAAATTACTATTCCCACTCCAGAGAGTGCAACAGTAGGGAAAGCATTGGATAGCATGGGGATAAAAATTACTATTCCCACTCCAGAGAGTGCAACAGTAGGGAAAGTGTTGAATAGCAGCAGTGTAAAATTACTATTTCCACTCCACAGAGTGCAACAGTATGGAAAGCATTGGATAGCGTACGGGTAAAAATTACTAGTCCCAATCCAGAAAGTGCAACAGTAGGGAAAGCGTTGGATAGCGGGAGAATTAAAATTACTATTCCAACTCCAAAGAGTGCAACAGTAGGGAAAGCATTGGATAGCGTAGGGGTAAAGATTAGTATTCCCAATCAAGAAAGTGCAACAGTAGGGAAAGTGTTGTATAGCGGGAGGGTTAAAATTACTATTCCCACTCCAGAGAGTGCAACAGTAGGGAAAGCGTTGGATAGCGTAGGGGTAAAAATTACTATTCCCACTCCAAAGAGTGCAACAGTATGGAAAGCATTGGATAGCGTAGGGGTAAAAATTACTATTCCCAATCCAGAAAGTGCAACAGTAGGAAAAGCGTTGGATAGCGGGAGAGTTAAAATTACTATTCTCACTCCAAAGAGTGCAACAGTAGGGAAAGCATTGGATAGCGTAGGGGTAAAAATTAGTATTCCCAATCAAGAAAGTGCAACAGTAGGGAAAGTGTTGTATAGCGGGAGGGTTAAAATTACTATTCCCACTCCAGGGAGTGCAACAGTAGGGAAAGCGTTGGATAGCATAGGGGTAAAAATTAATATTCCCACTCCAAAGAGTGCAACAGTAGAGAAAGTGTTGGATAGCGTAGGGGTAAAAATTACTATTCCCATTCCAAAGAGTGCAACAGTAGGGAAAGCATTGTATAGCGTAGGTGTAAAAATTACTATTCCCACTCCAAAGAGTGCAACAGTAGGGAAAGCATTGGATAGCGTAGGGGTAAAAATTAGTATTCCCAATCCAGAAAGTGAACAGTAGGGAAAGTGTTGGATAGCGTGAGGGTTAAAATTACTATTCCCACTCCAGAGGGTGCAACAGTAGGGAAAGCTTTGGATAGCGTAGGGGTAAAAATTACTATTCCCACTCCAAAGAGTTCAACAGTAGAGAAAGTGTTGGATAGCGTAGGAGTAAAAATTACTATTCTCACTCCAGAGAGTGCAACAGTAGGGAAAGCGTTGGATAGCGGGAGAGTTAAAATTACTATTCCCACTCCAAAGTGTGCAACAGTAGAGAAAGCGTAGGATAGCGTAGGGGTAAACATTACTATTCCCACTCCAAAGAATGCAACAGTAGAGAAAGTGTTGGATAGCGTAGGGGTAAAAATTACTATTCCCACTCCAAAGAGTGCAACAGTAGGGAAAGCATTATATAGCGTAGGGGTAAAAATTACTATTCCCACTCCAAAGAGTGCAACAGTAGGGAAAGCATTGGATAGCGTAGGGGTAAAAATTAGTATTCCCAATACAGAAAGTGAACAGTAGGAAAAGTGTTGGATAGCGTAGGGGTAAAAATTACTATTCCCACTCCAAAGAGTGCAACAGTAGGGAAAGCATTGGATAGCGTAGGGGTAAAAATTACTATTCCCACTCCAGAGTATGCAACAGTAGGGAAAGCGTTGGGTAGCGTAGGGGTAAAAATTTACTATTCCCACTCCAGTGAGTGTAACAGTAGGGAAAGCGTTGGATAGCGTAGGAGTAAAAATTACTATTCCCACTCCAGAGAGTGCAACAGTAGGGAAAGCGTTGGATAGCGTAGGGGTAAAAATTACTATTCCCACTCAAGTGAGTGCAACAGTAGGGAAAGCGTTGGATAGCGTAGGGGTAAAAATTACTATTCCCACTCCAGAGAGTGCAACAGTAGGGAAAGCATTGGATAGCGGGAGATTTAAAATTACGATTCCCAGTCCAAAGAGTGCAAGAGTATGGAAAGCATTGGATAGCGTAGGGGTAAAAATTACTATTCCCACTCCAGAGAGTGCAACAGTAGGGAAAGTGTTGGATAGCAGCAGTGTAAAATTACTATTTCCACTCCACAGAGTGCAACAGTATGGAAAGCATTGGATAGCGTACGGGTAAAAATTACTATTCCCAATCCAGAAAGTGCAACAGTAGGAAAAGCGTTGGATAGCGGGAGAGTTAAAATAACTATTCTCACTCCAAAGAGTGCAACAGTAGGGAAAGCATTGGATAGCGTAGGGGTAAAAATTAGTATTCCCAATCAAGAAAGTGCAACAGTAGGGAAAGTGTTGTATAGCGGGAGGGTTAAAATTACTATTCCCACTCCAGAGAGTGCAACAGTAGGGAAAGCGTTGGATAGCGTAGGGGTAAAAATTACTATTCCAACTCCAAAGAGTGCAACAGTAGAGAAAGTGTTGGATAGCGTAGGGGTAAAAATTACTATTCCCACTCCAAAGAGTGCAACAGTAGGGAAAGCCTTATATAGCGTAGGGGTAAAAATTACTATTCCCACTCCAAAGAGTGCAACAGTAGGGAACGCATTGGATAGCGTAGGGGTAAAAATTTGTATTCCCAATCCAGAAAGTGAACAGTAGGAAAAGTGTTGGATAGGGTAGGGGTAAAAATTACTATTCCAGCTCCAAAGAGTGCAACAGTAGGGAAAGCATTGGATAGCGTAGGGGTAAAAATTACTATTCCCACTCAAGTGAGTGCAACAGTAGGGAAAGCGTTGGATAGCGTAGGGGTAAAAATTACTATTCCCACTCCAGAGAGTGCAACAGTAGGGAAAGCATTGGATAGCGGGAGAGTTAAAATTACGATTCCCAGTCCAAACAGTGCAACAGTATGGAAAGCATTGGATAGCGTAGGGGTAAAAATTACTATTCCCACTCCAGAGAGTGCAACAGTAGGGAAAGCATTGGATAGCATAGGGATAAAAATTACTATTCCCACTACAGAGAGTGCAACAGTAGGGAAAGTGTTGGATAGCGTGAGGGTTAAAATTACTATTCCCACTCCAGAGGGTGCAACAGTAGGGAAAGCTTTGGATAGCGTAGGGGTAAAAATTACTATTCCCACTCCAAAGAGTTCAACAGTAGAGAAAGTGTTGGATAGCGTAGGAGTAAAAATTACTATTCTCACTCCAGAGAGTGCAACAGTAGGGAAAGCGTTGGATAGCGGGAGAGTTAAAATTACTATTCCCACTCCAAAGTGTGCAACAGTAGAGAAAGCGTAGGATAGCGTAGGGGTAAACATTACTATTCCCACTCCAAAGAATGCAACAGTAGAGAAAGTGTTGGATAGCGTAGGGGTAAAAATTACTATTCCCACTCCAAAGAGTGCAACAGTAGGGACAGCATTATATAGCGTTGGGGTAAAAATTACTATTCCCACTCCAAAGAGTGCAACAGTAGGGAAAGCATTGGATAGCGTAGGGGTAAAAATTAGTATTCCCAATACAGAAAGTGAACAGTAGGAAAAGTGTTGGATAGCGTAGGGGTAAAAATTACTATTCCCACTCCAAAGAGTGCAACAGTAGGGAAAGCATTGGATAGCGTAGGGGTAAAAATTACTATTCCCACTCCAGTGAGTGTAACAGTAGGGAAAGCGTTGGATAGCGTAGGAGTAAAAATTACTATTCCCACTCCAGAGAGTGCAACAGTAGGGAAAGCGTTGGATAGCGTAGGGGTAAAAATTACTATTCCCACTCAAGTGAGTGCAACAGTAGGGAAAGCGTTGGATAGCGTAGGGGTAAAAATTACTATTCCCACTCCAGAGAGTGCAACAGTAGGGAAAGCATTGGATAGCGGGAGATTTAAAATTACGATTCCCAGTCCAAAGAGTGCAAGAGTATGGAAAGCATTGGATAGCGTAGGGGTAAAAATTACTATTCCCACTCCAGAGAGTGCAACAGTAGGGAAAGTGTTGGATAGCAGCAGTGTAAAATTACTATTTCCACTCCACAGAGTGCAACAGTATGGAAAGCATTGGATAGCGTACGGGTAAAAATTACTATTCCCAATCCAGAAAGTGCAACAGTAGGAAAAGCGTTGGATAGCGGGAGAGTTAAAATAACTATTCTCACTCCAAAGAGTGCAACAGTAGGGAAAGCATTGGATAGCGTAGGGGTAAAAATTAGTATTCCCAATCAAGAAAGTGCAACAGTAGGGAAAGTGTTGTATAGCGGGAGGGTTAAAATTACTATTCCCACTCCAGAGAGTGCAACAGTAGGGAAAGCGTTGGATAGCGTAGGGGTAAAAATTACTATTCCAACTCCAAAGAGTGCAACAGTAGAGAAAGTGTTGGATAGCGTAGGGGTAAAAATTACTATTCCCACTCCAAAGAGTGCAACAGTAGGGAAAGCCTTATATAGCGTAGGGGTAAAAATTACTATTCCCACTCCAAAGAGTGCAACAGTAGGGAACGCATTGGATAGCGTAGGGGTAAAAATTTGTATTCCCAATCCAGAAAGTGAACAGTAGGAAAAGTGTTGGATAGGGTAGGGGTAAAAATTACTATTCCAGCTCCAAAGAGTGCAACAGTAGGGAAAGCATTGGATAGCGTAGGGGTAAAAATTACTATTCCCACTCAAGTGAGTGCAACAGTAGGGAAAGCGTTGGATAGCGTAGGGGTAAAAATTACTATTCCCACTCCAGAGAGTGCAACAGTAGGGAAAGCATTGGATAGCGGGAGAGTTAAAATTACGATTCCCAGTCCAAACAGTGCAACAGTATGGAAAGCATTGGATAGCGTAGGGGTAAAAATTACTATTCCCACTCCAGAGAGTGCAACAGTAGGGAAAGCATTGGATAGCATAGGGATAAAAATTACTATTCCCACTCCAGAGAGTGCAACAGTAGGGAAAGTGTTGAATAGCAGCAGTGTAAAATTACTATTTCCACTCCACAGAGTGCAACAGTATGGAAAGCATTGGATAGCGTACGGGTAAAAATTACTATTCCCAATCCAGAAAGTGCAACAGTAGGAAAAGCGTTGGATAGCCGGAGAGTTAAAATTACTATTCTCACTCCAAAGAGTGCAACAGTAGGGAAACCATTGGATAGCGTAGGGGTAAAGATTAGTATTCCCAATCAAGAAAGTGCAACAGTAGGGAAAGTGTTGTATAGCGGGAGGGTTAAAATTACTATTCCCACTCCAGAGAGTGCAACAGTAGGGAAAGCGTTGGATAGCGTAGGGGTAAAAATTACTATTCCCACTCCAAAGAGTGCAACAGTATGGAAAGCATTGGATAGCGTAGGGGTAAAAATTACTATTCCCAATCCAGAAAGTGCAACAGTAGGAAAAGCGTTGGATAGCGGGAGAGTTAAAATTACTATTCTCACTCCAAAGAGTGCAACAGTAGGGAAAGCATTGGATAGCGTAGGGGTAAAAATTAGTATTCCCAATCCAGAAAGTGAACAGTAGGGAAAGTGTTGGATAGCGTGAGGGTTAAAATTACTATTCCCACTCCAGAGGGTGCAACAGTAGGGAAAGCTTTGGATAGCGTAGGGGTAAAAATTACTATTCCCACTCCAAAGAGTTCAACAGTAGAGAAAGTGTTGGATAGCGTAGGAGTAAAAATTACTATTCTCACTCCAGAGAGTGCAACAGTAGGGAAAGCGTTGGATAGCAGGAGAGTTAAAATTACTATTCCCACTCCAAAGTGTGCAACAGTGGAGAAAGCGTTGGATAGCGTAGGGGTAAACATTACTATTCCCACTCCAAAGAATGCAACAGTAGAGAAAGTGTTGGATAGCGTAGGGGTAAAAATTACTATTCCCACTCCAAAGAGTGCAACAGTAGGGAAAGCATTATATAGCGTAGGGGTAAAAATTACTATTCCCACTCCAAAGAGTGCAACAGTAGGGAAAGCATTGGATAGCGTAGGGGTAAAAATTTGTATTCCCAATACAGAAAGTGAACAGTAGGAAAAGTGTTGGATAGCGTAGGGGTAAAAATTACTATTCCAACTCCAAAGAGTGCAACAGTAGGGAAAGCATTGGATAGCGTAAGGGTAAAAATTACTATTCCCACTCCAGAGTATGCAACAGTAGGGAAAGCGTTGGGTAGCGTAGGGGTAAAAATTTACTATTCCCACTCCAGTGAGTGTAACAGTAGGGAAAGCGTTGGATAGCGTAGGAGTAAAAATTACTATTCCCACTCCAGAGAATGCAACAGTAGGGAAAGCGTTGGATAGCGTAGGGGTAAAAATTACTATTCCCACTCAAGTGAGTGCAACAGTAGGGAAAGCGTTGGAGAGCGCAGGGGTAAAAATTACTATTCCCACTCCAGAGAGTGCAACAGTAGGGAAAGCATTGGATAGCGGAGAGTTAAAATTACGATTCCCATCCAAAGAGTGCAAGAGTATGGAAAGCATTGGATAGCGTAGGGGTAAAAATTACTATTCCCACTCCAGAGAGTGCAACAGTAGAGAAAGCATTGGATAGCGTAGGGATAAAAATTACTATTACCACTCCAGAGAGTGCAACAGTATGGAAAGCATTGGATAGCGTACAGGTAAAAATTACTATTCCCAATCCAGAAAGTGCAACAGTAGGAAAAGCGTTGGATAGCGGGAGAGTTAAAATTACTATTCTCACTCCAAAGAGTGCAACAGTAGGGAAAGCATTGGATAGCGTAGGGGTAAAGATTAGTATTCCCAATCAAGAAAGTGCAACAGTAGGGAAAGTGTTGTATAGCGGGAGGGTTAAAATTACTATTCCCACTCCAGAGAGTGCAACAGTAGGGAAAGCGTTGGATAGCGTAGGGGTAAAAATTACTATTCCCACTCCAAAGAGTGCAACAGTATGGAAAGCATTGGATAGCGTAGGGGTAAAAATTACTATTCCCAATCCAGAAAGTGCAACAGTAGGAAAAGCGTTGGATAGCGGGAGAGTTAAAATTACTATTCTCACTCCAAAGAGTGCAACAGTAGGGAAAGCATTGGATAGCGTAGGGGTAAAAATTAGTATTCCCAATCCAGAAAGTGAACAGTAGGGAAAGTGTTGGATAGCGTGAGGGTTAAAATTACTATTCCCACTCCAGAGGGTGCAACAGTAGGGAAAGCTTTGGATAGCGTAGGGGTAAAAATTACTATTCCCACTCCAAAGAGTTCAACAGTAGAGAAAGTGTTGGATAGCGTAGGAGTACAAATTACTATTCTCACTCCAGAGAGTGCAACAGTAGGGAAAGCGTTGGATAGCAGGAGAGTTAAAATTACTATTCCCACTCCAAAGTGTGCAACAGTGGAGAAAGCGTTGGATAGCGTAGGGGTAAACATTACTATTCCCACTCCAAAGAATGCAACAGTAGAGAAAGTGTTGGATAGCGTAGGGGTAAAAATTACTATTCCCACTCCAAAGAGTGCAACAGTAGGGAAAGCATTATATAGCGTAGGGGTAAAAATTACTATTCCCACTCCAAAGAGTGCAACAGTAGGGAAAGCATTGGATAGCGTAGGGGTAAAAATTAGTATTCCCAATACAGAAAGTGAACAGTAGGAAAAGTGTTGGATAGCGTAGGGGTAAAAATTACTATTCCCACTCCAGTGAGTGTAACAGTAGGGAAAGCGTTGGATAGCGTAGGAGTAAAAATTACTATTCCCACTCCAGAGAATGCAACAGTAGGGAAAGCGTTGGATAGCGTAGGGGTAAAAATTACTATTCCCACTCAAGTTAGTGCAACAGTAGGGAAAGCGTTGGAGAGCGTAGGGGTAAAAATTACTATTCCCACTCCAGAGAGTGCAACAGTAGGGAAAGCATTGGATAGCGGAGAGTTAAAATTACGATTCCCATCCAAAGAGTGCAAGAGTATGGAAAGCATTGGATAGCGTAGGGGTAAAAATTACTATTCCCACTCCAGAGAGTGCAACAGTAGGGAAAGCATTGGATAGCGTAGGGATAAAAATTACTATTACCACTCCAGAGAGTGCAACAGTAGGGAAAGTGTTGGATAGCAGCAGTGTAAAATTACTATTTCCACTCAACAGAGTGCAACAGTATGTAAAGCATTGGATAGCGTAGGGGTAAAAATTACTATTCCCAATCCAGAAAGTGCAACAGTAGGAAAAGCGTTGGATAGCGGGAGAGTTAAAATGACTATTCTCACTCCAAAGACTGCAACAGTAGGGAAAGCATTGGATAGCGTAGGGGTAAAAATTAGTATTCCCAATCAAGAAAGTTCAACAGTAGGGAAAGTGTTGTATAGCGGGAGGGTTAAAATTACTATTCCCACTAGAGAGAGTGCAACAGTAGGGAAAGCGTTGGATAGCGTAGGGGTAAACATTACTATTCCCACTCCAAAGAGTGCAACAGTAGAGAAAGTGTTGGATAGCCTAGGGGTAAAAATTACTATTCCCACTCCAAAGAGTGCAACAGTAGGGAAAGCATTATATAGCGTAGGGGTAAAAATTACTATTCCCACTCCAGAGGGTGCAACAGTAGGGAAAGCGTTGGATAGCGTAGGGGTAAAAATTACTATTCCCACTCCAAAGAGTGCAACAGTAGAGAAAGTCTTGGATAGCGTAGGAGTAAAAATTACTATTCTCACTCCAGAGAGTGCAACAGTAGGGAAAGAGTTGGATAGTGGGAGAGTTAAAATTACTATTCCCACTCCAAAGAGCGCAACAGTAGAGAAAGTGTTGGATAGCGTAGGGGTAAACATTACTATTCCCACTCCAGAGAGTGCAACAGTAGGGAAAGTGTTGGATAGCGTAGGGGTAAAAATTACTATTCCCACTCCAAAGAGTGCAACAGTAGGGAAAGCATTGGATAGCGTAGGGGTAAAAATTACTATTCCCACTCCAGAGTATGCAACAGTAGGGAAAGCGTTGGATAGCGTAGGGGTAAAAATTACTATTCCCACTCCAGTGAGTGTAACAGTAGGGAAAGCGTTGGATAGCATAGGAGTAAACATTACTATTCCCACTCCAGAGAATGCAACAGTAGGGAAAGCGTTGGATAGCGTAGGGGTAAAAATTACTATTCCCACTCAAGTGAGTGCAACAGTAGGGAAAGCGTTGGATAGCGTAGGGGTAAAAATTACTATTCCCACTCCAGAGAGTGCAACAGTAGGGAAAGCATTGGATAGCGGGAGAGTTAAAATTACGATTCCCAGTCCAAAGAGTGCAACAGTATGGAAAGCATTGGATAGCGTAGGGGTAAAAATTACTATTCCCACTCCAGAGAGTGCAACAGTAGGGAAAGCATTGGATAGCGTAGGGGTAAAAATTACTATTCCCAATCCAGAAAGTGCAACAGTAGGAAAAGCGTTGGATAGCGGGAGAGTTAAAATTACTATTCTCACTCCAAAGAGTGCAACAGTAGGGAAAGCATTGGATAGCGTAGGGGTAAAAATTAGTATTCCCATTCAAGAAAGTGCAAAAGTAGGGAAAGTGTTGTATAGCGGGAGGGTTAAAATTACTATTCCCACTCCAGGGAGTGCAACAGTAGGGAAAGCGTTGGATAGCATAGGGGTAAAAATTAATATTCCCACTCCAAAGAGTGCAACAGTAGAGAAAGTGTTGGATAGCGTAGGGGTAAAAATTACTATTCCCATTCCAAAGAGTGCAACAGTAGGGAAAGCATTGTATAGCGTAGGTGTAAAAATTACTATTCCCACTCCAAAGAGTGCAACAGTAGGGAAAGCATTGGATAGCGTAGGGGTAAAAATTAGTATTCCCAATCCAGAAAGTGAACAGTAGGGAAAGTGTTGGATAGCGTGAGGGTTAAAATTACTATTCCCACTCCAGAGGGTGCAACAGTAGGGAAAGCTTTGGATAGCGTAGGGGTAAAAATTACTATTCCCACTCCAAAGAGTTCAACAGTAGACAAAGTGTTGGATAGCGTAGGAGTAAAAATTACTATTCTCACTCCAGAGAGTGCAACAGTAGGGAAAGCGTTGGATAGCGGGAGAGTTAAAATTACTATTCCCACTCCAAAGTGTGCAACAGTAGAGAAAGCGTAGGATAGCGTAGGGGTAAACATTACTATTCCCACTCCAAAGAATGCAACAGTAGAGAAAGTGTTGGATAGCGTAGGGGTAAAAATTACTATTCCCACTCCAAAGAGTGCAACAGTAGGGAAAGGATTATATAGCGTAGGGGTAAAAATTACTATTCCCACTCCAAAGAGTGCAACAGTAGGGAAAGCATTGGATAGCGTAGGGGTAAAAATTAGTATTCCCAATACAGAAAGTGAACAGTAGGAAAAGTGTTGGATAGCGTAGGGGTAAAAATTACTATTCCCACTCCAAAGAGTGCAACAGTAGGGAAAGCATTGGATAGCGTAGGGGTAAAAATTACTATTCCCACTCCAGAGTATGCAACAGTAGGGAAAGCGTTGTGTAGCGTAGGGGTAAAAATTTACTATTCCCACTCCAGTGAGTGTAACAGTAGGGAAAGCGTTGGATAGCGTAGGAGTAAAAATTACTATTCCCACTCCAGAGAGTGCAACAGTAGGGAAAGCGTTGGATAGCGTAGGGGTAAAAATTACTATTCCCACTCAAGTGAGTGCAACAGTAGGGAAAGCGTTGGATAGCGTAGGGGTAAAAATGACTATTCCCACTCCAGAGAGTGCAACAGTAGGGAAAGCATTGGATAGCGGGAGATTTAAAATTACGATTCCCAGTCCAAAGAGTGCAAGAGTATGGAAAGCATTGGATAGCGTAGGGGTAAAAATTACTATTCCCACTCCAGAGAGTGCAACAGTAGGGAAAGTGTTGGATAGCAGCAGTGTAAAATTACTATTTCCACTCCACAGAGTGCAACAGTATGGAAAGCATTGGATAGCGTACGGGTAAAAATTACTATTCCCAATCCAGAAAGTGCAACAGTAGGAAAAGCGTTGGATAGCGGGAGAGTTAAAATGACTATTCTCACTCCAAAGAGTGCAACAGTAGGGAAAGCATTGGATAGCGTAGGGGTAAAAATTAGTATTCCCAATCAAGAAAGTGCAACAGTAGGGAAAGTGTTGTATAGCGGGAGGGTTAAAATTACTATTCCCACTCCAGAGAGTGCAACAGTAGGGAAAGCGTTGGATAGCGTAGGGGTAAAAATTACTATTCCAACTCCAAAGAGTGCAACAGTAGAGAAAGTGTTGGATAGCATAGGGGTAAAAATTACTATTCCCACTCCAAAGAGTGCAACAGTAGGGAAAGCCTTATATAGCGTAGGGGTAAAAATTACTATTCCCACTCCAAAGAGTGCAACAGTAGGGAACGCATTGGATAGCGTAGGGGTAAAAATTTGTATTCCCAATCCAGAAAGTGAACAGTAGGAAAAGTGTTGGATAGGGTAGGGGTAAAAATTACTATTCCAGCTCCAAAGAGTGCAACAGTAGGGAAAGCATTGGATAGCGTAGGGGTAAAAATTACTATTCCCACTCAAGTGAGTGCAACAGTAGGGAAAGCGTTGGATAGCGTAGGGGTAAAAATTACTATTCCCACTCCAGAGAGTGCAACAGTAGGGAAAGCATTGGATAGCGGGAGAGTTAAAATTACGATTCCCAGTCCAAACAGTGCAACAGTATGGAAAGCATTGGATAGCGTAGGGGTAAAAATTACTATTCCCACTCCAGAGAGTGCAACAGTAGGGAAAGCATTGGATAGCATGGGGATAAAAATTACTATTCCCACTCCAGAGAGTGCAACAGTAGGGAAAGTGTTGAATAGCAGCAGTGTAAAATTACTATTTCCACTCCACAGAGTGCAACAGTATGGAAAGCATTGGATAGCGTACGGGTAAAAATTACTATTCCCAATCCAGAAAGTGCAACAGTAGGAAAAGCGTTGGATAGCGGGAGAGTTAAAATTACTATTCTCACTCCAAAGAGTGCAACAGTAGGGAAAGCATTGGATAGCGTAGGGGTAAAGATTAGTATTCCCAATCAAGAAAGTGCAACAGTAGGGAAAGTGTTGTATAGCGGGAGGGTTAAAATTACTATTCCCACTCCAGAGAGTGCAACAGTAGGGAAAGCGTTGGATAGCGTAGGGGTAAAAATTACTATTCCCACTCCAAAGAGTGCAACAGTATGGAAAGCATTGGATAGCGTAGGGGTAAAAATTACTATTCCCAATCCAGAAAGTGCAACAGTAGGAAAAGCGTTGGATAGCGGGAGAGTTAAAATTACTATTCTCACTCCAAAGAGTGCAACAGTAGGGAAAGCATTGGATAGCGTAGGGGTAAAAATTAGTATTCCCAATCCAGAAAGTGAACAGTAGGGAAAGTGTTGGATAGCGTGAGGGTTAAAATTACTATTCCCACTCCAGAGGGTGCAACAGTAGGGAAAGCTTTGGATAGCGTAGGGGTAAAAATTACTATTCCCACTCCAAAGAGTTCAACAGTAGAGAAAGTGTTGGATAGCGTAGGAGTAAAAATTACTATTCTCACTCCAGAGAGTGCAACAGTAGGGAAAGCGTTGGATAGCAGGAGAGTTAAAATTACTATTCCCACTCCAAAGTGTGCAACAGTGGAGAAAGCGTTGGATAGCGTAGGGGTAAACATTACTATTCCCACTCCAAAGAATGCAACAGTAGAGAAAGTGTTGGATAGCGTAGGGGTAAAAATTACTATTCCCACTCCAAAGAGTGCAACAGTAGGGAAAGCATTATATAGCGTAGGGGTAAAAATTACTATTCCCACTCCAAAGAGTGCAACAGTAGGGAAAGCATTGGATAGCGTAGGGGTAAAAATTTGTATTCCCAATACAGAAAGTGAACAGTAGGAAAAGTGTTGGATAGCGTAGGGGTAAAAATTACTATTCCAACTCCAAAGAGTGCAACAGTAGGGAAAGCATTGGATAGCGTAGGGGTAAAAATTACTATTCCCACTCCAGAGTATGCAACAGTAGGGAAAGCGTTGGGTAGCGTAGGGGTAAAAATTTACTATTCCCACTCCAGTGAGTGTAACAGTAGGGAAAGCGTTGGATAGCGTAGGAGTAAAAATTACTATTCCCACTCCAGAGAATGCAACAGTAGGGAAAGCGTTGGATAGCGTAGGGGTAAAAATTACTATTCCCACTCAAGTGAGTGCAACAGTAGGGAAAGCGTTGGAGAGCGTAGGGGTAAAAATTACTATTCCCACTCCAGAGAGTGCAACAGTAGGGAAAGCATTGGATAGCGGAGAGTTAAAATTACGATTCCCATCCAAAGAGTGCAAGAGTATGGAAAGCATTGGATAGCGTAGGGGTAAAAATTACTATTCCCACTCCAGAGAGTGCAACAGTAGAGAAAGCATTGGATAGCGTAGGGATAAAAATTACTATTACCACTCCAGAGAGTGCAACAGTATGGGAAGCATTGGATAGCGTACAGGTAAAAATTACTATTCCCAATCCAGAAAGTGCAACAGTAGGAAAAGCGTTGGATAGCGGGAGAGTTAAAATTACTATTCTCACTCCAAAGAGTGGAACAGTAGGGAAAGCATTGGATAGCGTAGGGGTAAAGATTAGTATTCCCAATCAAGAAAGTGCAACAGTAGGGAAAGTGTTGTATAGCGGGAGGGTTAAAATTACTATTCCCACTCCAGAGAGTGCAACAGTAAGGAAAGCGTTGGGTAGCGTAGGGGTAAAAATTACTATTCCCACTCCAGTGAGTGTAACAGTAGGGAAAGCGTTGGATAGCATAGGAGTAAACATTACTATTCCCACTCCAGAGAATGCAACAGTAGGGAAAGCGTTGGATAGCGTAGGGGTAAAAATTACTATTCCCACTCAAGTGAGTGCAACAGTAGGGAAAGCGTTGGATAGCGTAGGGGTAAAAATTACTATTCCCACTCCAGAGAGTGCAACAGTAGGGAAAGCATTGGATAGCGGGAGAGTTAAAATTACGATTCCCAGTCCAAAGAGTGCAACAGTATGGAAAGCATTGGATAGCGTAGGGGTAAAAATTACTATTCCCACTCCAGAGAGTGCAACAGTAGGGAAAGCATTGGATAGCGTAGGGGTAAAAATTACTATTCCCAATCCAGAAAGTGCAACAGTAGGAAAAGCGTTGGATAGCGGGAGAGTTAAAATTACTATTCTCACTCCAAAGAGTGCAACAGTAGGGAAAGCATTGGATAGCGTAGGGGTAAAAATTAGTATTCCCATTCAAGAAAGTGCAAAAGTAGGGAAAGTGTTGTATAGCGGGAGGGTTAAAATTACTATTCCCACTCCAGGGAGTGCAACAGTAGGGAAAGCGTTGGATAGCATAGGGGTAAAAATTAATATTCCCACTCCAAAGAGTGCAACAGTAGAGAAAGTGTTGGATAGCGTAGGGGTAAAAATTACTATTCCCATTCCAAAGAGTGCAACAGTAGGGAAAGCATTGTATAGCGTAGGTGTAAAAATTACTATTCCCACTCCAAAGAGTGCAACAGTAGGGAAAGCATTGGATAGCGTAGGGGTAAAAATTAGTATTCCCAATCCAGAAAGTGAACAGTAGGGAAAGTGTTGGATAGCGTGAGGGTTAAAATTACTATTCCCACTCCAGAGGGTGCAACAGTAGGGAAAGCTTTGGATAGCGTAGGGGTAAAAATTACTATTCCCACTCCAAAGAGTTCAACAGTAGAGAAAGTGTTGGATAGCGTAGGAGTAAAAATTACTATTCTCACTCCAGAGAGTGCAACAGTAGGGAAAGCGTTGGATAGCGGGAGAGTTAAAATTACTATTCCCACTCCAAAGTGTGCAACAGTAGAGAAAGCGTAGGATAGCGTAGGGGTAAACATTACTATTCCCACTCCAAAGAATGCAACAGTAGAGAAAGTGTTGGATAGCGTAGGGGTAAAAATTACTATTCCCACTCCAAAGAGTGCAACAGTAGGGAAAGGATTATATAGCGTAGGGGTAAAAATTACTATTCCCACTCCAAAGAGTGCAACAGTAGGGAAAGCATTGGATAGCGTAGGGGTAAAAATTAGTATTCCCAATACAGAAAGTGAACAGTAGGAAAAGTGTTGGATAGCGTAGGGGTAAAAATTACTATTCCCACTCCAAAGAGTGCAACAGTAGGGAAAGCATTGGATAGCGTAGGGGTAAAAATTACTATTCCCACTCCAGAGTATGCAACAGTAGGGAAAGCGTTGTGTAGCGTAGGGGTAAAAATTTACTATTCCCACTCCAGTGAGTGTAACAGTAGGGAAAGCGTTGGATAGCGTAGGAGTAAAAATTACTATTCCCACTCCAGAGAGTGCAACAGTAGGGAAAGCGTTGGATAGCGTAGGGGTAAAAATTACTATTCCCACTCAAGTGAGTGCAACAGTAGGGAAAGCGTTGGATAGCGTAGGGGTAAAAATGACTATTCCCACTCCAGAGAGTGCAACAGTAGGGAAAGCATTGGATAGCGGGAGATTTAAAATTACGATTCCCAGTCCAAAGAGTGCAAGAGTATGGAAAGCATTGGATAGCGTAGGGGTAAAAATTACTATTCCCACTCCAGAGAGTGCAACAGTAGGGAAAGTGTTGGATAGCAGCAGTGTAAAATTACTATTTCCACTCCACAGAGTGCAACAGTATGGAAAGCATTGGATAGCGTACGGGTAAAAATTACTATTCCCAATCCAGAAAGTGCAACAGTAGGAAAAGCGTTGGATAGCGGGAGAGTTAAAATGACTATTCTCACTCCAAAGAGTGCAACAGTAGGGAAAGCATTGGATAGCGTAGGGGTAAAAATTAGTATTCCCAATCAAGAAAGTGCAACAGTAGGGAAAGTGTTGTATAGCGGGAGGGTTAAAATTACTATTCCCACTCCAGAGAGTGCAACAGTAGGGAAAGCGTTGGATAGCGTAGGGGTAAAAATTACTATTCCAACTCCAAAGAGTGCAACAGTAGAGAAAGTGTTGGATAGCATAGGGGTAAAAATTACTATTCCCACTCCAAAGAGTGCAACAGTAGGGAAAGCCTTATATAGCGTAGGGGTAAAAATTACTATTCCCACTCCAAAGAGTGCAACAGTAGGGAACGCATTGGATAGCGTAGGGGTAAAAATTTGTATTCCCAATCCAGAAAGTGAACAGTAGGAAAAGTGTTGGATAGGGTAGGGGTAAAAATTACTATTCCAGCTCCAAAGAGTGCAACAGTAGGGAAAGCATTGGATAGCGTAGGGGTAAAAATTACTATTCCCACTCAAGTGAGTGCAACAGTAGGGAAAGCGTTGGATAGCGTAGGGGTAAAAATTACTATTCCCACTCCAGAGAGTGCAACAGTAGGGAAAGCATTGGATAGCGGGAGAGTTAAAATTACGATTCCCAGTCCAAACAGTGCAACAGTATGGAAAGCATTGGATAGCGTAGGGGTAAAAATTACTATTCCCACTCCAGAGAGTGCAACAGTAGGGAAAGCATTGGATAGCATGGGGATAAAAATTACTATTCCCACTCCAGAGAGTGCAACAGTAGGGAAAGTGTTGAATAGCAGCAGTGTAAAATTACTATTTCCACTCCACAGAGTGCAACAGTATGGAAAGCATTGGATAGCGTACGGGTAAAAATTACTATTCCCAATCCAGAAAGTGCAACAGTAGGAAAAGCGTTGGATAGCGGGAGAGTTAAAATTACTATTCTCACTCCAAAGAGTGCAACAGTAGGGAAAGCATTGGATAGCGTAGGGGTAAAGATTAGTATTCCCAATCAAGAAAGTGCAACAGTAGGGAAAGTGTTGTATAGCGGGAGGGTTAAAATTACTATTCCCACTCCAGAGAGTGCAACAGTAGGGAAAGCGTTGGATAGCGTAGGGGTAAAAATTACTATTCCCACTCCAAAGAGTGCAACAGTATGGAAAGCATTGGATAGCGTAGGGGTAAAAATTACTATTCCCAATCCAGAAAGTGCAACAGTAGGAAAAGCGTTGGATAGCGGGAGAGTTAAAATTACTATTCTCACTCCAAAGAGTGCAACAGTAGGGAAAGCATTGGATAGCGTAGGGGTAAAAATTAGTATTCCCAATCCAGAAAGTGAACAGTAGGGAAAGTGTTGGATAGCGTGAGGGTTAAAATTACTATTCCCACTCCAGAGGGTGCAACAGTAGGGAAAGCTTTGGATAGCGTAGGGGTAAAAATTACTATTCCCACTCCAAAGAGTTCAACAGTAGAGAAAGTGTTGGATAGCGTAGGAGTAAAAATTACTATTCTCACTCCAGAGAGTGCAACAGTAGGGAAAGCGTTGGATAGCAGGAGAGTTAAAATTACTATTCCCACTCCAAAGTGTGCAACAGTGGAGAAAGCGTTGGATAGCGTAGGGGTAAACATTACTATTCCCACTCCAAAGAATGCAACAGTAGAGAAAGTGTTGGATAGCGTAGGGGTAAAAATTACTATTCCCACTCCAAAGAGTGCAACAGTAGGGAAAGCATTATATAGCGTAGGGGTAAAAATTACTATTCCCACTCCAAAGAGTGCAACAGTAGGGAAAGCATTGGATAGCGTAGGGGTAAAAATTTGTATTCCCAATACAGAAAGTGAACAGTAGGAAAAGTGTTGGATAGCGTAGGGGTAAAAATTACTATTCCAACTCCAAAGAGTGCAACAGTAGGGAAAGCATTGGATAGCGTAGGGGTAAAAATTACTATTCCCACTCCAGAGTATGCAACAGTAGGGAAAGCGTTGGGTAGCGTAGGGGTAAAAATTTACTATTCCCACTCCAGTGAGTGTAACAGTAGGGAAAGCGTTGGATAGCGTAGGAGTAAAAATTACTATTCCCACTCCAGAGAATGCAACAGTAGGGAAAGCGTTGGATAGCGTAGGGGTAAAAATTACTATTCCCACTCAAGTGAGTGCAACAGTAGGGAAAGCGTTGGAGAGCGTAGGGGTAAAAATTACTATTCCCACTCCAGAGAGTGCAACAGTAGGGAAAGCATTGGATAGCGGAGAGTTAAAATTACGATTCCCATCCAAAGAGTGCAAGAGTATGGAAAGCATTGGATAGCGTAGGGGTAAAAATTACTATTCCCACTCCAGAGAGTGCAACAGTAGAGAAAGCATTGGATAGCGTAGGGATAAAAATTACTATTACCACTCCAGAGAGTGCAACAGTATGGGAAGCATTGGATAGCGTACAGGTAAAAATTACTATTCCCAATCCAGAAAGTGCAACAGTAGGAAAAGCGTTGGATAGCGGGAGAGTTAAAATTACTATTCTCACTCCAAAGAGTGGAACAGTAGGGAAAGCATTGGATAGCGTAGGGGTAAAGATTAGTATTCCCAATCAAGAAAGTGCAACAGTAGGGAAAGTGTTGTATAGCGGGAGGGTTAAAATTACTATTCCCACTCCAGAGAGTGCAACAGTAGGGAAAGCGTTGGATAGCGTAGGGGTAAAAATTACTATTCCCACTCCAAAGAGTGCAACAGTATGGAAAGCATTGGATAGCATAGGGGTAAAAATTACTATTCCCAATCCAGAAAGTGCAACAGTAGGAAAAGCGTTGGATAGCGGGAGAGTTAAAATTACTATTCTCACTCCAAAGAGTGCAACAGTAGGGAAAGCATTGGATAGCGTAGGGGTAAAAATTAGTATTCCCAATCCAGAAAGTGAACAGTAGGGAAAGTGTTGGATAGCGTGAGGGTTAAAATTACTATTCCCACTCCAGAGGGTGCAACAGTAGGGAAAGCTTTGGATAGCGTAGGGGTAAAAATTTCTATTCCCACTCCAAAGAGTTCAACAGTAGAGAAAGTGTTGGATAGCGTAGGAGTAAAAATTACTATTCTCACTCCAGAGAGTGCAACAGTAGGGAAAGCGTTGGATAGCAGGAGAGTTAAAATTACTATTCCCACTCCAAAGTGTGCAACAGTGGAGAAAGCGTTGGATAGCGTAGGGGTAAACATTACTATTCCCACTCCAAAGAATGCAACAGTAGAGAAAGTGTTGGATAGCGTAGGGGTAAAAATTACTATTCCCACTCCAAAGAGTGCAACAGTAGGGAAAGCATTATATAGCGTAGGGGTAAAAATTACTATTCCCACTCCAAAGAGTGCAACAGTAGGGAAAGCATTGGATAGCGTAGGGGTAACAATTAGTATTCCCAATACAGAAAGTGAACAGTAGGAAAAGTGTTGGATAGCGTAGGGGTAAAAATTACTATTCCAACTCCAAAGAGTGCAACAGTAGGGAAAGCATTGGATAGCGTAGGGGTAAAAATTACTATTCCCACTCCAGAGTATGCAACAGTAGGGAAAGCGTTGGGTAGCGTAGGGGTAAAAATTTACTATTCCCACTCCAGTGAGTGTAACAGTAGGGAAAGCGTTGGATAGCGTAGGAGTAAAAATTACTATTCCCACTCCAGAGAATGCAACAGTAGGGAAAGCGTTGGATAGCGTAGGGGTAAAAATTACTATTCCCACTCAAGTGAGTGCAACAGTAGGGAAAGCGTTGGAGAGCGTAGGGGTAAAAATTACTATTCCCACTCCAGAGAGTGCAACAGTAGGGAAAGCATTGGATAGCGGAGAGTTAAAATTACGATTCCCATCCAAAGAGTGCAAGAGTATGGAAAGCATTGGATAGCGTAGGGGTAAAAATTACTATTCCCACTCCAGAGAGTGCAACAGTAGGGAAAGCATTGGATAGCGTAGGGATAAAAATTACTATTACCACTCCAGAGAGTGCAACAGTAGGGAAAGTGTTGGATAGCAGCAGTGTAAAATTACTATTTCCACTCAACAGAGTGCAACAGTATGTAAAGCATTGGATAGCGTAGGGGTAAAAATTACTATTCCCAATCCAGAAAGTGCAACAGTAGGAAAAGCGTTGGATAGCGGGAGAGTTAAAATGACTATTCTCACTCCAAAGACTGCAACAGTAGGGAAAGCATTGGATAGCGTAGGGGTAAAAATTAGTATTCCCAATCAAGAAAGTGCAACAGTAGGGAAAGTGTTGTATAGCGGGAGGGTTAAAATTACTATTCCCACTAAAGTCAAAAAAGTCAAGTCAAAAAAGTTTATTTGTACTGGTACTCAACAGAGGACCACAAAATATGCAAATTACATATAGATTAAAATTCAACATTATCAATACAAAGATAAGAACGATTTTAAAAATTTATACAAATTAAAACAAACAAATTCATTCGGAGGTTGTTTGCAAAGAGCAATAAGTTCACTTACTGTCGTGATTCTACATGAACAATATATTGGAGCTAAAAATCTAGTACGCGCAGAAATTACAATTTGGCTCGGGCATATAAAAAGAACATGTTCCAGAATCTGATTACCCCCCGCGCACAATGTACATAAAGCAGATCCCCCCGGGGACCATCTAGAAATAAATGCAAGTAGGGGAAGAATGCCTAGTCGAAGCATAGTAATTGTTCTCCTAGCTCCATGTGTTAGAGTTAGCCCAATATAAGGCCGACTTTGCTTGAATTCTAAGGAATCAGCGAATAGTTTATAAGTGGTTAATTTGGTGCAGTGGCGGGAATCCATTTCGTAACTGAGCTTTGGGGTGAAGCATTTTAAAAACAGTTTTAGTTGTGCTGGTGACCAGTTTTGCAACATATCGACTGTAATATTTGCTACGCGAAATGCTTCTGCCATGTTCCCTCTAAAAACCTGCTTTTTAGCATCGGACTCAAAGGTTTCTTTTTTCAACAGTGACCTTAATGTGTTCTCTTTTGCATGCAATAAGTTGTAGGCCCACCTTATTACACTTGCAATAGCTACTGCATAAGAACTGGTCACTGATAGTTCTAGTCTCAGTGCTTGAACAGGAACTGCATCAGACAGTTTCATAATTTTCCTTAAAATCTTCCCCTCTTTCCGATCCATAAAAGCCCATTGTTTTATGGGAATGTACTCCGTCGCGTAAGAAAGTACAGGAGGTATTTTTACTTTATAAATGTTTATCAGAGAAGAAAAATGTCTATTCCCTGTTGCGCTATATAGTCTCAGGAGGGCCGCTACATGTATATCTGATTTTCTTGACAGATTATTCAATTGCGTGATGTTAGATAAATTTTTTGAGAGGATCCTGCCAAGGTAGGGATAGTTCTTAACTTCTTCTATCTTTTCCCCCCCCAGTTTCCAGGTATATTTCGCACTTTGTTTCTTCCCTGAAAAGGCCAATACTTTTGTTTTTTGTATATTTGGGACTAGATAGTTTTCTTTGGAGTATTTGTATAAAATATCTAGTGACGTTTGCAATCCGAAGGGGGTAAGATCCAACAGCACTATGTCATCAGCGTACAGTAAAGCACTTATTTTTTGATCAGCAATTTTTGGAGGTAGGTTAGGACCCAGTTGCAGGTAATGGCACAAGTCGCTTAGATAGAGGGAGAATAGTATTGGGGCTAAGAGGCACCCTTGCTTTAGTCCATTTTCCGTTTTAATTCTTTCCGTGTAACCTCTTTCTCCCCCCATTTGAACTTGACACCAAGTGTTGGTGTGTAAGCTGATTATAGACTGTAGTAGTTGTTCATTAATGCCGAGTTTCCTCAATTTTTCCCACAGGGTTGGTCGGTCCACCCGGTCAAACGCTGTAGTATAATCTATAAAGGCAGCATATACAACCTGATTTTTCTGTGTTATATATTTGTCGATGATGGTTTGAATAACTGCGATGTTGTCAGTTACCGAATGTTTGGGCCTGAAGCCTGCCTGATACATTGGTATCCGGCCAGTCGAAAAGGCCCATTCTTTAAGACGATGTAAAATTTCTGCTGCAAATACCTTGCCCACGGAGTCCATAAGGGCAATTTTACGAAAATTGCTTGCCAGGGTTTTACTTCCCTTTTTGTGAATCGGGATGATTATACTTCCCTGCCATGATTTTGGGATATGGCCAGTATCTAAGATGTAATTAAAAAGGGGATATAACAACTGACTCCATTCCTTTGGGGCAATTTTTAGTGCTTTGATCGGGATCTGATCTGGGCCGGACGCTCCTGTTGATCTTGCTTTACGTATGTTTAATTCCACCGATGTTGCGGTAATTTTATTTAATGAGAGTTCAACTTTTTCTTTGTTATAGACCCCGCTGCTTTCTGATGAGGCTATAGAGTTTGATCTATAAAGGTCTGTTAGAAAATTTTCCCAGGCACCCGGAGGAACCGGTATTGGTTGTAGTTTCTTTTTGGATCCGGTGAGTTTTCCTATTAGGTACCAATAATTGCGCTGGTCGTTCTTATTCGCCGCTATCTGTATATTTACCCAATTGCGATCTTGTACAGTTTTTTTATGTCTCAGATTCTCACGTCTTAGTTGATTTTTGATTTTATTTATTTCCTTTTTTATTTCTGGAGTAGGATTTATATATTGGGCGCGTATATATTTGTTTAGTTTTTTCTTTACCTCGGAGTTCTTAAGGGTACGATTATTTTTATCTTTTTTCTTACTGTTACCAGCTGAATCATTTACTATCATCTGAAGGATAAGAGATCTGTACTCTATTATAATGGATTCAAAATTTTTGATGGGATTTTCTGAGAACGTTCTCGTTAAAAATTTTGAATGATCAATCAGACACATAATTTTGTCGATGGTATAAGAGTTCCAGAAAATGCGTCTCTTATCTTCATTTACAACTACATTACTTTTTAAATATGTTATATGACAAGGTGCTGATGATTTGGGTAACCAATCTGTTGTCAAGTGCATTTGGGAATGATCGCTCTCTTGGCAAAACTGGTTAAGCAAATATGAAACTGTTTCTAGCAGGTCATAACTTGTGATTACATAGTCGATTATAGATGAAGTCCCATTTCCCCGTCTGGTATAGTGCGCAGGAATATCCCCTTCCATGCTTCCATTCAATATTACTCCATTGATATTTGTAAGAGTTGATAACAACAGTTTTCCTCTTTTATCAGACTGTATGCCCTCCGGGAATTGTGGAGATATTATGTCCAGACCTTCTTCTATATGTAGTTTTGCCCATTTATTAATTTCGAAATTGGAAATTTTACTGTTGAAGTCGCCAACAATTAAAAAGGATGAGTGAAGATGGTTTTCTATTATACTCTCAATCCTTTCCATGATATTTAAGAATGTTATGTCCTGCTTTTTTCCTGGAGGAGCGTATACATTAAAGATGAGAATTGTTTTAGAGTGAACTGTGCTGTGTGTTTTAACAGAGATTTTGATGCATTGGAGGTTATCCGAGTTGGTATCTAATATTTCCTGGGCCCACAGATATTCTTCCCTTAACAGAATAGCTAAACCGCCTTTAGCATGGCCTCGATGTGTGTTAATTGCCGGAATTTCGTAAACATAGTAATTATGAACAGTTGTAGGTTCGATTGCCCATGTTTCTTGTAAAATCAAGATATCCGGCAAATTCCTAGTGGCCATGGGCAATTTGTTCTTTATTCCACCTGCGATGTTCCAGGAAGATATTTTTATGCCAGCGCTAAACAGATTGTTGTTGAAATCTCCTGGGTTTGCTGCAATTTAGAGTCTCTGAAACCCAAGCCCAAGACTTTATGCTATTACTGTTCTCTGGTATTTTGGGAGCTTGATACCAAACGGCCCGTTGTCCATTGTTCACCAGGATTTTTAGTTTCTCTTGCCCTGTAGAGTAAGTGTCAGAGTGCTTGATAGGGTCTTCCAGCACTCCATTGACTCTTGGAAATTGTTTCCTGTATGAATTGGAAAGTGCGCTAATTTGGGCATCATACCCAATTGAATCTGCACTGTCCAATGATTCTTTTTTTTCCACCACATCAAATCCTTGTTTGTATAGTAACTCCTTATCATTCAAGATGATTTCTGGGATAACAGACGACCAAAATGTTACCCTTGCTAATTTATTATTGTCTTTCATAGGAAAAGTTACTAAATCAAGTTCATGGCTACTCAGTGATTGCAAAGACTTAATATGACGCAGTAAATGTAATATCCTACTTCTGTTGAGTGGGAATGAATCACTAGGGAAAAGTTCTTCGAATTGTATAGTTTTGGGGGGAGACTCTTGCTCTCTTTGTTTGTTCATATCCAGATGTTCTATAGTTTTATTGTTGTTATGTTTTTGCATTGGATCCTCAAGGGATCTAGAAGAGACAAATTCTTGAGCTCTTGGATCTAGTTGTAACGTCTTCTCTACGAAGTTTTTCCTAGTTACCGATGTTGGCAAACTTTCAGATGCTATTATTTTTCCAAATTCTTCCTCTTCCTGGTTTTGTTTTCCAGCCAACTGTCGAAATTTTAGTTTGTGAGCTTTCTTTTTTTGAATCCTCCTTGTAGGTTTTTTTCTCCTTCGTTGCCTTCCTTCTGTGTTACACTCCAGATTCTTTTTTTCTGTAGGCATTCCATTATCTTGTGCTGCTGAGTTAGACATAGATATTTCCTTATTATCAGATATGGAATTGTTTACTGGTGTAGTTGTTTCACTCCTTTTATTGAATATTGGGAAATTGTTAGCTTTATGTTGATGTTTTTCTTTGAAGAGCTTTTTTAAGGAGTATATTGTTGAATCATTTGGCTGCTTCATCTTTTGTTTTTGTTGTGTTTGGGTCTTAGAGGTTTGAGTGCCGAAATCACGTGTACTTTTCTTCTGTTCATTATTATGTTCTTTCAATATACCACTTTCCTCAGATCTTGTTATCGTTGGTAAATTCTTTGCCTCTGCTAAGCGGAGGTCTTTATTCTTTTTTTTATTTACTAGATGTTTTAGTATCCCTATCTGAACGTCCAGGGTTTGATCAGAATTATCAAGTATATTTCCCAGAAAGGAAAGAATAGATTCTAGGATCTCTTGCAATGAAAACAGGGCTTTTGATATAGGTGGTGTTGAATCAATAATGTTAATATTTGTTTTAGAGTCGATATTGAAGGGGTCAAATGAGTGATCAGTAAAGGTGATTGGTCGAGATGTTTCCTCTTTATTATTCTGACTTATTGTATGATCCAAGTTTTGCTGGCCTAAGACAGATTTGTTGACCTTTAAATCAACCGATAGCGCTAAACTCCCTTCAGTTTTAATAGGAGTAGAAGTTTTTAGAGTGGTCTGGTCATGTTGAGGGTTAAGTACATCAACTGGAACACAGAGTGATTTACTACTTAAATCAAGAACTGGAAGACACCGTTGTAATTGATGGTTAGGAATCGTAGGAGTGCATTCTAATTCCCTCAAAATTACGGAAGCGTTGGAGGAAGTTTCTCTGGCAGATGTATTCAGTTCTTGAGTGTCTTTCATTTTAAGTGTGGTAAAGTATGTACTTATTGCCGGTGTAACCGTTATCCGACCAGGTTTAATTGCCTTGTCGGTTGATTTCCGAACAGCATTTTCAGTCCCCATTCTTTTCATAAATATCGTCCGGGAACGTAATTTTTTAAAACCCATGTATTTGCCTATGTACTTTAGGTTGTTACGGGTTATGGGTTCACAGGCGATAACACCGATGAAGGTTCTAATGTGAAGTATGGGTTCTGAGTTGACTTACCGAATGCTGTTTTCTCTGTATTAATAATCGGGGTGCAAGAGGGGGGGCCCGGCCCGTCCTCTGACGTCCCCGGACGGCCACAGACGGCCCGCCCTTTGCCCGGGCTTCGCCCCGCGCTTGGTCCCGCGCGCGTCCCGCGTCGCGGGGATCGCGATGTTCTTTGAACGTTTCGTTGGGGGCGTGTCCGTGGGCGGGTCACCTGGGGGAAGAGGAACCAGCTGACCTTCGCTAAGGTTTCTGGTCCTCGCAGTCCCCCAGGCTAGGTGCTCTCGCTGCAAGTGCCCCTGCCTCAACCCCTCTGACTCCAGCTGGGAGCGACAGGCAGAGCGTGCCGAGTGCAGCTCGCGCTCACACCAGCGAGTCAGGGGGAGGCAGCACCACGATGTAAAGAGCTCCGAGCGTCAGCCCCAGACAGCCAACACAGGCACAGAGTACGACAGTTCTGCAACAATCAACAGTCAACAGCAATCCTAGGCTCCAGTGAGTGGCGCCCGCGAAGCGGGGGTCACGAAGATATGGTCAGCTCGTTGGGGGCGTGTCCGTGGGCGGGTCACCTGGGGGAAGAGGAACCAGCTGACCTTCGCTAAGGTTTCTGGTCCTCGCAGTCCCCCAGGCTAGGTGCTCTCGCTGCAAGTGCCCCTGCCTCAACCCCTCTGACTCCAGCTGGGAGCGACAGGCAGAGCGTGCCGAGTGCAGCTCGCGCTCACACCAGCGAGTCAGGGGGAGGCAGCACCACGATGTAAAGAGCTCCGAGCGTCAGCCCCAGACAGCCAACACAGGCACAGAGTACGACAGTTCTGCAACAATCAACAGTCAACAGCAATCCTAGGCTCCCACTAGAGAGAGTGCAACAGTAGGGAAAGCGTTGGATAGCGTAGGGGTAAACATTACTATTCCCACTCCAAAGAGTGCAACAGTAGAGAAAGTGTTGGATAGCCTAGGGGTAAAAATTACTATTCCCACTCCAAAGAGTGCAACAGTAGGGAAAGCATTATATAGCGTAGGGGTAAAAATTACTATTCCCACTCCAAAGAGTGCAACAGTAGGGAAAGCATTGGATAGCGTAGGGGTAAAAATTAGTATTCCCAATCCAGAAAGTGAACAGTAGGGAAAGTGTTGGATAGCGTGAGGGTTAAAATTACTATTCCCACTCCAGAGGGTGCAACAGTAGGGAAAGCGTTGGATAGCGTAGGGGTAAAAATTACTATTCCCACTCCAAAGAGTGCAACAGTAGAGAAAGTCTTGGATAGCGTAGGAGTAAAAATTACTATTCTCACTCCAGAGAGTGCAACAGTAGGGAAAGAGTTGGATAGTGGGAGAGTTAAAATTACTATTCCCACTCCAAAGAGCGCAACAGTAGAGAAAGTTTTGGATAGCGTAGGGGTAAACATTACTATTCCCACTCCAGAGAGTGCAACAGTAGGGAAAGTGTTGGATAGTGTAGGGGTAAAAACTACTATTCCCACTCCAAAGAGTGCAACAGTAGGGAAAGCATTGGATAGCGTAGGGGTAAAAATTACTATTCCGACTCCAGAGTATGCAACAGTAGGGAAAGCGTTGGATAGCGTAGGGGTAAAAATTACTATTCCCACTCCAGTGAGTGTAACAGTAGGGAAAGCGTTGGATAGCGTAGGAGTAAAAATTACTATTCCCACTCCAGAGAATGCAACAGTAGGGAAAGCGTTGGATAGCGTAGGGGTAAAAATTACTATTCCCACTCATGTGAGTGCAACAGTAGGGAAAGCGTTGGATAGCGTAGGGGTAAAAATTACTATTCCCACTCCAGAGAGTGCAACAGTAGGGAAAGCATTGGATAGCCGGAGAGTTAAAATTACGATTCCCAGTCCAAAGAGTGCAACAGTATGGAAAGCATTGGATAGCGTAGGGGTAAAAATTACTATTCCCACACCAGAGAGTGCAACAGTAGGGAAAGCATTGGATAGCATAGGGATAAAAATTACTATTCCCACTCCAGAGAGTGCAACAGTAGGGAAAGTGTTGGATAGCAGCAGTGTAAAATTACTATTTCCACTCCACAGAGTGCAACACTATGGAAAGCATTGGATAGCGTACGGGTAAAAATTACTATTCCCAATCTAGAAAGTGCAACAGTAGGAAAAGCGTTGGATAGCGGGAGAGTTAAAATGACTATTCCCACTCCAAAGAGTGCAACAGTAGGGAAAGCATTGGATAGCGTAGGGGTAAAAATTAGTATTCCCAATCAAGAAAGTGCAACAGTAGGGAAAGTGTTGTATAGCGGGAGGGTTAAAATTACTATTCCCACTCCAGAGAGTGCAACAGTAGGGAAAGCGTTGGATAGCGTAGGGGTAAAAATTACTATTCCCACTCCAAAGAGTGCTACAGTAGAGAAAGTGTTGGATAGCGTAGGGGTAAAAATTACTATTCCCACTCCAAAGAGTGCAACAGTAGGGAAAGCCTTATATAGCGTAGGGGTAAAAATTACTATTCCCACTCCAAAGAGTGCAACAGTAGGGAAAGCATTGGATAGCGTAGGGGTAAAAATTACTATTCCCAATCCAGAAAGTGCAACAGTAGGGAAAGCGTTGGATAGTGGGAGGGTTAAAATTAATATTTCCACTCCAGAGAGTGCAACAGTAGGGAAAGTGTTGGATAGCGTAGGGGTTAAAATTACTATTCCCTCTCCAAAGAGTGCAACAGTAGGGAAAGCATTGGATAGCATAGGGGTGAAAATAACTATTCTCACTCCAAAGAGTGCAACAGTAGGGAAAGCGTTGGATAGCGTAGGGGTAAAAATTACTATTCACACTCCAGAGAGTGCATCAGTAGGGAAAGTAATTACTTCATATATGAATAAAAAAAATAATAATATTAATACCAAATCCAAATTAATTAAAAGTAATTACAACTTTATATAATATAATAATTAATAAATTAAAAATACAAAAAAAATATTACAAATAATTACCTATTAATACAAATTATTTACCAATTACCAATTAATTAATTAATTAACAATTACAAAATTATCAAAAATTACAACAAAAGAAAACCAATAAATCAATAACAATATTTAATTACTTACAATTAAATTACTTCCCACCCTATTCCCCTATAAACCCACAGCCCACTACAGAAAACACATTAATAAAATGTACATAATTATCAATTAATCAATTAATTAAAATTAATTACCAATTATATTTTAATTAATTACCAATTAAAAATTAAAATATCAATGAATTCAAAATACATACCAATAAATACATTTAAAAATTTAAATAATTATATTTAAATTACTTCCCACCCTATTCCCCTATAAACCCACAACCCGCTACAGAAAATATATGAATAAAGTTAACATAATTAACATTATTATCCATTAATCAATTAATTAAAATAATTACCAATTAAATTGTAATTAATTACCAATTAATTATTAATTGACAAATAATTTCAAATAAATACCAAAAAATAAATTAACATATTTAATTAATTATAATTAAATTACTTCCCACCCTATTCCCCTATAAACCCACAACCCGCTTCAGATTTATATTACGCAAAAATTAAATACCATAAAATTAATTAATGAAAATAAATTATAAAATAAATATACACTTTTCACACATATACTAACATAAAAAATACTTTAAAAAATTAATATTAACTCACCTCAAATTCGATGGTGTGCAGCCTTCGTGCAACAAATAAAGGAGAAATAGACCTACCTTGAAGTGGCTCTTCCATTAGGGGTAACTCTGTTTGGTGTATATTTAGCGGCCGTTTCCTGTCGTGGAAGTAGCCCCGCTGAGAACACAGCGTTCCCGAGATGAGGCCATGATGACGTCATCGTAAAGGGAGGTGGGCTTCATCGCGAAGGAATAATACTGCAGCCTGGTGGTTTCAAGATATCACATCATCCCACGGAGGCGTTATCAAAGTGTAATGTGTGCTACACCAGACCACCTCACTGGAGGATACGTAGTGCAGCAAGTTTGGGCATTGTGACTACGAAGAGAATTAGGCTAGAGTAATAGCCACACCCACAGGGGTGTTGAAACTGAACATAATTTGCTGCACCTTCACCATTGAGAAAGGATCAGAGGACTTGAAACCCGTCTGGCAACAACACAGCATTTTATTTTGATGGATTCTTTTCCGCTGGTATGCAGCCTTCGTGCAACAAATAAAGGAGGAATCAACCTACCTTGAAGTGGCTCTTCCATTAGGGGTAACTCTGTTTGGTGTATATATATATATATATATATATATATATACATATTATTGACAAAACATATACAATATCTTTTCGGTAGGATAGCGAGAGGGTTAAATTTACTATTCACACTCCAGAGAGTGCAACAGTAGGGGAAGCGTTGGATAGCGTAGGGATAAAAATTACTGTTCCCACTGCAGAGAGCGCAACAGTAGGGAAAGCGTTGGATAGCGTAAGGTTAAAAATTACTATTCCCACTCCAGTGAGCGCAACAGTAGGGAAAGCGTTGGATAGCGTATGGGTACAAATTACTATTGCCACTCCAGAGAGCGGGAAAGCGTTGGATAGCGTAGGGCTAAAAATTACTATTCCCACTCCAATGAGTGCAACAGTAGGGAAAGCGTTGGATAGCGTAGGGGTAAAAATTACTATTCCAACTCCAGAGAGTGCAACAGTAGGGCAAGCATTGGATAGTGAGAGGGTAAAAATTACTATTACCACTCCAGAGAGCGCAACAGTAGGGAAAGCATTGGATAGCGTTCGGGTAAAAATAACTATTCCCACTCCAGAGAGTGCAATAGTAGGGAAGGCGTTGGATAGCGTAGGAGTAAAAATTACTATTCCCACTCCAGTGAGTACAACAGTAGATAAAGCGTTGGATAGCGTAGGGATAAAAATGACTATTCCTACTCCAAAGAGTGCAACAGTAGGGAAAGCATTGGATAGCGTAGAGATAAAAATTACTATTCCCACTCCAGTGAGTGCAACAGTAGGAAAAGCGTTGGACAGCGTAGGGGTAAAAATTACTATTCCAACTCCAGAGAGTGCAACAGTAGGGAAAGCGTTGGATAGCGTAGGGGTAAAAATTACTATTCCCACTCCAGTGAGCGCAACAGTAGGGAAAGCGTTGGATAGCGTAGGGGTAAAAATTACTATTCCTTCTCCAGAGAGCGCAACAGTAGGGAAAGATTTGGATAGGGTAGGGGTAAAAATTACTATTCCAACTCCAGAGAGTGCAACAGTAGGGAAAACGTTGGCTAGCATAGGGGTAAAAATTACTATTCACTCTCCAGTGAGTGCAACAGTAGGGAAAGCGTTGGAGAGCGTAGGGGTAAAAATTACTATTCCAATTCCAGAGAGTGCAACAGTAGTGAAAGCGTTGGATAGCGTGGGGGTTAAAATTACTATTTCCACTCCAGTGAGTGCAACAGTAGGGAAAGCGTTGGATAGCGTAGGGGAAAAAATTACTATCCTACTCCAGAGAGCGCAACAGTAGGGAAAGCGTTGGATAGCGAAGGGGTAAAAATTACTATTCCAACTCCAGAGAGTGCAACAGTAGGGAAAACATTGGATAGCGTAGGGGTAAACATTACTATTCCCACTACAGTGAGTGCAACAGTAGGGAAAGTGTTGGATAGCGTAGGGGTAAAAATTACTATTCCAACTCCAGAGAGTGCAACAGTAGGGCAAGCGTTGGATAGTGAGAGGGTAAAAATTACTATTACCACTCCAGAGAGAGCAACAGTAGGGAAAGCATTGGATAGCGTAGGGGTAAAAATTACTATTCCCACTCCAGAGAGCGCAACAGTAGGGAAAGCATTGGATAGCGTAGGGGTAAAAATAACTATTCCCACTCCTGAGAGTGCAACAGTAGGGAAACCGTTGGATAGCGTAGGGGTAAAAATTACTATTCCCACTCCAAAGAGTGCAACAGTAGGGAAAGCATTAGATAGCGTAGGGGTAAAAATTACTATTCCCACTCCAGAGAATGCAGCAGTAGGGAAAGCGTTGGATAGCGTTGGGGTAAACATTACTATTCCCACTTCAGTGAGTGTAACAGTAGGGAAAGCGATGGATAGCGTAGGAGTAAAAATTACTATTCTCACTCCAGAGAATGCAACAGTAGGGAAAGTGTTGGATAGCGTAGGGGTAAAAATTACTATTCCCACTCAAGTGAGTGCAACAGTAGGGAAAGCGTTGGATAGCGTAGGGGTAAAAATTACTATTCTCTCTCCAGAGAGTGCAACAGTAGGGAAAGCATAGGATAGCGGGAGAGTTAAAATTACGATTCCCAGTCCAAAGAGTGCAACAGTATGGAAAGCATTGGAAAGCGTAGGGGTAAAAATTACTATTCCCACTCCAGAGAGTGCAACAGTAGGGAAAGCATTGGATAGCGTAGGGATAAAAATTACTATTCCCACTCCAGAGAGTGCAACAGTAGGGAAAGTGTTGGATAGCAGCAGTGTAAAATTACTATTTCCACTCCAAAGAGTGCAACAGTACAGAAAGCATTGGATAGCGTAGGGGTAAAAATTACTATTCCCAATCCAGAAATTGCAACAGTAGGAAAAGCGTTGGATAGCGGGAGAGTTAAAATTACTATTCCCACTCCAAAGAGTGCAACGGTAGGGAAAGCATTGTATAGCGTAGGGGTAAAAATTAGTATTCCCAATCGAGAAAGTGCAACAGTAGGGACAATTTTGGATAGCGGGAGGGTTAAAATTACTATTCCCACTCCAGAGAGTGCAACAGTAGGGAAAGCATTGGATAGCGTAGGGGTAAAAATGACTATTCCCACTCCAAAGAGTGCAACAGTAGAGAAAGTGTTGGATAGCGTAGGGGTAAAAATTACTATTCCCACTCCAAAGAGTGCAACAGTAGGGAAAGCATTGTATAGCGTAGGGTTAAAATTACTATTCCCACTCCAAAGAGTGCAACAGTAGGGAAAGCATTGGATAGCGTAGGGGTAAAAATTACTATTCCCAATCCAGAAAGTGCAACAGTAGGGAAAGTGTTGGATAGCGGGAGGGTTAAAATTAATATTTCCACTCCAGAGAGTGCAACAGTAGGGAAAGTGTTGGATAGCGTAGGGCTAAAAATTACTATTCCCTCTCCAAAGAGTGCAACAGTAGGGAAAGCATTGGATAGCGTAGGGGTGAAAATAACTATTCTCACTCCAAAGTGTGCAACAGTAGGGAAAGCGTTGGATAGCGTAGGGGTAAAAATTACAATTCACACTCCAGAGAGTACAACAGTAGGGAAAGTAAATACTTCATATATGAATAAAAAAAATATTAATACCAAATCCAAATTAATTAAAAGTAATTAACAACTTTATATAATATAATAATTAATACATTAATAAATAGAAAAAAATTACAAATAATTACCTATTAATACAAATTATTTACCAATTACCAATTACTTTATTAACAATTACAAAATTATCAAAAATTACAACAAAAGAAAACCAATAACTCAATAACAATATGTAATTACTTACAATTAAATTACTTCCCACCCTATTCCCCCATAAACCCACAACCCACCACAGAAAACACATTAATAAAATTTACATAATTATCAATTAATCAATTATTTAAAATTAATTACCAATTATATTTTAATTAATTACCAATTAAAAATGTAAATATCAATGAATTCAAAATAAATACCAATAAATACATGTAAAAATTTAAATAATTATATTTAAATTACTTCCCACCCTATTCCCCTGTAAACCCACAACCCGCTACAGAAAATACATTAATAAAGTTAACATAATTAACATAATTATCAATTAATCAATTAATTAAAATAATTACCAATTAGATTTTAAATAATTACCAATTAATTATTAATTGACAATTAATTTAAAATAAATACCAAAAAATAAATTAACATATTTAATTAATTATAATTAAATTATTTCCCACCCTATTCCCCTATAAACCCGCAACCCGCTACAGAAAATACATTAATAAAATTAACATAATTATCAATTAATCAATTCATTAAAATAATTACCAATTATATTTTAATTAATTACCAATTAATTATTAAATAACAATTAATTTAAAAAAATCCAATAAATAAATTAACATATTTAATTAATTATAATTAAATTACTTCCCACCCTATTCCCCTATAAACCCACAACCCACTACAGATGTATATTACGCAAAAATTAAGTACCATAAAATGAATTAATGAAAATAAATTATAAAATAAATATACACTTTTCACACATATACTAACATAAAAAATACTTTAAAAAATGTATATTAACTCATCTCAAATTCGATATTTTTGTTGTCTATATTCTGTCCATTCTATATTTTTGTTGTCTATATTCTGTCATTCTATATTTTTGTTGACTATATTCCGTCCATTCGATATTATGTCCATTCTATATTTTTTGATTCGATATTAATGCTATCCTATTCGATATTTTTGTAGTCTATATTCTGTCCAGTTGATATTGTGTCCATTCTATATTTTTTAATCAATATTAATGCATATCAATATTAAAAAACTCGATATTTTGACTCTATACCATCTTGAGAGAGTGTAAAGCTGGAAATACTCAAGTCCAACTTTTACCTTTGAACAGAGTCTTGTTGCTCAGTGGCCCAGGGTCAAGTTTGAGAACTGCAACCTGTCCTCGCCTATTATTAAAATTCTACAGCTTTAAGTCAGTACTCGGATTTGACACTACATGTTCCAAGATGCAAAGTGCCTATGGCTAAAGAGCCAGAAGATGTTAAAGTGCTCACAAATACTGACACAGAGGTTGACAGTATTTAATGGTATCAGGGCATATCACTGTTGTGGCAGATTACCAGTTTTGATAATCCAAAGGGAACTGAAACTGAAACAAAACAGAATTCCTCATATCAACTTCAACACTAAAAGAAATTTGGGGGCCTATGTATAAAAAAGTAATGCAGCGCAGCAAGTCATCTTGCTGCGCTGCAATACAGGGAAAGGGCAGGAATGGGGCGTATTTTTTTACAATGTGCATTCCTGTCCTTTTGCAAGCACTGGCACACAATGGGCTGCCTAGTGCCAATGCAGGCACCCTTGCATGTGCCTCCAAGGCATGCAGGATTGTTTTTGTGCACCTTTCTACACAAAAACAACTCTCGGAGGCATAATCCTCTATATTGAAAGAGGAAGTAACGAGGAGAAATGAAGATATTTCTATTCGTTATGCCTCCCCTGAGAAGGCGTATCTTTTGACGCTTTCCCAGGTTTACCAGTGATGGTAAATCTAGGAATGCATCTAAAACCATGGGAGTTGCTTGAGGACACCAACGCAACTCTCATGGAATGCCTTCCCAGGGCAGATTCCCGCAACAAAGAGATTTGCACTGGTTGCTTTACTCCTGATTTATCAAGCCACACAACGACACTCAAAGTGGTCTTGCGTGACTTGATAAATTAGCTTTTTAGGGTTTGTTTCATGCTTGTGCCACGTTGTGTGTTACAAATGCAATGCACACCCTTCATAATTAGGTACCTTGGGGAATAAATGGGAAGAACATATATAAAAATCCAAACATACCACTCAGCAAAACTAGGGTTTAGAACAAATGCAGAAAAGTTTTAAATGCTCTCCCTTGCTCTCTCGCTTTTTCTTTTCACACTTTCCTCTCATGAAATCGTATTCATTCTCTTCTTCCTTTCCCTCTATTAGCCTTTCCGCTCCATTAATTGGTTTGGCATATTCCTGTCAAACTGTCCCCTTGCAATGTTTGATTGAGCAATACTGATTCGAAGCATTTATGCAGCCCTTTCCCTTTCATGACAAATAGTAAGCTGCTGCCACTCTGGAGGAGACTGAAGTACTAGAATGCATCAGAGGCCTGAAGTTCACTCACTTCCTGTGGCTGCTGCCTTGCCACAGAATGTCCCAACGGCTGCAGCTGGTGGAAAAATATGGTGAAATTACAATATTACTAATTTTAAAAATTGTCAATGATTGCTTGAATGAATGTGTTTTACTTGATAAATCCCTAAAATAACTGTCTGGCACAATTATCAAAGAAATGGTGCAGAATATTGCTAAGAAAACAATTTTTGAAAAATGTGCTCCCCCCAACCCACCATTAAAAAAAAACGTCAGGCTTCGCTTTTCGCTTGCTCACATGCAACAATTCATTGACTGCTTAGGCGCCACCAATCATAAATTCCACAAGCCTCACCTCCAAGTGCGCGCTTGGCAGTGGGGTCTGATTTAGCTTTCCTTAGGATAGTCGTCCGAGGGTTTTTAAGGGAATTTGTTCTAATCGAGAATGTAGTTTGAGTGAAATCTTACTGTGTTCTCCCTTGCATATTTAGTGAGTTGGCAATATTTTAAGAAGGCGGCATGATTTTGTAAGCCAAAGTCCTACCGTTTCGGACAGCATTTTTGTTTGGGAAGCAGTAAACATTCCTAAGTTAGTCCAATGTTATTGGGATTAGTCTGGTGCTCTCGAGCAGGCAAACCATTTGATGCATGCACTTTAGTTTCTTTGTGGTAGATTAAAGTAACTGAAGTTACATGTGATCATTAGCGGGTTAAGGGGGGGCATGTGAGGTCATGCAAATGTTTGGTGGCGATTATATATAAGCCAGAGTAGGTAGTGTTTTGTTGCATGGGTATCACTTTCCAAAAAAGGTGAGATCTTTATCTTAAGTGGGTTGTGGGCAATTTGCAGAACGTCAATGGTGATTTAAGGCAAACATAAGCATGTGTTAGGGGAAGTTGTGCTCAGAGTAACGATGCATGCAGAGGATGGAAAGGAAGGTGAGAGTCATTTGGAAGGAAAAAGAAGAGGTGACCATCAGAAGCGTTTGTTTATGGCCTGAAAATGGCTTGCAGCCAACGTAAAGTGGTTTGAAGAAAACAGGGACTTCCAAATGCAAGAAATAAAATGCAAGCCATGTATCAGGACATAAAGAAAAACACCAGGCCTCGTCAGAGACGTTTTATGGCATTGACAAAGTAGGCTCAGCTCTGGCCCATGGCACCAGAATTTCATGGGTCCCCTTATAGAGCAAGCTCTGTTCTGCTGGGATTCTTGCCCTGATGACATTGAAGAATTCTTGAACAAACTGTTTTAAATACGATTTTCCTTTAATTTATTTTGAATGTAGGTGGTGTGGGAGGCTATTATAGACATTTTTCAGAGAAATGCTGTGTTTGTTTCATGCAACATCCATATAAAAATTTATTTTATGTCAAAACAGGACCTCTCATGTGAGGTCGTCACAGAGATTATTTGCAATAATGCCAGCATTATTGATGTCAAAACTAGAATATAACAATTGCTTTATTAACCTTCTTGCTTTCTCAAATATGCTTGAAATTCACCATTTGCCCGCTCTTTTTTCAAAATGTTCTCGGGGAGGGGGAGCGGAACCCCCCAACCCCCTTTGTGGCTGTCAAGCTACAAGCAACAAATCACAAACTTTTAAGCCGCACCACTTTCAAGTTTCACCAGTCGCCGCTGCAGTGACTATCTTTCTGAATTTAATGATATAAGCAAAAAAGTAGCAGAAAAAATGTATTGAAATAAAGCAGCGAGTCTGACGCCTCCACATAAAATACACATTAATATTCCCAGCAAACCTAAAGTGACTGATGAACAAAGAACTGTGCTCTTTTTCACTCCGGAAGAGGATTGGGCTTGGTTATAGAGTAATGGCCAGATGCCACCAGTGAGCCCTCAAAAAAGAGAGGATAGTATCCCGGAACAGACACTGATCTTTGCTAAGGTTGCACAATAAACCCACCAAGGAGCAGGCAGCCAGTGAAAAGGCACAGGAGGTGGCGCAAATAGAGCGGAATGGTGCATCTGGTTCAGAGGCTCAGTGATTAGACTCTAAAGTACTGGCCATGCAGGGCACTGACGTGGTGAAGAAATTGGGTGGGGCCCTATTCTCCTTTGATATGGGTTATCTATTGACCATGTATCAGCTATCCTTTTTCTGCATAACATGACTATTGTGGCTAGCCCTGAGGTCTGCATTAGATTTCAGCGTTCTGGGGGCCATAGAGAAGGGGTGGGGCTTGGCAGGTGAAGGGCACAGGCGGTGGAGACACATGTTCCAATGTTATATCTGTTGATACTTGACTTTCCATCTTTTCAGTAGGATAATCTGTACAGCACAAGATTACTGTGCACAAAGTTTGGGTGAGTTTGTAATCTCAGCGGGGGATTGGAGCTGAGGTGTCTCCGCATGTTAGACAAGGCACATGTTTTTGTAACTGGAAGAATGCGGTGATGACAGTGGTCTGGGAAACTGTGGAAGGTGAAGGAGAGTAAGTTTTTATAATGACTATCGATCATTTTTGCATTTTAACTTGGAATATAGGGGGGATGGTAACCCTAATCAAGAAAAATAAAATACATACTTTCCTCCAAAGAACCATATATATTTTACTTGTCGACAAAGAACACATGAACTCCAAAAATACGTAAGAGATGGTGTGGTTCAGTGTATTGGACTACATATTCTGGGCATGCCTGAGAATTATTAATTTGGATTGCGAACATGATACCTTTCACACTGTAGAGGTCAATTATTTACTCAGAGGACAAATGTGTGGTAATTGAGGGGGATCTTGTTGGTAAGCCACTAGCCCTGGTAGTAGCATATGCTCCCAAAACAAATGAAGGTCTATTCTTCACAACGTTTACACCTTCTCTCCAGAATGATGAGCAGACACCTGCAATATGATGTGGTGATTCTAATTGTGAGCCAATCTGAAATGGGATAAGTCTGTCTCTCTGGTACTGTGAGCCCAGTCTATCATGACCACTCGCCATTTGCAGTCGGCCACTGTGATTAATGCACTCAGGATCCACACACTAATTGAGGAGTCCATAGAGCAACACTTTACAGGGATCACTGACAGAATATCGACAGTCAAAATATCGACTTGCCAAAATATCGAGGTAAAAATATAGAATGCCATAATATCGACTTCCTATCTACAAACAGGTAAGGACAAAAATATCGACTCCAAAATATCGATAGGAAAAAATATAGACAGTCAAAATATAATTTTTTTTAAATATCCTAAAAGTCATTTTAAAGTAGTATAATAATACATTTAATTAATCTTAACATACTTAAAATACTTAAATAAACTTAAAATTATTAAATAATTTATGTAACTTTAAAAAAAAAAAAAACTAATTTTAAAACATTACCTACTGGCGGTCGCCAGTAGGTATATATAGTTAGGATTTTTTCTCTATGGGATTTTTGAAAATTCTATGTCTAATAACTTTGGCGTTTGTGGACGGAATTGGCTGCAATTTTCAGGAAAATGGAACATTTTGTTTCTGAGCAGCCCCTGAAAATTTGGGGGGGTTTCGTCAAGGGGGGGCCGAGAAAAAAGGGGGGTCCCAAAACGTGTTTTTAACATTGAGTTTTCCATAGGGCGGTTGGCCTCACTTTTAGCCCGAACGGCTGAATGGATTTGCACGAAACTTGGCAAAATTGTAGGGACTGGTAGCCCGATGTGCCTTTTGTAGGTCTCAATATATGTGCTCCAGTGGATTTTGAGAAATTAACGTTCAAAAAAAGATATATATCTGTAACAGCGGACCGGGCAGCGCTCCGGTTTGCGGACTTTTCGCGTTACGGAGCTTTGTGAAGCGAAGCTGATTGGTTCTCCGGCGTCTGTAAACATTCCAAACAGTCCGTAGCGGCCGCCATCTTGTCTCTCGGTAGGATCGAGAGACAAGAGGAGGCCAAAGCGAAGGGGCAAATGACCATAAGGGGGCATAGTAGATCCTCCCTGACCCCCTAGGTTTGATGTGGAGGTTTTAAAAGGGCCCCGCGGGGCAAAAAAAAAAAATAATAATAATAATCGAACGGCTGAATGGATTTGCACGAAACTTGGGGAAATTGTAGGTACTGGTAGCCCGATGTGCCTTTGCTAGGTCTCAATATATGTGCTCCAGTGGATTTTGAGAAATTAACGTTCAAAAAAAGATATATATCTGTAACAGCGCTCCGGTTTGCGGACTTTTCGCGTTACGGAGCTTTGTGAAGCGAAGCTGATTGGTTCTCCGGCGTCTGTAAACATTCCAAACAGTCCGTAGCGGCCGCCATCTTGTCTCTCGGTAGGATCGAGAGACAAGAGGAGGCCAAAGCGAAGGGGCAAATGACCATAAGGGGGCATAGTAGATCCTCCCTGACCCCCTAGGTTTGATGTGGAGGCTTTAAAAGGGCCTCGCAGGGCAAAAAAAATATATATCGTTTTTTTAGTTCTTTTGCGTGGGGAGCGCCCGGTTCGCGAACCGGGAAGCGTTCTGGGGAGCGTACTTTCTTGAAAATTAGTGAAAAAAGTTGAAGTAAAATAATAATTGTGAGTGATCAGATGTAGGGTAGCTCTGAGAAGAGCTTTTGGGTTTATGGTACATTTAGGTACTTATAAGTAGGTACCAATGCACAGTTTTAAATTCAGAATGAAAATTCTGTTGCCCTCATCTGAGAAGTGAACTCCATCTCCTCTGTAGATATCTTGCATGTAGTAACGCAAGTTATTGTTGTACAAGGAGCCCATTCCATGGTCTCTCATGTAAGCTGAAACAGATTTGTTTACATACTTCCTCGACTTCTCAATTTGTGGACAAAATTGGTTCGACCACCTCCATTTCTGTCTTTGGCATATATTTGAATATACCAAGGCAGTCTGAGGAAAAAGTGCCATCAATTGCTCAAAGGTGTCCTTTAAAAGCATTTCCAGACCTACCCCAGTCAAAGTGCCCAAGTCATTACCTCCACAGTGCACAATTAACAGGTCAGGTTTTGGCAAATGCATAAAGGTTTTCACCAATGGTATCAATTGGTGACATTTTAATCCTCTGTGGCCAAACCACTTAATTTCCACATCTTGTAAATTGAGGTTAGGTAAATTCCTGTTTTCAGCGTACCTCTGAGGCCAATAGATGTAACTATGTCCAACAATCCAGACAGAAAACATGGCGAGAGAAGGTTCTGCTGCAGTCAGATGAAGTGTGGCAATGAAATGGCAGTTGAAAAAATAAGAGTTTAAAATGAAAAAAAACTGTGGAGTTTCTGTGTTAATGAAGCAGTAACAGTGATTGGTGGATTTTGATTGCTGAAAACAGAAAGTTAGGGTGCATGGATGAGTTCGTTGAAAGATGTATTTTGAGTGGCGAAGAAAAAATCATTAAATGGAAGAATGCACTGGATATGCAGGTGCACTGAGAGTTCAGAGTTCAATTGCAACATTGTTGTGTGAACTTGCAAACACCAGAGGTCTTGCAAGAGGTGGTTGCTATGCAAAAAAGCAGAGAGGGCAGAGGGGGGAAGGGTTTTGATTTGAAAAAAAGTGAGGGAAGAGTTTTGATTGGGTGACATGAGAGATATGTGTGAAGAATTACAGCATTTCTGTGCTTTTGATAGCTGCAGACTCTGGAGTGCATACCTTTTGCTCTGCTGAAGACAAATTGGTGTGTTTCTGAGACTGTTTTGAAACTCAAAGTATTTGCTAAGGTGAGAAAAGATTTCTTTTATTTAGATAGAAAATAGTGTGCTTTAAGGAGAAAATTATGAAGAAAGTTGTGTTTTTCAAATGTTGCTTTGTCTCAAGTGTTTTACAAATAGATTTTGTTTCTTTGAGAAATTGTAATTGGAGAAAATGTGAAGTATTAGTACTGACAGGGTTTTTATGTGCATAGGAGCTGTGGAGTGTTTTCAAATTATGATTTGTAAATCGTTTTTGAGGAAAAGGAATGGTTTTAATACTTATGACAAGGACATAATGGTGTATGCTTCTTTATAAGGCAATTGAGTGTCTCTGATGTTATTTTTCCCATTTTAATGTAAGACGTTTCCCTGTGGAGCAAATTGCTTGTAAATATGCTCCCATCTGTGCATGGCAAACTTAGATTTTGAATGTTTGCGTTACATAGGCATGTTAAAGGTGACCGAAACATGCTGCAAAGGCAATCAAAAAACGCTTTCATGTGTCTTAAGGACATTTTAAGTCATTTCCCCATGTGGAGTGTTTTTAAATTATGACTTGAAAATCGTTTTTGGGGAAAATGAATGCTTTTAAAATTTATGACAAGGACATAATGGTGTATGCTTCTTTATAAGGCATTTCAGTGTCTCTGATGTTATTTTTGCAATATTAAATTAAAAGACCTTTCTCCGTGGAGCAAATTCCTTGTAAATATGCTCCCATCTGTGCATGGTAAATTTAGATTTTGACTGTTTGAGTTACTTAGCCATGTTAAAAGTGACCCAAAAAAGTTGCAAAGGCTTTAAAAAAACATTTTCATGTGTCTTGAGGACATTTTAAGTCATTTCCCCGTGGGCAGTGTTTTCAAATTATGAGTTGAAAATCGTTTTTGAGGTAAAGGAATGTTTTCAAAATTTATGTGCGCCATATGCCCCCAAATTTCTTTTTCAGGGGTGCAGCAGGGTGTTCTTGAGACACCCCTGCACCCTCGAAAAAATTCGTAATTTGCGATGAGCTAATTGCTAATCGCAAATTGCACGTTCATTCCTATGGGCCTCCTGCTCCATGGAAATGAATGGGTAATTTGTAATTAGCAAATAGCTCATCGCAAACTAGGAATGGTAAAGAATCGCTATTTATTCCTTGAAGTTTGCTATTTAGGAAATGTAAAAAACTTTGATGATACATATGGCGGTTCATCTCTAACAAGATAAGAAGCTTAGGGATAGATTTATGATGACTGGCGTATCATCAGGGATGTGCCAGTAATCCAATCGCGGGCTGTGGAGGGAGTTACTGTAGTGTTTGAATTCCTGTTTTGTTTATTGTAGATGTTTCTCCAGCTATCAAGGATATTGGCAACCGAGTTATTGTATTCAATCCATCATTTGGGGTGTGCTTCTTGGCAGTTAAGACAGAAACCAGAGTGAGCAGTATATTTTTAGTCGCTCATAGCACTAGTAAACATAGAGACACTAGACTTATGTATATTTTGCCTCCTTCACTGCAGCTCCAGATAAATCCCTTACCAGAGGTTCTTCCATATCCATTCAGGGACATTAACATACATCAAACTAGGTATGAAAGGTTATTATGTATAATTGTGAATGTGATTGTCCTATTCAGACTCAAGAATATTACTCCTTTGCATTACAGTCTATCTTGTTGCCAAGCTTTCAAGAAGGTTGAGACATCCAGTCTGAAGACCCTCAGCACACAATTGTTACCCCCAACCTTTCCTTGTTTTGTCTCCCTGTTTTCCCCTGTTCTGCCTCTTGTGCTCTAGTGTTCGATAGAGTCGGAAGGCTGCAGGGGAAGGCTGTGGATTATACTTCGGATTCCTGACGCTCCTGCGGAATCATCGTGTATCCTTTACAGAACGTGAAGCCCAAGGGGTTAGTTCTGCCTGAGCGTCATGGATCTCGAAGCGGTCACACTGGCTGATGTGGCAGGTATGTTGGGGAATCTACAGGTTGAGACTCAGACATTGATGGCCAGAATGGACACCCTACTGAGACAGCACACTTCTGGCGCTACAGGAGGAGGGACATCGGTTGTGCAGGTGACCACTCCGCCTTCAATACCTCTGGCACCCCCTGAGCGTTTTGCAGGAGAAGCAGCGCGATGCGCGGCTTTACTCAGTCAATGCCAACTACACTTCTCCTGCAAGGCTCAATGTTTTCCCTCTGACCAGGCTAAGGTAGCCTTTGTAATTTCTTACCTCAGTGGTTCTGCAGCTGATTGGGCTATACCCTTAGTAGACAGAGATGACCCCCTGTTACATAATTATGCAGCTTTTCGACGGGAATTTCGTAAACTCTTCGATCGACACATGTATACACATTCTGCCGATACTGAATTATTAGAACTGAAACAGGGTACTCAGGATCTGGTAGCCTATATTACTAAGTTTCGCCGGTTGGTGATTGAGTCCAATTGGCCGGAGGAAAAACGCAGTACCATGTTCTACCGGGGTTTGCGGGAGGAACTGAAAGACGCCTTGTCCCAGATAGTTGATCTTCCTACCTCCTGTACCGCTCTCATTGACTTGGTAGTGAAGATAGACCATCGGTTGCATGAAAGAAAGAAGGAGAAAGGGAAGCATGAGTATCGGTATGTTGCTCTGAAGGAGAAAAAGAGTGCCCCAGAAAAAGCCGCTGACGACAGTGAACCCATGCAGATAGGCATAGTCCGAGGACCTCTGACTTCCGAGGAAAGACAGAGGAGAAGAACGCTTCGGCTATGTTTATATTGTGGGAAAGCGGGACATTTTCTAAGAGAATGCCCAGTTAAACCCGCTCAGTCCAAGTTGTCGGGAAACTAGTCAGCGTGGGTTCTTGTGAGACGAGGAACTCAGGTAGGTCTGGACTAACAGTCTCTTCTTCCGATTATACCTACACTCCTACCAATCATTTATACATATCAGCATATCTCACACAAGGCACTCTTGGTTTACACGTTTTGATAATGGTGGACTCTGGGGCTTCTGGAAACTACATGGACATGGAATGGGCTAGGGAGAACATGATAACCAGCACCGAAAAGGAGATTGCCAGTAATGTCACTACCATCGATGGCAGTCCCCTTCTTTCTGGTCCAGTTACACATCACACCAACCCGATGCACATGGTTATAGCACCTGACCACCATGAAGACTTAATGTTTGATTTAATCAGTTCCCCACAATTCCCGGTGCTCCTGGGTATTCCATGGTTAAGAACGCAAAACCCTGACATCAATTGGGAAACATCCACTATATCCTTTCCTCCTGTAGTTCCAGGGCCCGTGGTAGGGGCTACTAAGGGAGAGACACACGCAGCCACGGAGAGTCCTGAGGCCTGTCCTGTTCTCCCACCCTGCTACCAAGAATTGCAGGCGGTCTTTGATGTACAGGAAGCAGATGTTCTTCCACCACACCGAGTCTACGACTGCCGTATAGATCTCGAGGCAGGAGCCAGAATACCCTGTAGCAGAGTGTATGCACTCACTGAAAAAGAGAACGTATACTTACGTGAATATCTCGACTCTATGCTCGAGAAGGGATTCCTCAGACCATCGCGATCCCCAGCCTCTTCTTCATTGTTCTTCATTCCTAAACGGGAAGGGGGCCTGCGATGTTGTATCGACTACAGGAAGCTCAATGAAGTGACCATCAAGAACCGTTATCCTCTTCCTCTTATAGCCTCCCTCCTTGACAGAATCCGCAATGCCCAGTACTTCACTAAGTTGGACTTGCGGGGCGCTTATCATCTGGTACGAGTCAAGGAGCGAGACGAGTGGAAAACGGCGTTCTGCACCAAATATGGTCTCTTCGAGTACCTTGTAATGCCCTTTGGGCTCTGTAATGCCCCGGCGGCATTTCAATTCTTCATAAATGAAGTTCTGAAAGACATTCTTGATGATTATGTAATTGCCTACATTGATGATCTGCTGATATTTTCCTCTACTTTGGAGATACACCAACAGCATGTACGCAACGTGTTGGAACGTTTACTAGACAATCGCTTATATTGTAAGTTGGAAAAATGTACTTTTCATACTCAAGAGGTCCCTTTTTTAGGATATATTGTTTCCCCTAGGGGCCTTCGCATGGATCCCTCCAAGGTGGAGGCTGTTCTGGCATGGCCGGCTCCGCGTACAATCAAGGAAATCCAAAGTTTTGTAGGGCTGGCCAATTTCTATAGGAGATTCATTCGCAATTTCTCAGACTTGGTGTCACCCATTACATCGTTGTTGAAAAAGGAGGTTCCTTTTGTCTGGTCCTGTGAGGCAGAGCGATCGTTCCAGTTGCTAAAAGAGGCTTTCACCAGTGCACCGGTGCTACATCATCCCGACCCCGCTCTGCCCTTTGTGGTGGAGGTAGACGCTTCTCAAGTGGCAGTGGGAGGTGTTCTATCTCAGGCGGATGCCGTGTCCGGTGAGTGTCATACGGTGGCCTATTATTCTCACAAACTCTCCCCAGCTGAATACAATTATGCGGTAGGGGATAAGGAACTCCTAGCTATCAAGAAGGCATTCGAAGAGTGGCGGCAGTATCTCCTAGGTGCCAGACATCCCGCAGTGGTATACACCGACCATCGCAACCTCCAATATCTCAAGTCGGCAAAGGCACTTTCCATGAGACAACTGCGTTGGTCTCAGTTCTTTAGTGAGTTCGACTTCACTGTCCAGTACAGACCAGGCAGACGTAATGGGAAGGCAGATGCTCTCTCACGTTTGGGATTCGAGACCCCTACAGATCCCATCGAGCCTACACTGATTATCCCCAGAATGAATATTGTAGGAGGAACACAGTCAGAGGATGAATTCCTGGCACAGGTTAGGTGTAGTCAAGCGTCAGCGGATATGCAGACTATAGTGGGTTCACAGGACACGTCCAAGAAGGGAAACCTTGTGTGTGTACAAGGGGGAGTGGTTATACCGACAAGGAAACTACAGGAACAAGTCATGCAGTGGTATCATACACATCCAATAGCGGGTCATCCAGGGATTAAGAAAACCATTAGCACTGTGCGTGACCGTTACTGGTGGCCTACTATGTTGGCAGACATAGAACGCTTTGTTAAGACATGCTATGTGTGTGCACAAACCAAGGTTTCTCGCCTCAACCCTGTAGGCCTTCTTATGCCATTACCTTCCCCTCCCGGTCCCTGGCATACGGTGTCCCTTGATTTTATAGTGGAACTACCGCTCACTAAGGCAAAGAACAATACGTTGCTGGTGGTGGTGGATATGTTCACCAAAATGGCTCATTTTGTACCGTTACAGCATTTACCCACAGCAGTTGAATTAGCCTCCATATACATGCAACACATAGTGCGACTTCATGGTTTCCCTTCTGCCTTGGTCTCCGACAGAGGAGCCCAATTTGTGTCAAGGTTCTGGAAGAGTTTGTGTTCTTTGCTCCAGATAGACGTTCGTCTGTCCTCAAGTCACCATCCACAGTCAGATGGGCAGACGGAGAGAGTTAATCAGTGTTTTGAGCAATACATAAGGAATCAGGTGTTGCAGTCTCAAGTGGACTGGGATGAGTTGGTTTGGGTAGCAGAAATCTCATATAACAACAGCACACACTCCTCTATCAAAGTCTCTCCATTCTTTTGCTTGTATGGTTATCACCCTAAATTGCTGCCCTCAGGTTGTTCCACAGATTGTCCAACCCCTGCTGCTGCAGATAGATTAGAGATGTTACTCGAGATACATAGGAAGGCATTAGAGAGTCTTGAGATGGCCAAGGTGAGATACACAGAAGGGGCAAATCTACACAGAAGATTAGAACCCATATACACACCAGGGGACGATGTTTGGCTCTCCACTAAATACATTGCTCTTGGGGGTCCACGCAAGTTCAATCCCAAATACATAGGTCCCTATAAGGTGGAAAAGATAATCAATCCTGTTGCCATAAGATTGCAGCTTCCGCCTTCATTCAAGATTCATCCGGTATTCCATGTTTCCCTACTAAAGCCGGTTGAACCAGGGACTAAATTGCCGATGAAACCTACTCCGTTAACTCTGCAGGACTCGGAGGAATATGAGGTCGAGACTATTCTTGATTCCCGTAGAGTGAGGGGTACGGTCCAGTATCTGGTTCATTGGAAGGGATACGGTGTGGAAGAGCGTACATGGGAACCCTTTTCTAATATCCATGCACCTCGACTGTTAAGGGCGTTTCATCAAAGATACCCTGACAAGCCCAAACCGGTTGGGGGTTGTTGTGGGGGGAGTGTACTGTCATGCCTCAAGCCCCCTCCCAGTGCGCTGTCCCTTTAACTGTGCACTATTTAGGATTCCTTGACCCATGGAGCGACGCTTCACGTTCTTGCGTCTAGCTCCGTCGGGTCCGTTTGCTGTCTGACTTCCTGTGCCTGACTTCCGTTCCTACGACCTGGCGTTCTTCCTGCTCGAGAGAGTCCGCGGCTCCGTTGGTTCTTTTCCGAGCCTCCGCAGTCTTTCTCTCTTGGTTAACAAGCGCCTTGCCACTGCGCTTGTTCTTTTTGACACGGACCGTGTTATTTTTCGTTTCTCATTGCCTCCCCATTGTTTTGGTGTCCCGCCCGGCGACCGGGTTTTACTCCGCCATCCGGTGGGATTCCTCTTCCTTCTGTTGGCCCTCCTTGTTGCTCCGCTTGTCAGCCGGGCTTGTTCTCCGCTGACGGGCCGGGCTAACCTTCCCCCTTCATTTCTCCTACACCGGGGTGCTCCGCTGTCAGCCGGGTTCTTCTCCGCTGGCGGCCGGGTTTTTTCCCGGTGCATTAGTATTAGTCAGTAAGGGTCTTTCTTTACCTTGTTTCTATTTTCCCTGCCCGTCCCTTCTCACATCATTTCCTTGGGGTTATTCAGCTCTTGTGGAATATCACATATTTGGACTTGGTATCTTGCGTGGACCAGTGTGGATTGGGCTACAGCTACACGTCCCAGAATCACGGTAACAGCGCATTATTGCGCTGCACATTGTATTGGTATAAGGAAGATTGTATTGTAGTGTTTGAATTCCTGTTTTGTTTATTGTAGATGTTTCTCCAGCTATCAAGGATATTGGCAACCGAGTTATTGTATTCAATCCATCATTTGGGGTGTGCTTCTTGGCAGTTAAGACAGAAACCAGAGTGAGCAGTATATTTTTAGTCGCTCATAGCACTAGTAAACATAGAGACACTAGACTTATGTATATTTTGCCTCCTTCACTGCAGCTCCAGATAAATCCCTTACCAGAGGTTCTTCCATATCCATTCAGGGACATTAACATACATCAAACTAGGTATGAAAGGTTATTATGTATAATTGTGAATGTGATTGTCCTATTCAGACTCAAGAATATTACTCCTTTGCATTACAGTCTATCTTGTTGCCAAGCCCTCAAGAAGGTTGAGACATCCAGTCTGAAGACCCTCAGCACACAATTGTTACCCCCAACCTTTCCTTGTTTTGTCTCCCTGTTTTCCCCTGTTCCGCCTCTTGTGCTCTAGTGTTCGATAGAGTCGGAAGGCTACAGGGGAAGGCTGTGGATTATACTTCGGATTCCTGACGCTCCTGCGGAATCATCGTGTATCCTTTACAGTTACGGTGGGGCAGGGAGGCGGGGAGGGGGAAGGGCAGGGTGGAGGGACCTAAAAACTGGCATATGGATAATTGCAGGTAAGTACACAATTTAATTATTCAAACGAAATTCGTAGCGCGCACAGCATCCCATTTTGCGATGCAGTGCGCGCTACAAAATTCGTTTGAATAATTAAATTGTGTACTTACCTGCAATTATCCATATGCCAGTTTTTAGGTCCCTCCACCCTGCCCCTCCCCCTTCCCGCCTCCCTGCCCCACCGTAACTTCCTCCACGGCCCGCGGCTGCAGTCATCCTGTGCCCCTGTTCCGCCACCCATGGTGTGCTGCATTTACAATGCGGCGCATCATGGGGTAAAAACAGCATAGATGCGTGACGCATCTGTGCCGGAAAGTTGGCGCATTGCTGGAGTTGTATCGCAAGTGTGATGAAGCTCCAGCAAGGCTCAGGGGTGCCCCTGTCGCAGGGTTTCTGTTCTCACACAGAACTGTGCACAGAGGATTGGAACCTCGGCGAATTAGGGTGCCCCAAAACTCACCTTAGTACCGAAAAACCCCTTAGCAAGCTAGCTAGAGTATCACATTGGATATAACAAACTCTCAATGTTTAGACAATCCAGAATATGAACTTACAGTACCTCAGGATACGTGGAACTCATGAACACTCGGTCGTTATATATTCATTACAAACCAGAACATGGAGTTAAGAAGAACACATGTGTATTTGAAATGTTTATTTACTAATGCCGTCTTCTCAGGCGTAGTATCTTAGATAATACAAGTACACATCTTCGTCGCCATTGTAATAATGTGAGAACGTACGTCTTTAAATGTTTTTTAGTTATCTTTATTCCGGAGCGCCGGGGCTAAGCTGTTGCTCAACGGTCGGCGCCAAGCAAACAATATGGCCGCCTTCCGCTTTCTGTTTCCCCAAATCCTGTTTCTGTGCAGGAACACTAGAACGCTACCACAATTATCAGTAGCAAAATTACCAGCATAGTTACTAGTACATAAAAAGCGAATGGTGACAGTATGTTAACATGCTGTAAATGAATAAGAGTTAGCAACACTTATATCTCACCCTGCCTAATACACATATTATATTATTTGCTAAGAAGGTCTCTTTGGGTTAGTTTAGGGCGTGCCTATACTTTAGTGTCCTAGATTTGAAGGAATCACATCAGCATACACCAGCTCTCTCTTCATGTGAACCGCATCAAGTGTTGTGTATGTGTGTGTTCGGTAGAGCAATATAAAACCCGCCTCATGCCCAGAATTGGCAGAAGCTGCACTTATGTTATGACTATGAAGTCGTGGAGATCAGACCTCATAACAATTCTGTATCGTGTTGTTCTTGAAACTTCAGCACTGGCTGTACAGATATAGTTTACGAAGCAAAGCAGATAGTAGAGCAATAACATATTATTGTCATGTAAACCATGATGAACTACTAGGTTGAAAGCTAAAGCAACAACTAAGTGTCGTGTGCAGAAGTTGCAAAAAAGGAAAAATGGCGTTTAAACCGGTAATGAGCCCATGTTAACTTAACACGGTGTAAAGATATCCAGGATCTACATGACACCCCTCCATGATCCGGAAACGAACAAAATAAGGTAATAGAAGTGCTATCTCATGAGAGCAGATTGCAACTTTATATGTGCACGGTCCGCAAGGTAAAACATTAAAAACTAGCAAAATTTAATGCTAAGAAAAAATAAAACAGTCAACTAGTTTATCGAGGCTTAAGCCAATAGGCAAGCTAAATAATAAAAACTTGACAAATAAGTCAATGAATTGTCAATGAAATGCTAGTACTCAGCACATCAAACATGAAAAAGGTCTATGACATAATTGTGTATGCAAAATAAGCTGCAACAGCCTCCAATAGGAAGTCACCGTCTTCATCCGAAAAGAGTTCAGCCATCCAATTTAAAAGCGGAAAAGAACATACGTGCTCTCCCAGCACCGGATCCTCTATCACCATCAGAGGACAGCTCGGTGGGTTTTCAAGAAAGCTCTGTTCCAAGAAAGACTGTGTTGCCGCCAGTAAATTCCAGGGACCAATTAGTCCATGCATCAATGCCACAGCCATAATCCTTTCGCCAGGACAAACCAACTCGTGAGCAATGATAGGACTCATCAGCTGATTAAAGTCGACGTCAGGAGAAACCGGTCCGCAGAGACACAAACTAATGGCCCAATCGAAATCACAGGTCAGGCAGTGAAATACAGGCTGGACACAGGTGAAGTAGGAGAATCGAAAAGATAATCCATATGCCGTGCTTAATATCGCCAACGGCATTGTGCCATAATATTCAAGCATGCGATTGCGGAACAGCGTTAGCAGCTGCAGGGCGGGACCTTGCAAAGGAGGGACATCCATATTTAAAAATGTAAAAAAGCACAAGAGCGTCCGGTGCTAATGCAAGTAAAACTGGGAATCCACCAAACAAAGTGGAAAAAATAGAATGAAAGAAAGCAGGGATGACTCCAAAGATTTTCTCAAATGAAGTCACGAGACCACTGCTAACAACTTTAAAAAAATGCGCCAGGGCCTTTGTGGAGGACGCGTTAAAGATAGTCCGAACCATCTCGCTGAAATGCAAAGGCGAATCAGTATTTAAAAGGGCCTGCACCTCTGTACGGGTGTTCGCTATGTGAAGCACGAAAGTTTCACGGGCCGAACTCAAGGCCACCTCTCTCTGAGACAAAAGAGCCCTTATTCTTGCCATGCCGTTGAAATCTGCTCCCAAGGTTGGTATTTGTGGCCAGATTGAAAACTCCCTATGTTCATGTGTGGGAGGAAATAGAACATTTCTGCAGCAAATAACCCGTTCACTTACTGTTACGATAAAAGGAATACTTTTAATTAACCCAGAACAATCTTCATTATTGAGCATCAAATAACTACCATTTTCCAACAACTTGAACGTGGGGATGATAGCAGGAACTGGCGTGCCTTGCAACACGCAAGCCATATTTGGTCGGTCTTTGTTGCATGAACCGTGTAACTGTATGTGCGTACACATTAGTGAATGATCTGGCGTCTCAGTGCATTGCTCTCCATTCAGATAAACTTCTTGATCATCTTTGAAACATCTGTATGTGTATGGAAGCGACCAGATCTCATGAAGAAAACCACTACCTAAAGGTTCATAACGACCTATTGGTATATATTTCATACAATTTGAAAACTTATATAAAGCAAAAGGCAGCGTTATTAAACCGTGGATAAGGCACGTTGCCAAAGCAGCCAACCTTTTGGATTTATACTGGAAATGTTAAAGGAAGAATTACGGAGTAGGGCCTGTAAATCACTAATGGACAACCGAGTAAAATGACTCCAACCATCATATTCCTCTAACTCCGGGATAGTAGGGGTGTTTAATTTTTTAGAAGTAGCCAATCCAAAGCATTTGGTCTGGGAAATTGTTTCATTCACAAACAACATATGATTTGGGATGAGACATGCACGGTGCAAAGCCTCAGTGCCTTGTACCTGCCAGGTTCGTGAACCCCAAACTGATGTAGATCCTGGATATCTTTACACTGTGTTAAGTTAGCATGGGCTCATTACCGGTTTAAACGCCATTTTTCCTTTTTTGCAACTTCTGCACACGACACTTAGTTGTTGCTTTAGCTTTCAGTCTACCTGCGTCAAGATCTATGCCTGCTTCAAGCAGGCGCAGGGTTTTGACGCAGCTTTGTCCTATCTGATTGTAAATGCGGCACACCATGGGTGGCAGAGCAGCGGTGCACGTTAACTGGTGCATCCCTGGGGATGTGCTAGTTAACATAAATCTGCCCCTTTTATTATTAATTATGTGCAGGGGACACAGAGTCAGTGAGGTTTATCCAAGGTTAAGAAGAGATGAGTCCTGTTCACTGAAAAATTGGACATAGGCTTCACCTCCTCACAGCCGCGGGCCGTGGAGGGAGTTACGGTGGGGCAGGGAGGCGGGGAGGGGGAGGAGCAGGGTGGAGGGACCTAAAAACTGGCATATGGATAATTGCAGGTAAGTACACAATTTAATTATTCAAACGAAATTCGTAGCGCGCACAGCATCGCATTTTGCGATGCAGTGTGCGCTACGAAATTCGTATTCTGCTATTTCTGTATTCTAAATTTGCCATGCACAAAAATCTTCTATGTAAAAATGTTAAGTAATGTGTTAAGTTTTTGATGACTGTTATTGATTTACTGTTGGGTAATAGTGGTTAATAACATTTTTTATTATATTTTACCACAGATTCAACTGCAGATCATTTCAAGATTTCAGCATGCCAACCAAAGAAAGAGTGAGAAAGGCTGCAAAACGTCAAAGACAGCAGCTGAATGAAAAAAAGCAGCAGTCCTCTAACAAAAAGATTTGTCAAGTCACCAAGAAAGCACCGGGTAAGAGTACAAAAACATTCATAAGAAATATCTGTGGTAAAAAAAATATTACTACAGAAAATGTTTCAGTCCAGAAAAGGAGAAGCAATTCAAACGGAAAGGAAAGGCCAATGAAAAATGTTACTGCTAGAGTAAGAGATAACTCTATGCATGAAAGTAGAAGGAAACAACAGTTTAGGGACATTCGTAAACGAATGTTCCGCAACAGGATAATTGGCAATTTGTTAAAAAATATTAAGAAAGGTCAACAGAAACTGGTTTTTTATAAGAGAAAAAAAATAGTTGAGAAAGTTATTGATCAGGCATTTGAAATTAAACGTAAGTTATTTATTTTGACAATCAATAGAATTAGGAAGCTAAACAAGGCAATTTATGATTTCAAAAGAAATAGTAGATGGAAGAGAATCGTAGTAATTTTTGTGAAGTTTTTTCTGGAGAATGGATGCATAGTTCAAGCTCTGAGGCATTTTTTAATGAGGAGAGTTATTTCCAGGATAATGATTTGGTGCATGCAGTTGACACCAGTGGTCGAGCTTATGAAGTGAAAGATGGTTGTCCAGTTGAAAAAGAAAAACTTGTGACAACAGAGATAGAAGAGGTGTTAGGTAATGAGGTTTTAGGGAGACGTCCTAAGGGTCCTGTGTACACCTGGAAGTGTAGTAGTATTTGCAGTGTACGACAGGATTCCATCAATTTGCTTTGTGATTTTATACGGTCATTTAATAAGAAAAGTTTGAAGCAGAAAATGAAGTTGTTGCAAGAATTAGATCCTTGCAGAGTGAGAGAAGTGATAGGTTTGCATGGTCATTCACTGGCTTGTCTTTCCAGGAGAGTATGCCAGAGTGTTTTTCATCATTTCAGGATGCTAGCAGTGCATCATAATAAAGTGAGGAAATTAGTTAGAATGTTGTATTATGCTAAGAGTCCAGCAATTATGCTTAAACAATTATGCGCTGCTCTTTTGCATGGTTCTGAAATAGATGTGAAGAATATATGTGAAGAAATTGAGTTTTGTTACTTTGGAAGTAAAGAGGAGAATGTTGAAATTGACCAAGAAGAAGAGAGTAATGTGGAAGATAGTGTACAGGTTTCCAGTACAGATAATTTCCAGAGGGAAATTGCGACGTTTGAGGTGAAATCAAGTGAGAGGCCAAATTTCAGTTGTGTGTGTTGTCGACGCACTTAAGTTAAGAATCAGACTAAGTTAGTGGATTTATATGCAAAAAGTGAAAGGGAAAATAATAGTGAATGAAAGGATTTTACAACATACTTGATGGTAGAAAATTGTTTTGATTTGGGATTGGATCAACGTGTGTGTACTTAGGTGTCGATTCCGATCCGGTAAAATGCGCTCCGAATGGTTGTACGGAGAGTTTTTTCCCCGTACGAATCGTATCCGTAGACGTCCCGTACGTACGATGAAGTACGATCCGTACTAGGTGCCGAACTCCGTACGAGTCGTACAGGACTCCGTACGACTCAAATCTCCATACGAATCTCACTCGGAACCCGCTGTACGCGACATCGCGGCACGTTTTTACGACCCGGCAAGTACGATTCGTGTCGGGTACGCGCCGTACGACCCTTTTCCTACGGGAGCCGAAAACAGTCGTAAACGCAGAGTTCGCGCCGAAACAGGTACGGAACGCCCCCCCGGGTACGGCAAGTACCCCCCATGATCGCAGGGGTACGCGGCGTACCCCTCTGGTCATGCGGGGTACGTGCCGTACACCCAGCGTACATGGGGTACGCACCATACCCCATGTACAGTGGGTGTACGGCACGTACCCCATGTACGCTGGGTGTACGGCACGTACCCCGCATGACCAGAGGGGTACGCCGCGTACCCCTGCGATCATGGGGGGTATGCGCCGTACGGTGTGTAGGTCATCGTGCGCTTTTCCGTACGAATCGACGTGTACCGTACGAATCGCGTACGGGTCAGCCGATCGGAATCGTCCGGTCGTACGGCGTCTGTACGAGTCGTACGGAAACGGCTCCGGATACGATTCGTACGCCGGATTATTTTACCGGATCGGAATCGACCCCTTATTGTTGTAACAAATTAAATCAAAACCAGATGCCTGCTAGAGCAGTTCATAATAATCTGGAATTGGTTGAGATTCCTTCTGAATTGAAGGATTTAAATACTTATGAATCTATTTTGATTCAAAGTATCCATCCCTTTCAGGCTATTGTAAGAATGGAGCCAAAGACAGGGAAATTGCCTCCATCAGATTTACAGAGAGGATTAAAGGGAAGAGTTGTTTATTTGCCTCTAGATTTCAAGAAAAACATTAACACAATTGGAGTAGAAAAAGTGGAAGAGGAACCTCTGGTTATCTTAGTTAATGGGGTTCCGACAAAGAATAAGAAAATATGGCAAGATTTAGTAGATGTTAGGAAAGTCAAAAGGGCAACATTGTATTTGAAAAAAAATAATAAATACTATAAAAATGTATATGTTGCAGAAGAGGAAGTAAGTGAGGAAGAGGATAGCGATTTGTGTGGTGGTCAAATTGAGAAAGTAGAACCCTGTACTAGTGAAGAAATATATGAACATTATAGTGTTCATCCTTTGCATTCCAAGGAAGTCATGGGGAATGCTATTGAGTTGTTTCAAATGAAACGAGCCAAAGGGAGTCCCATTAGTGTTTGGGAGGAAAGTTTGGAAGCTCGGTGTTTCCCACAGCTTTTTCCAACAGGTCAGGGAGGAAGGTATGATGAGCGACCTCATCAAATTCCTGCTTCTGAATACCGGACTTTGCGATTGTATGCAGGAGATGCTAGGTTTCGACAATGCATTCCCTATTTGTTTCATCTCCTGTTTGAAAGCGATCTGTCTGGACTGTCATATGCAGTGAACCACATCTTGAAAAGTGGTATACACATGCAAAACATCTCGGCAAGTGACTTTATGGATAAAGTCAATGTCCAAGATAGTATTTTGGATTCTCACCTGATTAATCTCATGGCGTGTCAGCGTGGTACTAATGAGTACTGGTACCGTCGTCATGGTGATTTAAAATGTATGCTGAGGAACTTAGGAACTCCCACATGGTTCCTCACTCTGAGCTGTGCTGAGTATGGCTGGGAAGACTTACTTGAATTTCTACGAGAGGCAAATGCTAACGTAGAAAACATCGAATTCAAGACACCCGGAGAACTGTGCTCTTTGGATCCAGTCAATGTATGTAGGTACTTTAATCATAGATTTGAAGGTATGATGTCTTTCATCATGAATAAGAAGAATCCACCTCTTGGAGAGGTGTTGGATTTCTTCTGGAGAAAGGAGTACCAAGCAAGAGGTGCTCCTCATATACATATGTTGCTGTGGATCAAGGATGCACCTAAATTTGGAACGGATCCAGAAGACTCAGTGATGAGTTTCATAGAACAGTATTCTACGTGTGCTGTTCCAAACGCAAAGGAGAAAAAAAAACTAAGAGAAAAAGTTCTACGTTTCCAAAGCCATCGATGTGGAAAGTACTGTCGTCGTAAATTCCGAAACAAGGACAAGTTCTACACAAAATGTCGTTTCAGCTTTCAACGACCGGTGATTTCTAAAGGAAGAGTGAACAGTTTGATGTCTTCGCTGCGACATAATGTGACGAGGAAATCACCCAAAAATACATACAATTTGAAAAGAAACGAAGAGTCCAAGTACATCAACGACTACAACCCAGTGATTTTGTCGATGTGGAATGCTAACATGGATATACAGTTTGTGGCTGATAACTGTATGGCTGTGGCTCGGTATGTGACATCTTACATCACAAAAAAAGAAAAGACAGAATTGAAGGATATGTGGGAGGACATTTCCCATGAAAAGAGCCTCAGTAAGAAGTTGTACAGTTTCAGTCTAAAGATGTTGTCGCAACGAGAAATCGGAGCTTACGAATGTTCTGACCGGTTATCTTCAGCAAGTCTCTATGCCAAATCTAGGAGTATCATTTGGGCGAGTCTTGGTCTTGCTGCAACACGTAATCGAGTTCTGAAACCTGTACGGGAAATTGAGTATTCGGCGAAAAGGAGCCAAACAGTACAGATATTTTGAAGACCAACATGTTGGATATATATTATCCAAATAGAAGCAGTCTCCTCGAGAATGTTTGTCTGGATGAGGTTCTACAAAATTACATATTCAAGAGGAACATCAAAGAAGATATTGATAAAGGAGTGTATGCTGTAATTGGAAGTGAGGGATGTCTGGTCAAGCAAAGAAAATGCCAATTGGTAAATCATCAAAAATTGAGTGGCGAATCTCCTGAAAGAAAAGAGTTTTTCTATTTAGTTCTTTTGCAACTTTTCAAGCCTTGGCGTGCAGAAGAGGAACTGCTTGGAGATTTCCTCTGTTGCGAAGACTCTTTCAATGCCGCCAAGGAGACCATAGAATGTCCTGTTTTTCCAAAATATCTAGAAATGTTGAATGCGGAAATCGAGCAGGAAGCAACAATTGCAGCCGAGATTGCTAGAGACAGTTCTCAGGACAGTCAGAGTACTGTTTCATTGAGTCAGGATCCACTAGGAGGACCAGTTATCGAAAATGAAGCTGCCACTGCCATGATTGAAGTGGAAAGAGCCATGGCACGTGCTCAGGAGGATGCGGTTAACTTAGAAGATTTGGAAAGACAACTCAACGTTGAGCAGAGGAAAATATATGACGAAGTTACCAACCAAATTGATCATGGATTAAGTCATGAGAAGAAAGAGTGCTCATGTATGTCATTGAAGCCTGTCCGACTGTACGTGAGTGGAGAAGCAGGAACTGGAAAAAGTTTCCTCATTAAAGCAATTTCATGTTATTTGCAGAAAAGGACTAAGTCATCGCTGTCTTGTGTTGTCACCGCTCCAACTGGACTGGCAGCACATAACATTAAAGGTATTACTTTGCATCGTCTACTGATGCTGCCAGTGGAGCATGATAACAAATTACAATGCCACAAGTTATCTGGAGATGCTTGTTGTGAAGTTTCAAGAGTATTGAGGAAAATGAAACTTCTTATCATTGACGAAGTAAGCATGGTTTCCAATGTCATGCTTGCCTTTGTGCATTTTAGAATGCAAGAAGTTCTTAAAACAGAGTATGATGTGTTATTTGGTGGCAAACACATCATTGTTTTCGGTGATCTTCTGCAACTGACACCAGTGAAAGGACAACCAGTGTTTAAACTACTTACACATGAAGATACCAGGAAGTGCCTAGGGAGCATTGGCAACGTTAATATATGGTTAAACTTCAATTATGCTGAACTGCGTGAAAATATGCGTCAAGCGAAGGATGAAGATTATAAGAATATTCTACAAGATGTTAGAATCGGAAAAGTGACCGAGCATGGGAAAGAAGCTTTACATGCACGATTACTGTCAAATTTGTATCCAGAAGAAGACGTTGTGCCAGAGAATATTTTTCGGAAAAATACTGAGAAGAAATCTGGAATATGTTTGATGCCAACTCTTGCAGAATGTGCCATCTTCAACAACAAAATGTTGAATTTAGAAAACCAAGAGATTGTGAAACTGGAAGCTATTGACAGAATAGAGCATATGGGAGCAACAATTATTTTGTCTGAGAATTTGAAATCAAAATTGGTTTCATTAGAGAAGACTATATCTAAAACTGCTGGTTTTGAAAAGACTCTGAATGTGTGCTTAAATTGCCGTATCATTTTGAGAAGGAATTTACATGTTGAAAGAGGTCTGGTAAATGGATCAATGGGTAATGTTGTTGGTTTTGAGAAATACAGAAATAGAGATGGAATTGAATTTTTAAAAATTAAATTTGATGGCATTGAGGAAGTACAGTTAATTGGTTGTTGCTCTGCTAGATTTTTGCTTGTAAAAGACTTATATGTTCGCCGTAAGCAGTTTCCTGTTTGCTTGGCATATGCGTGACAATCCATAAATCGCAAGGTTTAAGTGTAGACAGTGCATTGGTGAATATTGGCAGTTCTGTGTTCAAGGAAGGAATGGCATATGTGGCATTGTCACGAGTCAGAACTTTATCGGGATTATACTTGATTGACTGTGATGTCACAAACATTTGTGCGGATCTAGATTGTGTTAAGGAATACAATAGGTTAAGAAGAGAGTATGCGCCACATTTGCCTCAATATCCTCTGTTTGAGAAACGTGTGGTAGGCCGGAAACGAAGAAATGTGACCAATAGTAGGGAGGTTGTAGCAAAAAGACGAAAAGTCGATGAACCCGAAATTATAAGCAGAAAGAAAATGGATTCTGTTGAGGATGTTGTTGGTTTTCAATTTGAAAATAGTTCTGGTGTTAACTGCTATGCTAATGTAGTGGTTAATGTTGTCTTTTCTCTAGAAACTTTAAAAGAACAGATTGTGATCAATTCAGATCAAAGTTTTTGCTGTTTACTGAACTCTGTGTTAGAGAAATGTAGCACTGATAGAACAAAAATAGAAAGTGTGTCTGAAATTCGAAATCTGTTAGACAAATGTTCAGGTGAAACGCAATTCTCTCAAAATATTCAGCAAGATTGTCAGGAGTTTTTAATGTATATTCTTGATGTATTGCAAGATGAAGGTGTAGATGTAGATCATCTGTTTGGCCTTTCTTATCAATGGCAGCATGACTGTGAGAACTGTAGGGTATCAAGTACTACTAGTGTAGACTCAGAAAGATTTATATATTTAACTTTGCACGACAGTAAATCAGTGTCCTTTAGTAAGCTAGTAAAAGCAGCCGATCACAACATGGAGTGTAGCCAATGTAAGTCTGCAATGTTGTCCACATTATTTATACGAACATATGGCCAGTATGTCATTTTAATGTTCCAACGATGTAGGCCTGATGGAACAAAATGGACAACTTTAATTAAAAATGTTGTGGCTTCGCAGTTGTCAATATCAGGAAGGACTTTTGTAACTACAGCAATTATATATCATGACGGTCCTTCAACAACATCAGGACATTACACAGCTTATTTTAAGTCTAGAAACGGCTGGTCATTCTGCAATGATTCTGTTTTAACTTTTAAAAAAAAATTGCCTTTTGACCTTAAAAATTCTTATCTGGTGTTTTTACAACCAAAATTTTAGGGGAAGAATCTCGGGATTTGCTCTGAGGAATTTCAAGAGGTTCTAATAGCTCCTACACTATTTGGCCTTGAGGATAAGTGTAGTACAGAGTAAAAAGTTATTTTTGAGTTTTAAGTAGTTCCTGAAAAAAAAGAAGGTTTTCTTACAGAAAGTGGTGGGCACGGATTAGTTAAAGGACAACAGAGTATTTCCCAAAGCAAACGGTGTTCTTACCATAACACTTGACGTCATGGAAAAATAACTGCACTTTGAATGAGTTCAGAAAAACTGTTTCTTTTAATAAGCTAATTCAAGCAGCCAATCAAAACATGGAGTAGAGGTAATGTAAGTCTGCAATGCTGTACACATTATTTGTACAAACTTTTGGTTATAATGTCATTTTAAAATTCCAACTATATAAACCTGATGAAAGTAAGTTTTCAACTTTAATTACAAATGTTGTGGCTACACAGTCGTTGATTTTAGGAAGAACATTTGTAACTGCAGCTATTATATGACATAATGGTCCTTTGACAACATCCGCTTATTACACAGCTTATTTAAAATGTAAAAAAAGCTGATGTTTCGGAAATGATTCACATTTGACTATAAACAATGTTGCCTTTTGACTTAAAAATATTCTTACTTTCTGTTTTCAGAAGAGAGAATTTTGGGTAGGTAACTGGCCTATAATGATTCTAGGAGTTGATATAATTTTATGTACTGTTTTAAATTGCTTTGTGATTAAAAGTGATGTAGAGAATTAAATAATTGTAGTAGTCATTGAGGTAGTGTAAGTGTGCCTCATAGTAAGCAGTATCAGTGTCATAGGAAATGTGGAACATGAGTGAGCAAGAAGGGTGAGATATTACTAGTACAGGATTGTGAAAGTGATCTTCAACGTTTTCTTTCTGAAAGTTGCGGAAAAAGAAAATGACGGGATTTGCTTAGAAGAATTCCAAGAGTTATAAATTGCTCTTGCACGATTTGGCCTTGAGGAGAAGTGTGGTATAGAGCGATAAGTCATTTATTGTATGTAACATATTTGTCAAAACGATGGAGCTTTTCTTTCAGAAAGTGGTGGGCTGAAAATAATAACAGCACAACAGAGTATAAGCTGTTCATAGGACATCCTTCGACGTCATGGAAAGTAAGTTACTTTTAAGGAGTTCTGATTTCTGATTGGTTATGTTATATGGGTTTTTTAAACACAATCATTTTGATTGTGTTTTTTTCCCCGCTGTTATATGATGAATACCTTCAACTCACTGTTTTTAGTGAAATTTGATATATTCTGAGAACAGCAAAAATAAACCATGTAACATGTATAATTAATACTGTACTTTGTAGAGTGAATTTTAATTTGTACTCGTCTTATCTCATGCTCACTCATCTTTTACTACCTTCTATCAATCCTCCTTACATACTCACATTGCCTTTTGTTTTATTCTCTTTCACCCTTGCTATCTAACTCCACTTATCTTTCAACCTTTGTTTCCCTAATCCAACTCTGCTTTTTTCTTTTCTCCCTTGCACCATTTTTCAGCTTTTAGACCTTGTGCTTCGCTTGTCTTTTCCATCTTTCCTCCCTTTGTTTTCTAAATTAAATATTTTTGGGTTCTCCTTTTTTGGTGCAATCAGTTAGTATAACTCACCCTCACTCATTTATCTTTCTTTGTTGCCTCACTCAGTCTGTATCTGACACTCTTGCCTTCACTTCCTCTGTCTCCTCTCTCCCTCACTCTCTTTTCCTTATTCACCCTTTCCTTATATAGTTTACCTTACTCACTTTCTTTTAGTAGCTTACACAACTTCAATTTAGTTTTCTCTTTTATCCTTCTTTTCTGTCACTGAAAGTATCTTCCTTTTTTTCTCTTACTAATTTACTCTATTACAATTTCTTTTTGTCTCTGACTGTCTATCACTGTTTCTTTCTCTTTTTTTCTGCATGTTTATCTCTAACTTTATTTCTTTGTAAAATTGGATGATTTTCAATCTTTTCCCTTGTCTTTTCTAATTTTTAAATACATGTTTTAATATTTTTCAAATTTTTGTTCTTTCTTTCACAGATTGAAAGTATAAAAATAACAAGTGACTAAGTTAACGACAATTATAAGGTAAGTGTTTTGTACTCTTTTCGTTACATTTCTATCACATTTAACTTCTATTAGTTCCACTGCTTCATTTCTTTAACCCTCAGTTTCCTGTCTTTGCTACTTCCCTCATTCCTTTCTCTATTACTTACTTACTCTACTCCTTCCACTCCTTTTCTCAGTCCCTCTGTTCTCATAGTTCCTCACTCCTGTTCACTCACTCCGTCTCTATTACTCTTACTGTCTCTGACTGATCACTCTTTCACTACTTGTTCATTATGCTTTCTCCCTGTAGTTCAAGCACACTATGTTATTTACATTTCTTTGCTGTTTCAATTATTCCTTTTCTCTCACTTCTGCTTTTCTACTTTCTGTTTTTTCTCTCTGTTATTCCACATGTTTTAACCTTAGTCACTGTCATACATCTTGTTTTATTCCTATTTACTTTCACTCACTCTTTTCTTAACACTTTCCCTCAGGGTTGTTCTTTTAGTACGGTTCTATCCCTACCTCTCATTCCACATCCTTTACTGTTTTTCTTCTTAATTTGAACATTCACTCATATTCTCCAAGAAACTCTTGTTTATTATTCTTCTACTCTCCTTTTTTTCTTTCACTTCCTTATCTATTTTGTGTTTCTCAATTATACCCTCTTACATCTTTTCTTTGGTAAATAGATGTATTAAACAGTATCTCTGTGTTACTCCCTCTAGCTGTCTTTCTTTTAACATTACTCTCTGTTTCCTTCCCTTATACTCACTCTTCCTTTTTTTTTTTTAAATTGTTTCGCTTTCGGTTCGCGTACCGGCGCGCGAACCGGAAAGCGAATCAAAAGAAATAGAGGTTGCCAGAGTGCTAAACATTCTAGCAATTTTTTATAAAGGGGAGGTAGTTCTGAAAATAACTTTTTTTTGTTTTTTTTTTGTTGTTTTATATTTTTTTTATTATTTTTCTGAACATTTTTTTACTTTTTTGTATTTTTTGAACGGTTTTATATTTTTTTTGTTTTTTTGGGGGGGGGGGAAACGAAAATGATTCATTATAAAGGGCTCAACAGGAGCAACAAAAAAAAAGATAATTTTTTTTCTGGGGCGTTTTGGACAATTATGATTGTCAATAGCAACATTGATAAAATTTATGCTACTCTCCCTGTAGCAAATCAATTGGCCGCAATAAACGCACACTTGTTTCACATTCCCAAACTTCAGCTGGATATTTGAGACCGTCTCCCTCGCCTCTGGTCCCGTCACTGCCTCTTCATTTGATGTTCTGGCCACAGGAGGGGGGTTATCCTGCAGGTGACGTACCTGCGTAGCACTATAATTAATAGGGTGCCACCTCTCCATGTGGCGATGCATGGTGAAATTGCCATAGCTGTATTTCTTATCAGTCCCTCTGGACAAATCTTTTTTGCAGATGAGACAAGTAACATAGCGGGCATTTACTTTCTTTTGGCCCCGGGGAAATGAATAAAATTGCCAGATGTAATCTTCTTTTACATGGGACCTCCTTGGTTCTTCAGGCAAAAACTGCCTCTCCCCTTTCTCCTCTTCCTCTTCTTCCTCTTCTTCCTCCTCTTGCTGAAGGATAACCTGAGTAGGTGGTCCTCTCTTCCTAGGAGGTGGTGGTGGTGGTGCACCAGCTGCAGCTACTACTGAAGCAATTTCTTAGTAAGCTAAATAGGTCTTCCTCTCACAAAGTTGAAAGTCAGAGTGAGAAAAAAGGTGTGGGCTTTCATCATTTTGGAAAAAAAATAGTTCTAAACCAATGAAAAGCGTTATTTTTAGGTCACATGACCTAGCCTTACATCATTAGGAAACCAAAAGCGAAATGAAGCAATGAAAAGTTTTAATAACAGGTCACATGACCTGTTACGCTTACGTTACGTGCTGCGCGCCGCGCCCCGGATCGCTTCCGGGGAGCTGCGCTTCGCGCCTCGGTTCGCGCTCCGGAGCACTTCCGGGTGCGCTAACGCGGCGCGTCATAAGACGCATTACGCGAGAACGCCATACGTCGCGATTACGCGACGCGTCACGATGTTGTTTTCTAACGCGGCAGTTGCGCAAACGGAACGTTTACCGGTTCGCGGACCGGGTCGCGGCACCAAATTGAGCTAACGGGAAGCTACCCGGTTCGCGGACCGGGAGCGAAACAAAAAAAAAAAAAATAATACATAAAAAAATTGTATTAAAAACATATAAAATATATTTGTCGAATTAAAGAAGAATACATTTTAAAGCTTTTGATATTTGCTATTAAAAAACCATTGAAATTCACTGAAAAAACCATAGGTTATAGACCATATATAGTTAGGAATTAGCATTTACAAAACCTTGAAAATTCACTGAAAAAACCATAGGTTATAGACCATATATAGTTAGGAATTAGCATTTACAAAACCTTATTTTACTCACACAAAACCATTGAAATTCGCATATATAGTTAGTTGTACTAACTATATATCGCGCACCCGCAATCCACTGCTGATCATGTCACATATTACATCATTCATAACATGGTCAGTGACATCACTGATGACATCACTGATGACATCAGTAGGTCGCCAGTAGGTATATATAGTTAGGATTTTTTCTCTATGGGTTTTTTGAAAATTCTATGTCTAATAACTTTGCCGTTTGTGGACGGAATTGGCTGAAATTTTCAGGAAAATGGCACATTTTGTTTCTGAGCAGCCTTTGAAAATTTGAAGGGGGTTCGTCAAGGGGGGGCCCAGAAAAAAGGGGGGTCCCAAAACGCGTTTTTCCCATGTTAATTTCCATAGGGCGGTTGGCCTCACTTTTAGCCCGAACGGCTGAATGGATTTGCACGAAACTTGGCAAAATTGTAGGGACTGGTAGCCCGATGTGCCTTTTGTAGGTCTCAATATATGTGCTCCAGTGGATTTTGAGAAATTAACGTTTAAAAAAAGATATATATCTGTAACAGCGGACCGGGCAGCGGCCCAGGACGCGTACTTTTCGCGCAACGGAGCTTTGTGAAGCGAAGCTGATTGGTTCTCCGGCGTCTGTCAACATTCCAAACAGTCCGTAGCGGCCGCCATCTTGTCTCTCGGTAGGATCGAGAGACAAGAGGAGGCGAAAGCGAAGGGGCAAATGACCATAAGGGGGAATAGTAGATCCTCGCTGACCCCCTAGGTTTGATGTGGAGGTTTTAAAAGGGCCCCGCGGGGCAAAAAAAAAAATAATAATAATAATCGAACGGCTGAATGGATTTGCACGAAACTTGGCAAAATTGTAGGGACTGGTAGCCCGATGTGCCTTTGCTAGGTCTCAATATATGTGCTCCAGTGGATTTTGAGAAATTAACGTTCAAAAAAAGATATATATCTGTAACAGCGCTCCGCTTCGCGTACTTTTCGCGTTACGGAGGTTTACACCCAGCGTACATGGGGTACGCACCATACCCCATGTACAGTGGGTGTACGGCACGTACCCCATGTACGCTGGGTGTACGGCACGTACCCCGCATGACCAGAGGGGTACGCCGCGTACCCCTGCGATCATGGGGGGTACGCGCCGTACGGTGTGTAGGTCATCGTGCGCTTTTCCGTACGAATCGACGTGTACCGTACGAATCGCGTACGGGTCAGCCGATCGGAATCGTCCGGTCGTACGGCGTCTGTACGAGTCGTACGGAAACGGCTCCGGATACGATTCGTACGCCGGATTATTTTACCGGATCGGAATCGACCCCTTATTGTTGTAACAAATTAAATCAAAACCAGATGCCTGCTAGAGCAGTTCATAATAATCTGGAATTGGTTGAGATTCCTTCTGAATTGAAGGATTTAAATACTTATGAATCTATTTTGATTCAAAGTATCCATCCCTTTCAGGCTATTGTAAGAATGGAGCCAAAGACAGGGAAATTGCCTCCATCAGATTTACAGAGAGGATTAAAGGGAAGAGTTGTTTATTTGCCTCTAGATTTCAAGAAAAACATTAACACAATTGGAGTAGAAAAAGTGGAAGAGGAACCTCTGGTTATCTTAGTTAATGGGGTTCCGACAAAGAATAAGAAAATATGGCAAGATTTAGTAGATGTTAGGAAAGTCAAAAGGGCAACATTGTATTTGAAAAAAAATAATAAATACTATAAAAATGTATATGTTGCAGAAGAGGAAGTAAGTGAGGAAGAGGATAGCGATTTGTGTGGTGGTCAAATTGAGAAAGTAGAACCCTGTACTAGTGAAGAAATATATGAACATTATAGTGTTCATCCTTTGCATTCCAAGGAAGTCATGGGGAATGCTATTGAGTTGTTTCAAATGAAACAAGCCAAAGGGAGTCCCATTAGTGTTTGGGAGGAAAGTTTGGAAGCTCGGTGTTTCCCACAGCTTTTTCCAACAGGTCAGGGAGGAAGGTATGATGAGCGACCTCATCAAATTCCTGCTTCTGAATACCGGACTTTGCGATTGTATGCAGGAGATGCTAGGTTTCGACAATGCATTCCCTATTTGTTTCATCTCCTGTTTGAAAGCGATCTGTCTGGACTGTCATATGCAGTGAACCACATCTTGAAAAGTGGTATACACATGCAAAACATCTCGGCAAGTGACTTTATGGATAAAGTCAATGTCCAAGATAGTATTTTGGATTCTCACCTGATTAATCTCATGGCGTGTCAGCGTGGTACTAATGAGTACTGGTACCGTCGTCATGGTGATTTAAAATGTATGCTGAGGAACTTAGGAACTCCCACATGGTTCCTCACTCTGAGCTGTGCTGAGTATGGCTGGGAAGACTTACTTGAATTTCTACGAGAGGCAAATGCTAACGTAGAAAACATCGAATTCAAGACACCCGGAGAACTGTGCTCTTTGGATCCAGTCAATGTATGTAGGTACTTTAATCATAGATTTGAAGGTATGATGTCTTTCATCATGAATAAGAAGAATCCACCTCTTGGAGAGGTGTTGGATTTCTTCTGGAGAAAGGAGTACCAAGCAAGAGGTGCTCCTCATATACATATGTTGCTGTGGATCAAGGATGCACCTAAATTTGGAACGGATCCAGAAGACTCAGTGATGAGTTTCATAGAACAGTATTCTACGTGTGCTGTTCCAAACGCAAAGGAGAAAAAAAAACTAAGAGAAAAAGTTCTACGTTTCCAAAGCCATCGATGTGGAAAGTACTGTCGTCGTAAATTCCGAAACAAGGACAAGTTCTACACAAAATGTCGTTTCAGCTTTCAACGACCGGTGATTTCTAAAGGAAGAGTGAACAGTTTGATGTCTTCGCTGCGACATAATGTGACGAGGAAATCACCCAAAAATACATACAATTTGAAAAGAAACGAAGAGTCCAAGTACATCAACGACTACAACCCAGTGATTTTGTCGATGTGGAATGCTAACATGGATATACAGTTTGTGGCTGATAACTGTATGGCTGTGGCTCGGTATGTGACATCTTACATCACAAAAAAAGAAAAGACAGAATTGAAGGATATGTGGGAGGACATTTCCCATGAAAAGAGCCTCAGTAAGAAGTTGTACAGTTTCAGTCTAAAGATGTTGTCGCAACGAGAAATCGGAGCTTACGAATGTTCTGACCGGTTATCTTCAGCAAGTCTCTATGCCAAATCTAGGAGTATCATTTGGGCGAGTCTTGGTCTTGCTGCAACACGTAATCGAGTTCTGAAACCTGTACGGGAAATTGAGTATTCGGCGAAAAGGAGCCAAACAGTACAGATATTTTGAAGACCAACATGTTGGATATATATTATCCAAATAGAAGCAGTCTCCTCGAGAATGTTTGTCTGTATGAGGTTCTACAAAATTACATATTCAAGAGGAACATCAAAGAAGATATTGATAAAGGAGTGTATGCTGTAATTGGAAGTGAGGGATGTCTGGTCAAGCAAAGAAAATGCCAATTGGTAAATCATCAAAAATTGAGTGGCGAATCTCCTGAAAGAAAAGAGTTTTTCTATTTAGTTCTTTTGCAACTTTTCAAGCCTTGGCGTGCAGAAGAGGAACTGCTTGGAGATTTCCTCTGTTGCGAAGACTCTTTCAATGCCGCCAAGGAGACCATAGAATGTCCTGTTTTTCCAAAATATCTAGAAATGTTGAATGCGGAAATCGAGCAGGAAGCAACAATTGCAGCCGAGATTGCTAGAGACAGTTCTCAGGACAGTCAGAGTACTGTTTCATTGAGTCAGGATCCACTAGGAGGACCAGTTATCGAAAATGAAGCTGCCACTGCCATGATTGAAGTGGAAAGAGCCATGGCACGTGCTCAGGAGGATGCGGTTAACTTAGAAGATTTGGAAAGACAACTCAACGTTGAGCAGAGGAAAATATATGACGAAGTTACCAACCAAATTGATCATGGATTAAGTCATGAGAAGAAAGAGTGCTCATGTATGTCATTGAAGCCTGTCCGACTGTACGTGAGTGGAGAAGCAGGAACTGGAAAAAGTTTCCTCATTAAAGCAATTTCATGTTATTTGCAGAAAAGGACTAAGTCATCGCTGTCTTGTGTTGTCACCGCTCCAACTGGACTGGCAGCACATAACATTAAAGGTATTACTTTGCATCGTCTACTGATGCTGCCAGTGGAGCATGATAACAAATTACAATGCCACAAGTTATCTGGAGATGCTTGTTGTGAAGTTTCAAGAGTATTGAGGAAAATGAAACTTCTTATCATTGACGAAGTAAGCATGGTTTCCAATGTCATGCTTGCCTTTGTGCATTTTAGAATGCAAGAAGTTCTTAAAACAGAGTATGATGTGTTATTTGGTGGCAAACACATCATTGTTTTCGGTGATCTTCTGCAACTGACACCAGTGAAAGGACAACCAGTGTTTAAACTACTTACACATGAAGATACCAGGAAGTGCCTAGGGAGCATTGGCAACGTTAATATATGGTTAAACTTCAATTATGCTGAACTGCGTGAAAATATGCGTCAAGCGAAGGATGAAGATTATAAGAATATTCTACAAGATGTTAGAATCGGAAAAGTGACCGAGCATGGGAAAGAAGCTTTACATGCACGATTACTGTCAAATTTGTATCCAGAAGAAGACGTTGTGCCAGAGAATATTTTTCGGAAAAATACTGAGAAGAAATCTGGAATATGTTTGATGCCAACTCTTGCAGAATGTGCCATCTTCAACAACAAAATGTTGAATTTAGAAAACCAAGAGATTGTGAAACTGGAAGCTATTGACAGAATAGAGCATATGGGAGCAACAATTATTTTGTCTGAGAATTTGAAATCAAAATTGGTTTCATTAGAAAAGACTATATCTAAAACTGCTGGTTTTGAAAAGACTCTGAATGTGTGCTTAAATTGCCGTATCATTTTGAGAAGGAATTTACATGTTGAAAGAGGTCTGGTAAATGGATCAATGGGTAATGTTGTTGGTTTTGAGAAATACAGAAATAGAGATGGAATTGAATTTTTAAAAATTAAATTTGATGGCATTGAGGAAGTACAGTTAATTGGTTGTTGCTCTGCTAGATTTTTGCTTGTAAAAGACTTATATGTTCGCCGTAAGCAGTTTCCTGTTTGCTTGGCATATGCGTGACAATCCATAAATCGCAAGGTTTAAGTGTAGACAGTGCATTGGTGAATATTGGCAGTTCTGTGTTCAAGGAAGGAATGGCATATGTGGCATTGTCACGAGTCAGAACTTTATCGGGATTATACTTGATTGACTGTGATGTCACAAACATTTGTGCGGATCTAGATTGTGTTAAGGAATACAATAGGTTAAGAAGAGAGTATGCGCCACATTTGCCTCAATATCCTCTGTTTGAGAAACGTGTGGTAGGCCGGAAACGAAGAAATGTGACCAATAGTAGGGAGGTTGTAGCAAAAAGACGAAAAGTCGATGAACCCGAAATTATAAGCAGAAAGAAAATGGATTCTGTTGAGGATGTTGTTGGTTTTCAATTTGAAAATAGTTCTGGTGTTAACTGCTATGCTAATGTAGTGGTTAATGTTGTCTTTTCTCTAGAAACTTTAAAAGAACAGATTGTGATCAATTCAGATCAAAGTTTTTGCTGTTTACTGAACTCTGTGTTAGAGAAATGTAGCACTGATAGAACAAAAATAGAAAGTGTGTCTGAAATTCGAAATCTGTTAGACAAATGTTCAGGTGAAACGCAATTCTCTCAAAATATTCAGCAAGATTGTCAGGAGTTTTTAATGTATATTCTTGATGTATTGCAAGATGAAGGTGTAGATGTAGATCATCTGTTTGGCCTTTCTTATCAATGGCAGTGTTAGACTGACCGGGAGGGTCGGCCGAGGATAAGGGGAGAGGTCTCCGGGGAGAGCCGTCTCCAGCGAATCGTACAGACAAGTAACTTCCCCCCCACAGACGGACACCACACAAGGATAAAGTTCAATGATACTTTATAGGGAATTCTTCAAGTACGGTAGAATGGTACAAGGAGGTCTGGACTCAGGGGTCCCCTCTATTCTGGTCTCTGTTTGGGAAAAGGGGTAGCGGGACAGTCTTGTTACCAAAGAGATGGAAATAGCTCTCAATCCTCGAGCTCGGTGGTGTAGATGAACGGGCCGCGGCGGAGCCAGCAGGGCCCGAGATGGATGAAGGAAGACGACGGTCCGCGGCAGAGCCAGCAGGTCCCGATGAAGGTGGTGGTTACAAACGGTCCGCGGCCACGCCAGCAGGTCCCGACGACGATGAAGGATAGGGTGGTTCCCAAAGCCGCGGCAGCGCCAGCAGGCAAGACGAAGGTGCACAAGACAGAGCTACGGCAGCGCCAGTAGTCCGTCAAGGATGAGTTCTTCTTTGCGTCTCTCGACTCCAAGATACAACTGCCGTCCTGCTCTGGAGCTGCCCCAGTTATAGGGCTGGTGTGCTTTGATGTCCGGACCCTCGCACTGGGAGGTCGGGAGGTCCGGGATGAGGGGGTTCAGACACCCAGCAGGGGGGTGGAGCCAGCGCCCGGGGAGGCGATGGGCGAGCGGTACTTGGCGGGGGAGAGCCATCGACACCTCTTGCTCCCATTGACTGACCAAGTAGCCCGCTCACCTCCTGGGTGGATGTTGGTGCCGGAATGTCTGAGGCCTGGCCAGGCCCAGGGTTGAGGTCGATCGGGGGCCCGGCGGCCTCGTGGTGGAGTGTCCAAGATGGCGCCCAGGATGGGCGCGCAGGCCGGTAGTGGGTCGGCCTACGCGGTCAACAGGTTCGAGTGTAAGGGTCCCTGCGGGGACGGTGGACGTGCAATGGTGGTGTGTGGTACTTGCGTGGCTGGTTCGGGCCTGGTTGGGCCGGGGGAGAGCGGCCCTTCATGTGGCCTGTCCAACATGCGTCCCCCCCAGCTGAAGGCGGGGAGAGTTACCCATTCTCTTGGGGACTCTTCTCGTCGAGGCGGAAGAACCGGGACAGGCCATCTGCGTTGGCGTGATCTGGCCCAGGCCGATGTTCAACTGTGAAGTCCATCCCTTGTAGGGAGATGGACCAGCGTAGTAACTTCGGGTTTTCCCCCCGCATCTGCATCAGCCACTGCAGGGGTCGGTGGTCGGTCTGTACCCGAAAGGGTGTGCCAAAAAGGTAGGGCCGGAGCTTCTTGAGGGCCCATACCACCGCGAAGGCCTCCCTCTCTATGGTGCTCCAGCGTTGTTCCCGTGGTAGGAGTCGCCGGCTGATGAAGGCCACCGGCTGATCACGGCCTTCGGTGTTCACTTGAGACAGGACTGCCCCAATGCCATGGTCGGAGGCATCCGTCTGGACGATGAACTCCCGGCTGTAGTCGGGGGCCTGGAGCACAGGGGCGGAGCACATGGCGGCTTTCAATTGTTCAAATGCAGCTTGACACTCTGGGGTCCAGTTGACTTTCTGGGGCTGATTTTTTGACGTGAGCTCTGTGAGGGGCCTCACGATAGTACCATAGTCTTTCACGAACCTTCGGTAATAGCCCGTGAGGCCCAGGAAGGCTCGTACCTCGGTCTGGGTAATGGGGGGCTGCCAGGACTGGATGGCGGCAATTTTTAGCTGCAGAGGGGCCACCAGGCCGCTTCCCACCTGGTGCCCGAGGTAGGTTACAGACCCTTGCCCAATTTGACATTTGCTGGCCTTGATCGTGAGGCCAGCTTGCTGAAGGGCGTGCAGCACTGCTCGGAGGTGGTGGAGGTGCTCGGACCACTGGTTGCTGTATACAGCGATGTCGTCTAGGTAGGCGGCGCTGAATCCTTCGAGCCCCGCCAGGACCTGATTGACGAGCCGTTGGAAGGTTGCTGGGGCATTCTTCATGCCGAAGGGCATGACTGTGAAATGGTAATGGCCATCGGGAGTGGAAAAGGCAGAACGTTCTTGTGCCCGGGGTGTGAGGCCGATTTGCCAGTAGCCCGCCGTCAGGTCGAAGATACTGAGGTAGCGGGCAGCTCCCATGCGGTCGATTAGTTCATCTGCCCGGGGGATGGGATGTGCGTCTGTCCTGGTGACCGCATTCAAGCCCCGGTAGTCGACGCAGAACCGGAGTTCTGGTGTGGTGCCGGGGGCGGCTGCTTTGGGGACCAGTACCACCGGGCTGGCCCAGGGGCTGTCTGAGGGCTCGATGACCCCGAGCGTGAGCATTTTGGCTACTTCCTCCTGGATGCAGGCCCGTACCCGATCTGGCACGCGGTAGGCCCGGTGGCGGATAGGGGGGCTGTCCCCCGTGTCCACATCGTGTGTACACCAGGAAGTGACACCTGGGGTGAGGGAGAACAGGCTGGCGAATTGTGACAGGAGAACTTGGCACTCCTGGTGTTGCTCTCGGGTGAGGGCCTCTGAGAGTCGGACCCCCTCTACGGAACCGTCTTTCTCCCGCGTTCGTAGGAGGTCCGGGAGGGGCTCGGAGTCCTCTTCAGCCCCATTGTCTGTGGCCATCAGGAGGCTGAGTTCTGTCCGTACAAAGTGCGGTTTCAGTCTGTTAGCGTGGAGGACCCGGAGGGGGTTCCGGGAAGATTCCAAGTCGATGAGATAGGTAGCCGGACCCTTGCGCTCGACCACTTTGAAGGGCCCTGTCCACTTGTCCTGTAGGGCGCAAGGTTCGGTGGGGGACATCACCCATACCTGTTGCCCAGGTTCAAATTCGATGGAGGAGGCATTCCGGTCATACCACCTTTTCATGTCCTCTTGACTGGCCTCTAGGTTGGCTTTTGCTAGTTCTCGGAATCGCCGGGTCTGGTTGCGGAGTGTTAGGAGGTAGCGGAAAACATCTGGTGGGTTCTTTAGAGGGGGCATCTCCCAGCCTTCCTTAACTAGGCTGAGCGGCCCGCGCACGGGGTGTCCATATAGCAGTTCAAATGGGCTGAAGCCCAGGGACTTCTGGGGAACCTCTCGATATGCGAAGAGGAGGCACGGCAGCAGCACATCCCACTGGCGACGGAGGGGCTCTTCCAACCCCCCGATCATCCCTTTGAGCGTGCGGTTGAACCGCTCAACGAGGCCGTTTCCTTGAGGGTGATAGGGGGTCGTGAACCGGTAGGTAACCCCGCACTGTTGCCAGAGAGATTTCATATATTTCGAAATAAAGTTCGTGCCTCTGTCACTGACGACCTCCCGGGGGAAGCCTACCCGGGAGAAGATCCCCATCAGAGCCCGGCCGACTACCGGGGCTGTCACAGTCCGCAGGGGAACAGCCTCCGGGTAGCGGGTGGCGTGGTCCACTAGCACCAGGATGAATCGATGGCCTTGTTTTGTGCGCGGGTCCAGGGGCCCTACGATATCGATTCCGACCCTCTCGAACGGGGTGGTGACCACGGGAAAAGGTTGCAGGGGGGCTTTCAGTTTGCGGCCGCTCTTCCCACTGGCTTGGCACGTGGGGCAAGATCGGCAATGCTGGTGTACATTGTCCCTCATTTTGGGCCAGAAGAAGTGGGTCACCAGGCGGCTATAGGTTTTGTCTTGACCCAAGTGTCCTGCCAGGGGGACATCGTGGGCCAGGTTTAGCAGAAAGTCTCTAAAACGGAGGGGTACCACTAGGACTCGGCTGGCCCCCAGCTCCGCGATTCTTTGCTCACTGTACAGCAGATCATTGTCCCAGTAGACCCAGTGAGTTCCGGAGGTATCCCCTGCGCTTTGGGCCAGTGCTTGCTGGCGGAGTCCCTCGAGGGAGGGACAGGTCTTTTGTTCTTGGCGAAATTGTTCTTGCGTGGGCCCCCCCTCTTGAGGCCACTGGTCGAGGTTAGCGAGGTCTGGAGGTTGAGCTGGTTCGGGGGGGACGTCACGGTCGGTGGTTTCGGCGGGGGCGACCGGAGGCGGTGGCGCCGGCCATTCGAGTTCCTCTGGGCGGGTGTTGGCACGGGCGGTCATGGACCGGGTGGTGACGCACGCCCAGTCCGGGACGCCCAGCATCCCCAGGTGTTCTTTTCGTTCGACTGCTGCCCAAGGAGAGCTTTCCAGGTCATTACCCAGGAGGCAGTCTACGGGGGCATCATCTCGGACCGTCACCTTCAACATGCCGGAGACCCCTCCCCATTCGAAGGGGACGCAGGCCATCCGACACAGACTTTCTGAGTTATCGGCTGAACGTACAGGGCAGAGAATGTTTGGTAAGTATTGTTCGGGGGTCACCAGGTGACAGCGGACGGCTGTTACACTGGCCCCAGTGTCACGAAGGGCTTCAGCCCGGCGTCCATTGATGCCCACCCATTGGCTGTACTTCCGGGTATTAGCGGGTAGGGGGACCCGCGGGACCATGTCTCTCCCCCCTAGGCAGGCGAGAGCCATGGCGGCTGGCTCCCATTCTTGGTGTTCCTGTTCATAATCTTCTTGTTCCTCTGAGATCTGTTCCTCCCCCAGAGCAGCAGCGGCTACTTGGCGGGGTCTTGGGCTCTGGTACTGGGGGCAGTTTGGGTCGTTTGCATAGTGTCCGACTCGTTGGCATCGATGGCAGGTAACATTGGCTCGATGTCCCGGTCGCGCTGGGGTGCTGCCCCGGTTGGCCAGGGGGGTGGGGCTGGTAGTGGGGGTGACCGGAGCGTTGCTTCTTCCGCGTCCTTGGCCTCCACCTCCTCGGGGACGGTGCTGACCATTGTTGTTCCGGTTCTGTTCGGAGGACCCATTTCGACTCACTCTGGTGATCTCCCACCGGTCTGCTTCGGCTGCGAGCTGCCGGGGATCCGTCAACTTGCTGTCGAGGAGGTGCTGGCGAAGTTCAATGAAGCAATTGTTCGACAGATGCTCCCATATCATAAGATTGAACAGTTGTTCGTAGGTTGTGACCTTGCTTCCTTTGATCCAGCCCTCGAAGGCTCGGCTAAAGTAATTAACATAGTCCACCCAAGTTGTACCTGGGATGCGGGTGCAGTCTCGGAACCTCTGACGGTACATCTCGGGTGTGAGGCCATAGCGGGTGAGGAGTGCAGCTTTCATATGGTCATAGGAGGTCATCTGCTGGTCCGGGAGTTGCAGCAGGGCGTCGCGGCCCTCATTGAGGAATCTCCCCCACAGACCGGCCCCCCAATCGCTCCTATCGATCCGGTGTGCAGTCATAGCGATTTCATAGGCCTTAAACCATTGCTGGATGTCGTCCTCTCGGAAGTATTCTCGAACGACATCCTTGGGGATGTGTACCTTCTTCTCTGTTGCCCCTGGAGTGTGGGGTTGCTCGGGCACCCCTGCTTCTTTATTCTGTTTGCGTAGGTCGATTTCAGCTAATTTCCGCTCATGTTCATATGCCAGTTTCTTTTCCTCGAGCTCCCTTTGTCTCTGTTTCTCCTCTCTTTCTTCTCGGAGACGCAGGTGCTCTAAGTTGATTTTCTGTTCGGCCAACTTTAGTTCAACGTCCAATTTGAGCCGGGCCATTTCCAGCTCGTGTAGTCGGGTTCTTTCTCGTTCCTGGATCTCGTCTGGCGAGAGACCCGTTCTTCGTTCTTCCGGGGCCATGGGGGTTTGTGCTGCGATGTCTTGATCGGGGGTTCCGGCAGCCCCGGTTTCTGCCCAAGATCCCAAGGCCTGCTTAAAGTCATCTTTGGTATTTAGTCCGGTGGTAGCGATACCTAATTCGATACAGAACTGTTTAAGTTCACGATGGCTGTACTCGTCCAATTTCTCCATCTGGAATTTCTCCGACGATCCGCTGTCTTTAGTTGACATCGTGATTCGCCGTGGGGTGAGCTACTCTCTGTACGGTTTATGCGGTGATTCGGATCCCGTCGCTGGCCACCAATGTTAGACTGACCGGGAGGGTCGGCCGAGGATAAGGGGAGAGGTCTCCGGGGAGAGCCGTCTCCAGCGAATCGTACAGACAAGTAACTTCCCCCCCACAGACGGACACCACACAAGGATAAAGTTCAACGATACTTTATAGGGAATTCTTCAAGTACGGTAGAATGGTACAAGGAGGTCTGGACTCAGGGGTCCCCTCTATTCTGGTCTCTGTTTGGGAAAAGGGGTAGCGGGACAGTCTTGTTACCAAAGAGATGGAAATAGCTCTCAATCCTCGAGCTCGGTGGTGTAGATGAACGGGCCGCGGCGGAGCCAGCAGGGCCCGAGATGGATGAAGGAAGACGACGGTCCGCGGCAGAGCCAGCAGGTCCCGATGAAGGTGGTGGTTACAAACGGTCCGCGGCCACGCCAGCAGGTCCCGACGACGATGAAGGATAGGGTGGTTCCCAAAGCCGCGGCAGCGCCAGCAGGCAAGACGAAGGTGCACAAGACAGAGCTACGGCAGCGCCAGTAGTCCGTCAAGGATGAGTTCTTCTTTGCGTCTCTCGACTCCAAGATACAACTGCCGTCCTGCTCTGGAGCTGCCCCAGTTATAGGGCTGGTGTGCTTTGATGTCCGGACCCTCGCACTGGGAGGTCGGGAGGTCCGGGATGAGGGGGTTCAGACACCCAGCAGGGGGGTGGAGCCAGCGCCCGGGGAGGCGATGGGCGAGCGGTACTTGGCGGGGGAGAGCCATCGACACCTCTTGCTCCCATTGACTGACCAAGTAGCCCGCTCACCTCCTGGGTGGATGTTGGTGCCGGAATGTCTGAGGCCTGGCCAGGCCCAGGGTTGAGGTCGATCGGGGGCCCGGCGACCTCGTGGTGGAGTGTCCAAGATGGCGCCCAGGATGGGCGCGCAGGCCGGTAGTGGGTCGGCCTACGCGGTCAACAGGTTCGAGTGTAAGGGTCCCTGCGGGGACGGTGGACGTGCAATGGTGGTGTGTGGTACTTGCGTGGCTGGTTCGGGCCTGGTTGGGCCGGGGGAGAGCGGCCCTTCATGTGGCCTGTCCAACAGGCAGCATGACTGTGAGAACTGTAGGGTATCAAGTACTACTAGTGTAGACTCAGAAAGATTTATATATTTAACTTTGCACGACAGTAAATCAGTGTCCTTTAGTAAGCTAGTAAAAGCAGCCGATCACAACATGGAGTGTAGCCAATGTAAGTCTGCAATGTTGTCCACATTATTTATACGAACATATGGCCAGTATGTCATTTTAATGTTCCAACGATGTAGGCCTGATGGAACAAAATGGACAACTTTAATTAAAAATGTTGTGGCTTCGCAGTTGTCAATATCAGGAAGGACTTTTGTAACTACAGCAATTATATATCATGACGGTCCTTCAACAACATCAGGACATTACACAGCTTATTTTAAGTCTAGAAACGGCTGGTCATTCTGCAATGATTCTGTTTTAACTTTTAAAAAAAAATTGCCTTTTGACCTTAAAAATTCTTATCTGGTGTTTTTACAACCAAAATTTTAGGGGAAGAATCTCGGGATTTGCTCTGAGGAATTTCAAGAGGTTCTAATAGCTCCTACACTATTTGGCCTTGAGGATAAGTGTAGTACAGAGTAAAAAGTTATTTTTGAGTTTTAAGTAGTTCCTGAAAAAAAAGAAGGTTTTCTTACAGAAAGTGGTGGGCACGGATTAGTTAAAGGACAACAGAGTATTTCCCAAAGCAAACGGTGTTCTTACCATAACACTTGACGTCATGGAAAAATAACTGCACTTTGAATGAGTTCAGAAAAACTGTTTCTTTTAATAAGCTAATTCAAGCAGCCAATCAAAACATGGAGTAGAGGTAATGTAAGTCTGCAATGCTGTACACATTATTTGTACAAACTTTTGGTTATAATGTCATTTTAAAATTCCAACTATATAAACCTGATGAAAGTAAGTTTTCAACTTTAATTACAAATGTTGTGGCTACACAGTCGTTGATTTTAGGAAGAACATTTGTAACTGCAGCTATTATATGACATAATGGTCCTTTGACAACATCCGCTTATTACACAGCTTATTTAAAATGTAAAAAAAGCTGATGTTTCGGAAATGATTCACATTTGACTATAAACAATGTTGCCTTTTGACTTAAAAATATTCTTACTTTCTGTTTTCAGAAGAGAGAATTTTGGGTAGGTAACTGGCCTATAATGATTCTAGGAGTTGATATAATTTTATGTACTGTTTTAAATTGCTTTGTGATTAAAAGTGATGTAGAGAATTAAATAATTGTAGTAGTCATTGAGGTAGTGTAAGTGTGCCTCATAGTAAGCAGTATCAGTGTCATAGGAAATGTGGAACATGAGTGAGCAAGAAGGGTGAGATATTACTAGTACAGGATTGTGAAAGTGATCTTCAACGTTTTCTTTCTGAAAGTTGCGGAAAAAGAAAATGACGGGATTTGCTTAGAAGAATTCCAAGAGTTATAAATTGCTCTTGCACGATTTGGCCTTGAGGAGAAGTGTGGTATAGAGCGATAAGTCATTTATTGTATGTAACATATTTGTCAAAACGATGGAGCTTTTCTTTCAGAAAGTGGTGGGCTGAAAATAATAACAGCACAACAGAGTATAAGCTGTTCATAGGACATCCTTCGACGTCATGGAAAGTAAGTTACTTTTAAGGAGTTCTGATTTCTGATTGGTTATGTTATATGGGTTTTTTAAACACAATCATTTTGATTGTGTTTTTTTCCCCGCTGTTATATGATGAATACCTTCAACTCACTGTTTTTAGTGAAATTTGATATATTCTGAGAACAGCAAAAATAAACCATGTAACATGTATAATTAATACTGTACTTTGTAGAGTGAATTTTAATTTGTACTCGTCTTATCTCATGCTCACTCATCTTTTACTACCTTCTATCAATCCTCCTTACATACTCACATTGCCTTTTGTTTTATTCTCTTTCACCCTTGCTATCTAACTCCACTTATCTTTCAACCTTTGTTTCCCTAATCCAACTCTGCTTTTTTCTTTTCTCCCTTGCACCATTTTTCAGCTTTTAGACCTTGTGCTTCGCTTGTCTTTTCCATCTTTCCTCCCTTTGTTTTCTAAATTAAATATTTTTGGGTTCTCCTTTTTTGGTGCAATCAGTTAGTATAACTCACCCTCACTCATTTATCTTTCTTTGTTGCCTCACTCAGTCTGTATCTGACACTCTTGCCTTCACTTCCTCTGTCTCCTCTCTCCCTCACTCTCTTTTCCCTATTCACCCTTTCCTTATATAGTTTACCTTACTCACTTTCTTTTAGTAGCTTACACAACTTCAATTTAGTTTTCTCTTTTATCCTTCTTTTCTGTCACTGAAAGTATCTTCCTTTTTTTCTCTTACTAATTTACTCTATTACAATTTCTTTTTGTCTCTGACTGTCTATCACTGTTTCTTTCTCTTTTTTTCTGCATGTTTATCTCTAACTTTATTTCTTTGTAAAATTGGATGATTTTCAATCTTTTCCCTTGTCTTTTCTAATTTTTAAATACATGTTTTAATATTTTTCAAATTTTTGTTCTTTCTTTCACAGATTGAAAGTATAAAAATAACAAGTGACTAAGTTAACGACAATTATAAGGTAAGTGTTTTGTACTCTTTTCGTTACATTTCTATCACATTTAACTTCTATTAGTTCCACTGCTTCATTTCTTTAACCCTCAGTTTCCTGTCTTTGCTACTTCCCTCATTCCTTTCTCTATTACTTACTTACTCTACTCCTTCCACTCCTTTTCTCAGTCCCTCTGTTCTCATAGTTCCTCACTCCTGTTCACTCACTCCGTCTCTATTACTCTTACTGTCTCTGACTGATCACTCTTTCACTACTTGTTCATTATGCTTTCTCCCTGTAGTTCAAGCACACTATGTTATTTACATTTCTTTGCTGTTTCAATTATTCCTTTTCTCTCACTTCTGCTTTTCTACTTTCTGTTTTTTCTCTCTGTTATTCCACATGTTTTAACCTTAGTCACTGTCATACATCTTGTTTTATTCCTATTTACTTTCACTCACTCTTTTCTTAACACTTTCCCTCAGGGTTGTTCTTTTAGTACGGTTCTATCCCTACCTCTCATTCCACATCCTTTACTGTTTTTCTTCTTAATTTGAACATTCACTCATATTCTCCAAGAAACTCTTGTTTATTATTCTTCTACTCTCCTTTTTTTCTTTCACTTCCTTATCTATTTTGTGTTTCTCAATTATACCCTCTTACATCTTTTCTTTGGTAAATAGATGTATTAAACAGTATCTCTGTGTTACTCCCTCTAGCTGTCTTTCTTTTAACATTACTCTCTGTTTCCTTCCCTTATACTCACTCTTCCTTTTTTTTTTTTAAATTGTTTCGCTTTCGGTTCGCGTACCGGCGCGCGAACCGGAAAGCGAATCAAAAGAAATAGAGGTTGCCAGAGTGCTAAACATTCTAGCAATTTTTTATAAAGGGGAGGTAGTTCTGAAAATAACTTTTTTTTGTTTTTTTTTTGTTGTTTTATTTTTTTTTATTATTTTTCTGAACATTTTTTTACTTTTTTGTATTTTTTGAACGGTTTTATATTTTTTTTGTTTTTTTGGGGGGGGGGGGAACGAAAATGATTCATTATAAAGGGCTCAACAGGAGCAACAAAAAAAAAGATAATTTTTTTTCTGGGGCGTTTTGGACAATTATGATTGTCAATAGCAACATTGATAAAATTTATGCTACTCTCCCTGTAGCAAATCAATTGGCCGCAATAAACGCACACTTGTTTCACATTCCCAAACTTCAGCTGGATATTTGAGACCGTCTCCCTCGCCTCTGGTCCCGTCACTGCCTCTTCATTTGATGTTCTGGCCACAGGAGGGGGGTTATCCTGCAGGTGACGTACCTGCGTAGCACTATAATTAATAGGGTGCCACCTCTCCATGTGGCGATGCATGGTGAAATTGCCATAGCTGTATTTCTTATCAGTCCCTCTGGACAAATCTTTTTTGCAGATGAGACAAGTAACATAGCGGGCATTTACTTTCTTTTGGCCCCGGGGAAATGAATAAAATTGCCAGATGTAATCTTCTTTTACATGGGACCTCCTTGGTTCTTCAGGCAAAAACTGCCTCTCCCCTTTCTCCTCTTCCTCTTCTTCCTCTTCTTCCTCCTCTTGCTGAAGGATAACCTGAGTAGGTGGTCCTCTCTTCCTAGGAGGTGGTGGTGGTGGTGCACCAGCTGCAGCTACTACTGAAGCAATTTCTTAGTAAGCTAAATAGGTCTTCCTCTCACAAAGTTGAAAGTCAGAGTGAGAAAAAAGGTGTGGGCTTTCATCATTTTGGAAAAAAAATAGTTCTAAACCAATGAAAAGCGTTATTTTTAGGTCACATGACCTAGCCTTACATCATTAGGAAACCAAAAGCGAAATGAAGCAATGAAAAGTTTTAATAACAGGTCACATGACCTGTTACGCTTACGTTACGTGCTGCGCGCCGCGCCCCGGATCGCTTCCGGGGAGCTGCGCTTCGCGCCTCGGTTCGCGCTCCGGAGCACTTCCGGGTGCGCTAACGCGGCGCGTCATAAGACGCATTACGCGAGAACGCCATACGTCGCGATTACGCGACGCGTCACGATGTTGTTTTCTAACGCGGCAGTTGCGCAAACGGAACGTTTACCGGTTCGCGGACCGGGTCGCGGCACCAAATTGAGCTAACGGGAAGCTACCCGGTTCGCGGACCGGGAGCGAAACAAAAAAAAAAAAAATAATACATAAAAAAATTGTATTAAAAACATATAAAATATATTTGTCGAATTAAAGAAGAATACATTTTAAAGCTTTTGATATTTGCTATTAAAAAACCATTGAAATTCACTGAAAAAACCATAGGTTATAGACCATATATAGTTAGGAATTAGCATTTACAAAACCTTGAAAATTCACTGAAAAAACCATAGGTTATAGACCATATATAGTTAGGAATTAGCATTTACAAAACCTTATTTTACTCACACAAAACCATTGAAATTCGCATATATAGTTAGTTGTACTAACTATATATCGCGCACCCGCAATCCACTGCTGATCATGTCACATATTACATCATTCATAACATGGTCAGTGACATCACTGATGACATCACTGATGACATCAGTAGGTCGCCAGTAGGTATATATAGTTAGGATTTTTTCTCTATGGGTTTTTTGAAAATTCTATGTCTAATAACTTTGCCGTTTGTGGACGGAATTGGCTGAAATTTTCAGGAAAATGGCACATTTTGTTTCTGAGCAGCCTTTGAAAATTTGAAGGGGGTTCGTCAAGGGGGGGCCCAGAAAAAAGGGGGGTCCCAAAACGCGTTTTTCCCATGTTAATTTCCATAGGGCGGTTGGCCTCACTTTTAGCCCGAACGGCTGAATGGATTTGCACGAAACTTGGCAAAATTGTAGGGACTGGTAGCCCGATGTGCCTTTTGTAGGTCTCAATATATGTGCTCCAGTGGATTTTGAGAAATTAACGTTTAAAAAAGATATATATCTGTAACAGCGGACCGGGCAGCGGCCCAGGACGCGTACTTTTCGCGCAACGGAGCTTTGTGAAGCGAAGCTGATTGGTTCTCCGGCGTCTGTCAACATTCCAAACAGTCCGTAGCGGCCGCCATCTTGTCTCTCGGTAGGATCGAGAGACAAGAGGAGGCGAAAGCGAAGGGGCAAATGACCATAAGGGGGAATAGTAGATCCTCGCTGACCCCCTAGGTTTGATGTGGAGGTTTTAAAAGGGCCCCGCGGGGCAAAAAAAAAAATAATAATAATAATCGAACGGCTGAATGGATTTGCACGAAACTTGGCAAAATTGTAGGGACTGGTAGCCCGATGTGCCTTTGCTAGGTCTCAATATATGTGCTCCAGTGGATTTTGAGAAATTAACGTTCAAAAAAAGATATATATCTGTAACAGCGCTCCGCTTCGCGTACTTTTCGCGTTACGGAGGTTTGCGAAGCTGATTGGTTTTTCGGCGTCTGTAAACATTCCAAACAGTCCGTAGCGGCCGCCATCTTGTCTCTCGGTAGGATCGAGAGACAAGAGGAGGCCAAAGCGAAGGGGCAAATGACCATAAGGGGGCATAGTAGATCGTCCCTGACCCCCTAGGTTTGATGTGGAGGCTTTGAAAGGTTCTCGCAGGGCAAAAAAATATATACCATTTTTTTAGTTTTTTTGCGTGGAGTGCGCTCGGTTCGCGAACCGGGAAGCGTTCTGGGGAGCGTACTTTCTTGAAAATTAGTGAAAAAAGTTAGAGTACAATAATAATTGTGAGTGATCAGATGTAGGGTAGCTCTGAGAAGAGCTTTTGGGTTTATGGTACATTTAGGTACTTATAAGTAGGTACCAATGCACATTCTTAAATTCAGAGTGAAAACTCTGTTGCCCTCATCTGAGAAGTGAACTCCATCTCCTCTGTAGATATCTTGCATGTAGTAACGCAAGTTATTGTTGTACAGGGAGCCCATTCCATGGTCTCTCATGTAAGCTGAAACAGATTTGTTTACATGCTTCCTCGATTTCTCAATTTGTGGACAAAATTGGTTCGACCACCTCCATTTCTGTCTTTGGCATATATTTGAATATACCAAGGCAGTCTGAGGAAAAAGTGCCATCAATTGCTCAAAGGTGTCCTTTAAAAGCATTTCCAGACCTACCCCAGTCAAAGTGCCCAAATCATTACCTCCACAGTGCACAATTAACAGGTCAGGTTTTGGCAAATGCATAAAGGTTTTCACCAATGGTATCAATTGGTGACATTTTAATCCTCTGTGGCCAAACCACTTAATTTCCACATCTTGTAAATTGAGGTTAGGTAAATTCCTGTTTTCAGCGTACCTTTGAGCCCAATAGATGTAGCTATGTCCAACAATCCAGACAGAAAACATGGCGAGAGAAGGTTCTCCTGCAGTCAGATGAAGTGTGGCAATGAAATGGCAGTTGAAAAAATGAGAGTGTAAAATGAAAAAAACTGAGGAGTTTCTGTGTTAATGAAGCAGTAAGAGTGATTGGTGGATTTTGATTGCTGAAAACAGAAAGTTAGTGTGCATGGATGAGTTCGTTGAAAGATGTATTTTGAGTGGCGAAGAAAAAATCATTAAATGAAAGAATGCTTTGGATATGCAGGTGCACTGAGAGTTCAGAGTTCAATTGCAACATTGTTGTGTGAGAGGTCTTGCAAGAGGTGGTTGCTATGCAGAAAAAGCAGAGAGGGGGCAGAGGGGGGAAGGGTTTTGCTTTGAAAAAAAGTGAGGGAAGAGTTTTGATTGGGTGACATGAGAGATCTGTGTGAGGAATTACAGCATTTCTGTGCTTTTGATAGCTGCAGACTCTGGAGTGCATACCTTTTGCTCTGCTGAAGACAAATTGGTGTGTTTCTGAGACTGTTTTGAAACTCAAAGTATTTGCTAAGGTGAGAAAAAATTTCTTTAATTTAGATAGAAAATAGTGTGCTTTAAGGAGAAAATTATGAAGAAAGTTGTGTTTTTCAAATGTTGCTTTGTCTCAAGTGTTTCACAAATAGATTTTGTTTCTTTGAGAAATTGTAATTGGAGAAAATGTGAAGTATTAGTACTGACAGGGCTTTTATGTGCATAGGAGCTGTGGAGTGTTTTCAAATTATGACTTGTAAATCGTTTTTGAGAAAAAGCAATGGTTTTAATATTGATGAGAAGGACATAATGGTGTCTGCTTCTTTATAAGGTAATTGAGAGTCTCTGATGTTATTTTTCCCATTTCAATGTAAGAAGTTTGTCTGTGGAGCAAATTGCTTGTAAATATGCTCCCACCTGTGCATGGCAAATTTAGATTTTGAATGTTTCCGTTACATAGGCATGTTAAAGGTGACTGAAACATGCTGCAAAGGCAATCAAAAAATGCTTTTATGTGTCTTAAGGACATTTTAAGTCATTTCCCCATGTGCAGTGTTTTCAAATTATGAGTTGAAAATCGTTTTTGAGGTAAAGGAATGTTTTCAAAATTTATGTGCGCCATATGACCCCAAATTTTTTTTTCAGGGGTGCAGCAGGGTGTTCTTGAGATACCCCTGCACCGTCGGAAAAATTCGTAATTTGCGATGAGGTAATTGCTAATCGCAAATTGCACCTTCATTCCTATGGGCCTCCTGCTGCATGGAAATGAATGGATAATCTTGCTGAAATGCAAAGTCGAATCTGTATTTAAAAGGGTCTGCACCTCTGTACGGGTGTTCGCTATGTGAAGCACGAAAGTTTCACGGGCCGAACTCAAGGCCACCTCTCTCTGAGACAAAAGAGCTCTTATTCTTGCCATGCTGTTGAAATGTGCTCCCAAGGTTGGTATTTGTGGCCAGATTGAAAACTCCCTATGTTCATGTGTGGGAGGAAATAGAACATTTCTGCAGCAAATAACCCGTTCATTTACTGTTACGATAAAATGAATACTTTTAATTAACCCAGAACAATCTTCATTATTGAGCATCAAATAACTACCATTTTCCAAGAACTTGAACGTGGGGATGATAGCAGGAACTGGCGTGCCTTGCAACACGCAAGCCATATTTGGTCGGTGTTTGTTGCATGAACCGTGTAACTGTCTGTGCCTACACATTAGTGAATGATCTGGCGTCTCAGTGCATTCCTCTCCATTCAGATAAAGTTCTTGATCATCTTTGAAAATCTGTATGTGTATGGAAGCGACCAGACTTGATGAAGAAAACCACTACCTAAAGGTTAATAACGACCTATTGGTATATATTTCATACAATTTGAAAACTTATATAAAGCAAAAGGCAGCGTTATTAAACCGTGGATAAGGCACGTTGCCAAAGCAGTCAACCTTTTGGATTTATACTGGAAATGTTAAAGGAAGAATTACGGAGTAGGGCCTGTAAATCTTTAATAGACAACGAGTAAAATTACTCCAACCATCGTATTCCTCTAACTCCGGGATAGTAGGGGTGTTTAATTTTTTAGAAGTAGCCAATCCAAAGCATTTGGTCTGGGAAATTGTTTCATTCACAAACAACATATGTTTTGGGATGAGACATGCACGGTGGAAAGCCTCAGTGCCTTGTACCTGCCAGGTTCGTGAACCCCAAACTGATGTAGATCCTGGATATTTTTACTCTGTATTACGTTAGCATGGTCTCATTACTGGTTTAAACGCCATTTTTCCTTTTTTGTAACTTCTGCACACGACACTTAGTTGTTGCTTTAGCTTTCAGCCTACCTGCATCAAGATCTATGCCTGCTTCAAGCAGGCGCAGGGTTTTGATGTAGCTTTGTCCTATCTGATTGTAAATGCGGCACACCGTGGGTGGCAGAGCAGCGGTGCACGTTAACTGGTGCATCCCTGGGGATGTGCTAGTTAATATAAATCTGCCCCTTTTCATTTAATTATGTGCAGGGGACACAGAGTAGGTGAGGTTTATCCAAGGTTAAGAAGAGATGAGTCCTGTTCAGTGAAAAATTGGAGATAGGCTTCAGTATATTATATACTTAAGTAGTGTGTTAAGTTTTTGATGACTGTTATTAATTTACTGTTGGGTAATAGTGGTTAATAACATTTTTTATTATATTTTACCACAGATTCAACTGCAGATTATTTCAAGATTTTAGGATGCCTAGCAAAGAAAGAGTAAGAAAGGCTGGAAAACGTCAAAGACAGCAGGAGCATGGAATATTGCAGCAGTCCTCTAACAAAAAGATTTGTCAAGTCACCAAGAAAGCACCGGGTAAGAGTCGAAAAACAGTCATAAGAAATATGTGTAGTAAAAAAAATATTACTACAGAAAATGTTTCACTCCAGAAAAGGAGAATGAATTCAAATGGTAAGGAAAGGCCAATGAGAAATGTTACTGCTAGAGTAAGAGATAACTCTATGCATGAAAGTAGAAGGAAACAACAGTTTAGGGATATTCGTAAACGAATGTTCCGCAACAGGATAATTGGGAATTTGTTAAAAAATATTAAGAAAGGTCAGCAGAAAGTGGTTTTTTATAAGAGAAAAAAAATAGTTGAGAAAGTTATTGATCAGGCATTTGAAATTAAACGTAAGTTATTTATTTTGACAATCAATAGAATTAGGAAGCTAAACAAGGTAATTTATGATTTCAAAAGAAATAGTAGATGGAAGAGAATAGTTAATCGTAGTCATTTTTGTGAAGTTTTTTCTGGAGAATGGATGCATAGTTCAAGCTCTGAGGCATTTTTTAATGAGGAGAGTTATTTCCAGGATAATGATTTGGTGCATGCAGTTGACACCAGTGGTCGAGCTTATGAAGTGAAAGATGGTTGTCCAGTTGAAAAAGAAAAACTTGTGAGAACAGAGATAGAAGAGGTGTTAGGTAATGAGGTTTTAGGGAGACGTCCTAAGGGTCCTGTGTACACCTGGAAGTGTAGTAGTATTTGCAGTGTACGACAGGATTCCATCAATTTGCTTTGTGATTTTATACGGTCATTTAGTAAGAAAAGTTTGAAGCAGAAAATGAAGTTGTTGCAAGAATTAGATCCTTGCAGAGTGAGAGAAGTGATAGGTTTGCATGGTCATTCACTGGCTTGTCTTTCCAGGAGAGTATGCCAGAGTGTTTTTCATCATTTCAGGATGCTAGCAGTGCATCATAATAAAGTGAGGAAATTAGTTAGAATGTTGTATTATGCTAAGAGTCCAGCAATTATGCTTAAACAATTATGCGCTGCTCTTTTGCATGGTTCTGAAATAGATGTGAAGAATATATGTGAAGAAATTGAGTTTTGTTACTTTGGAAGTAAAGAGGAGAATGTTGAAATTGACCAAGAAGAAGAGAGTAATGTGGAAGATAGTGTACAGGTTTCCAGTACAGATAATTTCCAGAGGGAAATTGCGACGTTTGAGGTGAAATCAAGTGAGAGGCCAAATTTCACTTGTGTGTGTTGTCGACGCACTTATTATAAGAATCAGACTAAGTTAGTGGATTTATATGGAAAAAGTGAAAGGGAAAATAATAGTGAATGGAAGGATTTTACAACATACTTGATGGTAGAAAATTGTTTTGATTTGGGATTGGATCAACGTGTGTGTACTTATTGTTGTAACAAATTAAATCAAAACCAGATGCCTGCTAGAGCAGTTCATAATAATCTGGAATTGGTTGAAATTCCTTCTGAATTGAAGGATTTAAATACTTATGAATCTATTTTGATTCAAAGTATCCATCCCTTTCAGGCTATTGTAAGAATGGAGCCAAAGACAGGGAAATTGCCTCCATCAGATTTACAGAGAGGATTAAAGGGAAGAGTTGTTTATTTGCCTCTAGATTTGAAGAAAAACATTAACACAATTGGAGTAGAAAAAGTGGAAGAGGAACCTCTGGTTATCTTAGTTAATGGGGTTCCGACAAAGAATAAGAAAATATGGCAAGATTTAGTAGATGTTAGGAAAGTCAAAAGGGCAACATTGTATTTGAAAAAATATAATAAATACTATAAAAATGTATATGTTGCAGAAGAGGAAGTAAGTGAGGAAGAGGATAGCGATTTGTGTGCTGGTCAAATTGAGAAAGTAGAACCCTCTACTAGTGAAGAAATATATGAACATTATAGTGTTCATCCTTTGCATTCCAAGGAAGTCATGGGGAATGCTATTGAGTTGTTTCAAATGAAACAAGCGAAAGGGAGTCCCATTAGTGTTTGGGAGGAAAGTTTGGAAGCTCGGTGTTTCCCACAGCTTTTTCCAACAGGTCAGGGAGGAAGATATGATGAGCGACCTCATCAAATTCCTGCTTCTGAATACCGGACTTTGCGATTGTATGCAGGAGATCCTAGGTTTCGACAATGCATTCCTTATTTGTTTCATCTCCTGTTTGAAAGCGATCTGTCTGGACTGTCATATGCAGTGAACCACATCTTGAAAAGTGGTATACACATGCAAAACATCTCGGCAAGTGACTTTATGGATAAAGTCAATGTCCAAGACAGTATTTTGGATTCTCACCTGATTAATCTCATGGCGTGTCAGCGTGGTACTAATGAGTACTGGTACCGTCGTCATGGTGATTTAAAATGTATGCTGAGGAACTTAGGAACTCCCACATGGTTCCTCACTTTGAGCTGTGCTGAGTATGGCTGGGAAGACTTACTTGAATTTCTACGAGAGGCAAATGCTAACGTAGAAAACATCGAATTCAAGACACCCGGAGAACTGTGCTCTTTGGATCCAGTCAATGTATGTAGGTACTTCAATCATAGATTTGAAGGTATGATGTCTTTCATCATGAATAAGAAGAATCCACCTCTTGGAGAGGTGTTGGATTTCTTCTGGAGGAAGGAGTACCAAGCAAGAGGTGCTCCTCATATACATATGTTGCTGTGGATCAAGGATGCACCTAAATTTGGAACGGATGCAGACGACTCAGTGATGAGTTTCATAGAACAGTATTCTACGTGTGCTGTTCCAAACGCAAAGGAGAAAAAAAGCCTAAGAGAAAAAGTTCTACGTTTCCAAAGCCATCGGTGTGGAAAGTACTGTCGTCGTAAATTCCGGAACAAAGACAAGTTCTACACCAAATGTCGTTTCGGCTTTCCACGATCGGTGATTTCTAAAGGAAGAGTGAACAGTTTGATGTCTTCGCTGCGACATAATGTGATGAAGAAATCACCTAAAAACACATACAATTTGAAGAGGAACGAAGAGTCTAAGTACATCAACGACTACAACCCGGTGATTTTGTCCATGTGGAATGCTAACATGGATATACAGTTTGTGGCTGATAACTGTATGGCTGTGGCTAGGTATGTGACATCTTACATCACCAAAAAAGAGAAGACAGAATTGAAGGATATGTGGGAGGACATTTGCCATGAAAAGAGCCTCAGCAAGAAGTTGTACAGTTTCAGTCTGAAGATGTTGTCGCATCGAGAAATCGGAGCTTACGAATGTTCTGACCGGTTGTCTTCAGCAAGTCTCTATGCCAAGTCCAGGAGTATCGTTTGGGCGAGTGTTGGTCTTGCTGCAACGCGTAATCGAGTTCTGAAACCTGTGCGGGAAATTGAGTATTTGGCGGAAAAGGAGCCAAACAGTACCGACATTTTGAAGAGCAACATGTTGGATACATATTATCCAAATCGAAGCAGTCACCTCGAGAATGTTTGTCTGTATGAGGTTCTGCAAAATTACATATTCAAGAGGAACATCAAAGAAGATACTGAGAAAGGAGTGTATGCTGTAATAGGAAGTGAGGGATGTCTGGTCAAGCAAAGAAAATGCCACTTGATAAACCATCGAAAATTGAGTGGCGAATCTCCTGAAAAAAAGGAGTTTTTCTATTTAGCACTTTTGCAACTTTTTAAGCCTTGGCGTGCAGAAGAGGAACTGCTTGGAGATTTCCTCTGTTACGAAGACTCTTTCAATGCTGCCAAGGAGACCATAGAATGTCCTGCTTTTCCCAAATATGTAGAAATGTTGAATGTGGAAATTGAGCAGGAAGCAACGATTGCAGCCGAGATTGCCAGAGACAGTTCTCAGGACAGTCAGAGTTCTGCTTCATTGAGTCAGGATCCACTAGGAGGACCTCTTATCGAAAATGAAGCTGCCACTGCTATGAATGAAGTGGAAAGAGCCATGGCACATGCTCAGGAGGATGCGGTTAACTTAGAAGAGTTGGAAAGACAACTCAACGTTGAGCAGAGGAAAATATATGACGAACTTACCATGCAAATTGATCATGGATTAAGTCATGACAAGAAAGAGTGCTCATGTACGTCGTTGAAGCCTGTCCGACTGTACGTGAGTGGAGAAGCGGGAACAGGAAAAAGTTTCCTTATTAAAGCAATTTCATGTTATTTGCAGGAAAGGACAGAGTCATCGCTGTCTTGTGTTGTCACCGCTCCAACTGGACTGGCAGCACATAACATTAAAGGGATTACTTTACATCGTTTACTGATGCTGCCAGTGGAGCATGACAACAAATTAGAATATCACAAGCTATCTGGAGATGCTTGTTTTGAAGTTTCAAGAGTCTTGAGGAAAATGAAACTTCTTATCATTGACGAAGTAAGCATGGTTTCCAATGTCATGCTTGCCTTTGTGCATTTGAGAATGCAAGAAGTTCTCAAAACAGAGTATGATGTGTTATTTGGTGGCAAACACATCATTGTTTTTGGAGATCTTCTGCAGCTGACACCAGTGAAAGGGCAACCTGTGTTCAAAATGCTCACGCATGAAGATACCAGGAAGTGCTTAGGGAGTATTGGCAACGTCAATATATGGTTAAACTTCAATTATGCTGAACTGCATGAAAATATGCGTCAGGCAAAGGATGAAGTTTGCAAGACTATTCTACAAGATGTTAGAATTGGAAAAGTGACCGAGCATGGGAAAGAAGCTTTACATGCACGATTACTGACAAATTTATATCCAGACGAAGATGTTGTGCCTGAGAATATTTTTCAGAAAGTTACTGAGAAAAAATCTGGAATATGTTTGATGCCAACTCTTGCAGAATGTGCCAAATTCAACAACAAAATGTTGCATTTAGAAAAGCAAGAGATTGTGAAATTGGAAGCTATTGACAGAGTAGAGCATATGGGATCAACAATTATTTTGTCTGAGAATCTGAAAACAAAATTGGATTCATTAGAGAAGTGTATATCTAAAACTGCGGGTTTTGAAAAGACTCTGAATGTGTGCTTGAACTGCTGTATAATTTTAAGAAGGAATTTACATGTTGAAAGAGGTCTGGTAAATGGATCAATGGGTAATGTTGTTGATTTTGTGAAATACAGAAATAGAGATGGAATTGAATTTTTAAAAATTAAATTTGATGGCATTGAGGAAGTACAGCTAATTGCTCGTTGTTCTGCTAGATTTTTGCTTGTAAAAGACTTATATGTTCGTCGTAAGCAGTTTCCTGTTTGCTTGGCATATGCGGTGACAATCCATAAATCGCAAGGTTTAAGTGTAGACTGTGCATTGGTGAATATTGGCAGTTCTGTGTTCAAGGAGGGTATGGCATATGTGGCATTGTCACGAGTTAGGACTTTATCGGGATTGTACTTGATTGAGTGTGATGTCACAAACATTTGTGCGGATCTAGATTGTGTTAAGGAATACAATAGGTTGAGAAGAGAGTATGCGCCACATTTGCCTCAGTATCCTTTGTTTGAGAAACGTGTGGTAGGCCGGAAACGAAGAAATGTGACCAATACTGGGGAGGTTGTAGCAAAAAGACGAAAAGTTGATGAACCTGAAATTATAAGCAGAAACAAAAAGGATTCTGTTGAAGATGTTGTTGGTTTTCAATTTGAAAACAGTTCTGGTGTCAACTGCTATGCTAATGTAGTGGTTAATGTTGTCTTTTCTCTAGAAACTTTAAAAGAACAGATTGTGGTCAATTCGGATCAAAGATTTTGCAGTTTGTTAAATTCTGTGTTAGAGAAATGTAGCACTGATAGAACAAACATAGAAAGTGTGTCTGAAATTCGAAATCTGTTAGACAGATGTTCAGGCCAAACACAATTCTCTCAAAATAGTCAGCAAGATTGTCAGGAGTTTTTAATGTATATGCTTGATGTATTGCATGATGAAGGTGTAGATGTAGATCACCTGTTTGGGCTTTCTTATCAATGGCAGCATGACTGCGAGAACTGTAGGGTATCAGCTACTACTAGTGTAGACTCAGAAAGATTTATATATTTAACTTTGCCAGACAGTAAATCAGTCTCTTTTAATAAGCTAGTAAAAGCAGCTGATCACAACATGGAGTGTAGCCAATGTAAATCTGAAATGATGTCCACATTATTTATACGAACATATGGCCAGTATGTCATTTTAATGTTCCAACGATGTAGGCCTGATGGAACAAAATTGACAACTTTAATTAAAAATTTTGTGGCTTCACAGTTGTCAATATCAGGAAGGACTTTTGTAACTGTAGCAATTATATATCATGATGGTCCTTCAATAACATCAGGACATTATACAGCTTATTTAAAGTGTAGAAATGGCTGGTCATTCTGCAATGATTCTGTTTTAATTTTCAAAAAAAAATTGCCATATGACCTTAAAAACTCTTACCTGGTGTTTTTAAAACCAAAATTTTAGGGAAAGAATCTCGGGATGTGCTCTGAGGAATTTCAAGAAGTTCTCATGGCTCCTACACTATTTGGCCTTGAGGATAAGTGTAGTACAGAGACATAACTTTTTACCATAACACTGGACGTTATTGAGAAATACGTGCACTTTGAATGAGTTCAGAAAAACAATTTCTTTTTATAAGCTAATTGAAGCAGCGAATCAAAACATGGAGTAGAGGGAATGTAAGTCTGCAATGCTGTCTACTGTTTTACATTGCTTTGTGATTAAAAGTGATGTAGAGAATTAAATAATTGTACTAGTCATAAAGGTAGTGTAAGTCTGCTTCATAGTAAGCAGTATCAGTGTGATAGGAAATGTAGAACATGATTGAGCAAGAAGGGGAAGATATTACTAGTCCAGGATTGTGTAAATGATCTTCAACATTTTAATTCTGAAAGTTGCGGAAATGCGAAAAGACGGGATTGGCTTACAAGAAATCCAAGAGTTATACATGGCTCTGACACGATTTGGCCTTGTGGAATCGTGTGGTAGAGAGCGAGAAGTCATTTATTGTATGTAACATGTTTTTGAAAACGATGGAGGTTTTCTTTCAGAAAGTGGCGGGTTGAAAGTAATAACAGCACAACAGAGTGTAAGCTGTTCATAGGACATCCTTGGCCGTCATGGAAAGTAAGTTAACTTTAAGGAGTTCTGAATTCTGATTTGTAATGTATGGGTTTTTTAAACACAATCATTTTGATTGTGTTTTTTTTTCCCCGCTGTTATATGATGAATACCTTCAAGTCACTGTTTTAGTGAAATTTGATACATTCTGAGAACAGCAAAAATAAACCATTTAACATGTATAATTAATTCTGTTCTGTTTGCATTTATGATGTACATGTAGAACTGTGTAGTAGGCATGGAGAAGGTGAGGCTTCTGTCAGTGTCAAAGTTGTTGCATACAGTGCTCATATTCTACGTAGTCTTTTATATTTCATTACTTTCACTGTTTCTGACAGATCTAAAAAAATTTTTTTTAAAAGAACAGTAAGTATAAGGGAAGGAAACAGACAGTTATGTTAAAAGAAACACAGCTATAGGGAATAAACTAGGGATACTGTTACCCGCAATCCTCTGCTGATGATGTCACTGAGCATGTCATGAATGATGTAATATGTGACATCATCAGCAGTGGATTACGGGTAATAGTATCTCTAGTTTACTCCCCTATAGCTGTCTTTCTTTTAACATAACTGTCTGTTTCCTTCCCTTATACTTACTGTTCTTTTTAAAAAAAAAAAAATTTTGGTTCGCTTCCGGTTCGCGTACCGGGGAGCGAACTGGGAAGCGAACTAAGAGAAATAGAGGTTGGCACAGTTGCAAATATTGTACCAATTTTTTTATAACGGGGAGGTAGTTCTGAAAAGAACTTTTTTTTAAATTGTTTTTGTTGTTTTATATTTTTTTTATTATTTTTCTGAACATTTTTTTACTTTTTTTGAATTTTTCTGAACAGTTTTATATTTTTTCGTTTTTTTTTCGGAGGGGGCAACGAAAACGATTCATTGTAAAGGGCTCAACAGGAGGAAGAAAACAAAAAAAAGAATTTATTGTTTGGGGAGTTTCGGACAAACATGAGCATGATTGTTAATAGCTCTGTTGATCAGAGTGATGCTACTTTCTGCGTAGCAAATGATTCCACTGCAATGTACGCAGACTTGTTTTACTTCACGAAATCTCGTTTGTATATTTGGCACCATCTCCCTGCCCTCTGGTCCCGTTACTTCCGGTACAACAGATCTTCTGGCCATAATAGGGAGATTATCTAGGTCGTCCTGTTCCTCTTCTTCCTCTTCTTGCTGAATTATAACTTTAGCAGGTGGTCCACTCTTCCTTGGATGTGGTGGAGGTGGTGGGGAAGCACCAGCTGAAGCTAGTAAAGAAGCCATTGCTCACTGGTAACAAAGGGTCTTTCTCTCACAATGATGAAAGTCAGAGTGAGGAAAGAAGGAGGGATTTTCACCATTTGGGAAAAAAAATAGTTCTCAACCAATGAAAAGTGTTCATTTTAGATCATATGACCTAGTCTTACATCATTAGGAAACCGAAAGTGAAATGAACCAATGAAAAGTGTTATTACCAAGTCACATGACCTGCTGTGTTTACGTTACGCGCTTTGCAGGGCCTCCCGGTTTGCTTCCAGAAACCTGTGCTTTGCGACTCGGTAAGCGTACGAGTTCGCTAACGTAGCACGTCATATGACGTATCACGCGACAACGCGAAACGTCATGCGGACGGGAGGCGTCACGATGTTGTTTTCTAACGCGGCAGTTGCGGTAAAGAAACGTTTACCGGCTCGCGGTCTATTTCGCGGCATCAAGGTCAGCTAACGGGAAGCTTCCCGATTCGCGAAGCGGGAACGAAGAAAAAAAAATATTTTAAAAAAAAATTTATTCATAAACATAGAAAATATATTTTTGGATTTAAAGAAGAATACATTTTACAGCTACAGATATTAGCTGTTAAAAAACCAATGAAATTCACAGAAAAAACCATAGGTTATAGACCATATATAGTTAGGAATTAGCATTTACAAAACCTTGAAAATTCACTGAAAAAACCATAGGTTATAGACCATATATAGTTAGGAATTAGCATTTAAAAAACCTTATTTTACTCACACAAAACCATTGAAATTCCATATATAGTTAGTTGCACTAACTATATATCGCGCACCCGCAATCCACTGCTGATCATGTCATATATTACATCATTCATGACATGGTCAGTGACATCACTGATGACATCACTGATGACATCTCAAATGACATCACTGATGACATCACTGATGACATCTCATTTGACATCATTCTTGTGCTAATACGATAAACCTCTTCAGACTCTAATATAACCTTAGATACACTCAGTGTATACAGACACTCACACACTGCCACTCATCCATGGAGTTACTCACACACCCAGTCAGTCATGCAAAGAAACAATCTCACCTCCATTTCTTCAACTATACAGTTAAACACACCTTACTTATTGAAACATATACTAACACATATTTACTCTCTTATACAATCCCTGATACAAGTTCACAATGATCGATACAACCACTCACTCATTCAGTGGCTCTCATGCACAGTTATTTATATATGCCAACTCTCACATGTACTGTGTTTTACATATGTACTTACTATGACATGTAGCATTGAGATATCCATTCACTCATCAATACACTCATGCACACAGTCAACTGCCCATGTAGCTGTTTCCACATGCACTCTTGAACTCATACACCTAGTGAATAAACTGCTCACACATCTATGCATAGAGTCTCACACCTTCCAGCCACCCCCACACAAACTCAATCTCCCATAGAAATACTTGGGCAACCAATTAATAACACATATAGCCTCTCGTATAGCTAATGATCAACACATGCAGCAGTTTACAGAACAACAGACATAATGATGCACAAATTAAGACAGTTTAGTCACTAACCCATGCATTCAGTGAGACACATTTAATCACTCACTCATACAGTCAGTCATGCACCTACTAAATCCTTCATCCAGACACTTATACATCCACTCAAGACATATTTTAACTTTACAGAAAAATACAGTCACTGGATGTTGTCATCAGTGATGTCATCAGTGATGTCATTTGAGATGTCATCAGTGATGTCATCAGTGATGTCACTGACCATGTCATGAATGATGTAATATATGACATGATCAGCAGTGGATTGCGGGTGCGCGATATATAGTTAGTGCAACTAACTATATATGGAATTTCAATGGTTTTGTGTGAGTAAAATAAGGTTTTTTAAATGCTAATTCCTAACTATATATGGTCTATAACCTATGGTTTTTTCAGTGAATTTTCAAGGTTTTGTAAATGCTAATTCCTAACTATATATGGTCTATAACCTATGGTTTTTTCTGTGAATATATATATATATACATTTTATTGACAAAACATATACAATATCTTTTCCGTAGGATAGCGAGAGGGTTAAATTTACTATTCACACTCCAGAGAGTGCAACAGTAGGGAAAGCGTTGGATAGCGTAGGAATCAAAATAACTATTCCCACTCCAGAGAGCGCAACAGTAGGGAAAGCATTGGATAGTGTAAGGTTAAAAATTACTATTTCCTCTCCAGTGAGCGCAACAGTAGGGAAAGCGTTGGATAGCGTAGGGGTAAAAATTACTATTCCCACTCCAGAGAGCGCAACAGTAGGGAAAGCGTTGGATAGCGTAGGGGTAAAAATTACTATTCCCACTCCAGTGAGTGCAACAGTATGGAAAGCGTTGGATAGCGTAGGAGTAAAAATTACTATTCCCACTCCAGTGAGTGCAACAGTAGGGCAAGCATTGAATAGGGAGAGGGTAAAAATTACTATTACCACTCCAGAGAGAGCAACAGTAGGGAAAGCATTGGATAGCGTAGGGGTAAAAATTACTATTCCCACTCCAGAGAGCGCAACAGTAGGGAAAGCATTGGATAGCGTAGGGGTAAAAATAACTATTCCCACTCCAGAGAGGGCAACAGTAGGGAAAGCGTTGGATAGCGTAGGAGTAAAAATTACTATTCCCACTCCAGTGAGTGCAACAGTAGGGAAAGCGTTGGATAGCGTAAGGATAACAATTACTATTCCCACTCCAATGAGTGCAATAGTAGGGAAAGGGTTGGATAGCATAGGGGTAAAAATTACTATTCCAACTCCAGAGAGTGCATCAGTAGGGAAAGCGTTGGATAGCGTAGGGGTAAAAATTACTATTCCCACTCCAGTGAGTGCAACAGTAGGGAAAGTGTTGGATAGCGTAGGAGTGAAAATTACTATTCCCACTCCAGTGAGTGCAAGAGTAGGGAAAGCGTTGGATAGCGTAGGGATAAAAATTACTATTCCTACTCCAAAGAGTGCAACAGTAGGGAAAGCGTTGGATAGTGTAGAGATAAAAATTACTATTCCGACTCCAGTGAGTGCAACAGTAGGGAAAGCGTTGGATAGCGTAGGGTTAAACATTACTATTCCCACTCCAGTGAGGGCAACAGTAGGGAAAGCGTTGGATAGCGTAGGGGGTCAAAATTACTATTCCTACTCCAGAGAGCGCAACAGTAGGGAAAGCTTTGGATAGCGTAGGGGTAAAAATTACTATTCCAACTCCACAGAGTGCAACAGTAGGGAAAACGTTGGCTGGCGTAGGGGTCAAAATTACTATTCACACTCCAGTGAGTGTAAATGTAAATGTAAATGTACAGGAATTTATATAGCGCAAATCACCAAGCGGTTTCTAAGCGCTTGCTTAGGGATCCCGTCCTGGTATTCCCCTGTGAGATAACCCCGGCAGGGTATCCGCAAGGTGAAAGCCAGGCATCCCGCCGCGAGGGGCCGTTGTGGAGATTAAGCAAGCTATTGCCCAGAGTCCCAGAGTGTGAACCCGTGAATCGAGTAGGCACCGGAGCGAGAATTGTCGAGTCCATGGACATTTTAGGACTCAAGACCCTGCCGAGCCGGGAATTGAACCCTGGTCCCGGGCTGACCTCTGCTTCCAGGTCTGCCTCCTCTAACCAGTGAGCCACACTTCTCCACGAGTGTAACAGTAGGGAAAGCGTTGGAGAGCGTAGGGGTAAAAATTACTATTCCAACTCCAGAGAGTGCAACAGTAGGGAAAGCGTTGGATAGCGTAGGGGTTAAAATTACTATTCCCACTCCAGTGAGTGCAACAGTAGGGAAAGCGTTGGATAGCGTAGGGGTAAAAATTACTATCCTACTCCAGAGAGCGCAACAGTAGGGAAAGCGTTGGATAGGGAAGGGGTAAAAATTACTATTCCAACTCCAGAGAGTGCAACAGTGGGGAAAACGTTGGATAGCGTAGGGGTAAAAATTACTATTCCCACTCCAGTGAGTGCAACAGTAGGGAAAGTGTTGGATAGCGTAGGGGTAAAAATTACTATTCCAACTCCAGAGAGTGCAACAGTAGGGCAAGCGTTGGATAGTGAGAGGGTAAAAATTACTATTACCACTCCAGAGAGAGCAACAGTAGGGAAAGCATTGGATAGCGTAGGGGTAAAAATTACTATTCCCCCCTTCAGAGAGTGCAACAGTAGCGAAAGCATTGGATAGCATAGGGGTAAAAATAACTATTCCCACTCCTGAGAGTGCAACAGTAGGGAAAGCGTTGGATGGCGTAGGAGTATAAATTACTATTCACACTCCATTGAGTACAATAGTAGGGAAAGTAAATACTTCATATATAAATATAAATAACATAAATATTAATACCAATGACAAAATAATTAAAATATTTAAAAATTGTATAAAATATAATAATTAATCAAATAAGATTACAATTAAATATTAACTAATAATACAAATTACCTACTTATACTAATTATATACCAATTACCAATAAATTAATTTACAATATAAAATAAATGAAAATTAGACACAAAAAAAATAAAAAAATATATTTACTTACAATTAAATTACTTCCCAAGCTATTCCCCTATAAACACACAACCCACTACAAAAAATAATGTAATAAATGTAACATATTTATCAATTAATCAATTACAATAAATTACAAATTATATTTTAATTAATTACCAATTAATATTTAATTGACAATTAATTCTAAATAAATAACAATACATAAAATATCATATTTAATTAATTATAATTAAATTACTTTCCACCCTATTCCCCTATAAACCCACAACCCCCAACAGAAAATAAATTACTAAAATTAACATATTTATCAATTATTCAATTACAATTATTTACCAACTATATTTTAATTAATTACCAATTAATAATTATTTAACTATTAATTCTAAATTAATACCAATAAATAATATAACATATTTCATTAATTATAATTAAATTACTTCCCACCCTATTCCCCTATAAACCCACAACCCGCTACAGAAAATAAATTACTATATTTAACATATTGATCAATTAATCAATTAAAATTAATTACCAATTATATTTTAATTAATTACCAATTAATAATTAACAATTAATTCTAAATAAATACCAATAAATAAAATAACATATTTAATTAATTATAATTAAATTACTTCCCACCCTATTCCCCTATAAACCCACAACCCGCTACAGAATTATATTACACAAAAAATAAAAATTAATATTAACTTACCCTAAATTCGATATTTTTGCTGTCTATATGATGTCTAGTCGATATTATGTCCATTCTATATTTTTGGTTCGATATTATGTCCATTCTATTCGATATTAAAATGTTCAATTCGATATTTTGGTAGTCTATATTATGTCTAGTCGATATTATGTCCATTCTATATTTTTTCCTCGATATTATGTCTAGTCGATATTAAAAACTCAATATTTTGACTCTATACCCTTTACAGACAATGCAGGCACTACATCAGATGCTGCGGGAGAGTGGAATGATTTTTATGGTAGTGGTAATGGGGTAGTGAATATAGTTGGTACATGGGATAAAGAAAATGTCACAGAATGAGTTGTTGTGTAAGGAGAAGCAATAACGATATTTTGTGATATAAAGTGAGGTAGAACAGAAGCTTTTTCAAGTACTTAGGGAGTGGGAGCGCAACCACAGGGTGACACTAGACAGATTATGAATCATGAATGATAGGGAGTACATGGCTTGACAGCATACAACTGGTAAAACAGTGGGGATTCTGCTTGTATAGTTGCTGGAATTGACAAACTACAGAATACAGAGCCATCATACTCCAGAGGGAGGTTGATGAACTCTCAACTAGAGATCAATCAGGATTATATAAATCCTACTGCGGAGAACTGTACAAGGCACCACCAGAAATTGGCAGCACTTTGTTTGGGAATACTTTGACCAGCTAGCAGTCTAGACTATTAACGTAACACAACAACAAAAGTTTGAAACACTATTACACCTGGAAGAGATTTGGCTGACAATAACACAAACAGCAGGGGCACGACTCCAAGAACAGACAGATTCCTGGTCGAATTCTACACTCTAGCACAGCACAAATAACACCACGAATATTACAGAAATACAAGACAGCTACGAACAGGGGCATTTTACCTTGCACCATCCTGGAAATCTAGCCAATAAGGCGATAGGTAAGATATTGGCAAATTTGCTAATACCAATAATACACACCATAGTGGACCCGGATAAACATTGTGGTTTTTTCCCGGCAGGAACACATTTCCCAGTTTGAGATGTCTGTTCCATATTATGGACTGGACCCTGTGGGAGCAGGCAAATAAGTGTGTGACTTCACTAGATATTAAAAAAGCTTTTGACACGTCGGGCTGGTCCTGTTTAAGGCATTGTTACAAGAGATGGCAATAAGACCAGAATGCTGCAGCTGGATATCCTCATTGTATTTGAAATCAATGTCAGGGCCTGCACCAGTGCAGTGATTTCGGACATGATTCACATATGAAGGGGTACTAGACAGGGATGTCCCCTTTCCTCCACAATTGGCAATCTAGCTGCTGGTGCCCGTTTGCAGTCGAAAGATCCACAATGTATAATAATAGCTGAACACCAGACACATGTCATCTCCTTATACACCGATGATGCTCTGAAAATACCTGGCACAGTAGCAGTTTGGCAGTGCCCTTAATATGATTGCTGGATGACTTTGTTTGGATCTCAGGCTTGAGAGTTAACTGGGATACTTCGTATTTGTACACTTTGACTTGGTCATCAAATGAGCAGAGACTGCTGCTGTCTGTTACACAACTGCAGGGGAAGTATGATACTATAAAATGCTTAGGGGTACCCATTTATCACACAGAAGATGAGAAGGTAGGAAGCAACCTGGGGAGGGCAATTGCATCAATACAACAATCTCTTCAATTCTGATGTCACTTGCTAATATCCCCAATAGGCAGAGTGAAAATCTCCAAAAGGCTGTTTCTACTCAGAGTGCTGTATTTTTCCACACCAATCCCAGGAAAACTGAAATTGTTGGTATTTACAGAGATCTGAACCATACTTACAACTGTGATATGGCAGTCAATGGGGTGTATTAGCAACAGAAGTAGGGCTGGGGGTCCCAACTATCACATATATTATGCAGCTGTGCAGCTGTGAGGCTACACTTGCCATTGGGATGGCTGAGTGAGGAGATTGGACCAGAAGTGAAGAGTGTGGTGCAGCAGTTGGTAGGAAACAGAGTGTTGGGATGGCAACCGAGTTCTAATTCCGTCCTGGTTAAGTCTTCCAATATGTCCCGTTAACTATTGTGGTAACATCAATATATATGGCCCTTGTATCTTCTAATCTAAAAGAACGCCAACAATCGTCCAATGTATTCTGGTCTCCTGCCAAGACGGCATAATTAGAACCGACACAGAGATATTGCCAAGCGATTTGCCAGGTATACAGCCCTGATGAAGTCGAGAGAAACACACTAATCGATGAAACACGTGTTGGCTAAAGGCTTAATGAAAATTGAAAATAAAGAAAACAACAAATATTGATTGCATTCGAATTGAAATAACCCAATTAATGGTGTTTCAGTAGAGAAAGTGTGTGCTCAGGGATAAGGCTGGACATATTGCCTTTGCATGGAAATATACGACTGCATGGCTGACAGACTGCCATAGGAGTCTGCTGAGGAGGACCGAAGCAGAGGTATTGGAGATAGCATAAAGGAAAAGGTGGTGGTTTGGGGCTATACATTAAGTGTAATGGCTATATTGAATAATTGGAGCCTATGTCTGATGTGAGGCTACCGTGAGGATGGCAGAGTTGAATTAGTACCACATTCATGCCACCTCCATGCAAGTAGTACAGGAGGTTTGCAAGCTATCCCCTTTCATGGGAGGTATATGCTTGGGCGGCTTATAATGCTGTTAATGTGGATGTTGGGCTTATTCATCGAACATTTATGCCCACAGGACCAAGAATAACTCTGCATTCTGGTTCTGATCAATAGAATAAACAGTTATATTGTATGAGAACTACCTAACATGCAAGTTAACTGATTATTATGTTGTTAACTCATGCCTCAATGATGTTGGTGGTGACCTTCAATGGTTTTATGTTCACTGGTTATGAAAATGAAGTGATCCAGGGGTTTACTTGAACAGTAAGTCACTATTGATATGTACTGTGGTTGTAATCATTTTGCCAAGGATTGGTGGATGAAGGATAGTTTGTGATTATAAAAGCACAATAAAGGCATGAAAACAAAATTGGAGAAGGAAATTCCTGCTGCATTTTTCAGAACTCTGACCGTGGGACCTCTGGGGCACTTGGGCCCTTTTTCAGGTTCCATGTACTTCTGTCTCTTCTGTGGGCTGCAATTGACCATGTGGTCAGGATCACTCACCCAGGCAATCCGAACATCTGCCGGTGAGACATGAGCTCTACCTTTTTCCAGATGGTGTTCTATAGTTCATTACTCAACACACAGCTGAAAGCCAAGGCAAAACTCACAGTTATCTTCAAGGAACCTGAGACCTCCTCACCATTCAAAGGTAAGTAGAGCCACTGGATTGCGGCTTCCCTAGTTGTCTGCTGTCACAACCTGGTGGACTGCATCAGAAATTACCTGCTCTTGTGACACCAGATGACACCAAACAGTAGTCATACTTGCTCCTGTATCTCTTAAAGCATCCACCCTCTGCCCCTTGATGGTGATTCAACTACTTACTGGTATTGTCAGTCATATTTAACATTGACAACATCTCCTTATCACCCAGGTACACTAGGATAACCTCTGCACTCCCTTCAAAATTAACTTGAGCAACCTCTTACCCCTGTACTACACTGCCACACCTAGGGTAGACCCACCAGAGGGGGTTGCTTCCAGTGCTGACAGATGGGATCCCTCTAAATTGTCCATAGTGGTAGCACTCAGGCCACTTGGGCTGGAAGTAGCCAAGGGAATTACTTCCAATTAAAACAACACTTCTTCTGCTCAGGAGTGGACTACAAGTCCTTCCCATGAAAACTCTTTTGGGACCCTTTTGAGTACTCCTTTGATTTTCCTTTCTGTTCTCCCTCCTTCTACTGGAAGATCCCCCCAGGTGTATTATTGTGGACATTAGAGCTGAGCGAGGGATCCAATCCTTTGGTTAGCTCTCTGGGGACAGTGAGCTTGGAATCAATAACTTTTATGTTTAGAGGTTTATAAAGTGCATGCTACCCACAGGCATATCAGCACTGAACAGGAAGGGGCAAAGATCATGCGAGGTCTTTAGGAGAACAGCCACGTTTTGAGTTTTTTTTTCTAAAACTCTGTAGTTCTAGATCCAAGCTGTTCCAAAGTTTAGGGACCAGGTGTGAAAAGGATCTTCCACCCCATCTTGCTCATTTGACTTTTGGTTTATTCATCAGGAATCTAGCTCCTGACCTAAGGGGGGAATACTGAGAGACCATGGTTCGTAACATAGTAGGGCTTCTCCCATGCTTGGCCTTGTGGGCCAGGCAGAGGGCATTGAAATTAACTTGGCCTGAATTGGCAGCCAGTGTAGCTTCCCCATGATGATCTAACTGACTGGTGCCTGGGGATCTTGGGTAGCAGTCTACCTGCAGCATTCTGCACCACCTGCAACCTGTCTGCGACATATTTGGGGGAGCCGAGGTACCAAGGCCTGTACCACCGTCCTTCTCGAAGTTTTCTAGGAGTAGGCTCAGGATTTTTCAAATCATCTGAAGGATGTCAAAGCTGGTCCCCACAAGTTTTTTGGCTTGCGTTTCCACGGTTACGTTTTGGTCTAACCATATCCCCAGGTTTTTTATAGAGGTTTTCAAGGTGGGTGGAGGTCCCCAGTTTCCTGGCCAATTGATCTCAGGGCGTGGGTCTGGACCCTTACCAAAAAGCATGATCTCAGTTTTTAACCCATTAAGTTTGAGGCTGCAGTTGGCCATCCAGGCTCCTATTTTTTCCAGGCAGGGGATTAGTTGCTGGTGGTTGGAGTTCGGAGTTTCTGCCACCGACGCCACCAATTGGGTATCATCCGCATATGATACGAGGGATAGTCCGAACTCCTGCACTATGCTCATGTGAATGTCAAAAGGGTCGGACTCAGGGACAATCCATGAGGTATACCACACAGGCCGAGAAGGTATCTGACAAGATACCTGATTCCATGCATTGAAAGGATCTATTACTAAGGAAGAAGGCCAGCTATTGGTTGGCCGTGTCTCTAATCCCAATCTCTTTGAGCCGGTGAATGAGAATCTTGTTGTCTACCGTATCTAAGGCCGCACTTAGCTCCAAAAGCAGAATAGCGGCGGCTCTTCCTTGATCAAGTATGGATTTTAATTTTCTGGTGACCACGAGTAGGGCTGGCTCAGTGCTGTGTTCCTGGCGGAAACCCAGCTGGGACTGGTGCAGAATACCATGGTCTTCCAGGAATTGTGAGATGGAACAGTTCACATGTTCCTCTGCAGTCGTTCCCAGAACGGGCAACAGTGAAATGGGACTATAATTTCCCATGGATGCGGAGTCTAGTTGTTTATTTTTTAGCAGAGGCTTTATAATAGCATGCTTCCATTCTTTGGGTACTAGGACATTCTCAAGAGAAAGGGAGATGAGATTGGTGAATTTGGCCCGGATAGAATCATCCCCTTGAATAAGGATATCAGGGGAGGGTGTGGGATCTATTGGAGATCCTGATTTGATGTTGCTTACAAGTAAACTGGCCTGTTCTTTGCTCAGCTTAGGAAAGGTACGCAAAGCTGGGGAAAGGGCAGGCTTGAGCTGCTCTGAGCCTGAAGGGAATTCAGGCATGTCTGTAGAGTCCTTTGTTGCTTCAAAGGTCTGGCCGATACTTGAGTGAAGTGAGTTATAAATGTTTTCCACTTTACTCTTGAAAAAGGTGGCCTAGGTTATTGCATCTTCTCTTTGAAGGTTGGGAGAAGTGAGTGCCTATTTCAATTATTAGAAGAGATTTTACTATCTTGAACAGCTCTTTCGAAGAATTGGAGGACTTCTCTATCCTTTCTTCATAAAAGATTCCTTGTGCTTTCCTAATATCCTCATGATATTGTTGGATAGCTGCTTTATATGCTGATTTACGGTCAGGAGCGTACATTTTCCTCCAGCGCCTCTCAAGTTTTTTACACTGTTTCTTTTGGGCTGCTTGGTGTAGGCTGAACCAAGTAGATCTGTTAAAGGTTTCTTTACTTTATTGGTCCAGGCTTCTTAAAGCTTTTACCCACAGATCCAATAATCCAGTCTGACCACCTTTTATGAGCCTCCTCAAGATCTCCTGTATCTGGTGGGGTAAAAGCCTCCAAGTCTTTGGTCCAGGACTCAGGGGCCAGTCTTTACCACTTACATCCTAGGACTGAGCAACCCCCTGAGGGCTTGAGTGAGGGAGACTTTTGGTACAAAATGGGAATGAAAAAATGGTCTGACCAAGGAATCCGAATTGGAGTGAGAGCCTGCAATGTAGAGTCATTGGAAAAAATAGGGTCCAGAATGTGGCCTCTTTCATGTGTCACCAGGCTCACCCATTGCGTAAAATCTAAGGCTTCAAGGTCGGCTATAAGTCTCTTGGCCGATGGATTATTTAGGTCATCCATATGGATGTTAAAGTCACCTAATGAGGTGAAGGCGCTTTTTCCTATGATCAGGCTGGCCAGAATTTCAGGGATGCCCTCTAAAAAAAACTACATGTCCCTGGTGGCCTGTAAATAAGGCTGCCCGAAAAGGAGAATGTGGGGTAAGGGACAGTCTGAAAGCAATAGTTGCGCAATTAACTATATCAAGGGTGGTGATGAAGCAGCCAAAATGTGATTTACAAATGATGGCAATGCCGCCACCAGTTTTACCCACCCTGTCAAGTCGGTGTATCTCAAATCCTTGGGGGAGGGTGCCTATGATGTCTGGCAAGGAGCTTTCTCGAAGCCGTGAGGAACAAAACGTCAAGGTCTTCTCCCTTAATAAGCATCCCAATCTCGATAGAATGTCTTGGTAGGGATCTAGGGATTCCAGTGTTTTAAGTAGTCATTCCTTGCCTCTTTGCGATTGCCATACTGTGGGAAAGTGCTTAATGAGAAGCCATAATTATGGCAGCTCAAAGGATTGTTGGCATCAAGTGAGTGCAGGCAGGAGGGGGGCATCACTTGCTTAAGTGACTCAAGTTCCTATTTGGAGTATTTAACCATGTTAGCAGGGACCGGGCCCAATTGGGCAGGGTTTGTGGCCCCTGGTCCCGGTTGGTCACGGACGGGCGCAGTCGGGCTTGCCTTCCGTGCACCAGCAGCGCGCCCGCTCCAGGCGTCCGCTGCGCGTCTGCGCCATCTCTGTCTTAAATACCGACCAGGGAGGTGCTGAGGGGAGAGACTAGAACGTCTCCTTCACGAGATGACGACCGACCAGTGGCCACCCAGAAGTAGAAAATACACAAGTGCAGTCCTCTTTCCACACAATCAGCTGTGAATGCTGCGATGGACCAGGGAGGATCACGGAGAAGTGGCAGTTATACTAGTAATGTTCCCCTTATTTTAAAAGCTATAGTTGCAAATATGAAACAGTTCTATTTAAAGTGCAGAGTGCAAAACAAGCAACATGACAATAAGGCAAAACAATATTAAAGCAGCAAAATTAAACTTTGAGCAGACTAAGACTGAGCGCAGGATTAACCTTCTTGTACCTGTTTACAGCCATGGATATCAATAAAAATTAACATGTGCTCTTTCATGAAAAGATTGGACAGCTCATCATAATTTCCCATTTTACTGCCTTTCACCAAACCATCCAATGACTTTCTGGAATACTAAATGAAATACATGCAAGTCTGGTTAGACAGCTTCTCACTGGCTCTAAAATGTAACCTTTTTCTAGAGTAGGATCATATTTCACAACCAGGGCTTCTTTCATCAGGGCATACTTGTAATGTAATGTAATGGTATATTTATATAGCGCGGCTATCACTCGGAGGAGCATCTTGGCGCTACGCACGGAAACCGCGATGGAAAGCAAAGGCGGTTTACTTCAAGAAGGTAGGGATGGGAAATCAGATCAGCGAGTTGCATAGAGTGTCCGGAGCACTGAAGATTAAGGTTTTTAGTGCCTTCCTAAACAGGGACTCTGATGTAATTTGGCGGAGTTTCGGGGGGAGTTTATTCCAGGCCATTGAACCTAAGACCGTGAGCAATTTTTCTCCCTTTGACACCAATCTGAAGGCAGGTATTTTTAGCAGATTGGCATTTGCTGATCTAAGGCTTTGGGAGGGAACATAGTGCTTGAAACCAGTTCAGAGGTATTGGGGGCCCGGGAGTGGAAGGCCATAAAAGTGATAATGAGGACCTTAAACAGGATGCGCTTGTGAATTGGTGACCAGTGTAGGATATCTAGTGCCGCTGTTGCAGACGATCGCCTGGGCCATTTCAGTACCAGCCGTGCAGCCGCATGCTGGACCATCTGGAGCTTATGCAGTACTGCTCTATTAGTTCCTGCATTAACCCCCAGATGCATCAACAACCCATTTTGCGATTCCTTAATAGCGAACAATACCGATTCGCTATTAAGGAATAGCAAAATGGAATGCATCATGAAATCACAAAAAAATAGCGATTTCTTAGAATTCCTTAATTGCGACTCGCAAATTGGGAGTCGCAATTAAGGAATACCTCCCCATTCATTCCTATGTGCCTAGAGGCCCATAGGAATGAATAGGAACACAATCTCAATTTGCGAATGAATCGCAATTAGCGAATCGCAAATTGAGATTGCGATTTCAAGGGTGCAGGGGTGTCCTGTTGCCTGATCTGTGAACATATGTTGCGCTCGCACATGCCCTTAGGGCATGTGTGTGCGCAACATGAAACTTTGAAAAATGCACTTTAGTGCATTTTTCAAAGTTTTTGCAAATTACCATGAAGTTGTACTTCATGGTAATTTGCGTGCCCTATTAGCGAATTCGCTATTTTTAAAACTTTCATGGATTGCATTTAAGGAATCTCAATTTGAGATTCCTGAAATGCAAATAATCGCAATTTAGCGATTTCTCAATTTGCGATTTTTGCATTTGGGATGATACATCCCAAATGCAAAAAAAAACGGTCGCAAAGGGGCAGATTCTAAGAATCTGCCCCTTTGCGAGCGGATTTTTGTTTGATGCATCTAGCTGATAGACTGTTGCAATAATCTAGCCTGGAGGTGATGAGGGCAACGGCAACAGTTTGCCTTGCCGAGATGGGAATTAGATCAAAGAATTTCTTGAGGCTTTTTATGTTGTGATAACAGATCCTGGTAACTGTCAGGGATTGCTGTTTAAAGATCGGGTAATGTCAAATTTTATTCCAAGGTTTCTTATCACGTGTACTGTGTTTGGAGGAGGAGTAGTATTTTCTGGCCACCAGAGTTTGGGCGAAAAAATATTTTGTTGACCTAATGGTAAAATTTCATTTATTTCTGAGTTACACCTCAGATGGTTATTGTTCATCCAACTGAAATTCCCTGTGAGACAGTTGCGGAGGTTTTCTACTGCCTGGGTAGTATCATTATTTAGGACCAGGATTAGCTGTGTATCGTCCGCATATGAGATGGTGTTTATATTGAAGGACGATATTAATTTTATCAGCGGGGACATATAGGCATTAAAGAGGGTCGAGCTAAGACTCGAGCCCTGGGGGACCCCTGACAAAATTGCCTTCTCCTGAGAGTTATATTGGCCTAATGTGATCACTTGACTGTGGTCTTGCAGGCAGTTCTTAATCCATTCTAGTACAGTGCCAGATATACCATATGATGCGAGACGGTCTAAAAGAATGACATGTGAGACCGTATCGAAAGCAGCCGACAGGTCTAATAACACTAAGACTGCTCTCTTTCCCTGGTCAAGAGCTGCGCTCAGGGTTTCAGTAGTATACAATTGTGTGGATCCTGTGAGTGTTGTGCTCTGAAACCTATTTGATAAGTGTGCAGGGCATTGGTTTTCTTAAGAAATGTTGTAAGTTATCTATTGACGCATTTTTCAGTCAGCTTACACAGACTAGGGAGGAGCGAGATGGGGCGTAGGTTAGAGAGAATAGTCGGATCTGCCAGTTGTTTATTTGGAGTGGTTTACTGCAGCCAGTTTCCACTCTACTGGGATCTTTCCTGTGGAAAGGGAAGAGTTGATTATGTTATTTATATTGGGATTCACAATGTGTATGAGAGCATGTAATAGAGTAGGGGGGCTAGGATTGAAGGGAGATCCAAATTATTTAATGCACATGATCGACAGATGCGATTCTTCCATTGTAATAGGCTTATAGGTCAGCATACTTGCTCTGCCTGTGTCTCCAGAAATTTCCTTGTACGCGGAGGGGCGAGTGGGAGAGGGGAAGTCTTTAAGTAGTTTCTGAACCTTCTCTTCGAAGAAATCAGCTTTCTTATTGCAGAGTCTCTGAGAGGTGGGAATGTCTTATTGTAGACTTTTAGGATTTGTAAATAGATTGACTATTTAAAAAAATCTCTTATTGATTGTTATTGGTAGTTTTAATAGCATCCATATAATATGCTTTTTGGGAGGTTTTAATCAGGGTGGGATATTTTCTGAGGGCTGTTTTGACATTTTTAAGCTCATTTGCATCTTAGATGTGTGCCATATGCGTTCTAATGACCTAATGTGTCCTTGTAGTTCTTTTAGGGATACTGAGTACCATGGGGCCGATGGTTTCTGTTTTTTGAAGAACTGTGACATATGACCGGGGATACCAGCTGATCTTTCAAAGCATGTATCCACTGCCCGAAAAGCTGGCTATCTGTTGTAGGGTATCCTAGCATGGTGGGTCTGTCCATGAAGGCTTTTGAAAGGAGATCTGGATGTCCTATTAATTCCTTCCAACTAGCCTTGTTCTCTGGTGAGGCCTTGTTATAATTCCTACTAAGAGACCTATTCTTACTCAAGATATCAAAGAGAATTAATTTATGATCTGTCCATGTTTGATAAACGGGGGGGGCTTGACTTCAAGGGTTTCCAAGATTGAACATGTACAGTCCAGTGTATGGCCAGCCCTGTGAGTAGGAGATATGGAGCGTTATTCTAAGCCAAGTCCATCCACCAGCGTACTATTCAACTCTCCAATATTCTCTAGGAATTCTTTATGCGGACCTGGGGGGCGATAAAGTAGTGCTCCAGCGAAGAAGAAGGAGTCATGTAACTGAATACAGAAACTAATGCCCTCTGCTCCTTTCAAATCATGTAGTTGGTCTATGGTGCACCTGAGAGTATCACAGTAGATGATGCCGAGGCCACCCCCTTGTTGTAGTGCCCTATCTACCCTCTGAATGAGATATCCTGGGGGAGGGGATTCACAATGTCCGGGTTACTCCAAGCATTTAGCCAAGTTTGAGTCACAAATAGGCAATCCAGATTATCATTGACTATTAAATCATAGATATGCAGAGCATGTTTACATATCGACCTTGCATTTATAAGGCCACTGTGTAGGTCACTACTTCTGGCCTTCTCTTTAGCTGCAGGTGTCTGTTTAAGATTAAAGGCTTTTTTGCAATTCTTGCAACTGATAGGTCACTCCCATTTTGCAGCATCTAAATACTGGTGACAGGTCGGTGACTAATTTTTTAGGGATAATATAAATTCCCTAGTAAGGGGCTATTTTGGTGGTGGAGAGACAGAGCTTCGGGCCCTAGGCCCAGTCCAGGCGCGGACGGGCGCAGACGGGCTTGCTTTTGCATGCCTTTGGCGCGCCGGCGTATTTTTCCAGAGACAAGCTCCTAATTCCTTCTAGGGAACTAAGTGTATTGCCAAAGCCACCTCATAGGCCTCAAACCATTTATCAATGTCATCCCCCAATGCAAAGCTAGGTACCAGGTCTTTGGAAAAGTAGAATCTTCCTTAAGCACTACACTGTTGCTGCCACCATTATCGGTGGAATCTGTGGCCAGTTTGCCTTTAGGTCCAGTTTTTTCTGACTCACTTCATAAACCAAAATGTCCTTTTTCTCCTTCAAGGCCAACCTTTTCTCCTCCATGGTCAACTTTGCTGCTGCCTCTCTTTCCTCAGCAGACAGCTTTATCTCCTTTTTTGGCTCTCTCAACTCATGCCATTTTCTCCTCCAGGGCCCCTTTTGCAGCTGTCTCAGCCTTCCCCTCCGCCATGACCATCATGCCCAATTGTAGCTTCAGCTCTCTCTCCACATTCTCGTCCTTCCGCTTGTCAGGTGTCATGATGTGGGATGACAAACTGCTCGTGGCCAGGTACCTCACTCATCTGGGCCCTCCTCTCTCTTCTGCATTTGGGACCAGGGGCAGGACATTCTCTCCCCCTCAACCATCCTTGCCCTTCTGTATCGTAATCATCCTCTTGCTTCTTGCTCCAGTGATATAGACTGCAACATGCAGACCTCATCCAATGCTCTGAGGGCTAACAGGTAATCCTGTGTCTTGGAACCTTTTTCTGGTTTCAGCTCCCTTGAACAGCATTTCAGCTCTGCCACTGTGCTGTCTTCAATGATGCTGAGATCTCCTTCTATTCTTGCAAAAAATGACAGCTGTTGAACACGAGGACATGGTGCATGTCGGGATCCGGCTTAGCAACGGCTGCTACGCTGGCCTGGCATTTTCTTTGAGGGAATACCCAGCTGACCAACGAGATTTCCTCCCCAAGCGCCCGCTGCTGCTGATGAGGGACAAAGTCTGAGGGCCCACTATCAGTGCAGGAGGGAGAGCTGAGCTGATGCTGGAGATGGGGGCCACGAGTCTCTAGTGTGCCTTGCGAAAGACCACGTAAACAGCAATGCTCTTCAGTCTACGATTACACCAGGCCCCTCATTCGACTGCCAGCAGGAGCTGATCAAGGCCTCCATACGGACGCACGTGTGTGTGTGCGCCTGTGCGTGTATGAAAGACTATGTTCACATTTGTGTGTGCTTGTGCATGTCTGTGCGTGTGATGGTGTTGACATGTATTCTGTGTGCTTGTGTTTGTGCGCGCAGATGTTTCTGTATGTGTCCTTATGTCTGTGCGTGTGATGATGTGTGTATGTATTTGAGTGTTTTTGTATTAGAGCATGGAATTGTATGTGTGCTTGTGTGTGTGGAGCTATCTGTATGTGCGCCCTCTGTTCGCGTATGAGTGTGTGCACATTTTTTGTGTGCTTGTGCATGTCTGTGCGTGTGATGGTGTGTGTGTGTGCATGTACTTGTGTGTACATCCTTGTTTTTTTTGTTCTGGAGCATGTGATTGTATGTGTGCTTGTATTTTTTGATAGTTTCTGTATGTGCGTGTCTGCATGTATATGAGAGTGAGCACATTTGTGTGCTTGTGCATGTCTGTGCATGTGATGGTGTTTGCGTGTGCATGTATTTGGGTGTTTTTGTATTAACGCATGGGATTTTATGTGTGCTTGTGTTCTTGGAGGTTTCTGGCTATGTGCTTGTCTGTGTGCCTCAGTGCGCATATGAGAGTGTGTGCTCACATTGGTGTGTGCTTGTGCATGTCTGTGTGTGTGATGGTGTGTGCACGCTGCATTTGTTATTTTCTGGCGGCCGCTGTCCTGGATATTGAATTAGCTGCCTGATGCCTAACCTTAGGATGGCCACCAGTGTACCAGTATACAGTACAGTCCCCTGCCTGACCCCAAGATGGCTTCCACAGTGGTCCCCTACACGTTGACTTCCCTGGGACAACAATTGGATATTGACCAGACCTTGAACCTATCCCCTAACCTGCCTACACATCAGGACTTGGAACCTGTGGAACTTACCCCAGACTGTGGAGACCTAGCTATTTGGCTGATGCCCGGTGGAGCTACCATATAGCTAAAGAGAAAGATGGATTGTGGACTCCTCCTCCCTGCCATCACCTACCCAGCCGGACCTTGGGCAGATTTTCCCCTTGTCTCTACGTCCTGTCTTCCACCTGCCCCTTTACCCTATCCCCTTACCCTTCCTGCTCCATTCACCTTGTCCCGTATGTACTTTAAATGCTTTTCTTGATACTTATGTAACTTTTAACTGATGTGATTTGCAACATTATTGTCCCTCATGTAAATCGCTCTGATTCCATCGGGTCTAGCCAGAGCTATATATTAACTCATTAATTAAATTTGTTCCCATTTAGTTCTCTTTCTCCCTTTGTCTACCTCCCTAGCTCCTATCCACTCTCCTGAGGAATCTCTCACCTTGCCTGCTACTCTGCCTATCCCCCTGTCTTATGTGCCCTTTGACTAAGAACTCCTTCTCCCCTTGTTGGGAAAAGATCCAATATTTATACTCTGGAGTCTCAGGGTACCCGCTGAGAGAGTCCACTGCGCCAAGGGTGCCACTCACAGCTGAGGTATGGATGGCACCCCGTGCCAAAGCACTCCCTCTCCCCTTTTTGGGGAAGGATGCAGTATGTAGGCCTTGGAGTCTCAGAGACCCCTCTGAGAGAGTCCACTGCGTAAAGTGAGCCTTCCGAAACAGAGATAGGGGAGTGATACCACTTCCCCTGGGATCACAGCTTACTGGACTTTGGACGTTGCTTTGACTCGTCTACCGGTTTGTGTGCCTGTCGCCCTTCCCCTCCTCTTTCCATGCGATGTCCTTCATCCTCCCCTCCTCTTTCCCGCCTTCATTACCTGTCTACTTCCCCAGCTCCTTCCCCCCTCCCCTGATTCTTTCCCCTTAAGTATTTGTGCTTATTGTTTATATTGACCTTACAAGTAACTGTGTTGCCATGCTCAAATAACTGTGTAACCTTTGTAATGATGTAACCTGTAACTTTGATCTGATGCTCATGTAAAGCGCTCTGGTACCTCCGGATCTAGCCAGCGCTATATAAAACCTTTAAAATAAATAAAATAAAATAAATAAATACCCGTGAGGGTCTCAAGGCGCGGGGGGGGGGGCGGGAATGCTGCTACTACTCAAAAAAGCCAGGTCTTGAGGAGTCTTCTGATGGTCAGCAGGTCTTGGGTCTGCCGTAGGGTTATGGGGAGGGTGTTCCAGGTCTTGGTGGCAAGGTGGGAGAAAGATCTGCTGTAGGAGGTCACTCTACAGATACGGGGGACTGTGGCGAGGGCAAGGTCAGCAGAGTGAAGCTGGCAGGTGGGGATGTAGAAGCTGAGTCATCTGTTGAGGTACGCTGGCCCGGTGTTGTGGAGTGCCTTTTGTGCATGGGTGAGGAGCTTGAAGATTATCCTCTTGTTGACGGGGCCAGTGCAGGTCTCTCAGGTGGGGTGTGATGTGGCTGCGGCAAGGGATGTCGAGGATCAGACATGCAGAGGTCTTCTGAATGTGTTGAAGTGGTTTCAGGAGTTTGGCCAAGGCTCCTGCATAGAGGGTGTTTCCGTAGTCCAGCCTGCTGCTGTCGAGGGCCTAGGTGTCCCTTCTTCTCGTTTTGGTGGGGATCCACGTGTATATCTTGCGGAGAATGCGGAGGGTGTTGAAGCAGGAGGATGAGATGGTGTTGACCTGCTTAGTCATGGAGAGGGTGGAGTCGAGGATGAACCCTAGGTTGCATGCGTGGTCAAAGGGTGTTGGAGCTGATCCCAGTGCGGTCGGCCACCAGGAGTCATCCCAGGCCGAGGGGGTGGATCCAAGGATGAGGACTTCCGTCTTGTCCAACTTTAGCTTCAGTCGGCTGTTTATCATCCACTCAGCGACAGCTTTCATTCCTTCGTGGAGGTTGGTTTTGGCGGTGTGGGGGTCCTTGGTGAGGGAGAGAATCAGCTGGGTGTCGTCGGAGTAGGATATGATGTTGAGGTCATGCAGTCGGGCGATGTGGGCGAGCGGTGCCATGTAGATGTTAAACAGTGTTGGGCTGAGGGATGAGCCCTGGGGTACGCCACAGATGATCTCGGTGGCTTTGGAGCAGAAAGGGGGGGAGGTGGATGCTCTGGGTTCTGCCGGAGAGGAAGGAGGTGGTCCAGTCCAGGGCCTTGTCTTGGATCCCAGCATCATGGAGGCATGTACGTAGGGTGCAGTGGCATACCGTGTCGAATGCGGCTGACAGGTCCAGGAGGATGAGGGTAGCGGTTTCTCCGCTGTCTAGCAGGGCCCTGATGTCATCAGTGGCGGCGTGAGGGCAGTTTCGGTGCTGTGGTTGCTGCGGAATCCGGACTGGGACGGATCCAGGATGCTGTTCTCCTCGAGGTAGTCGGTCAGTTGTTTGTTGACGGTCTTCTCGATGACCTTCGCCGGGAACGGGAGCAGGGAGATGGGCCAGAAGTTTCTGGGGTCTGCATTGGGTTTTTTGAGTAAGGCGTTGATCTCGACGTGCTTTCAGCTCTCCAGGAAGGTCACTATCTCAAAGGAGATGTTGATGGCTTTCCGGAGTTGGTGGGCGAAGGTGGTGCTGGCTTTGTTGAAGATGTGGTTAGGCCTGGGTCTGACGGAGATCTGGTGTGGATGCTGTTCATGATTTTGATGGTGTTGTCGTCGTTTATGTTGGTGCAAGAGATCAGGCGGTTGGTGCATGTGGTGGTTGTCGTGGTAGAGGTCTCAGTGGTTGTTGGGGTGGTCGTAGTGTTGAAGCTGTCGTGGATGTCTGCGATCTTGCGATGGAAGAAGGTGGCAAGGGAGTTGCACAGGTCTTGCGAGGGTTTGATGTTGTTGGTATTGGAGCTGGGGTTGGAGAGTTCCTTTACGATGCTTAAGAGCTCTTTGCTGTTATGTGCACTGTTGTCTAGGCAGTCTTTGAAGGAGGCCCTTTTGATGGATCTGATGAGGTGATGGTGTCTGTGGGTGGTACTCTTGTGGGCTGCGTAACTGTCCGGTGTCCGTTCACTGTGCCATTTCTTCTTTAGCATTTGGCAGGATTGGTTGGAGGCCTGTAGGTCTTCAGTGAACCAGCTGGCTTTCTTGCTGGTGTGACTGTTGGATGGTTTCTTGATCGGGGCGACGGTGCTGGCGCAGTTGTCCATCCACTGTCTGAGGTTGCGGACGGCGGGGTCGCGAGTGGGATCCAGGCGAGGATGGTGGTTATCTGGTCTTTGGTGACTTTACTCCAGCAGCTGCGGTGATCTGTAGAGTGCTGTTTTGCGTGGTGCGTTTCCGGAAGGTGAAGTGGATGCAGCAATGGTCGGTCCAGTGGAGTTTGATGTCAGATTATAACGTGGTTTTTAGTTTTATACAAATCACTGACTGACACTGCATATACACAGCACTGAATTCCATTGCTGAACATCAACATAAGAAATTGGATAATTGGTTAAACGGTGTGAGAAATCACTTCAAATGATGATCATAATCCTAGATAGGGTGAACTACAAAAAACACTAAATAAACCTTGTTTAACTGTCTGGTAGTTTGACATAAGAGCAGACAGGCAAAACTTAGGGCAATGTGTAAAGTATATATACAGGACTCAACCCCGTAATAAAATGAAAACCTATTTAGAAGAATAGAGCACATCTTAATACATAAAATGACACCAGAACAACAAAATCCAATGAGTGCAACCAGAGTTATGATTTTTTAAAGTGTAGGTACAAATTTCTGTTATCTGGTCGTGCTGGGCCTTGACAGTCACAAGTACAGACTAACCGCGATGAACCATGGGCTGAATACAGGATTAGAATTTGACTTCTATGTCGGAACAGAGTGTCATGGCTCTACAGGGCTTTGTGTTGCTCTGCATAACACTGCATTGGATCTGGTGAGGCTTCCATTCAGGAGCTGCACTGGTCGCGGGAGTCTGCCCCCTTGGATCTGGTGTAGCCATAGGTTAGGATCTGTGCAGCTCGAAATCAATCTGCACCTCCAGGTAAGCAGGGATAAGTGCACTGTGTCCCTAGCCAAGGAGTCAGGGACTTAAGGACAGCACTTGGGGGTCAAGACTCACTGCCACAGAGGCCAACAGAGGGAACCTGATCAGATCCAGTTGAGGTGGCAAGCTGGAAAGCACAATAGGCCTCTGGAACCTGTTGTATAACTGTAGGTCATACAGGAGATTAGCCAATATACCCTTGGAGTCACATCTGAGGTCTTGGGTTCAAGGCAAGCAGATGTAGTCTTCTTTTCTGTGTGTTCTGATTTCAGATTCTGAGGATGCCATTTTTATTCACAATGACAGTCGGTGTGAGAGGGACAACCCTTTGACTGCAGCCTGGCAAGTGAAATAAAGGGCAGACAAGCCCAGGTATGAGTTGCATCTGCCAGTAACAAGGTATGCTTCTCTGAAAGTCAGGAAACGTAGGTACAGCCCTCAGTCTACCCTTTGAAATGCAAACTGGGTAGTGGCACAGCACCTCCCTAGCCATATCTCCACACAGGAAGCTTTTCACCTCTCAACACTCAGGCCCTTTGTCCACTGTCCAGGAACAATAACAATCACACCACTGGAGAGCCATTTACAAATCAGGTGACTCTGAACACTGGCAGAGAGGTACATGTGGCTTAGGCAAGAAAATGTTAGCTTTCTAACTGTTATGGAAAGTGTGGGCTATGCACACCTGTTTTTACTGATAATTCTAATATTAACTGCTCAATTGATCAGTGTGCCATGCCCAACGGTGTGTACCTATTCGCACCATGTAATAGGAGTAAGAAGGGCCAGCAGCTAACCTGCCTGCTGGACTCAGGCGCACACAACTCTATATGATATACAACCTCTCAAAGTATTGACAGAGACAGTTCAACAATATTCAGGCAAACACTGTTTTTTCTTATTGTATTCAATTTGTAAACTGTACAATATATACAAATAAATAACACATGAAATAAACAATTCCACAATAATCTCTTATCATCACAATGTTTTACATATCACAGATGACTTAAGCCCAATGCATTTCGGGACTAGTACGTCCCTTCTTCAGGGGAATTACTGTAAAGCATAAAATTAATAAAGCATAATTATACCATGTACACATATGTAAAACAGTCATCAACAATCCCAGTGTAAAGAGTGCGATCTGGGTTGAAAAAATGCATAACATCAATGACATGCTGAAGACAAAAGAAAAATAACTTTCATGTGGAAAAATATATAAAATGTGGAACCAGCTTAAAACACAAAAGATAATTAAAATAATAATAATAATAAGAAAAACAACAAAAGTGAAAAAGAACTGATTAAAAAAAGACTACTCACTCGGTAAAAATCTCCTAGGTACATTCAACGAGTAGAATCTGAACTGTCACAATTACGCAATGAAAGAATACAAATATGTCAACTATCTACTATCGGTAAATTCCAAACATCAAAGACCAGTGAAATCCAAATAGTCCATACCTTCTGGTATATGTGGTGAATAAGAAGGAACTGTCTCTGGCAGTATTACCTGAAATATAAGTAATCAAAACAATGATTATTGGCATTTTGAAAATAGTAATTTAAAATCTGACCAAGGGGTAGGATTTTGAATTCCTATAACGAGTTAAAGGATTTTGAATGTTTGCTACAACATGTAAAACTTTCAATATACATGTCCTACATTTTACATACCATACACACTGCTCAATGAGCATTCAGGGCCATTCTAGGGGTGACTTAAATGTATTAAAAAGGAAGGTCTAGGCTTAACAAATGGTCTAAATGGCATTTTAAAACTGAACTTAGGCTGCAGTGACAGGCCTGAGGCATTGTTCACTGCTACTTTAGTTGTTGGCACAGTGCTGCAGCCTACTTGTAGTATTTAATTTATAGGCCATATGTACATATTTACCATGCCCTAGTGACTCTAAAGTAAATTAGATGTATCCATCAGGAGTACCCTTATTTTACCATGTATGGAAGTGAGATCACAATCACTTTAACACAAGTTATCAGGGGTAAAATGCCAACAAAAATTGGTTCAACTACAGAGGCAATAATCTGATAGAACACCACGTAAAAGATGGTAATTTCTAACAGTGAAATTTTGGAATCAGTATTTTTGGTATTTTAATTATAACTATAGAGCTGTTTTTGTAATGATAGTCTATATTCTAAGATCAGCATTGTTGTAGGTCGATATTATTGTAGTTTATATTTAGGAACACAGTTTCTTTTAGGCATGAATATGACAACATCGTGACTGGCAGGAAGGTTGTTGGAATCTGAGGACATGTCTAAAGGCATGAAGCTCGCATGAAGCTCGCAGCTTGCATTTTGATACACATTCATACAAGAGAGAGTTAGCAACTGTGAAATACGACGTAGGCTGAACAAGGGCCACTGTGAGGGAATTGTGGAGCTGGAGATCTGAACATGTATGGGTTACTTTAGATCCCATGATTCATTTTGGTCCATGGAATGGTAGCTTTCTTGTTGCAGGATGGGGAATGTTAGGTGTTCAAAGGAAATAACTTTAGATTTTTTGGCAGTTCATAGTAAAAATGGGCTGTGGAGCATGAGAAGGTGCCAAGTTATGGTCCACAAGTGGGCCTTGATGGAGAAGAGGTGGTGGTTTGCTGGCACAGACCTGAAAGAAAGAGATGGAAGATGTGCTACCCTCATTGGGCAGCTGGGTGAGAGTTGGGTTGAGCCATAGATGATCATTCTACACTTGGGTGGAAATGACCTGATGCTGCTTATGGGGTTGGAGCTGATAAAATGGGTTTCAATATAGTTCAGATAAAGAGGGACCCGGAAGCATTAATTTGGCAGCCATCAGCATGATTAGTGAGGGGTTTTGCAGAGGTTGAAATATGGGGGTGGCATTGACATTAATATTGTTAAAAGTGACAAATGTTCAGCCAGAATGGGGTACACATTTTTCTCATGGGAGGGAGAATGAATTTGGTGAAAGTAATGGATGTTTTAGAGGATTGGTTGGGTACAGAAAGGGAAGGGGGAAGAAAGTGCAACTCAGGAGGAGTCTTTTTTTGCAGAAATAGGAGACGTTAGTAACAGAGAAGTGTTGAGATAAACAATGAGAGAAATATGAGAAAGTTTGGGGCTATTGTGGATAGAATGGACAATAAGTTGGAGTGCATTAATGAGGATGAAATAATATACAATAAACTAACTGGTAGACACGATTGTAGAGTTACACACTGAAAGATAGATGGGACCTTTACAGCTGCCTGGAGTTGGTAACTTTTAGGGAAGCGGGACAGGAAGTGATGATTGTTAGAATGATCTTTGGGACATTAGTGCATGAAGAAGTACCTGCTAGTTTGTGAGCTCAGCTTCCTCCAAAATAATGTGACCATTTGCAAAAAAGCAACATAGAGTGCATTTTTGTGTTGAACAAATGTCATCGCTTTTAACATGTAACAAACAGTACAGTACCAGGTACTGCTATAATGTATCCCATTGCAATTAAATTTATGGTTTTCCTATTCAGTTGAGTCCAATTAGAAGTGATCTATAATATTGAATTATGGCAGACCATATGTAATGAACAGCTTGTTTCTTGGAACTTGAATAGGCCTCCCGCTCCCTGCTTCTGACCCCTCTTGCCCCTATCCCCGTCTCTCTATATAAGACAAGAACTATTTTCAAGGAGCCCTATTTTCCCATCTCCCCAGTGGTCTGCCTCTATTTTGAGTGCCACAGGGTGCAAGCATGGATCCCCCGCCAACCACTCTTAATTGTCTCAAATGTCATCCAAGTAGGGCTCAGGTTGTTGGGTACTGTCAGAGGAGTCGTCATTAGGTTCTTTTAAGTATTTCACTAGTGAATCCCAGGCCCTAGCCTTATCTATGGCGCTACTGCCCCTCCTCACCTCCTGAAACAGCACTGCTCCCTCATAACGCGTCCACAGAAACAGGGTCTCTTTCCATTTGAGTACCTGGGAGCTGGCAGTAGCCTTTCACTTCATAGTGATTGCCTGCTTCGCCAGTACTAGTGCTAAATCTGCAAATGTATTTGTTCCCATACACTTATCAGGGTGAGGGAAGCCCCCCAGGAGGCAAACCAGTGGTGTGCATGGCAGGGTCATGTCCATTGCCTAGTTAATGCATGCTATGTCACCTTCCTAATATACTGGTAAATCTGGGTAGGCCCGCACCATGTGGACCATTTTAGCTCCTTGCTCCTCACACCTAGGTGTTACATTCTGCATTTCCCTTTTATTTACATTGCCCTTTTATATTAGATGTTGTATCTATTTAATTGGTGGCACATGCCATTCTGTTTGTATGACATCATTTGGAATCTGTTAAGAAGACATTCAGCTCAACTCCTTGGCCTGGATGGATGTACTGTGCTCTACTAATAAATTGAGTTTTCCTATAAAATTATTCCTGTATTTGGATCTTTATATTAGCGACGAGGGAAACAGGTACCTATTACATACAAGAGCACAGGAGTAGTACCAGAAATTGTATTGAACATTTTTCGATTTAATTTTAAAACAATTTCACCATTGGACTGCATGGAATTGATTTTTTCACCTAAAAAGAACTGCTGCCTGGATTCAACACCTATACAACAGTAAGGTCATTCTACTTTTCTACATTATTTGACAACTATCGGGCAAAAAACTTTCTTCATAAATATTAGAGTGTCAAAAAAACGTATAATTGCCGATCTGCCATAATACTATATTGACTTTACTTCGTTTTCTTTGCATTTCTGCGATTTTCAAAACGAAAATAATACCATTTTCCAATTACACTCTATTTCGGTATGCCCGCAACGTTACCTTACTCTAACAGCAATTTTAAAAGACGCACTATGTCACTAGAACTTACTGTTCTTTGAACGAGCGCCTTCCCACGAGGACACAGTGCTGAGCCTTCTTCACAAGCTGAGTTGTCATCGCGCTAACTCTGGAAGAGCGTGCGCGATGACGTTTTAAAGTCATCAGACGTAGCGGCCATTTTGACTTGGAACATTTGCGAGATCTTCGGTAAAACATCGTTTTTTACATCGTTTTACTCAGAATCAACACTCCGGAAGCAAAATTATAACAGATATCTTTTGGAACTTCATGTTTTTCACGATATTTTCATTTTGGTTAATTGAAAAGGATATTATTCGAATTGCAACATTGTGGTATTGATTTAATATTTACAGATATCACATTGAGACTATCTTGGATAATCTTTTCATAATTATTCCTCATTTATACTACTTTTATTGCTATATAGTGTACTGTTAAGAAAATGCAATTTGATCCACCATCTAAGTTTTTACAATCAAAAGGTGAACCCCCTATTCCATGGTAAAGATGGAAAGAAGAGTTTATAACTTATTTAAAAGCTATTGATGGGGAAAGGATGGGAAATGAAATAAAGAAAAACATATTATTGCACTGTTTGGGTTCGGAAGGACAAGCAGTATTTAGAACTTTACCTATAGCCAGTGGTGATTTGGGCACTTTTGATGAAGCTTTAATGCGAATGGAAACTCGTTTTAAACCAACCACTAGTATAGCGCTTAATAGGTATAAATTTTACACTAGAGCACAAAGGGAATCAGAAAATTTAGATGATTTTTTGACTGCTCTTAGAAGTTTAGTAATATCTTTCAACTTTGGTAATTTGGCTGATGAAATGATTAGAGATCAAATTATTGTTAATGTAAAGAATAAGAAAACGCAAGAACATCTCTGGATTTTAGGAAATCCTAATTTAGATGACACTGTTACTACAGCTAAAGCCTTTGAACAGAGTGACAAATGGAGAAAAACTATTGATGATGTGGCTTCAAAGGGGGATAGTAGTAAATGCATTGATGAAGTGTGTGCTGTTAAAAAATGTGTTCCTCCTAGGTTCACGCATCAAATTAACAAAAATGTGGTTTGCTTTAGATGTGGTAGCACCAACTATGTAGCGTCCTTTAAATTTTGTCCAGCCATAGGCAAAGAATGTATCAAGTGTGGACGTATTGGACATTTTGCCAAAGCATGCAAGGATGATAGAAAAAAATTCTATGACTCCCAGAAAAATCTGACAAGTAAAGATGGAGGAGTTTCCTGTGTAAGAGACTTGTCTGGATCTGAAGAGAAAGGTTTGATAGTTTCCATAATTGACATCTGTGCTGTGGAAGACAATTTGGGGTCTCCTAAATGTCTGGTGACGTTTCTCAATGAAACACTTGAACTTATGGCAGATTCTGGTTCTCCCTGGACCATTATAACAGAAGTATATTTCATTGAAAAATATGGGAATGTTATGTCTGTGAATGATCTGGATCCTCCTGATGTTGCAGCAAAATGCTTTAATGGTTCTGGTATAGATTTTATAGGATATGTTGCATCTGATATTGTTTTCAAGGGAAGAACCGCTTTTATTAAATTATATGTTGTGAAAGAAGGTGTGAATGTTCTGGGTTGGCGAGATCAGTGGAAATTAGGGATTATGCTCAATCCTCGTAATAAAGAGCCTGTCATGATGATTGAAGAGCATGAGTCACAAGGGGGTGAGTGTGTTGATTTAGGAAAAGAATTTCCTGAAGTATTTTCTGATTCATTAGGTAGGCTCAAAGGTTTCCGCCACATGAATAAATTAAAAGAAAATGCTGTTCCAGTTAGACAAAACTAAGAAATGTTCCTTTAAATGTAAGAGAAGAGTTAGGAAAACTTTTGAAAGAGATGCTGCAAGAAGGGGTGATAGAGGAAGTGGAGTCATCAGAGTGGGTTTCTCCGATTGTTTTAGCACGGAAACATGATAATTCTTTAAGGTTGTGTGTGGACCTTCGTGCTTTAAATGCAAACATTTTAGTGGATTGTCATCCCCTACCCAACATAAATGAAGTTGTTAGCATGTTGAGTGGTGCAACGATTTTCTCCACTTTGGACCTTAGGTCCGCCTATCATCAGGTGGAGTTAGCTGAAGAATCTCGTCACATGACAGCTTTTATCACCCATTTGGATTGTTTCAATTCAAAAGAATGCCATTTGGGTTGGCATCTGCAGCCTCAGTTTTTCAAAGGTCTATGTGCCATTTGTTTGATGATGTTAGTTCTTTTGTAAAATGCTTCCAAGACAACATATTAATTTTTTCTCCAGATAAAAGGTTGCATTCAGAACATCTTAAAAAAGTGTGTGAAATTCTGAAAGGTCATGGTCTGACTTTAAAAAAAAATGTAAACTGTATCAAAACTCTATTGAATACTTGGGACATACATTGTCAAAAGAAGGTGTGGTTCCAAAGAAATCGTTGGTGGATGCCATAATTAAAGCACCATCACTGGATTCCAAGGAGAAACTTCTTTCATTCTCAGGACTATGTGAATACTATAGTAAACTCATAGAAAATTTTGCTGAAAAAATGGAGCCTTTAAGGGAATTGTCAAGAAAGAATGTAGAATTTTTATGGGGTACAAGACAGCAAGAAGCTTTTGAAAATATTAAAAAGAAATGGTGGGTGCTCCTTCTCTTAAACCGTTTTGTATTGGGAAAACGTGTGTGCTCACTGTTGATGCCAGTCAGTATGGACTAGGTTGCGTTTTGTCGCAAGTATCTGGGAATGAGACATGGAATGTGGCGTTTGCCTCACGTACTTTGAATATGACAGAGAGACGTTATGCTGTTATTGAAAAAGAATTGTTGGCGTGTGTATGGAGTGTGGAACATTTCAGGAATTACATTTGGGGTGCAAGATTTGTGATCAAGAGTGATCATAAACCTTTAATTAGTATATTATCACCGGGTGGAGGTTTATGTGCCACAGCTAGAATAGAGAGATTGATGTCAAGATTACAAGAGTATTCCTTTAGCATTGAGTTTGTTCCTGGAAAATGTAATGTTGTTGCAGACTGCCTGTCGAGGTTACCGTGTGAGGTTCCTGAGGAATTGTGTCCTAAGGAGATTATCTCCAACATCACAGAGTTGTTGTCAGGGAGATTTGGATCTATTTCTGAGGATTTGTGGATTAATGGGATGAAGGATGATAAGTTGTTACAAGAAGTCATTAAATGTACATTGGAAAAGTGGCCACAAAAGAATGAAATATCTGAGGAGTTACATCCATTTTGGAAAATATCTGAAGAAATTGTGGTGGAAGGTGATATAGTATACAGGAATGGTAAATGTATTCCTCCTAGTTCTTTACGCGAAATTATTCTGTCTCTCAGTGATGTAACACATTTGGGAATGTCATCAATGAAAAGGCTTATTAGATCCACATTTTGGTGGCCGGGAATGGATAGATATGTGGACAGAGTAGTGAGAGAATGTACTGAGTGTGTAAATAGTGTAAAGTCTCTTAAATGTTCTCCTGCTCCTATGGTTCCTGTCAGATGGCCTAGTTTTCCTTGGCAAAAAGTTGGCTTAGACATTGCTGGTCCTTTTAATTTCTTGCCACAAGATTGTAGATTTGCCATTGTCATGGTAGATTACCACTCAAAATGGCCGGAAGTCAAGCTGGTTCCACGGGTTGATACAAAAAGTGTTATTCTATTTTTGAAAGAAGTTTTTGCTCGGGAGGGAACACCAGAAGTTTTAATCTCTGACAATGGCGTACAACTGAAGTCTTATGAAATGGAAGAATTTCTTAAGTGCCATACGTCACTACGTCTCTTTATGAACCACAAAGTAATGGCCAAGTAGAGAGGTTTAACAGGGTGCTCAAACAGGATATATTGTGGGCTCGTGGTTTTGGAGTTGATTGGAAGGATAAGTTGAGGGAAAAATTATGGATGTACAGAATAACTCCTCATTCTACAACAGAGGTCTCTCCTTTTCGTTTACTCAAGGGGCGTGATCCAATTTCTAAATTGTGTCCTTGGTGGTTGAAAAAGAGTGTGAAGCATCATCATTCTTTTGTTGATAAAGTAGTTTTGTCTGAAAATATTGACAAAAAACAACAGAAGAGCAAGGATTTATATGACACCCGTATGAAAGTCAAAATTCCTGAATTTAAAATTGGGGAGTTTGTTACAGTTAAAAAGCCAGGAATTCTGCGTAAAGGTGACAATAAATTTGGTAAACCTGTGAGAGTTATCAAAGTCAATCGTAATAGTATTGTTACACAAGACGGACATGTTTGGAATGTTAGACGTGTTTCAAAATGTAAAAATGTAATTTTCAAAATGTAAATGTATTTCTTTATTTCAAAAGAGGAAAGATGTGTTACATTCTGCATTTCCCTTTTATTTACATTGCCCTTTTATATTAGATGTTGTATCTATTTAATTGGTGGCACATGCCATTCTGTTTGTATGACATCATTTGGAATCTGTTAAGAAGACATTCAGCTCAACTCCTTGGCCTGGATGGATGTACTGTGCTCTACTAATAAATTGAGTTTTCCTATAAAATTATTCCTGTATTTGGATCTTTATACTAGGGCACACCCCTTGTGCCCCATAAATCCACATTATTTTCTCTGGTGTAAGATACGCCCTATTCAGGGAATAATAATTAACAAGCTTAGATTTGGTGTTACTGAAGACTGTGTATATGTTGGTAAGTATTGTGGTCCAGTGTGATTCAGGAATTGGACATGCTATATATCCCTCTAACGGTTGGTATAGCTGCAACAGTGTATTGATGTCTGCTCTTAATATTTTATATAAGAGCATGATTGCATGTACCTTACCAGACGTGGTGCAGAGGGTATGACTACTTAGGATGACCAGGGATTACACTGTTCCTGTCCTCCAGTGGTGGTGTACAGTTATCCTCACTACTCAGTGCAGCAAAAAGTGTCCGGCGGGTATCTCGTAAGCCCTCTGAAGTTCCTCAAAAGATAACAGTTCACCATCACTATAGAGTTTGCTGTTAACCTTCCCTCACCTATAGTCCAGGTTGTTCAACTTGAGAGATGAGATGTTAGTTCTCTTCTGCCGCTAAAAACCTATACCAGCCCAACTGGATATACTACTCAGTTTGGCGAGAATAGATCTCCATGGGAAGGGGGAAAATGGGACAAAATAATAAACAAAAAGAAACACTCCACTGGTTACAGCTCACACTCTTGCCTTCAGCAAGCCTTATTTCTGGGAGCTGACATCTACATTTAAAACATAAGTGAAACACATTAACATACTTCACTTATAAAACCACGTCTATTTATCTATTGAACAATATAATTCAAGAAGATACCTTTCTGTAAATGTGGTTCTGATTCACCGTAAAGAGTTTTCATAACAGAATGCTGTCTAACTTATATCTCTTACATTTGTCTGTGGAAATGAAATAACAATATTCAATGCGATGCACTAATTCAAGTACACATTATAATGTAACCTTTGTCACTGACATACTAATTACTAACTTTCATACTCCTCTCCCCTCCTCCTTTCTCTGTCTTCTTTCCCTGCTCTTACACCCTCCTCCCCTGAATCTCTCCCCTTGCCTGCTTTTACCCTCACGTATATGTCATTTTTGTTTGTCTCGACCTTACTTGTCACTATGTTGCCAGGCTCTTAAAACTCTGTAACCTTTGTAAAAATGTAACCTGCAATTATGGTCTGAATATTCTTGTAAAGGTATATAGCGCGCAAGTGATGTTTAGGGCAGAAACTTGCCTGCGCATGCGCATCAGTGTTCCCCCATAAGAGGGTGCTTGTTTAAGCTGGCCGCAGCCCCCGGCTTCACAAAGGCGACACAGGGCGAGCATTCATGAGCCCCCCTAGGCGCCAGGATTGGCCGGTCACCGCAGGGCAATCCATTATTGGATGCCGCGCGTGACGTCAGATCCTGATCCAGCCTCTCTAGTCTCTACCCGCCATTAACGAATGCGAGTATCCTGGCTGAAGGAATTGGGACTGGCCGAGGAAGGAAAACCATGGGGTGTATAACGGAGCTTGGGGAGGGAGAGGAGAGGTGAGTGTATTCTCTATATTTCTCTATATTTATCGCCATTAACGAATACGAGTATCATTTGCCTCTAGCAACATTTGCCCGTCCCTCTCTGCGTGTGCCAAATTTTGCTATTTCTAATCATTGGTTGTGACCTCTCTCTCTGCCAGCCTCCCCCCCCAATCTACTCTCTTGTGCCTGGTCCAGCAGCATGTGCCCTCTTTGTGCTAATAACCTTCAAGTGCCTCCCCTTATCAGAAGGGATTCTCTCTGCCTTCTCATTATTAAGCTATCCTACGTCCTAACACCTGCCCCCAACCAGTGACCAGAGGAAGGTTTCCTGCTGCTGTCCTTTTGTGTACTTGATTGTGAGATGGGGGCATTGTTATGCAGATTTGAGGGCTCCCCAGCTGTCACACTAAACGTTTTCATTTTGTAACATCCGAATAATTGTTTTTTAACATAGTTTTTATAATATCATATGTGCACTGTTTAGTCTGCCAGTGTATTTCGCGACCTTCCACTTCAGGGACTTGTATTTAGTGTATGTTATAGGGTTTTTCAGTTGCCAACTTCCGGCATTAAATGCAGTGGTAGACTGCAAGTGCTCTTTTCTGAGATGATTTTAAGCGATGTTGCACATTTTGCTTTTACGACAGTGAGTGCTGTCGGGTGATAAGTAACTTTCTGTAATTTTAATGTCTGTTTAGGAAACAAAGTGCAGCCTTTTCATGTTCAATGCCTTGGGATGCTTATGTGCCATTTTCCGTAATTAGATATTGAGGATTTTACCAATGCCCACTTCTGGCATTTGATAACTCCAGTTGTTAGCTGTTCCCCTGCCTTAGCGTGTTGTTACGTGGCAAATTCTAAAAATGGGTTTCTTATGTGATATTTTGCGCTGACTGGCGTTGTTTCTTGGAATGTTCTAGCGCCAACCTCTCGATTTTAGTATCGCGATATTACAAATGCTATTTTCTGATAGGTGGGCAACCTGGGATATGCTTACAAGTGCCTGTTTTAGCTGACGAATGCCGTGCGCTATTACAAGTACCCTTTTCTGTTTCTGTCAGTGGAAGATGTGGGGTGTTATGCGTTCAACTTAGTCAATGAGTATCTGGTTATATTACAAGTTGTACTATTCAACCGTGAATGCTTAGGGGTGTTCAATATTCCACCTGCTGACAATGAGTGTCTGGATATATTATCTGCACTACTTACTTATACTGGATGTTATGTTTACCAATTCCTGACAGTGGTGATCTTGGGATGATATTATTGCCACTTCCTGACATTGGGTGTCTGAAGATGCTACAGGTACCAGTTTCTGTCAGTATGTCTTGGGACGCTACAAATGCCGCTTTCTGTTAATGGTGCCAAACGGTGTTTAAAAATGTAACTTATTTTTGTGCAACATTCTTTATTGGTATTTAATCACCCTACAATATACTGATCAAGTATGGTTTCATGGAAACAATTCAAACAAGATCTCATGAATTAACATTTTGCATATATATCTCTATTATAAGAAATATTTGAGAGTAAAGGCAGCCTAACCTACTATTGTTCGTCACACTAGCTCTCCAGATCATAATGACATCATTTTCATTTTCCAATGTTTTTCTGTTTTGGATGTTAAAAAGGTATGTAATGACTTTCTCCGCTTCTAGTTGTTACCTCAGTTCTGGAGATGGACTTGTCAACTATCTTGTCTGGAGAGTACTAATTGAGCTCTTCAAGCATTGATGCTCCACTAAGGTCTTTTTGCATTTACAGTGTTCCCCTTGATGTGGCATTGCTAACAGCCCAGAATTAGGGCAGATTTGTTTGGGGTGGTATTTTTAGAATTGTATACGGTTATGTGAGATGAAGTTTCTTGTTGTCCTTGGGGGTCTTATGTTTTAATTTTGAAATGTAGTAGTGCATGGTCTGATAGTCATCTTTGACTAATTTCACTGTTGGTAATTTTAGATTTAAGTGAGATAAAGAAATCTATTGTAGATTTTGTGTGGTGTGGGGATTGAAAGAAAGGTCTACTTCTTGCTCTGGAACGTAGCAGTCTCCGTATATCTATTAGCCCCTATCTGTTCAGGGGGCATACTCTCAACAAAGGTTTCCTTCTTGGGGCAGTGGCTGGCATTGCCTGCTGAGGGCATCTCGCCAGAACATATTTCTTGTGTTAGGTGCGTGTCCATGCTAGCAGCGTCAGAGTGAGACGTCTGCGCAGTCAACAAGGCCATTGGAGAGTCAACGGGGTGACAGGTGGCTCAGACAGGCAGGCCCTAGGGGCCACAGGCACTTGGAAGGTACTGGCAGGTGACAGTTGCCTAAGGCAGGAAGAAGGGGGCACCTGGCGCAACAAATGGGTGACATGTGAGCAACAGATAACTCAGGCAGGTGGCAGAGGCAGGTGGGAAGTGACTCCGATGGATAACAGGTAAGCCACTTTAGTTGTGTTCTGTGCATGGAGGGAACGTTTGATTACATCTCCACGTGTCTGACGTCAACAAGTTGTAGTATAGTTTTCTCTCGTTGTGTTGCTTTATGCTGAGGACGAAACTGAAAACATAAATCTGGGACTAAATGAACTTCGCATGTGTTAAGTGGGATAACCTGAATTTCATACACCCAGGCATTCTTTAACGACTGGCCATTAGCCACCAGTTCCCCCTCCTTCTTACTTATGGTCCTGTGTTGTGCCTGCTCATGTGAAGGACAATTTTTACTTCAATGATCAATGTCCGGATCGAGATGATATCCAGTGTTGTCTAGTATGTTTTGAGGAGCTATCGAAAATATCTGGTGGGCTTTGCGCAGGCACTGATCCTGTGCCATGTGAGGGCATATGAGGGTTTGATTGAATTGACATCTGGGCACCTGCTTCCAGTTGTTGCTTCTATTTCTTAGGTGAAGATTACACCACTCCGATGTGCAACTGTTTGTTTTGGGGCAAAATTAGGACAAGCCAGAGTTGCTCCTTAGACACTCCTTTACATTTTTATCCTAAATCGGAGGCAATATTCCTAATACAGTAGCTATGTTTCCACGATCAGAAAATGCAGTTTTGCCCGATTCAGGACTTTTCTCAGGACTATGTGGAATAAGACGTTGGCGATCATGTTTATCATTAGTTGTCTGTATTGATGTGCAGAGGAGTTTATACCAGTGTTGAGGTGATGTTAATCTCTGCCTTATTTCCATGCTCCACGACATTTTAAGTAGGTGGGTTTATCATATGGACTTTTAAATAAGACTTTTTTGCTCGGTTAAAACTGAACTCTCTGCACTGTAGGGTTTGCAGGCCCAGGTGCTCCTGTGCTAAAACATGCTTCAGCATTTGCTTTTTTACCCTTGATACAGCATAGCAAGGTGTGTGAAGGACTTAAATACTCTGAGTGGTGATGTAGTACTTTTTACAACCCTCCTGATTTGCTGCACAGAGGCCCCTGTCCCATCCTGACCCCTTTGTAATTGTGACCTTAAAAGCTTTGCCGTTCAAGCTATTTTAGTATAACTGCGTAAGTGGCATTACATTTGGGAAGGTGATTTATCACAAGAGCTTCTTGTGTTGCACTGCTGCAATATATATGCGGAATGACACCCCGTCTGGTGCTGGCAAGTGGCGGCTGGAGGGCCACACTACACCCCGACTGCTACTGTCACATGTACTGCAGCGGCTGAAGGGCCACACTACACCCTGACACCCCCTCAGATGCTGGCACGTGTACTGCAGCGGCTGACGGGCCACACTACACTTCGTCAGCCCTTTAATGCAGCAAGCTGTACTGCAGCGGTTGTAAAGGTCATCCCACTATCTATGGCGGCCTCCTGCAGGAATGGCATGTGTACTGACACCTGCATTAATATGGCTGCAATGACCAGACCCTTCTCTACCCCCCTCCCCCCTTATCGGGGCAGCACTTGCCCTGCATTCCGGGTTTTTTTGGTGTTTTTTTTCAGATTAGGGGCTGGTATTTGGATGTGACTAAGGCATGCCTCCTTGCTGAGTTTAGTCATAGCTGGAAGGTGGTCCAAAGTCACACACAACATTTTTAGTCACTTTTGATTTTTTGGGGTCAATACAATTTCTCTGCTAGGACATTAATGTCTGGAGAAATAATACCTGCAATTAGCATAATACAAAGTTATGTTCGGTGTGCACTAGATGGCATTAAACCAGTTGGCAGGTATGAGAATGTGGGATGAAAATACAATCCTAAAATAGGGGTAAACTGTCTTTACCAACAATGGTGCAAGCTGTGTTCAGGGCATCTGCCCCTCGTCTCCTTAGGTGGCTGGAACAGTTATTTAAGACTTGCTGAGTGACCTAGCACCTCTTACCTGGAAGGAATTACATTCTGTAAATATTGGAGGCAAACGGGAAAAAAGTTGTAGAGTGTACAGGCGATTCACATATTTGTGGTGAGCAGTCTGACATGGCCGCCTATAATGTTTCACCATGCCTACCCTGTTCCCTTTATTTCTTTCTTCTACTGCCATTCATTCTTTGATACTCACTCAATCTATCAAGTGGATTTTCCTTGCTCTCGTGGATGAGTAATATCAGTGTTTTGATGGCAGTAGTGTCAGGGCTCTCACGTCATTGGATCTCTTGGCAGCATTGGACAGAATTGAACACGCCGTCTTGGTCAACGTTTTGGCAACATTGGTGGTAGGGAGAACATTTTTCCATTGGTTTAGTTGTTTTTTGACTAATTACGCAATGAGGTAGTGCTTCTCCCTTTCTTTTCACACTCAATTTATTTTTTATTTCTGAGGTCCTCATATCGCCTCCTTAAGCACTGCTATATTCAAGGCTAGTGTCAGCTGTTTTTCCTGATTTACTATTAACTGATAAATCACTTTTGTCTCTGCTTCATTACATCTGTGGTTGACACCCAGATTTTCTTTCGTATTGATGGGGTGGTTTTACAGTCCCCTGCCCCAGTAAAGTTCCCTGCCAGCCATCCATTCCTGGATGCAGGCAAACTATCTCTAGATCAATGACTGTTAAGCGGCAATCCGAATCTGTAAGGCTCAATCACAAGTTTGGACAACCACCTGGTCCAATATATTAGGTTGACGTCCTCTGGGTATTCAACTGATTAATAGGTTTTTAATGTCAGCACAAGTCCAGGTCATTTCAAAAGTCTTTTGTGTATCAATTACTCTCAAGAAAATGCTCCCATTGCTAACTTATTCGGAGCGTTGTATTTTGATGGTATTGTTACTAGCCCATTGTTTAGATTTTTGCAACAGTTTTTTTGTCTTGTCCTACCTAGTACCTGATTGTTCAGTCGTGACAGCATCAAAATGCATTTGCCCAACTTGCTCTCATTATCAATCCTCATCAGCACTTTTCTTCCGAGGTCTAGACAGCTGCGGCCTGTGCAGGTAAGAGCAATGGCTTTTATTTTTTTTATAATTAATGCGTTAATAAAAGTTATTGTAATTTATATTGGCAATAGCTTAAACTTTTGTAAATAACTTTTGTGAAGATTATGTTCAGTGTATTTTATTGTGACGAAAATCCAAGAACAGAAGTGAAATATTAACATCTTTTGGTGACATTTGTAATATAGCTTGAAACATTGAGAGAACATATTTGAACCAGTTGTTGTTGAATGGTTGCACAGATTGATGCTGTGGTGGTACTTGAGTCTTGGTTACCTGGTAGCGCCTTAGTTTGCAGCTCTGCAGCATTACCCAGACCAGGAGTAAACGCCCCAGCAACCAAGCCAGGAGTAAACGCCCCAGCTCATCTGCTGCATTTTTGGCAGACTCGTCAGACCGCATGCAATTTATGTGTAAATAATTAAGGGAGAGGTGCTTTGGTGGAGCCCCTTCACTCGTTTTTTGGTCCACTCTACAATTACAATACATAAATACAGATTTCTAAGTATGCTTTCACCAAATTAGCTTGTTGTTTTCACAAGGTTTAAAACACCTGAGCCCTGTAAATGGTTTGAAATAAAGGAGATGAAAGAAGTCAATTTGTTCGTTGTGTTTTGCTCGGCCCATCACTAAATATGTTTTCCATGCGCTCTGCTCCCTTAATTATCACACTGAATGAGTTGCTATTTTCATCATGTGGCTGAACCTGTAATCTGTGTGTAGCAAAGGGGTGCTATGCTGTTGGAAACCTTGCTGAAGCTGATAAGCTGAAGGGTACTTTTAATGCCAATATCGGAGTCTGTAATAGGACGGAATGTATGAAGCTCTGTGGTTATACTGAATAAGCAGCTACCTATGTTATGCCATCTATTAATGTAATAACTGCACTTTCACAATTGCTTTATTAACCTTCCTGCTTTCTCAAATGTGCTTGAAAATGCACGATTTTTCTTCTTTTTTTTCAAAATTTTCTTGGGGGGTGGAATCCCCCCGAACCCCCCTTTTGGGGTTCGGGCTCGCTCGCTACGCTCGCTCGCTACGGTGCTGTATGCAAATCACTTTGCGCCCCACCACTTTAAAATGTCACCGACCGCCCCTGCCTGCCGGGACCGGAACGTCACTGGAAGACTTCGTGCTGGGGAGTTGCCGTGGAGAATGCTGAGAAACACACGGCACTGGAAATCAGGTGAGGAAGAGGAGACAACGAGTGCAAGCGCTTTCTGTTGGATTTCAAGGACTTTTATAGTGCTCATGATGGGTGGGGTTCTTCAGTTGGGGTGGGGAGGAAAACATGGTAAACATGCGTCAGATGCTGGGAAAGGCAACATGCTGCCTATGGAAATTAGCTCCTGGGCTCAAACACAAGGAAAGTGCAAATACAATGGTATATCAAGGTTTCAGACCACAATAGAAATCCCCCATAGCAATGTGCAAACCAGGAACAATTCACAAGACTTCTAACATGCAGTACACAGTAGAAGGGTGATTTTCATACCTTTTGATAGCGCAGTATGAGGCTGCACTATATTCTTTGTACAAACCCTAACAGTTGCCTACCCGGGTTAGGCCGGGTGTTGCCCATTTTAAAACTCCCTGTGGAGCCTCTGCCTTGTTCATATTCACTAGGCGTCATGAATAAACAAAATAGAATCCACAAAGTGGTTGTTCAGTGGTCCCTGAAGGATGGGGAGCACACCGTGTTTTTTAAATGCCCCTCACACACCAACAGGCCCCTTGGTGTCATGCTTCATCATCGGGGCCTTCGCACCCCTCTACGGGATGCGGCGTGCTACGACAGAACGACTACGCAGGAGCACTTGGCAGTGAACTATGTGAGGGTGTGTATTGACGTGATGTGAGTGAGGTGAGGTGAAAAAGTGAATAAAAAATACCTGGCACTAAGGAAAAAGGAAATATTTATTCAGTCCCTGGCTGGTATTAGTAAAAAGTGCAAAGACTGGTTGAAAAAATACGTGCTAGGGTATATCAACCAACAACAGTGTCAACATGTTTCGGAGTACAAGACTCCTTCTTCAGGACGAGGATATGCACTATGATCCTCACCTTACTCACATGAGATGTAAAAGTGTTCATAAAAATATTTTTATAAAAACAATGTGTAATATACCTATCAATGTTTTAAGTGATGGTATGCTCGTTGCGCCCAATTGGCGTATGAAATATCTGAAAAGGAAAGACACAGTAAATAAACTAGTCGGATGTCCAGGAACATAATAGACTTGCTAGTCGGATGTCCAGGAAGCAGGAAAAAGTAAAAAAAGGGGAATTCCTTTTATAACAAAAGGTAAGTATGCAGAACACCACTGTGGATCTGGTACCTTGCGAGAGAAAGACATTTAAGGGGGACATACAATTTTAGACACAATCATACATACATACATGTGTCGGTTTGTCTTCAAGGAGGGCCTCACGATTGTTATTTCTGGCTCTTTTCATAGCCTTCTGAATCACAGGGTTTGGGTACTTCCTTTCTTTTAGCTTGGTACAGAGGTCTTTTGCTTGACACTTATATTTTGCCAGGTCGCTACAATTCCGACGTAAGCGGAGGAACTGCCCATATGGAAGGCATAACAACGCGGTCTGCGCATGCGCGGGTAGTGCACCACTACCGCAACACCGGCGCGACTCCGCGCATGCGCGTCTGGCACTGGTTTACCTGGGAGCCGGCGCGTTCAAGCATTGCGCAGCGCCGGATTTCCTTCTTACAAAGACCATGCTTATACCCTTATTTGGGCCCTTTCCGCTCATAATTATCCAATTTTCCCTAACCAATTAACTGGACGAGAGGGTATATAATGCGAACCTCCCCATTCACGGCTCACTTCCAGCGGAGCAGCGTTGAGGGGAAGGCAGGCATTCGGTCCTTGCAGTCATCGTGAGTAGAAGCCAGTTGAGACTGAGGGTGTATTTTCACTCGCAAGTAACCTGGCTTTTTAATCACTATTTCACCTCCCTGAATACCGCTATTTACTATCTTTTAGGTTGCTGACTGGGCAATGAGGAGTGATACCCCCAATACTACGCTAAGGCTCATGGGGCCATCCGCATTTTGAACTTAAGTAAGCTTGTACCACTACAAGATACCATCTTTTATATTCCCATTTATACCAGGGAGATTGCTTGTATGTATGTATGATTGTGTCTAAAATTGTATGTCCCCCTTAAATGTCTTTCTCTCGCAAGGTACCAGATCCACAGTGGTGTTCTGCATACTTACCTTTTGTTATAAAAGGAATTCCCCTTTTTTTACTTTTTCCTGCTTCCTGGACATCCGACTAGCAAGTCTATTATGTTCCTGGACATCCGACTAGTTTATTTACTGTGTCTTTCCTTTTCAGATATTTCATACGCCAATTGGGCGCAACGAGCATACCATCACTTAAAACATTGATAGGTATATTACACATTGTTTTTATAAAAATATTTTTATGAACACTTTTACATCTCATGTGAGTAAGGTGAGGATCATAGTGCATATCCTCGTCCTGAAGAAGGAGTCTTGTACTCCGAAACATGTTGACACTGTTGTTGGTTGATATACCCTAGCACGTATTTTTTCAACCAGTCTTTGCACTTTTTACTAATACCAGCCAGGGACTGAATAAATATTTCCTTTTTCCTTAGTGCCAGGTATTTTTTATTCACTTTTTCACCTCACCTCACTCACATCACGTCAATACACACCCTCACATAGTTCACTGCCAAGTGCTCCTGCGTAGTCGTTCTGTCGTAGCACGCCGCATCCCGTAGAGGGGTGCGAAGGCCCCGATGATGAAGCATGACACCAAGGGGCCTGTTGGTGTGTGAGGGGCATTTAAAAAACACGGTGTGCTCCCCATCCTTCAGGGAACACTGAACAACCACTTTGTGGATTCTATTTTGTTTATTCATGACGCTCAGGGAGACTGAATCCACTTTTCTCTCTCTCCCCCCTATTGTTGTTTTTCCATATTCACTAGGGCCTGCAACAGCAAGTCAGGCTGGTATGGCAGAAGTCTGTGGGTAAGCTGTCGACACCGCTGACAACAGTGACGAGTTGTCGCCGATTCTCTAATGCTTCATGTAAGGGGCTTTTAAGGTGTTAATAGTATCTGAAGCAACGTTTTGATATTCGGTGTCCCAACAAGGTCCTACCCCCCCCAGGTACAACCAGATGTACAGCCATTGATTAGGCCATTGAACTTGAGCCTCCAGGTAGTAAATTTCCAAATTAGGTGCCATTAATACCCGGTTATCAATAGGCCTACACAGTTTGGGCATTGCCACTCATTGTCATCCATCCACCCAGACCAGTTCCACAAGCAATGAGTTCAGTTCTGTAAACAGACCCCGGGGATTTATGATTGGCAAGATGGCAAAAAAATATAGCAGGCGGGGGAGTGCCACCATTTTTGCAACTGCAATCGTTTCTGCCACTAATAGGGGGAATGTCTTCCAGAATCCTACGCTAGCGCAAAAAGCTTAAATTGCCACCTCACCTTTACTGTCCACTATGTCTCTGGTGGTGTGAAAAATTTTTATGCCCACGTATTTCATACAGTGACCCTCCCACTTTTGTCTGCGCAAGTCCCCGGGTTGCAGCATAGATGGGCTCAGTGGGAACAGAAGTGATTTTTTCCAATTTATGTGAAGTCCTGATATGCTACCTAATCGGAAAAACAATGAGACTGCCCCTGAGAGGTCCCTCTTCACACTGGCCAAGAAGACGAGCATATCACACGCATATAATGCAATTTATTGGAATGAAGACGGACAGAGCAGCCCCTGATAAGCCACCCCCTCCCGTGCTTTACTGGCAAGAGGTTCGACTGTGACTTTGAAGAGCAAGGGAGAGAGTGTTCATCCATACCAGGTTCTTCTCCCAAGTATATAGATGTTAGGTATAACAGTTCACACTCGTGTGGAGGGTCCTGTGTAAAAGAACCTAGTGAACTTGACAAAGCTTGCATCCAAGCCCAGTTCTTTCATCATCTTGTAAAGATAGTCCCATCGTAGGGTATCAAATGCCTTCTCTATATGGATTGAGACTATTATCACCGCAGCCTCTTCGGGTAGCATGGTATCCATGATGGAGAACAATCTACGTATATTCATCACTGTGTTCCTCCCCAGAATGAACTCAGTCTGATCAGGGTGAATGACCGTGGACATGTGAAGGAGAAGGCAGGAAGCTAACACCCTACTCAATATTTTATAGTCCACATTAGGCACGGACAGTGTACAATATGCCCAAACATTTGCGGTTGCTGCCACGGTTTCAGTAGTGGGAACCCCAATGCCTCACTTGTGGTCATAGGCAGCTGACTATCTTCCCAGGCTGCAGTGAAGAACAATTTGGGAGCCAGGTCCTCCACATACTTGGTATAGCACTCCACTGAGAAGCCGTTGGTCCCCTCACTTTTCCTCGAGCCATGGCCTTAATGGAAGCACGCACCTCTGGTACTGTTATGGGCCCCCCCTGGACTTCTGAGTCTTCCACGCTATGGAATGGTAAGGGCACCGGACTCATAAAGTCGGTCACGGTCTCTGGTAGGGGCCAAAGGGGGAAGATCAATCCTATATAATAATCAAATCTACTATTTATGTCCACCTGTCTGTTAAGAATCTCTCCTGCAGTTTTCTCCACTTCCAATATCAAGGAACCTCAGGGGGTGAGATTGGTGAGCCAGTCTAGGAGTGTTCCCACTTTATCCCACTCTTCATGGGCACTGTTCATATATTCTCAATAATCAAAGCACCTGACCTTTGTTATGTGTACCGCTAGCTGCTCCTTCGCTTCAAGGAATGGTTGTTAAAAGTATGGGTTTCCTAGGTTGGTCTTTTCTAACACCCTCAGCACTGGCTCCTGAGTCTCTACCTCCTGTATCAGTGTTTGTATGATCTCCGTACCTCAGTGATACATCTGTCCCTCAGTACTGACTTAAAGGCATTACATCCAATAAGCGGGGATGATGTTGACTTTGCAAATGAAGTAATCCCTGATGGCCTCCCTTATGCTGTGCTGGAATACAGGGTCGTCTAAAGTTTCCACCCACAGGTGCTAGTCAAGATGCAAGGATATTTCCTGTGTTAGTCTAGTTATGTTATGTTATGTTATGTTAAAGGTATTTATTAAGCATATGTACACCATACGGTTTCATGGCACTAAGGTCCAGGGAGTGCTGTCGCTAAGTGGTTCATTCGTATTTTTGGCAAAAAAGCCAGGTCTTTAAGAGCTTCCTGAGTTGAGGATATGAAGTGTTTTATTTAATTTCTGAAGGAAGAGAATTCCAGATTTGGGGGGACAGGACCGCGAATCTTAGACCCTCCAGTTTCTTACATTTGAAAGATGGAATAACTCAGAGGTTGAGGTGGGAAGACCTAAGATTCCAAGTAGGGGGGATCTCTGTACCCGAGAAAAAATAAACACTAGATATTTGCCATAGGGAGCTTTAAAATGTAAATAAAAATGTAAATGTGGGATACTTGTAAAGCGCACTGTTACTCTACCCGAGTGTCCTGGCGCTGTAGACCACTGGGGAACCCGTCCTGGTTTTCCCTGTGAGATGGTCCCTTTCTGGGTATCTCCAGGGTGAAACCAGGCATCCCCGGCGTTTGTGGGGGGCCGTTGTAGAGATGAGGCAAGCTTAATGCCCAGAGTTACCGAGTGTGTTCCCTGGTGAGGTGAGAATTATCGAGTCCGTTGACCCTGGTCCAAGACACTGCCGCATCGGGAATTGAACCCTGGTCCCGGGCCGTTCTCTGCTTACGAGTCTGCCGCCTCTAACCAGTGAGCCACACCTCTCCACAAATATGAGGCATCCCAACTTGAATGCACTGCGTTCAGCAACTGAGAGCCTGTGTAACTTTTTCATAATCGGGGTGAAATGGTGCATTCTCGACTGGTGATAAAATAATCTAGCTTTCTGATTTTGCAGCAGTTGCAGTCTTTTGGATTGACTTGCTGGTATACCAAAGTAGAGAGAATTGGCATAGCCAATATGAGAAATGACTAAGGTCATTACTACTTGGGTCAGGGCTTTGGTGGTAAGAAATCTGCTAATCTTCCTGATCCTCTGGAGTTGAAAGAAGCAGGTAGAGACCACTGTCCCAATCTCGGATTACATCAACAGTCCGCTGTCAATATTGATGCCGAGGCTTTTAATAGATCTAGACAGAAGGGGGTGTAGTGTAGTTCCTATATTCCCAATAGGCTCTGCGCATTGGAATAACATATCCTACAGATGTGACGTAGGACTTATATCTACTAGGTCTCTATCGAATATATTAAACTTAATTGTGAGTGCCAGCTAGCTCAGAGGTCATTAGAAACTTTCTGGAATTCACAAGAAGGGATTAGTTTCTGACAACCGCATAAACATGACAACTTTGTTTCCCCAAGATAAAACTAATCTTCAGAGTCGTGGAAACAATAGATAGATATTTTACTCAGTCATTCGTGCATGCTTTGTTTCATCAGAGGTGAAGAGAAATAGAGAGACAGGCGTTTTCAATAAAATTATTTATTGAACAGTCTTCTTTCTCATGCAGAAGAAATGAACTAATCAGTAATACAGGCTGTAAAGTATAATGTATTCAGCAAGAAGAGTATTATAAAATAATACTGTAAAAGCTCGGTATGGTTTCTAAGCCATAAAATACATACATAACTAATAAAGACTAAAAGTACTCAACTGGTGCTTCTAAAATACGCCTACTCCGATGTACCTAACCTAAGTCTAGTACGAGGGAAGAAGTAAGTGTGGTGTAGCATAAGTTTAGTATTCTTTTTTGCCAAGAATCTATCCAAGATTTCTCTTAGGGTCTAATCATCTCCGTACCATGGTTTAGAATGAAGGAGGTCAGTCTCAGGACTCGATTTCCCAACAACCCACAAGGGGAGCTTGGAAACACTGGAGCTGGATTTCTCGGCAAGAGAAAAGACAGCGTCTCTCTCAGTGCGTCTGCTGGAGGGTAGGCTTCCTTCAGCACTTGCTGTAGCGAGATGCGTCGGGCAAGTAGATAGTCGAACTGCAAGAAACCACCGTGTGTTTGCTTGGGCAAGTGTGGGCATATTTATACATTGAAGGTGCCGAGTTTGACGTAAAGGTGGACAGAATAACATCCAACATCAAAGAGTCTTAGTTCTTTGAAAACTCAATGAGTTCTTGGACAAATCAATATTCAAGCAAGGGGAAGTCCCTAACTGCTGAAGCTGAGTTTTCCAAGAAATCGCTGTGAATTATTGGAACTAGTGGAAGTAGCCCTGCCGTATTTGGACTGCATGAGCTATGTCTAAATATGGTTATGGTTTCTATGCCTATATAAGGACAAGGTGAAATATACCTATATAAGCGCATGAATCGGGAAAATTACACTAGGGTCCTAAAATGCTATACAACAGGGGGGTTTCACAACTCTGGCTGCCAGAAGTTGGAGTTCCAGGGGTTTGAGGGCCCTCCAATTAGGATTAATACAGTTTTATACCATTCATCCAGTTACTAATATATCTCATTGTTTGAAAGTTAGAGACAGAGGCGGGAGAGTTGTCAATATCAAAGATCAGTTGAAGATCATCAGTGTAGTTGAAGGTGCATGCCTTCTTTTCATTCAGGGATTGAAAAGGTGCGGCGAAATGGAGGAGCCCTGCGGCACCCCACATGTCAATTTCACTTTAGAGGAATGGTATTGAGTGATGCGAACCACTTGCAAGCGATCCTCAAGAAAGGACATGAGACACTTGAGGGCCAGGCCCTGTATCCCTGCGTCGCTGGCGCGGTCTACCAGGAGTTCATGGTCAACCATGTCAAAAGCGTCAGGGAGATCAAGAAGCGCCAGGGCCTGTGTGATGCCCTTGTCTGCTCCATTCCTTAATTCATCTAGGAACATCAAGATAACAGCCTCAGAGGAGTGAGAAGGTCAGAAACCCACCTGATGGGGCTGAAGAAAGTGGGATTGTTCAATAAAAGAGCAGAGGCAGTTTGCAATGTATTCTTCCAGGATCTTGGCTAAGAAGGGAAGTAAGGAGATGGGACAATAGTTTGTGACGGCTAGAGCATCTGCCCCTACCTTCTTCAGGATGGGCACAATTTCTGCTTCTTTAAATGCCTTGGGGACTGTCCCCTGAGTAAGGGAGTTATTCAATAGTGCGACGGAAGTGTCAGGACATGAGAGGAAAACTTCCCTTAAGATGTGCGGGGGTAACAGTCCAGCCTGATCTGATTTTCAATTGTAGGCTCGAGAAGGCATATCTGGTGATGGGAGGAAACTGCTCCTAGGAGTGAGAGTTCCTGAGTAGGGGTGGCTGAGATTTAAGGGGAGAGGTAGCAGGAATACTGGTCTTGATGGTGATAATTTTATCAATGAAATAATGTTGATTAAGTCACATAGTGCTTGAGTGGGGACGAGATTCGCCCTGACTCTATCTGGATTGTATAGCTCGTCAACAATAGAGAAGATGTTCTTTGATTTATTGGTGGAGCTCAGTATTTTATTGGAAAAATAAGTTTCCTTTGTTTGTAAATTGGCATTTTTTTATTTACTGTTTGAGTAGGGTTAGGTATCAATCTCTTTTTTCTAAAGAATAGTTTTGTCTCCAGTTGCCTTCGGCATGACGAAAGGCAAGTTTTTTTTGTTTTAAATCTTCAGAGAACAGGCGATGAACATTGTGTTTTCTGACGGCCATTACCATGTGTATCAATGATTTCCCTTGTTTTTGGAAATGGGACTCCAGGTTGAACCTATATCAAGGCTGCCCGAGCGAAGGCGGAGTATGTCATAGCATAAATCTGTCCTCTCCAAAGCATGCGAAGCGCATCCCACTCCAGACCTATCAAGTGGGTCTCCTCTAGTATGGCGATATGGGCCCCTCTTCTTTTCAGGTAGGCAATCGTATACCTTTTTATCATGCTATTTAGCCCCCTAAAGTTTCAACTAATAAATGTATAGGTTAAGGGATTTATGTTAGGAACATAAATTAGTGGAGAGTTATCAACCTGCCAGGGGGGGCCTGGAGGTAATCAGTGCTCTCAGCTCCAACTGTAGTAGGCAGGGTAAGAGAGGTAGGGTTAGTTTACCATAATACCCTTAGTGGATAATCAACAAAAACTCCCCAACTCCCCGACCCAAGGATGAGAAGTGAACTCACACCCATCCAAGCTATCAGGCAATATGTCAACTTCTGCTCCAGCATCTTACACATAACGTAAAGTTTGATGGTGTGTTTTAAGGCAGGTGCATCCTGGTTTTGCCTCACTCCATCCAGAGAAAGAAAAAAGGTTATAGGCATGGTGTTAATAAGCCAATCTCACTTCAGTAATCCACTTTCAATATCATTTTTTTAAAGTACTCCTTGTGATCATTTCTCTGTCCTTCCCCCAGTGCAGTCTGTCTTATTTCTAGTCCACACTGTTAAATGAGTTCATCCGCTGTTCGTGGGGGTACTCTGGAGGGAAGCTTCCATAATACAGGATAAAAATTAGGTCAGAGTTCTCCAACTCCCTCATCCCCCAGCTATAACGTGGGTGAATCCTGTTCCGCTTATAGACCTCCACAACTCTCTGGCATTCCCCATAGCCTGAAAACACGTCAGCATTGTTCCTGCACTAGGTTCTCCTTTAATCACTGGTGCTGCTGTCTTCTTCTCCATCTGTTCAGGGAAGGCCCATTCCGCTGTCGAGTGAGCTGCTCAATCCAGTCCCAGAGCTGGCGTGGGAAGGTGCAAAACGGCGTGGAATCTTCATGACTGAGAATAACATGACATGTGCAATGCCCATTTGTCATAGGTGTTGTTAATCCTCTGTACATGAAACCTGCTGCTATTTCACTGCTGTGGTGAAATCAGGAAAGATCATGACTCTCTTGTTCTCTACAGCTATCTCTCCTTAAGTATGAGCTTGGGTCAGTATGTGATCTCTATCCTTGAAATGTAGCACCTGATGACCATCAGCTGAGGATCCGTCCCAGGCAGCAGGGGCCATAAGGGCAATCGATGGGCTCTTTTTATTGCAAAGAATGAGGACAACCCCTCTGGTGCTATCTCGGTGCAGAGCCATTTTTCAAGAAAAGTAATCATGTCTATGCCCTGGCCCTCAATGCACCCTGGTAAGCCAAAAATCTGTAAATGATTTCTTCTTGCCCTATTCTTGGACTCTTCTGGCCATAATTCAAGCACCTTTACTCTGTTCCACATTACTGCCATTTCACACCACCAATGGGGTATATATCCTCCAGGGTCCGCTCTGTGGTGGTGACCCTCTCGAACAGTCACCTAGGATCATCCCTGAGCGGGCCCTGTTCTGTGACCAACATGTTATTTTTTTATTCTTTTATTACCTCTAGCATAGTGTCCACTGCTTTGCTACCACAGCTGTTCAGCGATAGTCCCTCAACACCCACCGATGACCCCAACGCAGCATCTAGGACCCGGCCGTGTCTCTCTTCCTGGTAATTTTGCACATCTCTGCGTGGCCCTCAGACACTTGTTTGATAAGGGTTCTGTGTCACTTGAATCCATTTGACGGTAGCCTTTAGTGGATGCCGCCTGTCTAAGACCCTGCACCGGTGAGTCTCAGGGTCATTGGCCCCAGTCCCTGGGCATGCCACCCCATCTGTCCTATAGTGTCAAAGGCTAGCACAGGTTTACGCGAGGGGGGCACCCCTCATTCGAATGATGGAATGCAGCTTGCAGGTAGTGCAGTACTTTTATTCCTAGTCCTCCCATACAGCTGCAACCATGCTCACTGCCAGGATCAAGAAACACGCTCCAGGGCCCTAGGCCAAGTCAATTCACACACCCCAATTAGGGGATGGTCCCCCAGAGATGCAGCCAGGTGATGTGCCAAGTTTAAGAATCAGCCAGGTGTAGAATATGGAGTTCTTGGGGTGCCACTACGGCTCCAGCCGTGTGCAGCGGTGAAACAACCAATTAATAGGAAGAGAGGGATGTAGGAGTCCCCTGCTGCCAGCGCAAAAAGCCTGCTCTCTTCTGTGCTTGTCAGCCCTCGGTAGCACCCAGTGGGACCCACCAGGGTGGCAACCACAGGCTCCCTTTCAGCAGGCAAGGCCAGTGCTGGTGGATTGTAGGCGGGTCCCAGGCTCCATCACAGGAGCCCTCAGGACTGTGGCCCAACTCTGCCAGGGGGCAGCACGCTTGCCCCAGCTATACTCACCAGGGTTCTGCTGTGCCTCCTCTAATGTCCTCTCTGGGGGGTGCCCACATAGCCTCCACTCATCTCTAGTTAAGCAGGGTCCTCAGGTAAACGATCTCTGAAGACCCCGCCCCCACTGACAATGACCGCAGCAAGCTCTGGCCGGGAGAGGGTTGGTTCTGGATTCTCTGTTCAGTTCTCTGCAGCCACATGGGAAGCACCTGGTAATAGTCTGCTCCAGCGTCTAGGGAAGGGAGCCAATGCAACATCCCCCACAGCATCATGCCGTCAGGGTCCTAGGCCCCCTCAGCTGCACACTGCCCTCCAAATCCAGGCCCCCACTAATGGAGCCAAGGGGTCCCTCAGTGCTCACTGCTTCAGATTGTGTCTCTTGAGGGATGCCCCAACATATGGATCGGGTCCTATGGAGCCAGATCTCAGCAGTCTTCTCTCTGACAGCCTCTCTGTGCCTCTTGGAGCTCATCCTCGTGGTGCACCGGGGTGTCTCCTCCACAATTCTTCCCAGAACCTGGCAAGCTGGCTCGTAATGGGCCTCAGGCAGGTAGAGGGGACGCCATATATTGGTCCCCACTGATTCTGGTGATGAGACCGGCTGTAATCTTGTGTGATGGTCTGGATGGCGGGGCTTCCCTGACAGCACCACAAATGTGTGTCTGATCTCAGACCATTTCCCCCATTTAGGGCATCCTTTGCAATGTATTTTTTCTTGCCAGGAAAATCCTAATGGACCCAAACAGAGAAACAAATAAATTATCCCAAACGCTAAGATAAAACTCCTAGCTTGTCATGGGCATTTCATTTTTGTTTTTCAAAACCAAACTGCCTCTGTGGGGTCTGGTTCTTAAAAACAAAAAAACTTTGGCACATTGAACCTGGTACCTGCACTACAAAGTTTCAATACTTTTTGACCGCAGAGAGAACTCTAAATATGGAGGGCTGTAGTCTGCCAGTTTGAGTGATTACAAACTGCTGTTAAAGTGGGAGAACAATGTACAAACAGCTATGCAGTAAATGTGGGCCAAACCCTGTAGCCATTCTTTCCCAATCCCAAAAATTATGAAAAAATAAACAAAACTTTGTGCATCCTAATTCCAATAACAAAAGGCACGTTAGGAAAATCAAAGTAAAAAACATCAGAGAGTTCTTAGTTCAATTTCTACAGCAGTAGTAGTACTGTATTTACGTATTACTGCAAATCGGATGTATGACATTACAACGCATGCTTTTACCATGCATGCCTTTACAACGCGGTTTTTACAACGCATGCCTTTACAACGCATAGCGCTTTGGGGTGCTGGATAGTGAATATTTTTATTTACTATTCCAACTCCAGTACCCGTGGACACTAGGGAAGGTGTTGGATAGTAAATTAAATCTATTCCCTATCCTAGAGCGCCCCCCAGTGCAATGCGTTGTAATGGTTTGCGTTGTAAAAGTTGCATCGTAAAGGCACTGCGTGGTAAAAGTTGCGTTGTAAAGGATGTTTCCCCTGTAAATCAATGCTAAAATGCTCAGTAAAATACTTATTACATGCAGTAATTTTTAGGTTTTGCTTGCATAGCGCTTGCACTGTGCTTGAGAAATCTATTGTGTTTAATATAAACTTAAAAGGGACTTGCATCCCACCTCCTCTCATTCCTGGCTTCTCATTGGTTCCTGAGCGTGCCTCTTAACTCTCCTCCATTTCTATTGCCTGTAGCATATTTTCCTGCATTTACCAATGCTTTTCCTCATCTGCTTCTCTTATCAGTATCCCCCAGCCCAAATACTGTTAACATTGGCTTTAGTGGAACTATATATACATAAAGTTTTGCCTTTTAAACTTGCATCATATCAATATAACAATTTATCACCTGGACAGATTAGGGGCCAAATTACGATCTCGGACTGACTCTGGTTGTCCCGACCGCCTAATGCGACCAAACACTGTTCAGTCACATTCCTACATTTCACTATGGGAGCATGCGTTACAGTCGTAATACATGCTCCCATAGGGAAATCGGAGGTGCTGTTCACCCCTGCACCCGTGGCAGGCACCTCAAGGTGCCTTTGATCGGGGTGCAGGGATCAACAGGGGGCACCATAGGTGCCCTCTCGGCCCTAAATGAGAGGCACACACAAGGGGGTCCGGCTGAGGGCCCCTAAACACGCTTTCTAACATGGTTTCCAAGTCGGGCAGACGGGCATGGAAACCATATTGTAAACCACGCATCGTAATCCCAAGGGCAGAAAGGCCTGCCCTTTGGGATTATGAGCCAGTTCTGACTGGCTGACGGGCTCCTTGAGCCCGTCAGAAGCCAGCCAGAATTATAGACCAACAGGCAGCAATGTTATGCGGCTGTCGGAAAGTAAATCGAGGGGCTGATTATGAAGTGGCCCGGAAGGCTCTGACCGTCAGTTGGAACCTTTCCGGGCCGCATCATAATCGGGCCGTAGGTAATTTGCCTAGAATTACAGGATGTTGTGCAATGCCTCCAACTGGGATCCCCAGCTCTCCAGTCAGCAGCTCTGGACACTGCACCACATCCTCTCCACTCCTATGTTATCTGTCAGTGAGCTCTTTCCTTCTCCTGGGCGATGATTGATAAAAACAACTCTTTATTAATTACATAGGCGAAACCGATGTATTACCAATGCTTGTTATTCTTTGAGTTTTAAATAGTGGGGACTGGATCCGAAGGTATCAGAGTGTTCTACATGAGCACCAGTTGCAATACAGACATACACGTTTATTTTCGTTAGGCACAGGGAGATTCAGTGATTTGCCTAAAAGAACAGGGTGATTTACAACGCTGCCGAGACTTGAACCCGGTTATCCACCTTTGGTAATCCGCTGTAGCCGTCAGGCCAAATCATACCTGTTATACTTTCAAAGAATTTATCCACAAGTATAAATTATACAGCTTCAAGAAACAATTTAATGTGATGATACGGCTATATGCACGCTGAGAGTCAATACCTCAACCAATAGAAGACAACGCGTGATTTATGTTAGACATACAAAAGCTAGACCATTCCAAAGCAATATAAAACGCTTCAAATAACATGAGACAGGTGTGAATGAAAGGCCTGAAAAGAGATGTACTGTTAGGTCAATGCGCTTTGACATTCCTCCAAGAATGCAATCACGTTTTGACACAAAACGAGATATCAAAGGGTATTGCTATAAAAATGACTACACTTATCAGCATTATTTTGTTGAATTGAGTCCATTCACTTGGAGTGTGATTGTTCAGAATGGCCTCTTGCTTCTGTGTAAATTTACTGCGTAAAAGTAAGTTGGAAATACTGTCCGAAAATGCCAAACGTTCTAAAATCATGACCTTATCACTGACCACAACATGTACCTCACACCTAAACTAATTTGCTTTTATCCAGTCATTGGGGTTTTTGTCAGATTGTTTGCTTTCATATTTAAACTATACTACTCATTTTTATTGCAAATGTACATTTTTCTAAAAAGCAGTTTATCTAAGGTGTTGCTTTTAAATTGACCAGTTGGACAGGGTAGAAATATTATGCCATTCCAAACCAAAAAACTTTCTCTAGTCATGAGTTAGCGTAAAATCACTGCCTAAGAAATGAGTAAATCAACGCACAAAATTGTAGCATGAACTTACTTTTTTTCGCGCAACATAAGCACTGCCCTCTATTTATCAAAGGTTTTGAAAATAAGAAAGAAAAATCCTTTGACAAATCGTGTTCATATTCTGCTAAGCTATGTTTTTTTTTGCTGTGGTAATAAAGTGACTGATGTTCAATCTTTTCCATAGCACCACTGTTAGAAGAGTCTTAACTGTTTTCAGGATCCAGATGAGCGCGCAACGTGTCCAGCAGAAAGGAAAAAGTGACAGTTTGATAAGGGCCTTGGGGGCAAAAATCTATAGTTTCGTTTTGTATGTGTTGAGAACAGATATATCCAATCACCTTCAGTGCTTTCATGCGAGATTAGTTGTCGATAGAAATACAACCTCCAGGTTGTAAAAGATGCATCGAAATGGAAGTGTGATTTGTGTCCACTAATTTGACATTTTCAATTTCATATCGTCAATTGTGTGAAAAGGAGGCTGGAAGAATGGAATATAGACGAAAAGGCAACCCATACTTTGGAGCTTCAATAAACACGTGATTGTGGAGACAATCAGTCCCGGTCATATTTACTAAATGTTCACGGTATGGAGGGCAGCAAGCTAAGTTGCTGCACTGCGTTGTGTGAATTGGAGAGAGCTGAAGAGCGCCATGTCTAAGATGTGGTTCTCTGCAGCTCTCATCCTGTGCTGGCGCTCTTGAGGTGGCTTGCATCACCTCAGGCTTTTCTCCATGCTGTAAACGTATTGTTTTTTTTGCAGTAAATGATGCCTTCCTGCACAAAAACTTACCTTCAACACAAAAACAATCATAAAGTGCAATTTCCTCATTCAATGGGTGATGCATCAAGCATAAGATGCAATTTCCTCTTTCTATGCGTGATGCATCACGCATAGAAGGAGGCAGTAACAAGGAAAAATAAACATATTTCTCCTCGTTATGTCTGTCTGTGGTAGGTGCACCATTTCAACTCAATCCCACATTCATTACTAAACCAGGGAATGCCTACCACAGCGAAATGTAAACCAACATACCATCATTTTTTTTATTTTATTTAGTGCATTTTTATAAAGCGCGGACATTACCCGAAGGTGTCAGAGGATTTTGGGGGCCCCGGGCCAAACATATTTTGAGGACCCCTGTTCAGAATATTTTTTTATTTAATATGCAATTTCCGACCCCCTCCCCTCCCCAGCAGGTTCAAACAGGTTTATTATTGTTTTATTTTTCAACTACTAAGTGCCGCGTCCCGGGGCAGGGTCATTGCAGGGGCAGTCACAAAGGGGAGTAGAAGGCACTGCTGTCAGTGTGCATGTGGGTTTAGGCAGCCATCTTAGGCCGGCCAAACGCACATGCATACTGGATGTCTCCGGCCCGAGTTGCGTTGCTGGGTTGGAGACAGCAGGCAGAGGATCCTAATATACCTGGGAGTGCAATCGAGGGACCCAGGCAAATCCTGAAGCTGCTCTCATTCATGAGAGCTGCTTCAGGATTAGCCTGAGTCCCTAGGATTGCCCACAGGGCAGGCTGGGAACCTCTGCCAGTAATTGAGCCAAGTGTGGAGTAGAAGACCAGCAAGGCGTCAGGCTTCAGGCAGCAGGTAAGTTATTTTTTCTTCTTCCTTTTCTTCTTTCTTTCTTTCCCCCCCACCACTTTACCCCTTCTCCCACCCCGCCACTCTTCCCTAACGCCAGCCGCTACTGTACAATTTCAGCTCTTTCATACCCACTTAGGCCAGTTCACTGGCAGTACACTGACAGGGGCACTGGGACTAGGCAAACATTGTGGACCTATGTTTGGAAGATTTAGACTTATTAAGTGGTACAAATTACATGCCTCCAAGATCCAATTCTCCTTATGAATTCCTGGCTAAGGCAGAAGGACTACAATTACAGTGTGTCAAACATAGGAGACAGGGGAAGAGAATACAGTACAGGTTCACATTGGTGGCTCTGGCTAAAAGGCGAATAGCAATCAGACTGCTGATGGTGACACCTCAGATATCAAATCCTGTGGGAGAAACATGATGGAATGGGCCATTGCAGAGGAGAGAGAGAGAAGAACTCTGTTTATTTAGACCTTAGTCTTTAAACAATCGGATAAAATTCAAAGCCCTGTACAAAATCAGCTAATAAGAGAGAAATACAAAACTTATTCAAATCTATCCATTCATTCTATGCACTCCGCCTTGTTACTTCTATTTGGCATTTAGTTTCATCAGTGTGAAAGTCATTAAAATCTTTAAAAGTGTAAAAACTTATGTACATTCTAAAACAGAAAATCAAGTCTTTATAAAAATTTATAGTAGAGGAAGGTTCTTTTCATTATACATTATCCATTTGCTGTACAATATTAGGTCCTTTTGGATTTGCGTCACCCCTGATTTATCCTTCAGGTATTGCTAGATATAGTCTACAGGGAAGTTTACTATGCTTACTTGAGCTTTTCCCTAGCCAGTGCATTCACCCCTTTCAAATAATACCCAAGAGCAATTGCTATTTCTAGATGTTCCATTCTTAACAATAAATCAACCGCTTGTGCTCTTACTCTAATACCATACTTTATAAATGAGGGTCATAGAAACCGTTTCCTCATTTCTATACTTGTAAAACAATCCAGTAATATGTGCACTATTCCGCACTTAATCCCTAGCCCACATTTACATATACCATCGGGGTGCATCATTTCAGTCATCACTCTCCCCTCCAATTGCCAGGGGAGAATGCCAATTCTCATTTTTAAGATGTCCCACCTGAATCCGTGGTTCAGCAGGGTTTCCAGGTAAGGATACCCCACGTTGGCTTCCCATACCTCTATCATGTTTTGGACAGATTTTTTATTTCTTACATATTCTAGGTCTTGTGTTCTGGAAAATTCCCTTCCTTGTGCTCTTAGTGAGCTTTTTGTAAACTAACCTCTAAGGAATTTTGGGTTACCCACACCTTTAGGCCGCACATTATCTCCTTTATTTTCTTTTTTGCCTCGGTTGCCCATCTTAGGCTGCTTTGTCGGATCTCCTCGCTACACCAATATGAGACCTTTTGGTCTTCCCCTTTGGCCTGGGTATTCCACCCTATCATTCCTGTTTCAAGTCTTATTGCCTGCACCATTGCCGACTTTGGTAGGGACAGAAGCATTTTTAAAGCCTTACTTTCTTCCCAATCCCAGTCACCTTTACCACTAAAAAGGAGCACCTCTGCTCCGTATAATACTTGTGGGGGGACCATGGCTGTAAAGGCTTCCAGCATGAATTTGGTGACATATCACCAAAGTTTTTATTACATTTTTTCAAACCACAGATGGAGGCTAAAGCTTTTGCATTCTGATTTTCCATATGTTTATTCCATTTTAAGCAAGACTCGAACAGTAGGCTCAGGTATTTATATTCTTTTACTATTTTTAGTTTAGTTTTATCAAGATACCAACAGAAGCTCTTTGACCCTTTCCCGAAGCACATAACCTTTGTTTTTCCCATGTTTACAGTGAGCAGTTTATTCTTGCAGTATTCATTAAAAGCAATCAGTTTCCTCTGTAACGATAACTCGGTCTGGTAAGTAATAATCAAATCATCTGCATACAGCAGGCATGAGATCTTTCTGCCACTCATTCTGGGGCTGGCACTTTTTTCCACCTCCAATACTGTTGGTAAATCTGCTAAGAAGATAGAAAAGAGAAGTGGGGCCAGGACGCAGCCCTGTCTTAGCCCGTTTCCTATGTCTATTTTCTTTGTGAGTCCCCCCTGGGTGTCTTTTATTACTTGGGCCCAGTTCCCTCTATGTAGTTCTTTTAATATTTCTAGTAAATTCCGTGGGATATCGTATTTAATCAGGCACTCCCAGAGTTTCCCCCGGTCAACAGAGTCGAAGGCTGCACGGAAGTCGACAAAGCAGCACCACATATTCCCCCTTTGTTCTATCAACTTACATGCATGCATGGCAATGGTCCACCGTGGAGTGTCCTTCCTTAAAACCCCCTTGTTCCACCGTGATGAATTGGTTGGCTTCTACCTAGTTTTTTAGTTTTCCAAGCACTATTTTAGCAAAGATCTTCTCCCCAATGTCCAGTAGATTAATTAATCTATAGTTTTTTGGACTATACATGTCCCCTTTCTTGTGAATGGGCCAGATTATTGCCCCTTTCCAGGTGTCAGGGAATTTCCCAGCATCTAGAATAATTTGGAACATGTTTGTGAAGAATGTAGCCCACCAGTCTGGTTGTGTTTTTATTATCTGTGCTGGGAGGTTATCAGGGTCTGCTGCTCTTGTAAGGTTCAAGCCCATTATCGTTTTTTTTACCTCAGTGACTGAGAAGTCGGGTTTCATATCTAATACCATACCGCTCCAATCTGTGTACAGATTCTCTTCCCGCTCTGTCCCCGGGCTATACAAGTCATGTAGATGTTCCTCCCAAGCGGCTTCCTCCACTATGCAATTCATTACCCCTGGCTGGCAGTCTGCTGCTGAATGCACTGGTTTCCAAAACTGGCGTAGATTCTTTGTTTCTACCGCCTCGAGTAGCTTTAACCAGCACCCTTCTTTAAATTCTCTTTTAACCCTCCTGGTTAGCATATTATACTCTCTTTTTAGGACCTCTAGCGCTTTTCGACTATCCTTGTCCCTGCTTCGGGGGTTACGTTGTGCTATCCTCCTGATTTCTCTTTTCTTCTCCTGGCATTCCCTTGTAAACCAACCAGTTACTTTCCCTATCTTTCTATTACTCTGTTTAGTTTTATTATTTCCACAGTTTCTATCTTTTAATCCCTTACGGAGTATTTGGACTACCGCCTTGATTTTACTTATGTACCACTCAAGAGTTTGTCCACTCACAGTCCCAAGGTCTAGATTTTGTTGTAAATTTATTAATCTTGAGACATATTCTGCCGTTAGCCTGGTTGTACAACGTCTGGGGTAATCCATCTGTTGTTCCATAACTTGTGAGCGGGGTGCAAATTTAACACCAGGAACCTCTAAAGCCAACATTTTGTGATCACTTCCTTCTCTATTTATAATCCTAAACCCAGTAGATCGATAGAAGTTCCAAGGAGTCAAATAGACATAGTCAATGGGGCAAGTTTGAGCACCCAGTTTAAAGGTTCTTTTCGTGGGGCAGTCAAACTCACTTCTTCCGTTTAAGCAGAAGAGATTTTTAGCACCCAAGTAATTCATCAACTGCTTGTCCTTTGCTCCTAATATGCATGATGCGAACATAGCATGTGGTATTTCATAGGCCTCTAGTATATCTTGGAAACAACAATCTACATTCTTAGGGTGCAATTTATGACCAAGTGGTATAATTATGTCCTCACCATATGTCTCGCACAAGAAGTCCATATCCTCTTTAAACAGAGCCATTTCCTCCACATATTGCTCCGTGGTGGCCCATTGCATATACACATTTATAGTCGAAATTGTATTAATATTTATGCATCCTGATAGCAATATTCTGCAGACCAGCAACCATTTACATTTCACGGGTAGTTCAATTACTTTTTTCATTATTTTTGTTGAGACAAGGGTTATTATTCCACCCGCAGGTCGCCCAAATCTACACTTCTTGGCTAATCGCTTTTGTTGGCAGAATCCATCGAAAGGTGGGGTCTTACCACGTAGCCAGGTCTCCTGGATACATATGATTTCTGTATTTTCCCCCAGCTCCCTTATGCTGTTTTGTTTCTCCTCATTTCCTATCCCATTTACGTTTCAGGAGACTAATCTTATGCTATGTGGTTTACCTTTTTCCTATTCGATGTCATCTAGCCAGCCTTCCTCCCCCTGTTCTTCCATGACTTTCACTGAGGGGTCTGCCTGTCCAGACTCAATACTCCAATTTCCCCACCAATGGTCAATATTTGAGTTGTTTGCTACTATTTGGATGTTTCCTAATGGTACTCCATCCTCTTCCTCGAGATCGCAGAGCCTGACCTGTCTCTTTCCTAACCCTGCGTGATATTTTAGGAAATTTCTTCCCTGCCCGCCTTTCTCATCTACCTCTGCAAGTACCTCATTCTCATCTAGAAGTCTAAATCCCTCCTTCTGGAGTTCCTTCACTGCTTTCTCGATCATATCTTTTACCAAATTGGAGTATAGTGTGATTCTTGTGACCTCCTTCCCTTCTCTTGCTTGTCTGAAGCCCACTACCCTTAGGTCGTTTGTTCCTATTGCTTTCAGGTTATGGCATTTAGCAAATCCTTGCAGCAATTGTGATCTATTTAAGGGAGGCCTTTTTCCTAACTTCTTCCCCCCTATTTTTATTGGGATTTGTTCAAAGTACAGCCCCATGTTCTCGTTCTTCTCTTTCCTTGTCCTACTTACTAACGGGGGTTCATTTATTTTGGCCTTCTCTGCTTGTTTGTTTAGGCTAGTAGGTTGTGCTTCCCTTGTAACCCAGGACTGCAGATTTCCTCCCAGTAGTCTCCCCCCCATTGGGCTGTACTGTAGGTTTATTACTATCTAAGTTCCTCTGGGTTGTCAAGATCTTGGGTGGGGGTGCAGATTTTACCTGGCGTTTTAGAGTTTTTTCCCTTAATATGCTCCTTGTGGGGTTGGGTTCTTTTATTTCCTTATCTTTCGTACTTTTTTCCTTTTCCACCCCCGGTTCCTCCACGGTGACTTGCCTCTCTTTCCTTACTGCTTTTTTCCCTACGTCTCTTGCTCTACTTGTTTGACTATGTCTAGTTTGCTCTACTCTCCTTATTACCCTCATATGCCACTTTGATATGTATACCTGATAGCTCTCTTTGGATCTATTAGGGACTGCCCTTTTCCCCGAATATCCGGGTCTAGGTTTGGGGTTTTCTCTACCATCTTTACCATGAGATCTCTTTCTGTTAGAGCTTCAATGTCCTCCCCCTGTGCCTGTAGTTGGGACTCACAGTCCGGCACTTGCCTTACCATATCTGGCATATGGGATCTTATCCCCTGCAGTTCCCCCTCTATTTTTGCTAAATACATTTTCTGATTTTTTAGTACGGCATTATTAGACAGAGTTTCTTCAAGCAGTCCTTTCAAAGTTTTTTGTAGTATCAGCATTAAGTCCAACATAGACGCGGTAGACAGCGGAGAGAGGTCGCCATTTAATTCTGTTTTTAACTCCGGAGTCTTGTTTAATTCATCTTCCTAGTTCAAGCTGGTATCTAGAGTTTCCAGCGAGCTTTTATTTCCATCTCTTTTCCGGCTTGTCCTACTGCTTGAGGGTGTTTCAGTTCCTCTCTCCATCCCTACCACAAGCACAGGACTGTCCAGTGGAATCTGGCTATTTAGGCAGCCTCTCTCCAGGTCATAGGAAAAGCGGTTGTGCGGTGATGACGACAGCCGGGGTGATGGCAGGCCCCTCTGATCCAGTAATAACTGTAAAGAGTGATTGATCATGATTAGGGAATCAGACCTATGTGCCTCCACTGTTAAAGAGGCACATACAATCTCTCCCCTTTCTAGGCTCCCATTCAGAGATGCTGGTTTGGTTATGGACTTTGCTTGCTCTTGCTCTTGCTCTAGTTCTAATTCTAGTTCTATTCTTGGTTGTGCACTTGTGCTGACGTAACTCCTTTTTTGAAATGTCTCTCCATAAATTCCTTTATTGGGTTTGCTATGGCTCTACCAGGGGGTTTAGCCGGTGCTTTTGTTTTTTTTGCACCTTTTCCTTTCCCTTTTCTTTTCACAGGTGATAGCTCTACGCTCCCACTGGCGCCTTCCAGGGAGCCCATGCTCTCAGCGTTCGCTGCATTCAATTGTGGCCTCAGGTTATATTCTGTCAGCTTTTCCCCCTTTTTTGAGACCATCCTGGTGCTTCCCCTGGTGCTCCCCTTGTTAATATTTGCCGGAGCCGCTTTATCTGATATCTCTCCCGGTTATTAGAAGGGGGTAGTGTTATAGGGTATTTCCAGTTGTCCTAATACCTAGCCCTTGATATTGATTTTTATCTCCCCGGCTGGGCTATACGCTCTCAGGATAGCTTCAATGGGGGTATGGTTTAGTTCAGTAATGTAATATTTATCGCCTGCGCCCCCGAACTCGCAGGCTCAAAGAGCAGCAGCTGTAAGTAAAGAAACGCACTCCTCCACTCCTTACAGCCTCCCCACTTACCTTTGTGTGTCTGGCCTTCCAAGTGCACCTCGTGCCCCGTGCCCGGACCCTCTGTCTGCTTAATGCAGGGAGCACCTTGCCCCACAGCGTTTGCTGTCCTCCTCTTTCAAGATTTAGTTTGCACCACTTTTTAAATCAGTTTTAAATCAGTTTTGCCGTGTTTCTAAATATGGGTTTTCCTGTTCCTTCTTACTTCATGTTGCAGGCTGATTACTCCCCCTGGCCGTTACGCCGTTTAGCTCTCGGCTCTCGATATCCCAATCTCTTTTCGGCGTCCTCTCAGCGTCCTCTCTGCCCGCTCTCAGGCTCTAGGTCAGGCGTGGCTGACTCTGGGGTGAGCGGAAACGGAAACGGAAGGAATGCGGCTGCGGATACGGCAGCAGGAGCGGGCTTCGTGCGGCACGATCAGAACACACAGGGAACTTCAGTGAATTGTTTGCATTCACGGGATTTGCAGAGGAAATATGGATGAAATGGTGCACACAGATGAGTATTTAGCCGATAACTTGGAGGACTGGTCATCACTGACCAGACATTTGATGCGGGAGTGGAGGGGGGACTGGGAAGGCAACCGAGGACACATACATAGCAACTGTATATGAGTCATGAAGGCCTATGCTATATGACATGTCATGATGTGTGTCACAAAATGTTTTTGCTTCTATTCTATGCCAAAAGCATAAATACAAATAATTAAAAAAAAACATAGGAGACAGATTTGAACATCAGTACATTTTAAAAGATTTTTTTTTAAATACCTAGATTAAGAAAATTGTGGGCTGCATTGCAGCCTTTTCAGGGTCATTTAATGCTAACTGTAAGCAGTTTTTTATACATTCCTATAACACAAATCTGACATGTTTTCAATAGGAAAGCATTGTCTCAGGTTTCATATATCTTATCATAGGCTCAGGCATCACACAGGAAAGCTGTCACACCCAAGGGTGTATATGCTTTACATGCTCAGATATCAACACCATGAGTTGTAGAGGTCTTCCAAAGTTTTTGAGCTATCCCTCTTGTTACACAGTTTGTACAAGTTCAGACCTCAGATAGGTCTCCTACACTTTTTAAACAAATTTCATATACCCCAGTTTTATACAGCAGTTCTATCACTTAGACATCTCACAGCAATGGATCCCTCTAACAACACAGATCTTACAGATGCAGTCCTCTAAAGACTTGGCTACACTTAGGCTACATCAACTTTACATGCTGAAGCATCTGAATGCAAATCTATCCTTCAGGTTACCCATAAATGATGGGCCATAATGTACAGGCTCAGTTATCTACGAGCAAAGGTAACCCCTATGTTAAAGAAATCTTTCTGGCTGAGATATCAGACACACAACCTGTAAGTTAGTTTACATAAAACGTACCACTTAAGCCATCAAACAGGAGTACCGCTTAGCCAGTTCTACCAAGCTCAGGCTTCTTACAGATAAAGTATTCGGCAAGGTACAGATTTCTTACAGATAACAGTCTCAAAATGAGAGAGACGAACTATCCTGCAGAGTGATTGCATGCTTACGTATCATACAGGAAATGTAAGCATTTATAAAGCTATCTTTTAAGTACTAATGTGGTAAAATGTCTAGCAAGTGCGTAGATGAATGCTTTCACTTGTATACAGCGCTCTGAAGACTATATTATAACAGACTATTATAGATGTCAAAATTGAAAGCCAGTAACAAATTTTCGCATTGCAATAAATCCATTTCAATAACCGCAAAATAAGTAAAAAGAACCTCAAAATAAGTGGCTAGCATGTTTCAAATAGCTTTAAGGGATATACACATCTGGCACGTTCAAGCATTGGTAGAATGCTGAACACAAAACCTTTACACAAGGGACACACTTACACAGCAACAGTGCAAGCCTGCCTGAGAAACAGAGCAGTCACAGTGGAAACAAAACATCAGAGCTAACATCCCTTGGACAGCCCAGACAGCATTAGTGCAAAAGACACTCACAAAAAGAACAGCAACAACAATGTAAGCTTCCTTCAGGCACCAAACAGGCATCACCAGTGAAAGCTTATCTCAGAGACTGAACTGAGCAAGCAAATAAAGGATTGCGTTTGTGGAGTCCCTCCACATGAGCAATAGACCAGGGAGAGGATGTGGCGTAGCAGCCAGAGCTGCCAACTCAGAAGCTGGGGATACGGGTTGGAGTCTCGGCATCGGCACAATATCCTGTGACTCTCAAAAGATCACAAAATCTCCCAGTGCCCATAAATACCACCTAGATACCCTCATGAGTGATAAGAAGTGCTATATAAATCTACAAACAAACAAACAAACAGACCAATATGGTGAGCAGCGTGAGCACATGTCAATAAAACAATGAAGATGGACAAAGAGTTCCCACATTACCAACACAGAACAGGTAGAAGCAGGCCTAACTTTCACAAGTACAGAAAGGGTAGCAGCACGGCAACTGTCTTCACACACACACATACAGCTGGCTCCCCACATTGGCAGACACCAAGCAAGCTTCTCTCACACGTCAGAGTCTCAGGAAACAGAGCAGAACAGGTGCGCACTGTGCTTGTAAGTAGAATATGGGTGTCAACAGGATTGAATGTCTTTGTCTTTCCTTGTAGGAATATATTACTGAACAATTTAACCTTGTAGAGAAAGGTGCTCTTGGAAAATATTCTTTTTAGGCGGCTTTTGTGGTAGTAGAGACAATATGCTTGCTTTATTATTGTTAAAATGTGCTGAAAAATAAAGTAGGTGAGATGTAATATGCAATTAAACCAAATCAATATGTGCCACTCATTAGGTTTAATTGCATGTTCTGCAAGCTTTCACATCTAACATTCAGAATGCGTGCATCAGAAGGCAGCACAGTGCGGTATTTTGTCAATACTGTGATGCAGCTGTAACTCACTAATGTTCTTAAAAATAATCTTTGTGACCCCCTTCCATTTCTCATAAGGGAGGCACTGTTTCGATCTAAACAAAACTTGTTCATGGTTGTTCCATGTTTTTTATTTTTTTTAAAGCACAACATTTCACTACACAACTTCTGTAAGGAACTCCCACACATCACCCTTACTAAAAATAAATGAAAAATCATGGTATATAAACAATCAACCTTTAAGAACCATTCAAGGGCATCAGGACAGGTTTGTCATGACAACACAGTTGCCTAAGGCAGACATTTGAGAAGGATGTCAGGGGACCCCTGAAAGGCTGGGGCCCTTGGCCAGAGCCTACTTTGCCCATGCCTTAAAACGTATCTGCTGTGTACATGCATATGTACATGCATACGTATATATATTACACTGGTAGCACGAGCACCGGTGTAGGTAAAGTTAGGTTTGACTTTTAATAGGAAAAGCACTTCTGTTCTTTGAATCAATTTTGCACCATTTGACAAATCTGCAGTAGAATTTCTAACAAAAAAGTTCACTCAGTGAGGCTCCTTCATCAAGAGGGAGATAAGTAAAAAGGGGAGTCCCAAACCATTGAGTTTCCATGTTATTTGCCTTATGGAACTAGGCTCAAGGATACAGGAGAACCGACAGAATTAAAATGCACTACATTTGCTAGAAAGATAGAACTTTACTCAGAGGATGTGATATTTCTTATTTGTTTTAAATGTGTTCAGTAGTTTTGGAGAAAGTTATATTTAAGGAGGTGCTCCGCATGGTCATGAAGAGGTTAGTCTTGTGAAAAAGATATATTCCAGTGATATTTGGACCACTACTACTGATGGAGCAAGGTTTCGCTTGTAAAGCTCCTTGCTTGGACTCAGCCCTCTCGAAATAATCTGTAATATACTAATAAACACATTTCGTCTTATTAACAATGCAAAACACAACATTTCTAGTATCTAGGGGAAGCTTTTCTATGTGCTTTTACCAACAGTAACTCGAATGCATTAAAATGGTCGCCGCAACGTGGGAACTTTACTGCGCATGCGTCTGTCATACTCACGTGACATGACGTACTTACTGCTTTGGTTGGAAAACTTTGCTTCTGCGCACTAGAACTAAAGATGGCTGCTCTATGTTCTCATGTGCTAAAGCTTGCATTGTTGCTTTTACTAAGTTGTTTGTTCTGCTTAATCCTTAACGCTGCAGTAAAAATAAAGTAATGGGAATAGAGTAGAGATAAGTGGTATACAGTGCATTCATTTATTTCTTGTTCTAAAACTGTTTCTCTTCTACTTTGCATGTATGGTACTTTGGGCCTGATGTAATTTTGCTGCACTCCATCTTGCAAATCCTGCGACTGCGCAGAAGAGCTCAAGAGTCCAGAAGCCATGACATTGAAACCCGGCCAAGTGCTGAATTGCTAGAAGATGTTCTTGGGTACCTTACCTCTTGACCCTTGGAGAGGAAGCTCAACCGAATGGTTATATTACATTGTAGTTCTTATTGATACATTCACTGCCGGGTGGAGTAAAAGAGCATGGGAAAACAAAATTATTGGTCGAAAACCTAATTCTGAATATTGAAGAGCATGACTTCATAACTGGTGTGGTGTGCTGACCTCTCCTCGTCTTTTGACCCATCAAATTGCGGGAATGGACACATTTGCAACATTGGGGGGTGGTACACTGCCCTGGAAAATGGTATAACTAAGGTAGGCTTAGCTAGTGAGATTGTCTGACTTGTCCGAATAGCTGACCTGTCACTGACCCAACGCACTACATAGGTGATTGATAACAGAGGTGCTGGCGAAGGACTCTGTTAGAAGATTCGGGAGCAGAGGGGCTGGCGGAACACTCTGTCAGAAGAATCGATACCCAATCTGGGTTCTGGGAAGGAGTTCGATAACCCAATCGGGTTCCGACTGTTAGCTGCAGAGAGGGGTGTGACGCTGGCTTTGCACTTTAGCTGTGGGTGCCGGTCTTGACCTGCGGTGGTCCTGTCCTGATCCAATTTGGTCCGTACTAATCCTGATTCTGGTCTGCACCTGTTCTATCTTGTTGGCACCTGCACTTTTGGGTTCCTGTCTTTTACCCAGCCCGTGGCCAGGGTTGGTCTTCACACCATTCTAGGTAAATATAAAGCTGAGTGAGATATGTCATTGTGCTGTTTCCCTCTTCTTACCCTTCCTATGTTTCAATGCTTAAAGAAAGTCTCAAAATATTTCTGCATCATTTTACTTTAATGTTATCCCTAATTGATCAAGCTCTGATTAATTTAGTATGGACTCTAACATTTAAGAAATGACTTAGATAAAATGTTTAAATCTTTCCCGAGTCTGTGGTTATTTATGCATGTGAATGCGTATATACTGCCTATTATTATAACTCCCTTGAAACCTTAGGACTCTAGGTACCGGTGACAAGGTTTGGTAAGACAAATGGTATAGGTCCTAAAAGGTTCATTAAAATCACTGGTATAGCGTAGGTTACAGTTCAAACTGTGTATGTGTTTATGGGCCCAGGTGAGTATGGTAAAATTCTGGGCAGGTGCACCTTTGCACTATCACTACTGTGGGACTCCTGTGGGACTCCATGGGACTCATGTGGGCCCAAACAATCAATAAATGCTCGAATCCCATTGACTAAGAAGGCCTTTCTTCCATCAGCCAATTTGGTACTGGGGTACCTCGCACAATATCACAGTATCTCACAATCTAATTAGCCAGCATCAACAGCAAAAAAAAACGTTGTGGTTCCTATTACAGGCCTCAGCCCCTGTGTTCTGAAAAAGGTGCTCAGAAAAGGGTATGGTGGGCAGGGTAGAGAGCCCTGGACCACAATAGCACATCAAATTAAAAAAGAAATTTAGGGTGGGGTACCACAATACTCCCACAGGAGCCAGTGCAGGTCACTTGTGACGTACTGTAGTACTCTTGTAGTACCCATGTCACAAGCTGCCACCCCATGGTACAGTAGTACCATGCAAGCTTTGCGTGGGAACTTCAGCACTGAGGTGGAAATTTGTGGCATGGTTAACACAAGAGTATCACAGTACTCCCCAAAAAAATGTCACCGAAGGGAAGGTCGGCCGGAGGCTGTAAAAAGCATAGGTTGGCTGCACAAGAGGAGTGGGGCTCAGGGCTTGGCCAAAAGCTAGGCCCTGCAGAAAACCCTGATGCACATGGCTAAATGTTGTGTGCAGCTTAGGTTGGGCACACGTGGGGGCATGTGGGGGTTGGGCAGCCTAAGTAGTAATGGTTAGTTCTCAGTTTCTATAGAGAGAGCATTTTTGTTTCTCTTATAACTTTGGTGTAATTTGACAAGTCTTCATGAAACTTTCCTAAAAAAGGTTAATCCACCTCACCTCCTTCCTGGAAAGTTTCGGAGTCATCCGTCAAGTGGGAGATGAGAAAAAGAGGGCTTCCAAGATAATTTTTCCCCAGGCAATTTCCATAGGGAAAATTAGACAAAGATACAGAAACAATATCTGAACAGAAGTACACAAAATATGGCAGAAAGCTAGAATTCTACTCAGAAAATGTGTATTAGACTTGACATCCTTGGCGTGGTTTCTGCTGACTTTTTGGCTCTACCTCCTGCATTTTTGACTGGGTGCTGGATTTCGTTTTTGCCAGCTTAGATGCTTTGGGTACTTTGCCACTACTGATCAGTGTCAAAGTGCAAGTGCTACCTGTGTAAAATGTAATTATCACTGGTATCCATGATTAGCATATCTGATTTACTGGTAAGTCCTAGTAAAGTTGAGGGTGCCAGGCCCTGTAACTCAAAAGCTACTAGTGGGCCTGCAGCACTGGTTGTGCCATCCACTCAAGTAGCCTTTTTCAAATGTTACTCAGACCTAATCCTAAGGAAGGCCCCAGGTACCCCCCTGGGCAGGGTGCAGTGTATGTGAAAGGTAGGACATGTGCTGGTGTGTTTGGCATGCCCTGATAGTGAAATACTGAGTATTTCGTTTTTCTCTTTTGCAAGGGCAAGCTCTCCCCTAGGCTAACATTAGAGCTGCCTTGTAACATTTTACAAGTGTCATTTTCAGTTGGGATTAACTAGATATTTAGAGTTTAGGCTCTCTGAACTCAGAATACAACATCTCTCCCAGAGGCTAACATTGGAGCTGCCTTTTAACATTTTACTAGTGTAAGTTTCATTTGAGAATAGCTAGAGCTTTGGAGATTAGGCAAGTAAAGGTGGTTTTTAAATTGTGTGTTTGAAAATGGCACTTTTAGAAACCTGGCATTTTCTTGTTTAATCATCCTGTGTACCTCTGTTGTCTGTGTATTCACTGTCTGGTTTTGAAGTGACAGGAGCTTGGGTGTGCATTTACTCTAGACAGTCAAAGGGGGATTCAGATGTGTCCTGCCTTTCCTGGATGGCTCATAGCCAGGCTGAATGGACCTTTCTTCATTTTGAGTGGTGGGCAGAGTTTTTACTATCACCTGAATAGGCTGTGTCTGCTCTGCACAATGCTGTCTCCAACACCTGTAGTGAAGCTGGCCAAGGGAGGACAGGATCCGGTTTTTCTGAGCTCAGAGACTCTGGAAACAAAGACTACAGAGAGAAAATGGGGTATAAGTATTAGACCTAAAACCACAGAACTTTAGATCACTTCTGGAACCATGCCAAGAAGAAGAGCTGCCAGGAGGAGTACTGCCTCTCTGCTGTGTGTGCTTTGTTGGGTTGGTCAGCAGTTGCTGCTTCTGTCTGTGGGCAGAGGAAAGGCCTGAAAACTTTGCCCTTCTGTGGTATCCTCATTAAAGATCTCCAAGGACTTGATGTAGAGCTTGCCTCCTGTTTTGAAGTCTCGGGGACACAAAGACTTCACCTGCAGCATCCTCGAGCTCCATTGCTGGGAGTTCTGACCTGCCATGTGGTGCCACTTCAAGTCCTGGGCTCTTGAAGGTTGTTCTAGCGGCAAAGAACCAAAGAAACCAGAAAAGAGATGCCCCGCTGTCCGGGAAGAATCTCCACACACCGCAGCCATGCGGCTAAAGAATCAGTGAAGTAGCTGTCACCCGCTGAAAAACCCATTGTATGCCGAGTCAAGTGCACCGACCTCCGAAGTCAGAGTTCATTGCACAGACTCCGATGCAGGCCCAGCCGTGAGGCTGAAAGAATTGATGCATTGTGGGACTTTGGCAAAAGAAATTGATGCAGAGCCTGTTTTGCCCCTGCCGCATTGCCCTTCAGATCATCCAGATTTCCATGTATCGCTTCTTTGCGGAAATTTTTCTGCTGCATTACCAGTAGTTCAGAAACATCTTGGAATCCTTGCCTCACTTTCCCTTACACTCTGAATTCAATGCAACACTTCTTCTGCATGCAGAAGTATTGACGCATCACCTTCCCGGGGGCTCAAGAAGCGACACAGTGTTATATATTTCAATGCTTTCCTTCACTGTGGATGTTTCGCCATATGAACTTTGACAGATCTGAAGGTACATCACGCATCCATAGATTTCTATGGACAGAATTGCCTGAAACCTTTTAAAAGTGATATTTTGATATGTTTATGTTGGATCTTTGTTGTTTTGGTCTTATTTGGTTTAGATAAAGATACTTTATTTAATTTTTCTAACGTGGTGAGGTGCCCATTTGGTAGTGTTTTCACTGTGTTACTGTGTGTGTCTGGGTACAAATACTTCACACATTGCCTCCGAGATGAGCGTGTCTGCCCGTGCCAAGCTACCAAGGAGGTGAGCAGGGGTGATTTAAGTGTGTAATCCCCTTATCCTGACTCGAAGGAAGGGTCCGTACCTGGACAAAGTAAATACCTCTAACAACTAGAGACCCTCAATACTAGCAGTGTGCTTTTTGTAATTTGGTGTAATTCTTTTCAGCTATTTTTGACAAATTAAGTTTAAAAAATAGCAATATCTAGTTCTGTGGGACTCCCATGAGACTCCCATGGGACCACAAGCTTAAAAGATAATGATCCTATTACTTGGTGTCAACTAGGCCTGGGTGGAATTTCAATTATGCAGGACTAATTAGAGTAATTACAGTAATTCTGCATTACTCTTACACCCGGAATTACCTATAGTTATGCAATTATTCCTGCTTGCGAACTTTGGAGGAAAGTCTCCTGCGGCTAGACAAACTTTCTTATTATTTTGCATTTAGTGCTATTTCTTAGAACATCAATTCACCTTCACATCCATTTTGGATCTGAGGGTGCATTTACACCAAGGAAATAGTGCTAAATGTCGTGAGTATGTTGGGGCCAAATCCTACCTCAAGACCACATTTAACAAATGTGAGCAGCTACTCGCATTTGCAATTCATTTTCTGTAGCATTAAGTGCTATTTCTTAGTGCATAATGCATCCTCAAATCCATTTGGGCATGAGGTGGCATGTAGGTGTTAAGAAATAGAGCTAAACACAAAATTCTTCTTCTCATGCAACTCTGTGTAATCTTGCGGAATACTAATGTAATTCCCCTTGATTATGCTACACAGAATTACACAAATTACACCTCCTCTAATCTCAACATTAAGGAAATTTTGAGGACTTGGAGACTCAGCCCATGTGTCCTGAAGAATAAATAAGCACAAATATATAGAGGGGCAGAGTAGGGATACCTTGACCACATAGCTCTTGTGGTGGGATGTCCATGGGACCAAAATGAAGAAAACAAAATCTGTGTCACAATCCCATATGAGTAACACAGGACTGCCGAAAAAACAAACATTGGGATACCTTTTTCTTTATATTTCCCCATGGTGGTGATGGAGCAAGGTTGCACACTTAAAGCGACTTGCTTGGATTAAGACCTCTCAAAATAATATTAATGTACTAACATGTTTTGTCATAATAATATTGCATTTCACGACATTTCTAGTATCCAGGGGAAGCTCGTTAATGTGCTTTTACTAACTGTAATTCGCTTGCATTAAAATGACTGCTTCTATGCAGGATTTTCTACTGCGCATGTGTCTGTCACACTCACGTGACATGACGTATTACTTCGCTTGGTGGGAAATTTTTGCTTCTGCGCACTAGAACTAAGATGGCTGTTCTGTGTCGTAACGTGCAAGAAGCTTGCATTGCTGCTTTTGCTAAGCTGTTCGTTCTGCCTAATCCTTAATGCAATAGTTTAAATAAAATAATGGGAATAGAATAGAGATAAGTGGTATTCAGTGCATTCATTTATTCTGTGTTTCTAAAACAGTTTATCTTCTATTTTTACATGTATCACATTTGGGACTGAAATGTACTTCTGAACTCCATCTTTGGAGGAACTGCGCCTGCGCAAAGAAACTCAAGCTATTGAAGCCATGGCATTGAACCATTGCCAGCATCAGACATGAACTGTGAAAACTATGAGAACATGACCTCCTAACCCTGCCAGAGGAAGCTGAATTGTACAATTTGTTGCATGGGAAGATAAAGTTATGGAAGGGAACGTAATTTGAATACTGAATGACAGTTACCTCATATAAATATGGTGTGAAGACCTCTCCTCTTCTTTTGACCAATAAAATTGTGGGATATATATATACATTTTTGCAACATTGGAGGGTGGTACACTGACCTGGAAAAAAGTATAACTAGGGTCGGCTTAGCTAGTTAGATTGTCTGACTTATCCGAATAGCTGACCTGTCACTGACCCAACGCACTCAATAGGTGATAGGGAGCGGAGGTGGTGGCGGAGCACTCTGTCAGAAGATTTGATAACCCAATCGGAGTACTGGAAAGGAGTTCGATAAACTAATCGGGGTTCGACTGTTAGCTGCAGAGAGGGTTTACAACGCTGGCGTTCTGAACTTTAGCTGTGGTGCCAATTTTAGCCTGCGGTGGTCCAGTGCTGATCCACTTTGGTCCGTAACCTGTCCTCATTCTGGTCTGCACCTTCACTTTGGAGTTCATACCCTTTATCCCAGCCCGTGGCCAGGGTTGGTCTTCACACCATTCTAGATAACTATAAAGTGTGGGTTTTGTCATTGTACTGTTTCCCCTTTTCTTCCCACCCCGGGTTTAATGCTTGAATGATATTTCCAAATTATTGCACATTACGTTTCAATGTTATCGTTCTAATAGAAACAAGAAACTATTGATTTTAACATGGTTTCAAACATTTAATTATTTTCCTTAGAGAAAAGAACTTAAACCTCTCAGAGTTTGCAGTTATTTATGAAACGCTAATGTTATCCTACTTCCTATTTTCTTGCTAACTCCCTTGATCCTGGATTGGTAAGTCAAATGGTATAGGTCCTGAATAATTAAATTAAAATTAATTGAGTGTAGGTTTACCTGTTCGATGTGTATATAGTTTTATGGGCCCAGGTGAGTATGGTAAACTGAGCAGGTGAGCCTGCGCTCTATCAGTTTATTTGGTAGCAGAGTAGTGGTTAGGGTTTAGTTAAGCTAGGTATTTAGTTGTAGTTAGCTGGTTAAATTGAATTGCATTGTGTATTTAAATTACATTGTTTTTATGTATTAGCTAAAACTTGTTTGTACCTGTTATATGTTTGTCTTTGGAATCCCCGGGGGCAGAATAACAGGTGGTAAATGGAAGCCACTCTGTAGTTAGGTCACTTGCCTGTGGAAGTAAGTGCATGGTTAGGTAAAACCGGAAGCACTATTTTAGGGACTTTCTGTATAAATGTGTGAATAATTGATAGCAAAGAGTTCGCTAGTGAAACTTTGGCCTTATATCACCTAGAAAGGGTAAGCCCAAGGGAGTAACAGGTTCTCCGATGCTTGCGTGAAAGGTAGACGGAAGGGATCTACTTGTAGTGTAGTGTATGAAGAGTAAACGGAAGGGAGTTACTCGCAGTGAATATAAATCATTATTTTCTTTAAAGTAGTCACTCAGGGACAGTGGCGAATATTTTTACATTGTTAGTTAATGACATGAACATTTAAAGTGAATAGAAATACGTTCTCATATTACCTTGCAAAGGAGGGAGTCGGTTGAGGAGCTGCGCTGACATCACTTAGAGCCGCGCTGGTATTGGTTGAGACAGCGAGTGTGTAGCTGAGGTAATATTGTAAAGGAGGGGTGAGTACAGGAGCGTGAGAACTAGTCTCACGAGGAAAGCCGCGCAATAATTGGTTGGATTTATTTGAGTTCTAATTGTTGATTGGTCATTGAAAATAAGAAACGCATTGCTATTGGGGTTTTTCGTAAACAACCGAGTGTCATCACAAAAGTAAAAACGGCATAAAATATATGTGGCATTTAGATCAAGGATTCATAGGAAATAGACCAGATAGAAAATATCTAGGTTTTGCTAAAGAACAGATGATTAGAGGGAGACCTTATATCATGTGCGGAGATAAAAGAAAAATGTCATTTGTCAAGAAAGTCAAACAATTCTTTATAAAGGATAAACCGATAAAAAACCAGAGAAGGGATTATTATTCCACCACCGAATACGCCCGCCTCATACATGATGGTTGAAAGGGGCTATCACACTTGCGTATGGTTAGAAAACTACATGCATGAATGAATTAGATCCTAGACCTAGATTAACCCAATACGAGGCATTAGAAGAAAGGCAAACAAAGGCTTTTGAGCAAGATAGACCTAGAAGCGACAGAACTTGGAGTAAATTCTATCCCAGATTTCCTAAAGAGACAAGAGATAAACAGATGAAACAATGGAAGCAGTCCATGTTAGTGGAAGGGTTATACCCTGTCCGAGCTTTAGAAGAACAAACAAAGTAAAAGTACAGAGAAAACTAAAAATGTTATGACAAGTGTTGATCCATAAGATGATTACCTAGAGGATTTGCTAATGAAACCCCCCCACCTTATAATGAGGAGCCAAATCAAATTAATCTTAGTGCTCCGTTCTTAAAGCCACCTTTAGTTCTGCAAGTAATACATGAGACATCATTAGAAAAAGTGTTACAGGAAAAGGAACGAGAAGCAATAAATAAACAAAGAAATTAGTTAATACAGAAAATTACACAGTTAAATACAAGCCCTGCAACCTTAACGATTCCAGTGACTATAGGTCCTATTGTTCCTTTATATGGAGATATGTAAACCAGTCCTAGACCTCTTTTTCGAACTAGACCTGTAGTGCAGCCAAGAAAAGAAACATTAACAGTGGATGATCAAGCAAGTGAAGTCAGAAATTTCTCTGATGGATTTACCTGTAAGAGAACAAGTAAATAGTTCACCTAGGAAAACTGCACCTGTACATTCTAGAGAGGTACAAATAGAAACCTCCTCAGGTACGAGAAGTGCTACAGTAGTTACCCCAGAGGAAATTGAAAGATGGTCTCGAGAAATAGAAAAACCAAAATCACAGCCAAAGACATTGGATATTTTTAAATTAAGAGTTGAATTGGAAGAACTGCTTGCTGGAAATGTAGGGTTAGACCGATTAAATGCATTAAATGAAGATGAATTGTTGTTTATATGTCGAAGTATCACTCGAAATACAAAAACATTTCATGAAAAGTTAACGAGTTTGGCAAATGAAATGGGAATTGATATTGGTAAATCTAAATTGTTACAGAAACCATATCAAGCTGAATTTTCTGACAAAGATTTAGAAAATATGAATGTGTCAGGACATAAATTACAGATAAAAGAATTGTCATCACTATTGCAAAAGTGGGGTGATTTAGACAGATGGAAAGCTAGATGGATAAAGAAAAAGGAAGAAGCTCAAGCGAAGAGCACTGTATCTGAATATGTATTGAAAGAATCAGAGAAAGTAGAGAAATTGTGCCCGATGAGAGAAGTGCCAGGAGGAGGTTATGTACATGTTCCATGGTCCCGACAGGATATTCTATCATTTACGAATGATTTCCCAAAACTCAGAGAGAAACCTGTAGAGTGGTACAGGCAGGTCGACAGATTTGTAAAGGTCTCGAAAGTGTTGCTAAAGGATTTGGATGAGTTATTTGACATTGTTGTTCCTGTAGATTTATGGACTGAGTGCAAAATAGCAGTTGATTGGCCTAATTACCCTAGAGATCCAAAAACAGGTGCCCCATCAGATGAAGTGATGAAGAAGTATAATAAAGTAATACTGTACTTAAAAGGAAAGGTACCCCCAAAAGAAACAGATTGGACAAGAATAGACAGAACTACCCAAAATAAGGATGAATCAGTACATGCATACTACGAGTGCCTTCTAAAGGTATTTAAGCAGTACAGTGGCTTGGAAAGCATTGATACAAAAGACATGACACATTTTATTGATCAGTTTGTGTCAGGATTAAAACCAGAAATTTTGCAAATGATTAAAGATCATAAGATCTGTTGGCAGGCTAAACCGATAGATGAAATGTTAAAATATGCAAAATACTGTGGAGATGAGTTAAAAAATAAACGAACGAAATTAGACGAAAAAATAATGTGGGCACAAGTAAAACTAGCGGAGCAACAAGAACTCCAAATGAAAAATATTCAGACCCAAGGAGATGAAAACGGGGGTGCACCTAGGGGAAAGTTTAACCGAGATGAAGCTAAAAAGAAATTTCCTTGTCATGGTGCAGCAAATTGGGGCATTGGAAAAGCGAGTGTAAGGCTGTATTAAATAATAACATGCACACTAACAATTTGAATTCACAGATGCAGAATGAGGTATCAAAAAAACAGCAACAACAGGTAATACAAAACCAGTTACCATTGGCGCCTATGCCAAATCCTGGGAGTCAAACCACATATAGGGGCCGATTATGATGGCGGACGGACCTGAGTCCGTCCGCCACCATAGAGAAGGAGGGACCGTCCGCAGGGGCAGCGGCGGTCCCTCCGTGCAAATTAGGATGTGACCGCCACCCTGGCGGTCACATCCTGTATTTTTATCATTGCGGCGGGTGCTGCTTGAAGCAGCACCCGCCGCAATGATAAAAAAGTAAGTTGTGCATTTGCATGCACAAAGCGGCAGGCACCTCGCGGTGCCTGCCGCTTTGTGCAGGCAAATGCAGGGGGGTACCATAGGTACCCCCCATGTGCACCCCCCACCCCCCCTTCACCCCTGGGGGCCTGCAACGGGCCCCCAAACACAAATTCGTATGCCTTTACACGGCGGAAATGCCGCAGTGTAAAGGCATCTTTCCGCAGTCATCCTAATATGGCTGGCAGTGTCTGATAGACACCGCCAGCCATGTTAATGCTTTTCCGCCGCGGGCGGAATCCGCCCGCTGCGGAAAAGCGGCGGACAGATAGTAAGACCCACCAGCCATCCTAATATGGCGGTGGGTCTTGCAAGGCTCCCCAGTGGATTTCCCGCATCCTCCGGGCCGGCGGTGGCTTCCGCCGGCCCGGTGGATGCGGGAAATCCGCGATCATAATCGGCCCCATAGTGTGGATACGACAAATTGGGTGAGAAATGGTAAAAGGGACACAGTGACACCACAATTTCTGACATATATTTTGATGAATACAGTTTCTGACGGTGCCTGAGAGGGAAGGACGAGGAGTGCGTACTTGGCGCATCCTTGCAGGTACATCAGTCAGGTCCATACATTGAGGGAAAGGTTGAAGGAAATGAAATAAAAGCAGAAGTTGCATTAGAAATAAAACGTCTAGTTGAAGCAGGTATTTTGCAATGTTTCAGTTTATTTTTTTATTATGATAAAGGAACTCCTTGGAGGTCCACATAAAAATCAAAGTATACATACCAAGCAAAGCACATAAAAATTATCTTACCAACACTCCATCAAAGAAAAACAATATGAACAACTTAATACAGATCCAAAAAACATTTAAAAAAACCATATAATTTAAAACAAAACATTTCATTCGGTGGGTTAATCAAGGCCGCCTGCAATGATGAAGCTGAAAGAATGTTGAGTTGAAGGCAAATTGGTCGTAACCATCTACGCCTAAAAGGCATCAGGGCAGGACAAACAAAAATAACATGATTTAAGTCCTGGTCATACATCTGACAAAGATCACAAAGTGCTGAATGACCATACCATCTAGCACACAGATCTTTCAACGGAAGCAGATTTTGTCTTAATAAGTACACTAAGCGACGAACGCCATGAGAGATGTTCCAGTACATATAAGGTTGAGCTTTCCGCAAAATACAGGACTCTATAACAGGAGTACTACCTTTTTTTAACAACCGGGAATCTCTATCCTGACGAAACCCCAGTTCCCATGTGGAAGCTTTCAAAATAATTTTTAATTGATAAGATGATAAAGAAAACAATGTCTCTTCATCCAATTTCAATTGCACCACTGCGAATCTGAAGTTTTTTACAAGTAAAGAGTAGTCATTAAAGTTTCCCAGCAATTCATTTTTTAAAAGCTCTCTTAAGGTATTGGACTCACTTTTTGCTATACCTACTACCCAACGTATAACACTGGCCAAACCTTGTACCCAACTGCTGCGTAATCCCAATTCCTGTCTTAAGGAAACAGTAGAATTTGCTGTGCTAACAGATAGCAAACTACGCAGAATTTTCCCTTCTGCGCAGTTTAAAAAACTCCATTTCTTTAAATCTGTTAACTCTATGGCATATAATAGGGAAGCAGGGACTTTTGCTCTAAAAACATCAAGAAGAATAGAAAAATGCCTTCTCCCTGTTGCTTTGTATAATGATACTAAGCTCTTTCCCTGTGAAATAGCCTTCCGGGAATTATTATCCAAATGTGCTTTGTCACTTAGATTACTTGTGACAATTTTGCCCAAAAAGGTATAAACTTTCACAATTTCTAATTTTTGCTCCCCCACCCTCCAAGGAAAATTAAGAAATTTAGGTTTCTTTTTACCGGAGAAACACATCACTTTACTTTTTGCCGTATTTATCAATAGGTAATGGTTTTTGGCGTATTCAGACAGCGCTTGCAAACGATTATTCAAGCCCTTCGGGGTAAGATCCAAAATCAAGATATCATCTGCATACATAAGGCATGCGATCGGAACTCCACCCAAAGACGGGGCAATACCAGCGCATGCTGAGAGGGCCGCAGGTAAATTAACTGTATAAAGGGAAAACAGCAAAGGAGCCAGCAGGCAACCTTGCTTTAACCCGTTAGAAGTGAAAATTATTTTAGATAAACTCTACACCAGGTATCGGAGTAAAGTGCACGAATTAATTTAATAAGAAAAGGGGGCATACCTAAATCAAATAACTTTCTCCAAAGCAATATTCTATCCACTTTGTCAAAAGCGGTGGAGAAGTCGATAAAGGCGCCGTAAACCTGACCACCACGGACTTTCACATATTTTTCCGTAATAACATGAAGAGCGGTCAGGTTGTCTAAGGTTCCGTGACTTTGTCTAAAGCCTGTTTGTTCAACAGGCAAGATTTTAAACTCAGTTACCCATTGGTTCATTAAAATAAGAACACATTTTGCGAAAACTTTACCAATGGCGTCAAGCAAAGCGATTTGGCGATAATTTTGAGGAAGATTTCTTGCCCCTTTTTTATATAATGGAACAATGATACTTCCTTTCCAGGAGGGGGGGACTATTCCATTCAAAAAGCAAAATTTAAATACAGGAAAGAGAATTTTGCTCCAAAGTTCACTCTGGTGTTTTAAAACAGAGATGGGGATTTTATCAGGACCCATGGCACCAGAGGAACGCATGTTCTTAATAGCAAATTCAATATCCTTTATCGATGGGCAATCAAATATATGGGAGACGTAATTAAATTCCACAGTAGAAGATTGAGAATTATTATTACTGTACAAATTCTCAATATATTGGACCCAAATCCGTTCCTCAATGGCAATAGGGGTGGCGCTAGCTCTGGTCCCACATCCCTTGCCAATTAAAGACCAGAAAGTCTTAGCTCGGCCATTATACGAAGCTTCTCTCAGTTGTATCCAGAGAGAGTCTTCCTTATTACGCTTTAAACGGGCTTTAAGCCTAACTCTTCTTCTTTTTAAAATTAACAACCTTTGCTTGGCTACTTGGGAAAATGATAAATATTGCCCCCTTATTACTTTATTTATTTCTCTGTTTAAAGCCCGCAAAGGACAAGGGACTGTAGAAAGTTTTTTCACAGAGGGTTTCTTTTCCGCTATGGAAATTATCGATTCTAAAAAATTAGCAAAACCTAACAGCTCTCTCCCTTCCCAAAGAGATAAACTCTTGACTGTTTGGTTCAACAGAGCCTCCAAACTTTCAAAAGTGCGGAAATTCCAGAAACATTTCCCAGAATTGGAGTCAAAATTCACCAGGTCCGTATCCATACTCCAAGAATCTACTTTTGGAAGACTGACAGAGACTAAAAGCATCAACGCATTATGGTCACTAAGATTAGACTCTATGACCTTCATATTTTTCAACCGGGAAAATAAGGCGTAATCTGCCATAACATAATCTATAATAGATTTTCCCATGTTTGACTTATGCGTGAAAGCAGCTGGGATGTCAGAAGGGAGCCTCCCATTTACTATTAAACAGTCAACTTTATGTAGACCTTCTAGGACAAGTTTACCTCTTTTGTTGGTTTTAATTTTGACTGGAAACTGGGCCGGAGGTATATTCAAAGACTCCTCCCTGAGAATGTTTCTGAATACATCCAATCCACAGTTGGATATGTTACAATTCAAATCCCCAAACATTAGTACATGAGGAGGTGGAGAAGCATCCATAATTTTAGTTAAAAAGGAGAACAGTGTTTTTAAACTATCATTATAGCAACAATTTGGGGGAATATAGATGTTTATTACTACCAACGATGAATTCGGGGAATCCTCAAATACATCTTTTAAGGTTACTGCCTGGAACAACTTCCCTGGATCGAGATAGTGTGAATAGTTCCATTTTATTCTATTTGTTAATAAACATGCTATTCCTCCCTTTGCATGGCCTCTTCTAGAAGCAATTGCACCGTTTTCCAACACAAAATAATCCTTTTCAAGCGCTAATCTACCTTCCACCCATGTTTCTTGTAAACAGATTATATCTGCCTCATTGGAATCTAAAAAGCCTAATTTCTCCTTATGGTCTTTAAAGCCTGAAGTATTCCACGACATAAGCTTCAACTCTTTGTTAAAAATTTGAATGCAGTTTGTTACAGGAACCAGATGTACTTGCTAAAACTCCAGGTAACCAACTCCACTTAGACTGATCATCATTCACAGTTTGTTTAAGAGGAGGGTTTTTATATAACACTCGCCTTTCATTCCTAGATATGCATATTTTTAAATCCTCCGATCTAGTACTAGAACAATCAGATGAAAGCAAACCTATACTGGGGGAAGATGACAGATTGGCCACAGCATTTTGATTTCTTTTTTCCCCAAAGAAAGGCACAACATCTATACCTCTGATTTGCAATTCCTCCGCCCACTGTAAAATAAGATTAGACACTATTTTTGATTGAAATTTCACCCTTGTAGATCTCCCTATCAAAGAGTTTAAAAGATATACTACATCCAAATCAGATGTTTGAACTAATTTTAAACTCTCAATCTCTTTGAAACAAGTAAGTAAGGCAGATCTATTTAAGATCAAGTCTGTTTCAAATAAGGGAAAAAAATCAAGAAACAAAGTATCCACATGTATTTTTTCTTTAGGAGGTATGGATACAATTAAAGGCACTTCTTGGAAGGGCCTTGCTAAGGGATTAAGGGGGAAGGAAGAAGGATTAACAGAAGGAGAAAGTGCCTTAGAAACATCTTGGAGAGACCTTGCTGAAGGGTTCAAATGGGAAGAGAAAGGATTACAGGATGGAGAAATAGCCTTAAAAAGAAAGGGATTAGTGGAAGAAGTAAGACCTGGTCCTGTACACGCAGGTTCCACCCTAGGGGGAACAATCATATTTTCCTGAGAAACAAAAGAATGCTCAGCCTGAGGGGGAACTTCCGAAATCGGTTCCAAACTTTTTTCAAATAGCAGTTTCCTCTGTCTTTTTTTAGAGATTCTTCGAATAAGTTTTCTCTTTTTTAATCTGTTCTTTTTTTGTTTTGGAGGGAGCAAATTGTCAGCTATTCCCGTATTTACTATACAAATCTCCTCATTTTTTGATTGTACGGAAAATATAGGGAAGAGAGAGGGAGTTTCCGTCTTATGATTGACTGGGGACAAAGAAACTTCCTCTATTTTATCACAATTGGAAGCTACACAATTAGCCCCAGATGAAACTGCTTTAACAATTTTAAGCTCAGTTTTAAGATCAGCTGGAAGTACTGCTGGGTTCATTATTTTTTGACTATCCACAAAGAGAGGAGTTTGGACAGACTCCCGTGCAATTTGAATACCTGGAGCAATTATTTTAGGGATCTCCAACGAAGGAACAAGCGTTGGCTGGCAATCAGACACTGCTCCATTCTTATTTTGCAAAAGAACTTGCAATATTTGAGTTACCGTGTCAAACATACACTCAGAGCCTCCCACAAATTTTTCAAGTAGGCTCAAAATCGAGGATAAAATGGTTTCCAAAGAAAATAATGAGTTAGAGATTAACTTCCCATCATTACTTGGGGACCCCTCAGCTAAATTATTCAAAATAGGACCAGAGCAAGAGGTAAAGTTTAGTTGAGCAAGGGAAAAATCTAATTTATTAGACGGTGTACTACTTAATGGGCCCGCACTTGAAATGGATATAATTTCATTTGAATTTGGGATACTCCTAGATTTCCCCTGACAGGCTAACATCCTGTCCTTGTGTGCTGTTAAATCGATATCAGGTAGAGTAAAATCCCTTTCTAAAATGGGCGGATTAACTGGTAAAACTAACGAAGGACTAGGGTTCACTATAACTTTAGGAATTTCCAAAATAGGCGCTTGAAAAAAAACAGAACTATCAGTTTTCAAAGCCTTATTACCCAATGATTCTGAAGTAGCGTTCGGACTTAATTGCAACTCATGTGACATCAAAGACAAACCCCTTATTAAAGTGGGGCTAGAAGGTATCAAGAAAGATGGACTAGGAGCCACACTCAAGGTAGAAGACACATTAATAACCATATTAACGGACTCCGGAGCGTTCAAATCTGGAGCTTCGCTTAGGGTCTGTGACTCTAACAAATTGTCTTTCCCTTTATCCCATAAATTAAAAAGCTGACACTGGCCTTTAAGTTGCATTGAAGACGTAATTTTGTTGCGTAAAGGGTTAGATTTCGTTTTAGAACCGGATTTCCCTACTAAAACACGGCCAGAACGGAGTTTTTTAGCCGTCATGGGAACAAAATAAGATAAATTTAATCAAGTTCTCTAAAATATACAACAAACCAGTGTATAGAACAACAAAACAAAAATTTAACAAAAACTAAGGGAGGGGGCCCAGCCCAGCCTACTTCAGCCTCTGACGGCCTCAGACGGTCCCGCCCTTGTCCCGGGCTTCTCCCGGCACGCTCCCGCACGCTCCCGCGTTGCGGTACCGAGTGGGAGATATATAGCTGTGCTGAGGTGGGGGAGGAGCCAGCAGGGAGAGCGGGTCAGCTGGTGTAGATGCCGAGGGTAAGGCGCTCCTGGGACAGGTAGTCCTGCGCCTCCCCTCGCTCGCAGCCCTGCTTTTACCACCGCCTCAGAAGCTCAAGCGCCAAAGCTGTGAAGCGCCGTTCAAAAGACCGCTGACGATGCGGGACCCGCGGAGCGGGTTCCGCGAGGCGTAAAGGCTGAAAGCTAAAAGCAAGTCAAAAGCACAACAGCACCAGGAAGAGCGAGTCCTTCACGCTCGCAGTCCAGGACGCCTTCAGCAAGAAAAATAAAATGAGCAACAGGTGAGCAATCCGCCAAAGGAACTGACTCGCTGGCCTTTAGCTGCGCTGAGGTGGGGGAGGAGCCAGCAGGGAGAGCGGGTCAGCTGGTGTAGATGCCGAGGGTAAGGCGCTCCTGGGACAGGTAGTCCTGCGCCTCCCCTTGCTCGCAGCCCTGCTTTTACCACCGCCTCAGAAGCTCAAGCGCCAAAGCTGTGAAGCGCCGTTCAAAAGACCGCTGACGATGCGGGACCCGCGGAGCGGGTTCCGCGAGGCGTAAAGGCTGAAAGCTAAAAGCAAGTCAAAAGCACAACAGCACCAGGAAGAGCGAGTCCTTCACGCTCGCAGTCCAGGACGCCTTCAGCAAGAAAAATAAAATGAGCAACAGGTGAGCAATCCCATATTTTGCAATGAGATAATGAGCAGTCCATGTAGTTCACCCATAATTGGCATAAAGAAACCGAGCAGAAAGTACAGGGTGGTACAAGACCTCCGCAAAATTAATAAAATTGTTGTCCCATGTTGTCCAGTTGTGCCAAACCCTGCTGTAATTTTGTATCAAATGCCGTGGGCAGCAGGCTGGTTTACTGTAATAGATCTGTTCCATGCATTTTTCTCCATACCATTACATCCAGATAGTAAATATCTTTTCTCATTCAAATTTTACAACAATATCTATGCTTGGAATCGTGTCCCTCAGGGATACACAGAAAGCCCGTCAATTTTTGATCAAATTTTGAAAAAGTGCCTTGAATCACTAATATTGCCCGGACAATCAGTCCTGGTGCAGCATATAGACGACCTACTGGTGGCGTCTAAAAATCTAAATGACAATGTTGTTGAATCCATTGCTCTACTGAATTATTTAGGTAAAGGAGAACACAAAGTATCACCTGAGAAACTGCAATTTTGTTCTACATCAGTGAAATATCTGGGGCACCAGATAGATAGAGGTGTCAGAAGGGTTACTTCTGAAAGAATCAGAATAATTCAAAACATGGATCTACCTCAAGCACAGAAAGAAATCAGAATGTTTCTTGGAGTTGTAGGCTACTGCAGGCAATGGATTGTGGGATTTGCAGTCCTAGCAAAACCATTGATACAAATGACAAATAAAAGAGCAAAAGATCCAGTAGAATGGGATGATGAAAGCATGTCATCTTTCCTAAAATTACAAGATTGTCTGTGTACAGCTCCAGCATTAGGGATGCCTGACTATTCAAAAGATTTTGCATTGTTTTGGGATACACAAGACAATTGTGCACTTTAAGTTCTGACTCAGACCCATGGTCTGATGAGACGTCCCGTTGCATATTTTTCTTCTACACTGGATCCAGTGGCAGCTGCATTGCCAGGATGCCTGACAGCAGTAGCAGCAACTTGCATGAGTCTTGACCAAAGTGAGTCCGTTATTATGGGACATCCAGTAACCGTATGTCCCACATGCAGTTGTGAATTTGTTGACCAGAACTAAAACTCAGTACCTAACTCCTAGTTGGCTGTCTAAGTATGAACAAATTCTTGTAAGTGCAGAAAATTTGACTATTGCTAGGTGTAATATTCTGAATCCAGCAACGTTATTGCCTGATTCACAATTTGCAGAAGTCAAAAATGAAGTTGAACATAATTGTATTGATCTTACAGATTACTGTACTAAACCTCGTCCAGATATAAGAGAAGAGCCATTAATAAAGTCAGAACATGAACTATGTGTAGATGGTTCATGCTTGCGACATGAGGAAGGAGGTTTGAGTGCTGCTTACGCTGAATGTACTCTATGGGGTCCAGTTAAAGCATCATATTTACCTGGAATCAAGTCTGCACAAGTAGCTGAATTAATTGCGTTGGCAAAGGCTTGTAAAATTAGAAAGAATTTAAAAGTGACCATTTATACTGATAGCCAGTATGGCTATGGAATTGTGCATGATTTAGGCAAACTCTGGATGCAAAGGGGGTTTCTGACTTCATCAGGTACTCCTATTAAACATGGAAATTATATGAAAGATCTGCTGAAAGCAATCCAATTACCAGAAACAGTGGCTGTGGTCAAGTGTGCTGCTCACCAATCTGGCAATGACAGATTGACAGCAGGGAACCGATATGCTGACCAATTAGCTCAACAGTGCGCCAAAAATAAAATGGCAAAAAAAAAGAAAATTGAAACAAATGGAAACAGCTGCCAACTTATGTTGCTTGCAAGAGTGAAAACATGGAAAGAAGTGAGAGACTTGCAAAATGATGCAGAACAAAAAGAAAAGGAAGAATGGGCAAAAATAGGTTGTCAGAGAAGGGCTGAAGGCGGTGTAATTGTTTACCTTGATGGAAGGCCTGTGTTACCAGACTGTATGCTTGCTCCTATGGCTAGGATGTACCATGGTGATTCTCACCTAGGGCGAGACGCCATGATTAGATTGTTCAGACAAACTTGGTTCAATGCGAAGTTCAGGAATGTAGCTGAGAGTCTTTGCCAATAGGTGCTTAATTTGTCAGCAAATGAATCCTTGGGAAGAAAACTGTAGTGTTACCAGGAAAGATTAGGAAAGCAGAAGGTCCTTTTTATCCGTCTCCAGATTGATTTTATTCAGTTGCCCCCTTGCAGAGGACTGAAGTATGTTCTTGTCTGCCTGTTTTCAAAATGGGTGGAAGCTTACCCTACTCGCAGAAATTATAGCATTACTGTAGCAAAACTACTACTCAGAGAGCTCATCTACGTTTCCGTTTTCCAGTAACAATTGAATCAGACCGAGGAAGTCATTTTAATAATGAAATAATTGGTCTAATATGTGAAGAATTTAAAATTGAGCAAAGGCTGCACTATGCATACTGCCCAGAGGCTTCTGGAGTGGTGGAACAACTGAATGGCACAATCAAGTCAAGATTGGGAAAGATATATGAATCTACTTCATAAGATTGGCCTGATGCTTTACTTCTTGTTCAGATGGGACTCAGAAGCAATCCAGACAGAAACACAGGCTTGAGTCCTCATGAGATACTAATGGGAAGAGCAATGAGGCAGGCATGGGTGCCAGGACACAAGCTGATAAATATATCTGATGACTTAGTACTAGAGTACTGCAAAGAACTGGCTGACCAAGTGCGTTCTATCTCTCACCAGGTTGGAGAAGACGCTGTTGCAAGACAATCAACTCCAGCACATGATCTGGTTCCAGGTGACTGGGTTGAACATACTCGAAAATCTTGCCTCGCTCCGAGGTGGGGAAGGCCACAACAAGAAATATTGGTCACCACTACAGCTGTAAAGTGCAAGGGAATTACCAATTGGATCCATGCAAGTCACACCAAAAGAGTGACTGAACCTGATGTAACTGAAGCTGAAGGTTGTGCAGCTGAAGAGTCCCAGGAAAGTGATTCCGAAGTAGTTGATGATGAACAACCGAGCACCAGTCAGGATGAATGGATTCCAGTGATTGACATTCCTGCAGATGTTGTGAGAACCAGAAGCCAGACCTATTTAGATAGACAGAGTGATAGCGAGGATGAGTCAGGAATAGAAGAACGTACTCAGATTACAGAAATCAAAGCCAATAGTAATTCTGAGGAGGAACAGATAAGGAGAGATCAATATACTCAGACATTCCTGATACCTGTCACAGTTCCAGAGTCTGGGAAGGGACAGATAGGTAATAGTACAAAGGCTCAGGAAGAAGAAAAACAAAAGATCGCGATACCTGAGCAGGATCAGATAGATGTAGTCAAAAGTCAAGTCAAATATAGCTTTATTCGATTGTTAAAAGCAATCATACAAGCATGCATAATTATCAAAATGTCCCATTTCAATTAATTTTACAAAATCACCATCTCATTAAAAAGTCACATAAAAAGAGAATATAAAGAGCAATTCATTGGTGGCAAAATTCCATTAAAGAAATCCTTACTAAAATTAAAGTACACTACATAATCATAGTTTTTCTGCAATATATCACTATTTTCAAAAACACTATGATTGTTGCAACACATTGTTCGTTCTCCAAGTATTGAATACTTAACATGGCCAGACGACATTGGCGCAGGCCCATCTGTCTCAATAGAGGCAGTAAAATGCTGCGCCTAAGGAATCTATAAAATTTACAAAATAGAAGGACGTGCATGGTACTTTGAGTCGACACATCGTCACATGGACAGGGCTGTAAATTATACGACCAGTCATTTACAGTTGGAAAACTAACCAGTCTATGGAAGATTCCAAATCTAAAACGAGATAATAGAAATCTATCATAATTGCCAGGAACATAAACCAGATGAGGTTGAATATTAAAAATAGTTGATAACAGTTGATGTTGCAGGACAGTTGGTTTTAAAACCTATGTTGTTATTCGTATGGTTTCCAAGACAAACAGACCCTCCTTCCTCAAATCTTTTTTTGAAATGGCTGAGATAGTGGAGGGATGTAGAAAGTACTCTGGCTTGTTAATAACTTAGACACATAGCTCAGCCATGGAATCCTCATTACTCCTTCCAATTTTAAGATATCCGACACAATAGCCCTATTCAGCTTGGTTTCTTCTTTGGTCCACAGCCTGTGCCATAGGAGCACGGGCTCAAGCTTGATCAAATCGGATATGTATTGGAGTCCTAATTCTGCATGGCAGTTATAGTTAGGGGTACTCTTAGGATGTATTTCAGAAAAGAGTTTTCAGCTACCTGGATGGGGTTAGAGTCAGCAAAACTCCAAATCCCACTCCCATAGGTAGCTTCAGATACACATTTGGCTTTATAGATCTTAATTAGCTCAACCGGCGGTTTCGTACCTAATTGTTTGGCAAACGTCTTCAGGGCAGCAGTAGAGCGAACCATCACAAGCTTTTTAGCTACTACTGCCTGACCCAAGACTCATTCTGAGTAAATAATATACCTAGGTAAGAAAATTGCTTAGTAATATCAAGCTTCTGTCCTGCAATAAAAATGGCCCTTTTGGTCTTACAAGCCTTGCCACAGCGCATGATGAATGTTTTTGACGTGTTTACCCTTAGCCCCAGATCTTTCATGAAGAAGGCAAAACTATCCACCACGCGCTGAAGTCCCACTTGAGTACGAGACATTAACACAGCATCGTCTGCATACAGAAAAGCCAGGATTGGTCAGCCAGCTACATTTGGGGAATCTAAACTGTTACTACACAAAGCTCCCTCCAAGCCATTTATATACAGATTAAAAAGGAATGGAGCCAGGATACAACCCTGCCTGACTCCACTCCTAATTGGGATTTTGTCCGTACGTTCCCCTTTCACACCATACCAGACGCGAGCTGATGCGTCACTATAAACACTTTTAAGAAATTCAATAATATTTTCATCAACCCCAAGTTGTCCTAGCAACATCCACAATTTGGAATGAACCACACAATCAAATGCGGCGGAGAGGTCAACAAAGGCCAGGAACAAGTTCCCTTTCTTTGCCCTTGTGTACTTCCCGACCAACATTAGAAGATTTAAGCCCTGCTCCACTGTTCCTAGACCAAAGCGAAAACCATATTGTAAATCAGATAAAATAGAGTTGTCATCAGCCCAGACTAAAAGGCGGTCCAAGATTATCCGCCCGTCTATTTTCGTAAAAGAGTCCAACAGGGAGATGGGTCTATAACAACCCGGATCGTGTCTATCCCCCTTTTTATAGATGGGCACAATTATGGACTCCACCCAGGAGGGCAAAAAATTAGTGATACAACTAGCGGCAAGCACCTGGACCAGAACGGGAGCCCATAGAGAAATAATAGCTTTAAAAATATCTATGGGAACTCCGTCCGGCCCCGGAGCCTTACCACCCTGACTTGCGTGGAGTGCTTTTTCAACCTCGTCCAGAGTGAACATCAAATTTCTTGAGGCGGGATAAAGAGTAGGAGAGCAAGGAATAGTTAAAGATACCTCCCCCTCATGAAGCTTTGCAAAGTGTCCAATCCAATCTGCTTCTGGGATTGCTATCTCTATTTTTGGGCAGGCTTCTTCCATTAAAAAGGGGGTTCTAATGATTTTCCAGAAGCCTGCACTATCGTTGTTTTGAGAACCTAGATGCAAGGCTTCCCATGCTTCTGCTTTTAACATGTTCTTCCTATCTTTTACAGTAGATTTATACTCTTTCCTAAGTCTCCTTACCTCCATAACACATCTTGGTTTCTTGTGCAGTTATTTTTTTAAAAGTGCGTAAGCTTGAGTACATTTAGAGTCAAACCATCCTCCTTTTTCTCTATTGTTTTTGCACTGTCTCGTGAGGGAGGTCCTAATTTCATTAGAGGTGGTCAAAAATGATGCAAGGAGAATTTCAAGGGTAGAATCTTCCCCCAAACAAATCGCGAGCTCAGACGTGCATTTGCCGATCACTGTATTAAGTATTTTTGTTTGATCGACCATGGCCCATCGTAACGAGTAACCGTTTGTACTACCAATAGACAGACTTTCTCCTACTCTATCTTTTTCCAAATTACTCCTTGGGAGGGTCTTCATTTGCAACATGATGGCCATACAAAGTGGAAAATGATCGCTTAATGCAATATCTGAGACCTTAAAAGAATATATTCTATCAGCATGATTATTAGTTACAAAAGCATAATCAATAGTACAAGAACAACCCCTCCCATTAAACGTTGATGGTAGGAGGGATGGTAGCTTACAAACTTCATTCACAAATCCCAGGTCAAACTTAGCTAAGTACTTCATTTAACTGTTCACCCAAGGGAGTGTGATTAAAATGTGATTGACATAAGCCTTCTTTCCATGTTGCTCCACATCGATTATCTTCCACTATGCTACATAGAATGCAATTAAAATCTCCCACCAAAAGAATCATCACATCATGCCTCATACTTTTACCTTGTGCGGACAATGCTTTGGTCAGGTTTTTAAGGACATTTGGCACTTCACCCAAGGGAATATTATTGTATAAATTAACCGGGGCAATTGAAGTGTCAGAGTCCAATACAATTATCAAGAACTGAAAATAGATATCTTTAATAGGCTCTATAACCCTTAATATGTTCAACTTATGTGACAAATAAGTACTCAACCCCCCCTTAGCTTTCCCATGCACAACCTCAACAGCCGAAGTATGGAAAGTCTTATACCCATTAAGGTGGACCGGTTCCTTGCTCCAGTTTTCCTGGAGACAAATCAGATCTTGTGACTGGATAAATTCCTGCCAAAGTGGGTTATCAATTTTAGACTTAATTCCAGCAATATTCCAAGAGGTAATATTGCATAGAAGGAGTACAGGTGGGGGTGGAACAAAAGAAGGGGACCCAACACCTACTATTAATGTCCCAGTCCAGTTTGAAAGCACTAAATCCAAGCCAGCTTCCAAAACCTCCATCCCCCCATTACTATCCTCAATCCTGAGATACTAGTATACTGCACCTGCTCCTTCACAGTGTCCCCATGGTTGCAAACAGACCTAGAGTTCATTGCTTCACCAGAAAAGTTGCCAAGATTGTCCTTATCCAGTCAATCATTATTCTGTAGACCACTCAGAATCTCAAAAGGATTTGACGTCGGGACACAGTATCTTCCTCATGTAGGACCCATGTAATTTGTTACTGGGCAATAGGGTCCTAGAAACCTGCCAGGATACGTGGGGCAATAAAAGAAACCAAGTGGAAGAATGTTTATGAACTCAGTGTTAACTACCCCGGTAGAGGCCCTCTCAGTTATATTTCGTACCAATCTTGGTGACTGAAATGTTAGAATTACACAATCTCCGCTCAGAGTTTTACTAGATGTGCCTACCCAACTAACCCTTCTGGCCATTTTAAATTCGGAGAATAGTAAATTATTAGGTCCAAGCCTCGTGGATAAAAAATCGAGCGATTTATTCCTCAATGTCGACCAATGTTCAAAAGCATTGGGGGACAGAGCTGGAACATTAGCTAACACAATCGTATAAGGTGTAGCTTCAGGAGGTAAGTTTAGAATTGCTAAGGATAAGATTGCACTATCCTCTTGAGAAGGCTGATCTCTTCTTATATTACAAGTAGTATTGCTAATATCACTACCCCCCCGAATTGGGTCTGTTAGATCTGCTACTCTTATTCCAATGTTACCCCCTGAGATTTTAAGTTCTGGTCTATTATTAACCTCCCAGCTTTTGTGCTGGACTAGGATGGCCGAATTCAGAGGCGTACCGTTAGGATTTTCCCTTACATTGGCTGATGTTGGATGGGATAATGTCTTGGGCGGTTCTACCTGTATAAATTGATGGTTGTTAATCAGCTTTTCCTCTATAGTAGTTACCTGAGCTGCAATATTGGTCATTTTTAAACAAATAGGTTCGAGGAGTATTGTTAACAAAGTCTCCATTCTTACCCCAAAATTCTCATCAGCTTCTAGATTACCTACACTCGTTGGGGCAGAAAGAGTATCTGTCTTGCCTTTGCCATTATTTCCTTTCAATCCAAGTGGATTTACAGCAACTTCACACTGTTTATGGGAACCCTTCCCTTTAAATTTTTTTACAGGTAGTTCTTCCTTATTTGTGTGCTTTTGCTTACGCCTCGATTTTTGCCCTCTAGTTGTTACATGCGGGCTGGCGTTATTCGACCTTGACAATGATACAGAAATAGGGCTTAAAGGAGAATCACACCACGCCTGCCCTAAAGAATCATCATTTAAAAGCAGAGGCTCAATAGTTGCATTCATTGGCAATAATATAGGTGTCAAGGATAGTCTGGTAGACAGGGGAAGGGGTTCAAGTGACAACCTGTGCTGTATAGGCACAGTTTCATGATTCAAGGCAGTGAATTGGGCACTTGGCAGACCAACAATGGAAGGTGCTAACATTGAATCCTGGGAATTTATCGTACACATAGATACATTCGCAGAAGGCAAGGGAGGGAGCATACCAGTTGAGAGAGAAAGGCGCCTTTCTGTATTTTCAATGGCAGACGCAACTACCCCTATAGTTTTTTGCAGCATTTTGTCTATTGCTGTTAGACTTGGGAGAGGAGTAGTTAAGTTTGCTTTTTGCTTAGTAACTTGGCGAGGCTGCGGAGGGATATTCTCCCCCATGCCCCTAAACATAACAGACCTAAGGGACTAAATTAACAAAAAATCAATATAACGGTTCCAACAAGAAATAGGATAAAATATGCAGCTAAAAATAAAAGAATAAAATATCAATCATTAAAAGAATTAAGTGCTGGAAAAATAGAATCTAAATGTCAGTATGAAAATTGCAGCAGAGTTTCAGTAATTACCGCCGGATAGAAGATACGTCAATTGGGAATCCTTTCGACCAAGGGATACGGCCCGGCTTGGCCACTCCTGGCCCCGGACGGCCACAGACGAACAGCCCTTTGCCCGGGTTTCTCCCGGAACGCTCCTGCGCGCTCCCGCGCAGCAGAGGAAGTAGTTGCTTAAATATTGGCAGCGGTGTGGGCGGTCCTCAAGCCCAGGTGCAGGTGTGGGCGGGCAAGGACTCCTGGGACATTGAGTCCTCCAGGTGATGTGGCGGTGGAAGCAACAAACTCCCCGGTGTCCTCCTTGGTAAGCGCCTTTCCGGGGTATGCCTTGTTGCCCTTAGAGTTCAGCACAAGCTCAGGGATACGCTGCGTGGTGAGGTTTTCTACCGATAACAGAGGTGTGGCCCGTCCTCAAGCCCAGGTGCAGGTGTGGGTGGGCAAAGACTCCTGGGACATCGAGTCCTCCAGGTGATGTGGCGGTGGAAGCAACAAACTGTAGATGTAGAAAAACGTGTTCAGGAAGAAGAAAGCGGACAAAATCAAAGTCAATTACAGCACACTCCTGAACAAGGCCAGATTAGTATCCAGGCAGAAGAAACAGAAATAAGACCTGGACCAAGTCAGATAGAGAGGGATACAGACAACAAAGATGTACAAATTGTGCCACAACTGAACGAGATTAAAAGAGCAATTGAAGAAAATCAAAGCACAGTACCAGCTAAAAGACTCAGAAAGGGAGATAAGTGGCCTGGTTTTGTCAAAAGATTGAAAATTCGTCTTAAAACAATAAATGAAGAACCAGAGAAAGTAAATGAAATATCAACTCAAACTGGGCTTTCCACAGAACAATCAAGAAGGAGGAGTCCACGACAGAAAAGACTGAGGGCCATATGTAGGTAATATACATTTACCGATTCTAGAATACCGAATTTTACTGATTCGGTATTCTAGAATCGGTAAATGCTATGTAGCTAAAAATTCGGTAAGTATTACCGAATCGGTATTTGCCGATTCGGTAATTGCCATTCATTCCTATGGTCCTGGAGGCCCCTAGGAATTAATGGCAATTACCAAATCGGTAAATACCGATTCGGTAAAATGGGGAAACATTCAAGGGTGCCAGGGTGTCACTTTGACACCCTATTGCACCCCTGAATGTTGCTTTAGTGCACATGTGACACACATACATGCCCTAAGGGCATGTATTTCTGCCACATGGCATTGAATAAAAAGCACAAAATTGCTTTTTATAAGATATTCTGTATTTACCACCAACTATTAGTTGGTGGTAAATAACGAATCCTTAAATGTAAAAAGCACTCACTTGAGTGCTCTCTACATTTCAGATTCGGTAATATACCGATTTGGTATTTTAAAGAATCGGTATTTTAAGGAATCGGTAATTTACTAATTCCTTAAATTACCGATTCAGTAAATTACCAAATCTGAAATGTAGCCACCTACATCTGAAAAGCCTAATTCCAGTCGGTAACGGCTGAAATTCGCTAATTTCGGCCGTTACCGACCAGAATTAGGCTTCCTACATCTGGCCCTGAATAATAAGTTCAGAGGCCCTGAATGGACCTATGTCATCCTTGAAGATTTTGAAAATTTAGAACTGAGTGATGAAAATGATGACGAACTAATTGATGATCCAACAGACGAAGAAGTGAGACCAACTTGAAATTTTCACAGGGTAAAATTCTGTGAATAGTCTCAAAAGAGGGGCTAAGTCTCCTTAGTCAGAAAAATGGCTGATCATACTGTTAATGGTAAACCGAAAAGAAACTGCTTAAAAACATGGTCTAGGATATGCACATGTAGTATAGTAATAGTACTCATAGTCTGGTTAGGACTGACGGTAGCTATTCCTTATTTAATGAGTAAAAGTGAGAAGAATAACACTAACATTCATGAGAAAGTAGATGCACCTGAAAAGTTAAATATACATGGAAGAGAAAATAGTTTTAGACTGCAAAGGATGGAATTAAATGATAATGATAATGATAATGATAATGAAATTTATAAAGCGCACGAATACCAAAATGGTGTCTCGGCGCTACAACCATGAACAGACACCCCGCCAGCCCCCCTCACTGAAACAACCAGGTTTTCAAATTTTTTCTGAAGCCCAAAAGAGAGCTAGCCTTCCTAATTTCTGGTGGCAGCAGGTTCCACAGCTTAGAGGTGCCGTGTTGGAAGCTCCGTCCTCCCCAGTGCAGAGCTCGAATCCTTGGCACTGCAAGGAATTTTGCCCCTGAGGAACGGAGAGATCTGCCTGGCAGATACCAAGCAAAAAGCTCCCTCATGAACAGTGGACCCTTCTGTGTCAAGGCTGTAAAAGCCACACAGAGTGCTTTAAATTTGATACACTGCCTCACTGGGAGCCAATGAAGCTTCCGAATCTCTTCTGAAATGGATTTGTGCCGGGGTAGAATCAGCAGTAGACGAGCCGCCGAGTTTTGGACAGCCTGAAGTTTTCTCAGGCACTGCGTTTAGGCGTTCAAATACAGCCCGTTGCAGTAATCCAACTTGGACTGTATCAGGGAGGCGATGACCACTTTCCTAGTTTCCTCCGGAATATAGGGAAGTACCTTCCTAATTTTTTTTATCAGGAAGTGAGAGGCAGACACGATGGCATTGTTTTGAGGAATAAACGTAAGCCTATTGTCTATCAAAATGCCCAGGTTTTTTGTCTTTGCCGTAGGGACGGGCGGGAGGCCCATTTCCACAGGCCACCTGGGCCTACTCCAGGAAGGTTGCAAGTTACCAAAAATCGTCTTCTCAGAATTTAATTTAAGGCAGTGACTGCTCATCCAGGTGTTAATGGCGGCCATGCAGTTGTAAAACTGCACTGCAGGGGAGCTCTGTTTCTTATGGGCTGCAACCACAATCTGCGACTCATCTGCATATGATGTTAATGAGAAGCCGTGGTCCCTGACAAGAGATGCAAGCTTAGTAACATAGACATTGAACAGCAGGGGGCTCAACGAGCTGCCCTGCGGAACCCCACATGGCAGCACATAGGAATCCGAGTTGAACCCGTCAAGTGACACCGTTGATCTCCTCTCCTGCAAAAAGGAGGCCAGCAAGGCCAGCGCCATGCCATCCACCAAGAGTTTTTAATCGGCGAGTCAGGAGAGTATGATCAAAGGTGTCAAATGCGGCGGAAAGATCAAGTAATATTAATGCCGCTGTACCACCACCATCCATGACTGCTCTAATTTCTTCGGTCACCTTGATGAGAGCTGTCTCGGTACTATGTTCCTTACGGAAGCCAAAATGAGAGTGGTCCAACAGCCCATTGTCATCAATGAACTGGGACAGTTGGATGTTCATGATCTTGTCCACAATTTTAGCTGGAAGAGGAAGGCGCGCAATGGGGCGATAGTTTGAAGTCATGGAAGCATCTAAGGAGGGTTTTTTAAGAAGCGGGAGAATGGAAGTCTCCTTCCAAATAGTGGGAAATCTTCCTGAGGAAAACATCTTATTAAAAATGTCTGTCAACACAGGACTCACCAGGTCTGCCAGCTCTATCAAAAAACCTGACAAGCAGGGATCCAAAGGAGAGCCCGATTTGGAGGCCAGAATGTAGTGACTCACTGTGTCAATTGACACAGGGGAAAACTCTAGAAATCTGCTCGTATCTGCAGTTATCGCCTGTGTATTAGAAGCCGGCTGAGCACTTGAGCCGTCTTTTAAATTACGGACGATGTCCAATACTTTGATTTTAAAATTGGACACCATGTCATCCACAAATTGTTGACTGCCCAATTTATTCAGAGCCTTGGGGACTGTTAATTTGTTTATAACTGAAAATAGCTCTTTAGAAGAGTGTTTAGCTGAGTCAATCTGGGCTTTAAAGTATTTACTTTTCTCTGCAATTACTAATGCTTTATAGGACCTAAGTGAAGTCCTATAACTCTGTTTATCGGAGTCATGATAGTTCAAACGCCTACACCGTTCCACAGGGCAGCACTTCTGTTTCTCCTTGCGAAGGAGTTCCGAGAACCAGGGAGCGGATGGTGCCGCTCGGTTGCTGGAAATACGCTTAGTAGGAACCGCTATGCTAATGGCGTCGGATAACCAGTTATTATAGCTATTAACTGCGTTGTCCACATTAGCTGAGATTAAAGGAACGGAACAAGCCAGTTTGGTTCGAAGGGCAGTTTTGTCCACTTTACTCCAGGCTTTACAAGGGGCTGCTTGAGACTTGGGTATATGGTCCTGTTGACCAATGCTTATGGGAAGGGTGAATCTAATAAGTGAATGATCGGACCAAGGAAGAGGAAACCCTTTACCAACTTTGAATCCGGAACAAGAAGAGAAGTTCCCGTCCAGCTTGTGCCCCGCTTCATGGGTGGGGACACCAATCAATTGGGACAACCCCGTGGCACCCAGAGTGTCCAAGAGCACCGCAGTATCTTTGTTTTCATGATCTTCTAAATAAAAATTGAAATCACCCAGAATGGTGATTTCTCTATTAACTAACACTGATTCAAGAAGTTCATCAAGAATGTTCAAAATACAGCTTTGGCTCCAGGCGGACGATACACCAAATGCCTTTAAATGAAAAGTTGGCACTAAGTTTGGCGGTGAAGTGTAATGCTTCACAGCCGGAAAGCTGAACCAGATGAACCGTGACAGTATAGCAGTTTTTATATATAATTGCTACTCCACCTCCTCTCCTACCCGAGGGCCTATCCAGTTTAACAAAGCTGTACCCAACTGGGGAGGCAGTACTATAATCAGGGTCAGACGCCGTGTCCACCCAAGTTTTGGTTATAAAGAGCATGTCCAGGTCCATGTTTTCAATAACTTGGGCTATTTCATACCTATGCTTCCCCAGAGAACGAGCGTTGACGAGCCCTCCATGCATTATAAACTCAGGACGATGATTGCCTGCATAGCTCGTGTTAGCGGTAGAAAAGGCAAAACCACAGCCCCCACATCTACTATGGGCATTAAGAGGACATACCTCACATCCCTCCTTTAGGTGATTTAAGGCGAGAAGTTCGCTCCTAGAGTACAAAGGCCGAATTTAAAAAAAACTGGCAGCATCCCGTGCGCTCGGCGCGGGCCAGGCGCAGACGGGCGCAGACGGGCTTGCCTTAGGTGCGCCTTCGGCGACCCACGGCGCACCCGCTGTGCGTCCGGTGCATGGGTGGCTAAATACCTTCCTTCCGGCGCACGATTAGACCGCGTCCTGCCGGAAGTAGGGTTTGGGTGGAAAGTAGCGTCAACCGCCCTCCGCACAAACGGCACAGCAGCCGCGGCGGACCAGGGTCGGTTCCGAAAGTCAGAGCAGCAAAGGAAGAATGCTCACAAATGCCCTCAGATAACAGTGCTAATTCATCAAATTCCCCGCTATTGCTATGAAAGTGCTGAGAGCCCCCCGAGTGCCACAATATTAAAAATGCACAGTTTAAGATATATACATTCAATTTAAAAACGTTAGAGCATAAGAAGGGTAACAAATGAGGATTGCCGCACCAGCAGGGCTATTCACAGTCCGCTGTGTGTCCGGTGAAGCCTGCCTAAATACCTTCCTTCCGGCAGACGACTAGACCGCGTCCTGCCGGAAGTAGGGTTTGGTTGGAAAGTAGCATCAACCGCCCTCCGCACGAACGGCACAGCAGCCGCGGCGGACGAAGGTCGGTTCCGAAAGTTAGAGCAGCAAAGGAGGAATGCTCACAAATGCCCTCAGATAACAGTGCTAATTCATCAAAATCCCCGCTATTGCTATGAAAGTGGTGAGAGCCCCCCGAGTGACACAATATTAAAAATGCACAGTTTAAGATATATACATTCAATTTAAAAACGTTAGCGCATAAGAAGGGTAACAAATGAGGATTGCGGCGCCAGCAGGGCTATTCACAGTCCGCTGCGCGTCCGGTGAAGCCTGCCTAAATACCTTCCTTCCGGCGGATGACTAGACCGCGTCCTGCCGGAAGTAGGGTTTGGGTGGAAAGTAGCGTCAACCGCCCTCCGCACAAACGGCACAGTAGCCGCGGCGGACCAGGGTCGGTTCCGAAAGTCAGAGCAGCAAAGGAGGAATGCTCACAAATGCCCTCAGATAACAGTGCTAATTCATCAAATTCCCCGCTATTGCTATGAAAGTGCTGAGAGCCCCCCGAATGACACAACGTTAAAAATGCACAGTTTAAGATATATACATTCAATTTAAAAATGTTAGAGCATAAGAAGGGTAACAAATGAGGATTGCGGCTCCAGCAGGGATATTCACAGTCAGAATTAGAAGCATCAGATGAAGAAGGATTGCATTATAATAGAATTAGAAATAGAACACACTTGAACGTATTTGCAAATCTGTTAGTACATTATGTAGAAGCAATGGAAATAAGTGATTGCTATGTTTGTATGAAGTTGCCTACATCAGTAGCTGAGGGTGTTACTTACCACCATTTGCCTCTGACCTATGGTATTTCATGTAGTATTTTAGCTAGTTTATTTTTATAAAAAAGGACCTTAACAATATTATTATTATAACTTAGACAGGATTTTCTCTGAACTTCCTATACATAGTAACCTGAATCCTGTACATACCAAAAGGTGACATAACTCGTTGTATGGGTGAATACAATAAGGTACAAGGAATATAGCTGAAACGTAAAAGAACAATTTAACATGTGTTTTACATGAAAAAGAAAAAATATTTTTGAACTTAGTTGAGAAAAAGGAGAGAAGATTTCCAGAGAAAGGCTACTGAACAAAATCGAAAAAATTCCTAAATGGGCAGAAAATAAAGAGTACACTTTGAATGGCAAAACTCATGCTGCTATGTTGCTGGACTTTGAAAAGAAAGGGAAACTCTGTCTCTACAGGGAGAGAACTAGATATTATAACAATATATTCATTGGTTCTAGTGAATGTGAACACAAATATAAAGTAATTGGGGGTTGGGGTTTCAAAGATGGAACTGAACCAGTATTTCCTGGAATTTATTACGTATGTGGGAACAAAGCATGCTACAAATTGCCTGATCATTGGTATGGGAGTTGCTATTTTGGAATAGTATTCCCAAAGGTATATCATGTAAACAAAATCACTGGAAGCAATGAAGAAACTAATGCGTACTAAAAGAGCTAGATTTGCAGAAATTGTAGGTGATATATTTAGTGCATTGATACCTTCAGTGGGAGTGGTTCTGAATACTGAAATAATTTACAAATTGTCAACAGTGGTGGATCGTTTATCGACTGACACGGCTGAAGGATTCTTAATGATCAATACTGAATTGGTTGAAATAAGGTCAAAAGTTTTACAAAATCGACTTGCTCTTGATACATTGTTGCCAAAAGAGGGCAGAGTCTGCAGGATGTTGAAAGCGCAACATTGTTGCACTTACATACCTGACAAAAGTGTAGAAATTAAGGGGTATGTAAGTAATATTACACATTTAGAAAAATAACTCAAACCACTGGAGGTTGACAGTGCATGGAAGAGACTTACCTATGGTCTCTCCTCTATAGGCAGTTGGTTTTCTAACGTAGGAAAAAGTCTTGTAGGCAGAATACTGATGCCAATGGTGGGAATAGCCCTACTGATTTTAGGGATAATAATGTGTTGCAAATGTTGCAAACATAAAATGACATACAGTAAACAAGAAAGGAAAGAAAATAATTATTAATGAAATTGAGTTAGAGGAGTTGAATGGACATTTGTACAAGAAAGTGAAAAACTTTCACATGAATAGTGAAAATAAACCTAACAGAAAGTTTAAAGAAATTGAGTCGGGTGAAATGTGATAGTTGGCATCTGTTTCATTAATTGGTGATGATATAAAATATCATCAAAGAGGGATTGATGGAGCAAGGTTGCAGAGGTAAAGCGACTTGCTTGGATTAAGACCTCTCAAAATAATATTAATGTAAAAACTAACGTGTTTCGTCAAATTAATATTGCATTACACGACATTTCTAGTATCCAGGGGAAGCTCGTCAAGGTGCTTTTACTAACTGTAATCCGCTTGCATTAAAATGGCTGCTGCTACGCAGGATTTTCTACTGAGCATGCGCCTGTCACACTCACGTGACATGATGTATTACTTCGCTTGGTGGGAAATTTTTGCTTCTGCGCACTAGAACTAAGATGGCTGTTCTGTGTCTTAACGTGCAAGAAGCTTGCATTGCTGCTTTTGCTAAGCTGTTTGTTCTACCTAATCCTTAATGCAATAGTTTAAATAAAATAATGGGAATAGAATAGAGATAAGTGGTATTCAGTACATTCATTTATTCTGTGCTTCAAAAACTGTTTATCTTCTATTTTTGCAAGTATCACATTTGGGCCTGAAATGTACTTCTGAACTTCATCTTTGGAGGAACTGCGCCTGCGCAAAGAAACTCAAGCTATTGAAGCCATGGCATTGAACCAATGCCAACATCAGACATGAACTGTGAAAACTATGAGAACATGACCCCCTAACCCTGCCAGAGGAAGCTGAATTGTACAATTTGTTAAAACATTGTATGTTATTGATACATTCACTGCCGGGTGGCTTAAAAGTGCATGGGAAGATAAAGTTATGGGAGTGAACATAATTTGAATACTGAATGACAGTTACCTCATATTAATATTGTGTGATGACCTCTCCCTGTCTTTTGACCAATACAATTGTGGGATTTATACATTTGCAACATTGGAGGGTGGTACACTGACCTGGAAAATAGTATAACTAGGGTAGGCTTAGCTAGTTAGATTGTACGACTTGTCTGAATAGCTGACCTGTCACTGACCCATAGCACTCAATAGGTGATCGAGAGCAGAGGTGCTGGCGGAGCACTCTGTCAGAAGATTCGATAACCCAATCGGGGTTCTGGAAAGGAGTTTGATAACCCATTCGGGGTTCGACTGTTAGCTGCAGAGAGGGTTTACAATGCTGGCATTCTGAACTTTAGCTGTGGTGCCAATTTTAGCCCGTGGTGGTCCAGTCCTGATTCAATTCGGTCCGTAACCTGTCCTGATTCTGGTCTGCACCTTTTCTTTTTCTCGCTGGCACCTGCACTTTGGGGTACCTATCCTTTATCCCAGCCTGTGGCCAGGGTTGGTCTTCACACCATTCTCGGTAACTATAAAGTGTGGATTTTGTCATTGTACTGTTTCCCCTTTTCTACCCACCCCGTGTTTAATGCTTGAATGATATTTCCAAGTTATTGCACATTACTTTTCAATTTTGTCAGTCTAATAGAAACAAGAAATTATTGATTTTATTATGGTTTCAAACATTTAAGAATTTTCCTTAGATAAAATAACTAAAACCTTTCTGAGTTTGTGGTTATTTATGAAATGCTAATATCATTCTACTACCTATTTTCTTGCTAACTCCCTTGATCCTCTAAGACTTTAGGTATTGCTGTATTGGATTGGTAAGTCAAATTGTATAGGTCCTGAATGATTAAATTAAAATTGATTGATTGTAGGTTTACCTGTTCAATGTGTATATAGTTTTATGGGCCCAGGTGAGTATGGTAAATCAGTGGGTCATGGCCTGTGGATTAACTTATCTTTATTTATTTACCTAATCTGGTGAGAGGGGTGTGAATGTGGACATCCTCTGTAAGCCAACTTTAGCCTCAGGATCTCATCCAACATAAGATTGTGACATATTTATTTTTTAAATTATTCTGGGGAAAAGGTCTGCATGTGGCTCCCCTCCCATAGCCAACCTTTTGCCCCGAGGAGCCAATCACTGGGGCCCGATGCAAGTGCCAGTGTACTACATACTCCAACCACAGAAGGATTTAAGAGAGCCTGGTCTTGGGCTGCTCTCGAGCCATACCCTTGTCTTGGGACCTGGTGTGCAAGGCTGCAGCCTTCCTTGCATGGACCGCGGCTTGGAGACAGAGAATACTGACTCCCAGGTCTGCACAAAAGAATGATGGCCGTTTGGGGAGCCAGTAATGTCACTGTGGCTTTGTGGCTTCACCCTCAGCACCTGATATATGAAGATGGCTGCAAATGCCCTAGGTGAAACTGAAAACCACCCGAACAATAAAAAGAAAACCAATAGGCATAAACAGAGAGCCAATATAGTAAACACAGTGTATGGGCCTTTTCATAAAATATTCCCTGCTTGCCAGCCCTGAAGTGCCCAATTATGTCCCACGAGGCACAATTAAAATATCCCCTTGGATTCTGTGGTGCACCAAAACAGGAGGGGAAACCACCAATAGCTAAAATGGTGTGTTAGAGGGAGCTGTAAGAGTGCAAAAGCTACCCACAAATAATTTATCATAATTACCTTGAGTCACCAGAGTTCTTGACTTTTTCACCTCCAGGGGGAAGGTTTTTAATAATTCTAAAGTCCTCTGATATCAAGCTCTTTGTTAGCTGGCAAAGTGCAATGGACCCCTTGTGGATGTTCTCATGGCTTCACTATGTGGCCTGAGAATTGTAAAAGGAAGAGCCTGACACATGTTGTGGTTATTTTAAATGTAAATGCTTTATTGAAAATGTTGTTGTCAAACAAGAGAGTGTTTATATGCAAGATGAATGTATCTATAATAAGGTTGTCGATTACCTTGGCTTTCAATTATGAATCATAGCATTTGGATATAGTTTTAATAACGTTGTTACCATCTTATAAAGTTAATAGGCATGCCTTAGATATCTCAATATGGTGACCAGCAGGTCTGCCTTATTTAACATGGCACCCCTGTAAGTTGTGATGTTATATCTGGTTTAGTTGGGGAGGGGGGACTGTTATTAGAGCTATCGTGCCCCACTATGGGTCAAATATGATTAGAGGGTGTCTCCAAAGGTATACATATGTAGATTTTTATAGCATTTAGTAGGGCATGTGTGTATTAGAAATGCACAAGACAGAGCACTGACAGGGAAATTCTTTATTGATTGTTACTGATGTGTGCCGGCCAACTATGATTGCTAGCTAACACCACCTACCCTGAATAGGCCATGGACTGCTCAGCTGTGCTATCCTGAGAGTGTGAAGAAAGAAAGAAAGAAAGAAAAAAATATTTAATAAAGCGCACTGTGGCCAAGCGGCTTCCTGGCGCTGGGGACTTAGACCACAAGTCACAGAGGAGGCCCATGGTATTTAGCAGGAGAACGCCTGAGAGAACAAGAAGGTTTTTAAGGCTTTACGAAAATGGGAGTAGATGGGCATAGAGCGTATGGACAGGGGGAGGCAGTTCCGGAAACGGGGGGCCAAAACAGAAATGGTACCACCTGCTCTGGACTTGCGAAAGCGGGGGACATGAAGAAGAGAGAGAGTGGAGGAGCGAAGAGTGCGGGTAGGGGCGTGAGAAGAAATGAGGGAACTGATAAACAAAGGGCAGAGCGGGCCTGAGCCCGGAAAACTAGGCAGCCCAATTTGAAGAGGGATCTCTGGAGGACAGGGAGCCAGTGAAGGGACTTGAGTGCCGGAGTGATGTGAAAGGTTTTAGGAAGATGAAGAATGAGATGGGCAGCCTGATTCTGAATTGCCTGTAGACGACGTGTTTCGTAGGCTGGAATGCCCACGTACAGGCCATTTCCATAATCAAGGCGGGAAGTGATAAAAGCCATAATAATAATTTTGAGGGCATCAAAAGAAAAAAAACGGGAAATTTTTCGAATAAGACGAAGAGATAGAAAGCATGAAGAAACGACAGAACTGATTTGTGCATGCATAGAAAGATCCTGACTGACCCTAATGCCCAAGGTGCGAACTGAAGCGACAGGTACAGGGGGAGTACCAAAGGTGAGGGGCCAAAAAGTGGAAGACCAGTGGTTGGAGGAGCCGCCCGTCAAAACCAGCTCCGTTTTGTCTGGATTGAGTTTCAAATGATTGAAACTCATCCACTCAGATATGAAAACCAAGGTAGAGCAAAACTTAGGAAGGGAGTCAGAAGAAGAAGAAAGATCAAAGACGAGCTGGAGGTCATCTGCGTAATTGTACACAGAGACCCCCATATCGAGAAGAGACGAGATGAGAGGGTGAATATAAAGATTAAAGAGAAGAGGGGAAAGGGAACAACCTTGGGGAACCCCACAAGAAACCGGGCGAAGAGGGGCAGAAAAGCCAGAGAGGTGGACTGCTTGAGACCGTCCCTTGAGGAAGGACGCAAGCCAGGAAAGAGCAGAACCCCGGATGCCCGCTGAGCCAACACGGCCGAGAAGGATGTAGTGGTCGACCGTGGCAAACGCAGCGGACAAATCGAGGAGGACCAAGGCCTGAGGGAGATTGGAGTCGGCTTTCCCCTTCAGCTCATCTAGCACTGCAAGGACCACCGACTCCGTAGAGTGGCCCGGGCGGAAGCCCGCTTGGTGAGAGGCCAAGAGATGATTCTCCTCGATATAGGTGGACAGACAAGATGTTACATGACTTTCGAGGATCTTGCCCAAGTAGGGAAGGAGAGAGATGGGCCTGAAATTAGAAGGGAGTGATGGCTCCAGATCGGGTTTTTTAAGAATAGGTAAGACAATAGCTGATTTAAAAGAAGCAGGAACTAGGCCCTGGGTGAGGGAAGCATTAAGAAAAGAAAGAGGGGGAGCTGGGCAGCTAGAGAAAAGTGTTCTAAGGATACGTGCAGGGGCACAATCCGCCGGAGATCCAAACTTAACTTTAGTAAGTAGGGCAAGGAATGAGTCCAAGGAAATAGGCGAGAAATGGTCTAAGAAAGAAGAGGGCAAAGAAACAACAGAAGGCGGACCGGGCAAAGGTACAGTAGGAATGTTAGATTTAATCTTAACGATCTTGTCGATTAAATAGTCGTTAAGTGAAGAGCAAAGGATCTGGGACGGGACAAGGTTAGGGCTGGCGCGATCAGAGGTGGCTAAGTTGTGAACTAAAGAAAAAATCTCCTTCGATTTGTTGGCAGAAAGGGCGACTTTCTCGGAGAAATATTTGGTTTTGGCCGAGAGAATCGCTCTTTTATATTCATGTAAAAGACGTTTGTATTTGGCCCAAAGAGTGGGACAATATTTACGTCTCCAATGACGCTCCGATCGTCTAAGATCTAACTTGAGGACTTTTAGCTCAGTATTGAACCATTTATGGGCGTCATGGGGGCAAATGATCTTAACCTTCCTAAGCGGAGCACCCTGGTCACAGGAAGAGGATAGCCAGGTTCTGACTACCTCAGCCTGAGAGTCAAGGGAAAGATCGGAGAGATCAGGAGTGGAAGAAGCTAGGGCGAGCGAAAGAGAGTTCAGATCGACCCGGTTCCAGCTGCGGGCGAGAATATTTTTAGGTAGAGGGAGTTTGTCAGTGGAGCCCAGGTGAATGGAGAAGGATACAATAGAGTGTTCTGACCAGGTGCAGGGAAGAATAGTGGGGGAAAGGACCATACAACGCGATGACCAAATTTGGTCCAGTATGTGACCCTGGTCGTGTGTAGGGGCAGAGACGTGAGGTGAAAAATTAAGACAGTGGAGAGTGGCCGAGAAATCTTTGGAGGACAAGTCCTCCTTAGGATCGCCTGGCCAGAAATTAAAGTCACCTAAAAGGAGGACCGAAGACTTGTTAACCACAAGCGTGGCTAGGAGTTCCTGGAGAATGGGTACGAACAAGGGCATGTTTTGAGGAGGACGATACATAAGAACAACCGTGAGGGGGGCTGAGAGGTTAAGTGAGCGGGCCACCAGGTAGTCCACATTGGGTATGGGGGAATGAGAAAGGAGTTGAAATTACAAACTGGAGCGAACAATCATAGCCACACCCCCCCCAACCTTGCCATCAGGACGGTCCGCCCGGAGGATGTAGTATGAGTCAGGGAGAATGGCTAAAATATCAGGAAGAGAATCAGTTGAAAACCAGGTTTCCGTGAGGAATAAAAAATCTGGAGATTCCATGTTCAGGAGATTGAATAGGTCCGCCTGGTGCTTTCCTGCTGAGAGAGGAACCATCGGACACGGGTGGGGACATAAATTCCAAGAGAATCAAGGCAATGTACCACCGGAAAGGGGAGAGGTGGAGGAGTATTAGCAGAATAAGAGAGTAACAGGGCAGACGAATAGACCAACAAAGGACCAGGATCACTGGCCCCAGGTCCCGGGCCGTCGCAGACGGGCTTAACTTCGGCGCGCCTTCGTCGCGCCCACTGTCCTCGTCCGCTGCGCGGCCGGGGATATGATGTCATAATGTAAGAGGAGGAAGGGGCGTGGCGGGGGGAATCGGCCAGAACACTAGCCCGTCGACCCCAGAGCGCCCAAGATGGCAACCAGCCTCGCCCGTCCCCACTCCAGCAAGCCGAGAGGTAGAGGAGGGGGGCAATCAGCGGGAGGCGCTCCGGAGGGCAGAGACAGGTAGGAAGTTTTAAAAACAAGCAGCGAGTGCCGATTCAAGTCCAGGCACCGGCAAATTAAAATTGGTCCAAACGTTGCTCCCAGGGCAGCACCAAGAGAGATAAGTGCAGCGTCCAGGTGCACAGATGGAAATGAGCGCAGGCGTAGCTCCCGGCAGGCGCCTCAGGAGGAATGAGCAGCAAAGTCAGAAATGCTACAATGGGCTGTTTGCAAATTGCTAGAAAGAGGAAGCTTTAAAAATCCACCCTGCAATATTTACAAATAACTGTTGAGTAGATAAAATGGGCCTGATGGTATTAGAAGGCTTGAGGAACACAGAATTAATAATTGCTAATGGGAGATTAGGAAATCACATTCCAACTAAAGCTACAGATAAATCATCCACTGGTGAGTCTATCATTGATTACTCAATTATGTCAGCTGATATTTTTTATAGGTTGTCGTATATGGGAAGTTCAAGAAAACTCTCTTAGCGATTATAGGTTAATTTGCTGTAACATCAATGGTAGAATATAATGGAATACCAAATCTTCGTCAAAGGTAAATGAGACATTGATAATCTTAATAGGAGATCATCAGCAAACAATAATAGGAGCTACGCAGCATACTCTGTCAGACTCACTGATATCACATGATAGTTGTATGAATACATTGCTCTCTACATGTAAAGTAACTCGTCTTACAAAACAACAGAGACCAAACTGTAACCACGTAATACCTCTAAATAGGGAAATGAATAGATTAGTTAGTACTCAATTTCAGAATTCCTCTCTCGATCAAAGTAGATACATCAATTTACTGAAGAGAAAAAGATCAAGGAAAAAATGTCTCCTAAGATAAGAAAAGGAAGACTACAACTGGGTCCAGCTAGAAGAGGTGGCCTCAAGGAATGCTGCTAAAAGATATTGGGAATTTATCTCAGATAATACTGGTACTAGGATAAAATCCCTTCCAACTGCCATTAAAGAGGAATACTGGAAAAGTTATCTTATAGATCTAAGTCAGCCAACCTTAACTCAGCTTGCTCATCTTCTTCTATAAACATATTGCCTCGATTGCTTGAACCTAACGTCTCTCCCTCTCATTAAGAGAATGAGAGCATCTGGAGCAGAGGGCCCATATGAAATAACTATGACTATAAAATAAAAGATCCTTTTCTATCGGCTACTTATCTTTTGCCTCTCTTTGACTCTTGCTACAAGCAGGGGAAGACTCTCTTCTCCTCTTCCAGTGGCATTTTAATACAACATTTGGTAAAAGGGTCTAGTCACCTCCCGAGTAACTACAGTCAAATAGCTCTACTAGATGCGGTAGGGAAAATATTTGCACATTTCTTTTCAGTTTACCTCACTGACTGGGTAGTAGAGGGGAAACTTCCCCCTACTGAGCAAGCAGGATTTAGAAAAATGATTGAGGAGAAGTACACTTCAATCCAAGGGTCAAATATATATGTAGCATTTATGGATTTTTCAACGGCCTTTGAAAAAAACATGGGTGTGCCTTCCCCCCTTCTATCACTAATAATTGCCCTACATTCACATACATCTTCCCAAGTGCTTCTGGGAGGAGATCAAAGACTATATGCTGTAATACCAACACAAAATGGCTTGAAGCAAGGCTGTTTATTAGCTGCTCTTTTCACTTTATGTAGCCAACCTTCCTAAATGCTATGCTCCCCAGGAGGGTGATGCTCCAAAGATAGATAGTCATCCTTTCCCTTATATGATGCATGCAGGTGATATTGTCATTATGGATTTCAGTCCCATTGGGCTAAATAAGGAATAAATGTCACTTTAGGAGTATACAACAGTACATTATCTGACAATATAAATGTCTCAAAGAGTATGATACTGATCTTAAAAAATAGAAATTGCAGAAGAAATATTACATTTGATTGGAGAATTGGCTTTGAGAAACTTGAGAGTGTAGATTCTTATCTTTGTTTGGGGCAGTTATTAGCTGGTAATACAAACGATAATTCTCACATTGATCCCTGCTCTTCTAAAGCTGAATCTCACGCAAATGGGTGAAGTGTATTTTATGCAATGGGCCAAAGACATTTCTTGCACTTTATATCTGTTTTTAAAGAAAAAAGTGCCTCCAACACTACTATACAGTATAGAATCCATCCAAATAAGAACATTGAGATAAGATGTCAGGCCAAATTCTGTGCAAACTTTGTAATTTTAATTCTACAGTTCCAACTCCAGCTACTTAGGTCTAGTTTGTCCAAGGATTAGTCAGAGTGATTCGATGAAGCCACCAGTTGAAGAATAGTGAGTCAAACACAATGCAGGTTTTTTTTAACCTGATAATTTTGAACATAACCAGCAAAATGAACAAGACTTTAGTCTTGCACTGAACCATTTAAAAATACATGAGGAGCTAGGGATTTCTCTTCCGTTGTCGGAACTTAAAAATGTATTTATAAGTACAAGTCGTAACATAAGTTTCAAGAGTGATCTTAAGTACTGTATTCCCTATCCTAGAGCACCCCCCAGCGCAATGCATTGTAATGGTTTGCGTTGTAAAAGTTGCATCGTAAAGGCACTGCGTGGTAAAAGTTGCGTTGTAAAGGATGTTTCCCATGGTCCTCGCCGTTTGATGATTTTATTCCACATGAATTTAGTCCTCCTAAATGATCTAACAGCAAATTGGTCCACACCAATGATAACAGGAAAATATTGTAGTTTGTGTAATTTGGGCACTCAAGACCTTAACCATGCTCTATTTGACTGCCAATTTTTGTTGCCACTCTGTCTTTGGTTGCTTCAGCCAATGTTCATACAGAATAATATTAAAACCATAACAGCAGCTTGTGAGTTTGTCTTTAACCCAAAGAACCCCAAGAACCCAAAGGACAAAATAATATACACAAACATATTACGGTTTTTTAAAGTGTTTTTGATTCTGTTTTAACTGCTCAGTGTATAACCCCATGATAGAAGGGAGAATATAGACCTGCTCCTGCTATAAATCCTGAGGCTATTATGTTTTGTCTATAGCATAACAATTGAAGTGTAAATTTAATTTGATTTATTTTATGTGGCAAAGGCTTTGAATATATAATTGTAATGTTATAATCTGTGTATAATAAAGTTGAACATTGTGTATTCTATACACTTTTTGCTGCTAAAGGGGAGTGAACCTTTTTAAATTTTGTAGTCTTAAGTATTGATTTATGATCTGTATGCTCGTTCACAATTTTTGCCCAAAGAAATAGTTCTAGCAGGCGGTTAACCCTGTGGTAATACGAAGATTTGGTCACATATATTGCCAACTCAATTTTTCCTTGAAAGGATTTTGCACCTAAATTTTGCTACTATGACGTCTGGCCCATCTGTTTGAATTGTAATCTTTTATGAATTGTCCACACATGGAAGTTTAGAATACCAATTAACGTATATACTTGTAAGGATTTATTTGATGCAAAAACGGTTTTAAATATATAAATGCAATGTTTTATTTGTATACAATTGAAACCATCATTTTGTTTAATCTGTTTTATATTTTACTGTGGACCTTATTAGAGATCCAAATCTTAATAAAACAATTGAATTGAATTGTGGACTTATTACTTGTAATAGGATCTTACTTTCTGCTAAAAAAACAAATAAATTCAATGAAAAATAACAGTTGAAAGTGAAGTTATCGTTATTTATAGAAAAAAGACATTAACTTCAAGAAAGTAGATATTCAATGAATATAGCAAAGAATACAGGAATTTTACAGTTAGGGGACAAAATCAGTCCTAATGTTATGTTTTAAACTAAAGAATTTGCCACATGTAATCCAGTGAGCTAACTACAACTTGTGCCCCTGACATGTACAACTTATGACCTAATGTATTACATCACTCATGAAATGTTCAAGGATATTATTGACAACATCACTCATGAAATCTCAAATGACATCATTGAGGTGGAGTTCTTCAGAAAGATTGCGTTCAAGGCTTTTCTCAAAGACACTTCAAGCATTAAAGAGGCCACAACACATACAGCCTTGAAGAAGAAGTCCTTCTTTGATCCATCACAAACTCCATACTACCCGAAGTAATAGCATTTGAGCAGGTGGTAACGAAAGACATAGAAGCACTAAATGCAAATGAAAAGCACCATCACAATCTCGCCACTAGTGAACGAAATTTACTAGCAAAGCTAAGATCCTGGGATGACATAGTGATACAATTAGGGAACAGTAGTACAACAAACCAACAGACACAAATAGACTACTTCATTTGGACAGTGCACAAGCAAGAGCTCATAGGAATAATTTAACCGTCGGACAATTCCTGTGCATAAAATGGAACTGCTATGATTTGAAGGAGTTTAAAAGAAAAGCTAAAATAATGATGGCCGAATTAAAAGAAAACATCTTCCCTGAACGTCAAAGTTGTGTGACAACAGAGATTTGCTCCACCAGCCCATGTTTTGTAATAGTACATGCCAGTTAGGCTAAAGATCAGAACTGACTGTATGCTTGCCTACATTAAGTTTGTCTATACCTTTTAAGTTTGCAGTGAAGCATTACATGTCTGTTATACAGTGCAACCTACATCACCACTGATGGAGCAAGGTTGCATATGTAAAACGACTTGCTTGTAATCAATCCTCTCTAATAACCCGTAAGGTACTAATCAACATGTTTTGTCCTATTAATATTGTATTACATGACATCTAGATGAAGATTGCATATGAGCTTTTACTAATGATAATCCGCTTGCACTAAAATGGCCGCTGCTACGCGGGTTTTCGTATTGCGCATGCGTCTGTCACACTCATGTGACATAGAGGGAATCTTTTGCTTCTGCGCACTAGAACTAAGATTGCTGCTTTATGTCCTCACATGCAAGAAGCTTGCACAGCTGCTTATGCTAAGCAGTTCGTCCTGCCTAATTTATAACGCAATAGTTAAAATAAAATAATGGGAATAGAATAGAGATAAGTGGTATACAATGCACTCATTTATTTCGTGTTCTCAAACTGTTTATTTTCTATTCTTACATGTAAATCAATTTGGGCCTGACGCCTATTACTGAACTCCATCTTGGAGAAACTGCGACTGCACATAAATCAAAAAGTCCATGAAGCAGAATGACCTTTGAAATGCTGCCAAAGAGCCAACTTGCTAGAAGATGCATGTGGGAACCTTAACTCTTGATCCTACGGAGGAAGCAGAATTCTCAAATGGACTAAAATGTAATCAATATTGGAACATTCATTGCTGGGTGGAATAAAACATACATGGGAAAATAAATGTAATGGGCGGGAAAGCAAATATTAATATTCACCGTAAAAGTTTAATTTTGGTATGGTGTGATGACCTCTCCTCATCCTTTTGTCCAATCAAAATTGGGGATCCTTACACTTGCAACATTGGGGGGTGGTACACTGCCCTGGAAGATGGTATAACTAGAGTAGGCTTAGTTAGTTAATTCGTCCGACTTGTCCGAATAGCTGACCTGTCACTGACCCAACGCACTCAATAGGTGATCGTGAGCAGAGGTGTAGGCGGAGCACTCTGTCAGAAGATTCGATAACCCAATCGGGATTCGGGAGTAAGGGTGTTGGCGGGGCACTCTGTTGGAGAATTCAATAAACCAATCGGGATTCTGGCTGTTAGCTGCAGAGATGGAGTAATGCAGGCGTTGCAACTTTAACTGCGGGTGCCGGTCTTAACCTTAACCTTTGGTGGTCCTTTCCTGATCCAATTTGGCTTTACCTGTCCTAATTCTGATCTGCACCGCTCTGTTATTGGTTGAGGCCGCGGGCATGTAGCTGAGGTAATAATTGTAAAGGAGGGGTGAGTACAGGAGCGTAAGGTCTAGTCTCAAGGGAATAGCCGCGCAATTATGGGTTGAATTTATTTGAATTCCAGAATTTGATTGGTCACTGAAAAATAGGAGACTGGCTGATATTGGAAGTATTTTAGAAACAATTGAGAATTATCGTAAAAATTAGAATTTTCAAATTATATGTTGCACTTAGATCCAGGATTTATAGGAAATCGACCTGATAGAAAACACCTGGGTTTTGCAAAAGAACAGATGATAAGAGGAAGACCTTATATCATGTACGGAGGTGAAAGAAAAATGTCATTTGTCAAGAAAATTTAAAATGTCTTTAAAAAAGGATAAACCAATTAAAACTAGAGAAGGAATTATTATGCCACCACAAAATACGCCCACATTATACATGATGTTTGAAAGGGGCTATCACACATGTGTATGGTTAGAGAATTGGTTGGAATACACTAAAGATGACAGAGTTTTAGCATTCCCAGAACATGGTACCTTTAATGGCAGAATTTGGTATAATTTGAGAAATCGCATGAATGAGTTAAATCCCAGACCTAGACTAACGCAGTATGAGGCACTAAAAGAATGGGAGATTGAAGCTTTTGAGCGAGATAGACCCAGAAGTGACAGAAGTCTGAGCAAGTTTTATTCTAAGTTTCCGAGTAAAACTAGAGATAAGCAAATGAAACAATGGAGACAGTCCATGGTAGTGGAAGGGTTGTATCCAGTATTCACTCAAGAAAATACGTCAAGGAAATAAAAGTATAGACAAAACGAGGGAGTAGATGCTTAGCGATAATCCAGTAGATGATTATTTGGAGGATTTATTAAAGAAAAATCCACCACCGTATAATGAGGAGCCAAGCACAAGTAACCCTAGTGCTCCATTCTTGAAACCGCCTTTGATTCCGCAAGTAATACACAAGACCTCATTAGAAAAAGTATTACAAGAACAAGAAAGAGAAGCATTGAATAAACAAAGAAGTGAGTTAATTCAGAAAATTTCCCAATTGAATACAATTCCTGAAGCCCTAACAATTCCGGTAACTATTGGCCCAGTTGTTTCTTTGTATGGAGATAAGCAGGCTAATCCTAAAACTTCCATTCTGACTACACCTGTAGTTCAGCCAAGAAAAGAACCTTTAATAAATGATGATCAAGCAAGTGAATGTGAATCAGTTATTTCACTTATGGATAAGAGAGGCAGAAAGAAGTTCAGTCAGGAAGAGTACTCCTGGAAGTTCTAGAGAAGTACAGATGGAGACACCCTCAGGTACTATAAATGCTACAGTAGTTACCCCAGAAGAAATAGAGAGATGGACACGAGAAATAGAAAAACCAAAGTCACAGCCAAAGGTATTGGACGTATTCAAATTAAGAGTCAAATTAGAAGAAATGGTGGCTGGAAATGTGTGATTAGACCAATTAAATACATACAGGGAAGATGAATTATTATTCATATGTAAAAGTATTACTATAAATACAAGAGTGTGGGCGCAAGTAAAATTAATTTCAATTGAAGTTCCTATTGCTCTGCTAATTTTACTTGTGCCCACAACTTCAATTGAAAGCCACTGGTATTAGAGGGCAAGATGGCCGCCAGCAGACTGTAGGGGAGAGTCGCACCTTCCCCTCTCCTAGATGATGCTTGTTGTCCCAACCCTGACCCGTGTCTAAACCCGATGGTTGATGGTAGATTGGAATTGAGAAGGAAGGAATAAACACTTTGTAATGCTGGGGTTGCTGGTTATGTGGAGAAACCTCATCTACGCATCATATTCAGTTGGTGAGAACCAGATAACCAAGAGTATAAGGAGAAGTCTGACTCTGACCCAAAACACTACTTTATTGCTTGAGGGCACCGCAAGATATCTTCGCTCCGGGTGGGGCAAGTTGATGCAAGTCATGGCCCCTAAAACTACAGAGATCGCCAAGGCAGCAAAGGCAATACCAAGATGATCGAAATAAGCGGGGCGAAGACAATGACGATATTTCCAGTGACCCCGGAACCCTGGCGATTAACTCAAGGACAAAGATGAAGGCGAAAGCTCAGTTGCGCAGAGAAGCAGCGAGGGAGCTACGGGCTCAAAAACTAAAAGATAAGGAAACAGAGCAGGAAAAAAAGAAGACAGGCAACAGTAAAAAGGACAAGGAGCAAACGGATCCATCAGCGAGAGAGACAGCTCTTCGCCAACCCACCATAATGGAGTCTTTTTCACCCCTCCCGCCTTCGGTCTCAGATCCGTCTCTGACCTCGGGTGCCGTATATTCGGCAAGGACACCGGAGCAGATGCTGGAGCATATACAGATCCACCTTCAACCTCCGCAGGTAGATAATAACGCAGGGCTTACAGAGGCAGCAGACCCCGGAGACTTTTCAAACAAGTCACATCAACAGGGTGGGACTGCAAGTGACGTGCTGCCGCCCACAACGCAGCATGCAGAGTCGATTCCGGAGAAAGAGAAAATGATAGACGGAGCAGACTCAGGGCTTGACCCTGCCTGTGCGGCTGGGCTGGGCGCAAGCCTGAGAAGGGCTGACTCACACGTTACGGACACGGCGAGGGAGACACCGAGGGAGGGGAATAAAGAACTCCCTACTCATTTACAGGTATGTGCACCAAATATGAGTGAGATGCCAGGACTTGAAGTGCTAAGCGCCCGGCAGCAACTGAAAGATCATTTCGGTGGTGGTGGGATTGGCAAGAATAACGAGATAAACATCGACACAAGGAGTGCAGCAAGTAATGATGTAACAGCACAGCTGGCTGAAAAGAACTTTTGCGCTGGGGGTGAAGCTATAACATCGCCAGCAGAACAGGAAGGGAGCATAGTGACTGGTGTTGGCGCTGGCACTGCGTTGCTACCACAACTAAATACTGAAGGATCTGCCAATGATATTGCCACTATAGGCAATGGGCAGGCTCAAGCTCAGAATACTAACTTGAGTTTAGTATGTAGTACAGGAGAAGCGAAAATCCCTATACTAGTTATGGCTTCACCTAGCGATGATTGCTTCTTTACTGGTAATGATGAAGGTGATGTAGAAGCAGATGAGGGAGAGGAGGAGGGATCTGACACTGACACAGACTTGGCTACCACTGAAGGCTCTGATACAGACTCAGAAATCTCCTCACCCCCTCCTGAGAGCCGTAACGAGGATTCAAATCGAGAATCGTCTGAAGCAGACCAAGAGACTGTGCAGAGAGGGCGAGTGAGGAAGGCAGATAAGTTTAAAACTAAGACTAGAGTGCGCAGTAGAGTTAAGAACCTTCGAAGCTCTCCTCGACTATCAACTGCCAAAAAACTTGACTGGGACTATTCAGCCTCCTCACAGTTATATCAAGATGGAATTAGCAGTCAACAGCATCATAATTCAGAAGCAGGAGGGAGGAGCGACAACCCTAACTCTAACTTTAACTCTAACTCGAATTTTGAGCTACTATTTACCACTTTAAAGCAAATCCAGGGCGAGGCATGGGCCGAAAGCCGAAGAGCAAAGGATGCTAACAAAAAAATGCAGGGTATATTGCAAAAGATGAACAAACTATACACAGAGGTGGTTACTAGAGTCACAGAGGTGGAGGAGAGGACAGGAAAGCTTGAAGACGATGTGGTAAAGCTACAGGAGACTAAGCAGAAACAAGATCAGACTTCTTCAGACGTGCTCTGGAAATTAGAACATTTCGAAAATAGACAGAGACGTAACAACATAAGACTACTTGGGGTGGAGGAAGGGAAGGAGGGGGAAGATATACGGGCATTTGTGGTTGATCTATTGAAAGGGGCATTTCCGGGAAATGAACCGATGGGATTGGGAAAGTGAGGTGCAGCGAGCCCATAGATTCCCTATGACACAGAAAAGGGGTAACACGCCTAGTAAATCACGTGCAATTATGGTTTATGTAGGTAATTTTGTGTTATGAGAGGAGATGATGAGTAAGGCGAAACCGCAATCCAGACGAACATATAAAGATATATCTTTCTTCGCACGACCTGATTTCTGCCACACTACGGTTGAGAGGAGGTGGCGCATGAGGCAGTTGATAACACCTTTTCAGAATATAGGTTGTGAGACTTATTTAATGTTCGCTGCACGTCTCAAAGTAATCCTTGATGGACATGTAAGAGTTTTCTATTCTGAAATTATGGCTCAAGAGTACCTCACCTCCCTCAGAGAGAATAGGGAGCAGAATAGACAAGCGGTTGCAGTCAGGGAGGTGCCTCGGAAGAGGTAGTGAAACTAAATAACATTTATTGTTAAGTATTGGAATATTGGAAGTATGATATAAAATACTTAAAAAAAAAAAAGAGGGGGGGAAAGACTGCCAGAGTTTCGTTGGTGTACGATATTTCCATTCTTCTCACAATAGGGTTTAGGGGTCAGGGATTGGGAAAAGGGGACTCAAGAAGATGAGGTTAAGATGGGAGAGGGGGGGAGATGTGACGACCCAGGGGTCTCGGCTGTCAGATATAGGTCCGCTGGACCTATTTGCCAGTATGGGGGGTGGGCGTTCAGGGGGGGATGTCTGGGGAGGGGGGTAGGGTGGTAGAAATGGGCAATGTACAGGGCACAGAACACAGAGTATAGCACAGAGTATAGCACAGCGAAAAAACAGGTGAACATATATTGGTTAAGAGACAGCGGTACTATATATCAAATTAGAATAAAGGTGGATATCTCAGAGACAAAATGGTTCCTAATTACTTGTATGGGTTTATCAGAAAGGAAAAATAGTAAAAAACTTAATGGACACTAGATTTGTAACATGGAATGTCTGTGGGTTGAATGACTATCAGAAGAGACAAAGAATCTCAATTGCCTTAAGACAAATGAATGCAGATTTTATATACTTGCAAGAAACACATATCATGGCTTCACAGTTGGAACAGCTGGTGTTCCATGTAATAGTATACTCTCGGCAAGGTACCAAAACTAGAGGAGTAGCTATACTGTCAAGGAATAAGAATGTATTGGTAAGAAAGAAATTGGAAGATCAATGGGGGAGGTGGGCATTGGCTGAATATATGATTAATGGGGAGTGGACTACACTGGGGGTCGTATATGGTTCAACAGAAGATGATCCAGAGACTCTACAGTTTTTAGATACGGAACTTGCTGTGTGGGTCCCTCGCATTATTTTGGCCGGGGATTTCAATATTAATGGGGCGGACGGTTTAGGGGTAGACTCTTTTGGGAGATATCTAGGTAGGAATAAAAGAGTATATCAGGCATTGTCTAACCTATTAATGAATAATGTTTTGACAGATGTGTGGGGGAAAACTAGATCAGATAAAAAAGGATTTACTTATTATTCAGCTCCACAACGAATCTGTGTAAGGCTGGATTACTTCTTTGTCTCAAATGTATTACTTACTAATCTAAAGATAGATAGACTTACACGAATCCTTAGTGATCACAACCCACTTATTTTATCATTAAAAGCAACTGTAGGAATGAGAAATGAAAGAATGTGGACTTTTGAAAGGGGTCTCCTACAGGATGATAAGTATATACAACACATGTCAAAGTGGATGAAAGACTTTTTTGAATTTAATAGAGGAAGTGCACCTGTAGGAATGGTTTGGGATGCCTTTAAGGCAGGTGTTCAGGGAGAGACCCTTAGTTTTAGCACATTTAAACGGAGACAGGAGCGACATAGGACCAGTGAATTAGTTAGGGCAGCCCTAGATGCTGAGGAGGAGTTGCATCAAGCTGTATTTACAGGTGTAGCAGTGGAACAAGCACTTATTAATGTGATGAAAGCAAAAAGTGATGCAGAAGAAGAAATTGCGAATAAGGCAGCTGAGAATTTTACGATTAAAAGGGAGCGATGTCACGAGTTTAGTGAGAAAGTGGGACGTATTTTAGCTGTACGCACTAGACAAATAGCAGCGTCAGGAGTGATAAGAGAGATCAGGGATACAACCGGTGGACTACACACGGATTCGGAGGAAATCCGAGAGGTGTTTAGGAGATTTTATGAGGTGCTATATGATAATCAGCAGCCTACTGACCCTAGGGAGTTAATTGAGTATCTACAGGGAATCCCAACGGAAAAACTTAGAGAGGAGGATGCAGAGGGATTAGAAGAACCTTTGGAGTCAGCTGAGATTAAAACATCTATATTAAATCTCCCTTCAGGGAAAGCTGCTGGCCCTGATCAGCTTCCTAGGGAATTCTATAATTCATTCTGGGACATACTAGGAGATGATTTGGTTAAAACAATACAGGCAGCCCAAATAGGGGAATCTATCCCAGGCTCATGGGGAGGAGCTGACATTGTGTTAATCTTAAAAAAGGGAAAGCCTGCCTCTGACCCCGGATCGTATAGGCCGATTACATTAATGAACACTGATACCAAAATCTACTCTAAGGCACTGGCAACAAGACTTGCTAAAATAATAGGAAATCATGTAAGTAATAATCAACATGGATTTATCCCTGGAAGGGGTACAACACATCATATACGTAAGGTTATTACTCTGCTCGATGTCACTGAAGTCACAGGAGACCCGATGGCGGTCATGTTGTTAGATGCCGAAAAGGCTTTTGATCGGGTCTCCTGGTACTATTTGTGGCATGTTTTAATGAGGGCAGGTATTAAAGAGGGATATACTAAAGCACTTCGAGCTTTATACACTGACCCAGTTGCCTCTATAAGAGTTAATGCAGGTTCTACTCGGCAATTTAGGATTAAATGGGGGACGAGGCAGGGGTGCCCATGCTCCCCACTCCTTTTTGCAATGTCTATGGACCCATTAATTCGCAGGATAGAGATGTGCGACAGAATTACACCCTTGTCCACTCATTTGGGGGAATGCAAGATTCTTGCATATGCCGATGATGTGGCAGTAATTACATCAAATCCCACGGAGGCTATCGGGCAGATGGAGATCGAGGCCCGGAGGTTCGGACGTATCTCTGGATACGCTCTAAATACATCTAAGACGCAAATAATTAAAAATTCTCATACATATTGTAACGATATCCGAGTTGTTCAAGCAGGGGTGTACCTTGGAGTGAATATCACTGCTGATCTTGATATGTTAGTGAAAAAAAATATTGCCCCAATAATCACTAAAGTAAGGAAGGAACTAGATAGACTTGATAATTTACACCTCTCAATTGTTGGTCGAACAAATATTGTTAAAATGCTGGTTCGCCCAACATTTTTGTACATATTTAGAGCTGTTCCACTAACTTTTAAAAACAGGTGGTTTAATATCTGTGAACATATGATTAACCGGTTTATCTGGGCTAAGGGGAAAACAAGGAGAGCGCTCAGGTATATGGCACTTCCACGAGAAAAGGGAGGATGGGCGCTACCGGATATAAAGCTATATTACTGGGCATCAGCATTACAATATATGGTGGGTTTGCTGGGAGGTGCAGAGGCAGAAGGGCAGGATGAATTTGGTACATTAGCTATCTATGGATTAGCTATGGGACCGGAGGCAGAAAATTTACTTTTGAAATACACAGACGCAAGCTATTTCAAAAGGACAAGATTTAAGACTATCCTAGCAGCTTACAACATTTGGAAAGCATTCGCCAAGAGGTTTGGTATAGGGAAGTATAACGCATATACAAGAATCGATGGTAACCCTACTCTTCCTAGTGAGGTTTTCTCTGACGCAGTCTTTAAAGAGTGGGGGAGGAAAGGAATTCGGAAACTGGGCGATATTCTAAACCCACAAGGTATGATGCAATTTTCAGAGCTACAGGCAAGTTATGGCTTAGAGACTAGACAGTTCTTTAAATATCTCCAAGTGAGAAGTTTTATTAATAAAAAAAGGGTGGTGCTGCAGGATTTGCGAATAACTCTATAATGGAGGTTATACAAACTGGCATAAATTGTATGATTAAGAGGTTTTATTCAGAACTGTTAAACTTGAAGAAGGATGACTTGGAGAAATGGGTGGATAAATGGGCAACTGGCTTAGATATAGGCCGAGACCAGTTTTCTTTATCATTAGATATGGGTAAGAAATTACTGTGCACAGCCTCATGACAGTCTCAGCACTATAAAACGTTGTACCATTTGTATTATACACCAGCCAAACTTGCCCAATGGGGAGCGACATCAGGTACCAGATGTTTTAGATGTGATAATTCAGAGGCTGATTTAGAACATATTTTTGCATTATGTCCTCGCTTAGAGACAACAAAGAAAGATATAGAGAATTTCTTAAACAACGCATTAGGATTAGAAATTGTATTAACCTCATCAATAATACTACTAGGAGTTGTAGCAGAGGGGCGGACACGGGCGGAAGCTTTATATTTTTGGCAATGGCAGTTTTGAGATTATGTATAGCCTCGGCATGGCTTGATCCCCTCCCCCCGACGTGCCATCAGTGGTTAGCTAAATTACTGTCAATTTATAAGTTAGAAATTGCTATATATGCTAGGAAGGGGAAGAAGGGAAGAATGTTGGGCGTACAAATCTGGGATCCGATTACACGATGGAAAGAAGGGAATGTTAGTTAATAGATACCTTGCTGCTTTGTTGCTCTTCTTTTCTTTTCTTCTTTTACATACCTTTTTTTCTCTTCTCTCTCCCTTCTCTGTTTTCTTTCATCACTGTTTTCTCTGTGCCTCTGCACTTATTTATAGCTTGATGAGTATATTTTTTTGGTTAGTAGGATTGAATTTAAGATTGTAATTTCAAGAAGATGGCTCTCCGTATGAAATAATCACTGCTATAAATGTATTATGTATAACTTTACTGTATTTGTGCTCTGTACATTTTATAAAAAAAAGGGGGAAAACTCAATAAAAAGTGTTAAAAAATAAGAAAGGAACTTCAATTGAGCCAAATGAACAATAACCAGACTCAAGGTGATGGTAATGGGGGTAAGCCAAGGGGAAAATTCAATAGAGAGGAAGCCAAAAAGAAGTATACTTGTCACGGGTGCGGCAAGTTGGGGCACTGGAAGAACGAGTGTAAGGCTATGCAAAACAGTAATGTGCAAACTAATGATTTGAATCCACAGACGCAGAATGAGGTGCCACGGAAGCAACAACAGCAGGTAATACAAAACCAGTTACCCCTTGCACCTATGCCAAATTTTAGGAGCAAAGCACACCAGAGTGTGGATACCAAATTGGGAGTGAAGTGAGAAGAGAGGCACAGCAACATCAGAATTTCTTTTTTTATATGTTTTTCAGTGAGGACACATACTGACGGTGCCTGAGAGGGGAGTGCGTAGTTAACGCATCCTTGCCGGTAGATCAGTCAGGTCCATACATTGAAGGAACGGTTGAAGGAAATTATGTCACCTTTCTATTGTGCACTGCTGGTACCCGTTCCACTGTGAGAACAGCAGACGTTCCAAACCTACCCCTCTCGGAAGAAGCGATCCAAGTAGTGGACCTTACTAATAAATAAATTAGTACCCCAGTCACAGATCCAATAGAAGTTAAATAGGCAATTTTAAAGAAATGCACAGATTTGATGTGTGTGATGCAAGTCCAGTGAACCTGTTAGGCAGAGACTTGTTGTGCAAAATGAATTGCACCATCTTTTGCACCCCAAGTGGTGTTGAAATTCAAACCCCAGACAAAGACGTAATCTAAAAATTAATGTTAGCAAAACAGGAAACAGAGAATAAAAAGTTAACTGTAGAAGACCTACCAGAAGAATGACAGTATACGGTAAATCTCAATGTGTGGGATTTCAAAGGAAAAGATGTAGAATTAATGACAAATGTCGATCCGATAAAAGTGACAATAAAAGAAGGTGCAGTCTACCCAAATATTCGACAATATAAAATGAGCCCAGAAATAAAAGCAGGAGTTGCAGCATAAATAAAGCGCCTGGTAGAAACAGGTATTTTACAAGAAATAATGAGCAGTCCATGTAATTCGCCCATAATTGGCATAAAGAAACTGAGCGGAAAGTATAGGGTCGTACAACACAACTAAAAAATTAATACGATTGTTGTCCGTTGCTGTCCAGTTGTGCCAAATCCTGCAGTGATTCTGTATCAGATACCGTGGGAAGCTGGATGGTTTACCGTAATAGATTTGTGTCACGCATTTTTCTCGATTCCATTGCACCCAGATAGCAAATTTATTTTTTCTTTTGAATTTGACAGTCATGTGTACATCTGGAACCGCGTTCCTCAGGGGTATACAGTGAGACCATCGATTTTTAATCAGATTTTGAACAAGTGCCTTGAGTCTTTGGTGCTGCCTGGACAGTCAGTCCTGGTCCAGTATATAGATGACCTATTGGTGGCGTCTAAAACTCGAAATGACTGTGTTGTTGATACCATTGCCTTGCTGAATCATTTAGGTGAAGGAGGGCATAAACTGTCACCTCAGAAATTACAATTTTGCACCACGTCAATGAAATATCTGGGGCACCAGATAAAAAGAGGGGTCAGAAGAGTCACCTCACAAAGAATCAGAATAATCAAAAACATGAATCTACCTCAAACTCAGAAAGAGATCAGAATGTTTCTTGGAGTTGTAAGTTACTGCAGGTGGTGGATTGTGGGAATTGCAGTCCTAGCAAACCAATTGATACAAATGACAAAGAAGAGAGCAAGAGACCCAGTAGAATGGTATGACGAAAGCATGACTGCTTTCTTGAAATTACGAGAATGTTTGTGTACAGCTCCAGCATTAGGGATGCCTGACTATTCAAAAGATGTTGTGCTATTTTGTGATACACAAGATAATTGTGCACTTTCAGTTCTGACCCAAACTCACGGTCTGATGAGATGTCCTGTGGCACATTTTTCTTCCACACTGGACCCAGTGGCATCTGCATTACCAGGGTGCCTGAAAGCAGTAGCTGCAACCTGCATGAGCCTTGCGCAAAGTCTCATGGGATATCCATGCTGCACATGCAGTGGTGATTTTGTTAACAAGAACCAAGACTCAGTACCTAACTCCTAGTCGGCTGACTAAGTATGAGTGAATCATTGTAGGTGCAGGAAACGTTACCATTGCCAGGGGTAATATTCTGAACCCAGCAACACTGCTACCTGATTCACACTTTGCAGAAGTGAAGGGAGGAGTCGAACATGATTGTATCAACCTGACTGAATATAGTACAAAGCCACGTCCAGACATAAGAGAAGAGCCATTAATAAATTTCGAATATGAGCTATTTGTAGATGGCTTATGCATGAGACATGAGGAAGGAGGTTTGAGTGCTGCCTATGCAGTGTGTACTTTGGGGGGTCCAATTGAAGCATCCTATTTACCTGGAGTCAAGTCTGCACAAGTGGCCGAATTGGTTGCAATAACAAAAGCTTGCAAATTTGGAAAAAATTGGAAAGTACCCATTTACACTGATAGCCAATATGGTTACGGGGTTGTGCACGACTTTGGCCAGCTCTGGATGCAAAGGGAGTTTCTGACTTCTTCATGTACTCCTATTAAAGATGGTCATTATGTAAAAGATTTGCTTGAAGCAATCCAATTGCCAAATGAAGTGGCTGTGGTCAAATGTGCTGCTCACCAATCTGGAAATGACAAAGTGACAGCTGGTAACTGATATGCTGACCAGTTAGTCCAACATTGTGCAAAATTTAAAATGGCTGTGAACAAGAAAATTGAAGCGGTGGAAACAGCTGCCAACTTATGTTGCTTGATGGTGTGGGAACGTGGGAAGAAGTGAGATATTTGCAAAACTAAGCAGAACTAAAGGAAAGGGAAGATTGGAGAAAAATAGGTTGTCAGAGAAGGGATGAAGATGGTGTCATTGTTTACCTTGATGGTAGGCCTGTGTTACCAGACTGTATGCTTGCTCCTATGGCTAGGATGTACCACATAGACTCTCATTTGGGAAGAGATGCCATGATACATTTGTTCAGACAGTCATGGTTCAATGCAAAATTCAGGAACATAGCAGAAGCACTTTCCCATAGGTGTTTAATTTGTCAACAAATAAATCCTGGGAAGAAAACTGTAGTGTTACCAGGAAAGATTGGAAAGGCAGAGGGTCTCTTCATACGATTACAGATTGATTTCATTCAGTTACCCCCTTGTCGAGGACTAAAATACATTCTTGTCATTGTCTGCCTATTTTCAAAATGGGTGGAAGCTTACCCCACACGTAGGAATGATAGCATCACTGTAGCCAAACTCCTACTCAGAGAACTCATACCTAAGTTCGGTTTTCCAGTAACGATTGAATCAGACCGAGGCTGTCATTTTAATAATGAAAAATTTGGCCTAATCTGGCCTAATCTGCAAAGCATTCAACATTAAGCAAAAGCTATACTGTGCATACCGCCCAGAGGCTTCTGGAGTGGTGGAACAACTGAATGGCACAATCATGTCAAGATTGGGAAAAATGTATGAATCTACCCGATTAGAGTGGCCAGATGCTTTACCTCTTGTTCTGATGGGACTCGAAGTATTCCAGACTGAAACACAGGTTTGAGTCCTCATGAAATACTGATGGGAAGAGAAATGAGGCAAGCATGGGTGCCAGGACACAAGCTGATAAATATATCTAATGATTTATTACTTGAGTACTGCTAAGAACTGGCTGACCAAGTGCGTTCTATCTCTCACCAGGTTGGGGAAGACGCTGTCGCCAGACAAGCAACTCCAGCACATGACCTGAACCCAGGTGATTGGGTAGTGTTAAAGAAACACACTCGAAAATCTTGCCTTGCATCAAGGTGGGGAAGGCCACGTTAAGTAATCTTGGTTACCACCACAGCTGTAAAGTGCGAAGGAGTTCCACACTGGATTCATGCCAGTCACACGAAGAGAGTGACTGAACCTGATGAAACTGAAGCTGAAGGTTGTACAGCTGAGGGGTCTTAAGATATCGATCATGAAGTAGCTGAAGAGGAACAACCGAGCACCAGTCTAGACAGTCGGAGTGATAGTGAGGACGAGATAGGTCTAGAAGAATGTACTCATTTCACAGAAATCCAAGCCAGTAGTAATTCTGAGGAGGACCAGATAAGGAAAGATCAGAATACTCAGACAAACGACACTCCACAAAGAACTCTAGAGTCTGAGGAGGGACAGATAGGTAGTAGGGTGAGAGCTCAGGCAGAAGAAAATCAAGGGTTCGAAGAGCTTGAGCAGGACCAGATAGGTGTAGAAAAAAGTGTTCAGAAAGAAGAAGGCAAAACAAATCAAAGTCAAATTCAGCAGACACCTGAACAAGGCTAGATTAGTAACCAGGCAGAAGAAACCGAAATAAGACCTGGACCTAGTCAGACAGAGAGGGATACAGAGGATAATATTGAAATAGATGTGCCACAACTGAATGAAAATAAGCGAACACTGGAAGAAGGCCAGAGCCCAGTGCCAGCTAAAAGACTCAGAAAAGGAGACAAGAGGCCTAGATTTGTCAAAAGATTGAGATTTCGTCTAAAGACAATAAATGAAGAACCAGAACAAGTAAATGAAATAACAAGTCAAACTGAACAATCTACAGTACAACCAGAAGGAGAAGTCCATGACTAAAAAGGCTGAATAACAAATTCAGAGGCCCCGAATGGACTTACGTCATCCTTGAAGATTTCAAGAACTTAGAAATAAGTGACAAAAGTGATGACAAATTAATTGCTGATCAGATTGACGGAGAAGTGAAACCCAGTTGAAAAATTTCACAGATTAAATAAATTGTGTAAAAGCTACAAACAGGGGTTAAGTCTCGTGGTCAGAAATGCTTGATCAAACTGTTAATGGAAGACCGAAAAGAAACTGTCTAAAAACATGCTGTAGAGTATGCACATATAGTAATAGTGCTTGTAGTATGGTTAGGATTGACAATAGCTATTCCCTATCTAATGAGTAAACATGTACAGAATGACATTAATATACATGAGAAGGTAGATGTTCTTGAAAAGATAGATACACATGTGAAAGCCCTTAGCATTAAACCATAGAAGGTAGATTTAGAAGCATCAGATGAGGAATGATTACATTATAATAGAACTAAAAACAGAACTCACTTAAATATATTTGCAAATCTATTAGTACACTATGTAGAAGCTATGGAAATAGAAGATTGCAACATGTGTATGAATATACCTACTTCAGTGGCTGAGGGGGTTACGTATCATCATTTACCCCTAACATATGGTATTTCATGTAGTATTTTAGCTAGTTTATTCTATAAGAAAGGACCTTTGCAGTATTACTATTCTAATTCAGACGTGATATTTTCTGAACTTCCTATATGTAGTAACCTGAATCTTGTACATACTAAAAGAGATGTAACTTGTTATATGGGTGAATATTTTCTAACAATAGGTACAATAGATATAGCTGAAGCACACAAGAATAATTTAACATGCTTATTACGTGAAAAAGAGAAAATATTTGTGAATATGGTTGAGAAAAGGAGAGAGAATTTCCAAAGAAAGACAAATGATAGGAATCATAAAATTCCTAAATGGGCTGAAAATATAGGGTTTACCCCAAATGGCAAGACTCATGCTGCTATGTTACTGGATTTTGAAAAGAAAGGGAAACTCTGTCTCCATAGAGAAAGAACAAGTTATTATGAAAATATATTCATTGGTTCCAGTGAATGTGAACACAATTATAAGATAATTGGGGGTTGGTGTTTCGAAGTTGGAACTGAACCTGTGTTTCCTGGAATTTATTTTATATGCGGAATTTTATATGCATAATATTTTATATGCGGAATTATTATCATTGGTATGGGAGCTGTTTTGAAATAGTATTCCCAAAGATATATCATGTAAACGAAATCACTGGAAACAATGAAAAAACTAATGGATTAATACGTAGCAAAAGAGCTAATTTTGGAGAAATAGCAGGCAATATATTTAGTGCATTGATACCTACAGTGGGAGTGGCTCTGAATACGCAAAGAATTTGCAAACTGTCAACAGTAGTGGATCTGTTATCGACTGATACTGCTGGAGGGTTCTTAATGGTCAATAACAAATTGGTTGCGATCAGGTCAATGTTTTTTTCAAAATCGACTTGCTCTTGATACATTATTAGCAAAAGAGGGCGGAGTCTGTAGAATGTTGGAAGCGCAACATTGTTGCACTTACATACCTGACAAAAGTGTTAAAATTAAGAGTATGTAAGAAATATTACTAATTCGGAAAAAGAGCTTAAACCACTGGAGGTTGATAGTGCATGGAAGAGACTTACCGATGGTTTCTCCTCTATAGGTAGTTGGTTTTCTATAGTAGGAAAAAGTTTTGTAGCTAGAACACTGATGCCAATGGTGGGAATAGGCCTAATGATTTTAGGGATAATGATTTGTTGCAAATGTCGTAAACACAGAAAAAGATATACAGTAAATGAAAGAGGAAAGAAAAGAAATCTTTTGCTTCTGCGCACTAGAACTAAGATGGCTGCTTTAGGTCCTCACATGCAAGAAGCTTGCACTGCTGCTTATGCTAAGCTGTTCATCCTGCCTAATTTATAACGCAATAGTTAAAATAAAGTAATGGGAATAGACTAGAGATAAGTGGTATACAGTGCATTCATTTATTCCGGGTTCTCAAATTGTTTCTTTGCTGAACTCCATCTTGGAGAAACTGCGACTGCGCATAAATCACAAAGTCCATGAAGCAGAATGACCTTTGAAATGCTGCCAAAGAGCCAACTTGCTAGAAGATGCTTGTGGGAACCTTAATTCTTGACCCTACGGAGGGTAGGCTTAGTTAGTTAGTTAGTTAGTTAGTTAGTTAGTTAGTTAATTTATCCGACTTGTCTGAATAGCTGACCTGTCACTGACCCAATGCACTCAATAGGTGATCGCGGGCAGAGGTGTAGGCAGAGCACTCTGTCAGAAGATTCGATAACCCAATCGGGGTTCTGGCTATTAGCTGCAGAGAGGGAGTAACGCAGGCGTTGCAACTTTAACTGCGGGTGCCGGTCTTAACCTTTGGTGGTCCAGTCCTAATCCAATTTGGTTTTACCTGTCCTGATTCTGATCTGCACCTGCTTGCCTTTATGGTGCCTGCACTTTCGGGGTTCTGTCCTTTAAACTGACCCGTGGCCAGGGTTAGTTCTTCACACTATTTTGGGTAAATATTCCATGTGAGTATGTCAGTGTACTGTTTCCTTCTCTCTTCCCACCCTAATGTTAAATGCGTAAAGACTGCCTCATAAAATCACTACATTTCTTCATCTTAATCGTTATCTCTCTAATTGAAAAATATTTGATGTTTAATATTTAGATTAAGACATTTAAGAAATTTAGATAAATAGTTTAAACCTTTCTCGAGTTTGTGGTTATTATATGAGTGCAAATGTTATTATTCTACCTATTATTCTAACTCCTTTGAACCCATAGGACTTTAGGTACCGATGACGAGGATTGGTAAGTCAATGGTATAGGTTCTAAATGAAATTTTTTAATCACTGATTAGAGTAAGTGCCCAGGTTACCTGATTAAACTCAAAATAAGTTGTGTTGTTTTATGGGCCCAGGTGAGTATAGTAAACTGAGTCAGGTGATCTGCGCGCTCTATCACCACAAAAGATTGCCATACATGTATGTCCTAGTATTGTCTAATTTGTGGATGCAAGAGGCCTCGTATTGGGAAATTCTTGCATTTGTTAGCATGCAACAGTGTTTATTGACATGCAATGTGTGATATATGTGTCTGCAAACAACCAATGTCTGTTTGATGATTAAATAATGAATTAGAATGTTTTATTCCTCTCCTATAGATTAAATTACTATCATTAAACAAAGGATGGACCAAGGGGCTTCAGTGCCCATTGTACTCCTTGATCTTGTCTTTTATATAGAGTTGGTAGGGCTGGAGTTGAAGGGAAAGCGTTGAAGTGGGTGAGCTCCTTTTTAAAGTAACGTACATTCCGGGTCTTTGACAAAGATTGTTCCTCGGAACTTCTATCTGTGGCGTGTGGGTCCCGCAGAGGTCTTCACTTAGTCCGACATTGTTTAATGTATGAGAGTGTTATTTATTTCTTAATTAACTTTCCATGCTATACCTCTACAAGCCAAGCAGCCCACAATTAAAATATACCTAACGTAAATAAGTATAAAGCAATTTATATATACTATTAATGAATTGAATAATTATTAATGCATTAATAATTATTTGTTAATTAATTATCACTTAACTAACTTCCCACCCTATACCCCTACAAACGTAGCAGCCCCCACTTAATATATGACTATAAAATATATAATCATTACACAATTGATACTCAATCAAATAATTAATAATAAATTAATTATTAATTGTTAATTAATTATGACATATTTAACTTCCCACTCTACACCCCATAAACCTAGCAGCCAGCTAAAACACTATATATATATATGACTATTATCAATTAGATTTAAAATTAGAAATCAGTTAAAATTACAAACTACATTGAAAAATATTACTACCAATTATACAAACAATAATAACACATACAATTAATATATGAACTAAAACACACAAAGATAATTAGAAAACAGTATTTTTACAACTATTTTATGGAAAATGATAGTGACAACAACAATATTATTGACAGTGAAATTACCTATCTGAAAAGAATCTATACTCTTGATAACATTTCTGCATCACAATAATATTAATATTATTATTGAATGCTTTTTATAGTGTGTAGCTACCCAACAAGGTTTTCCAGTGCTTCAAGTATTGGTAGACCAGTTTGAAGGAGCTAAAATAGCAAAGGGGTACATGCATCAACATAAGGAATTGCGATTCCTTAATAGCGATTTTTTAGAAATCAATATTTTGGAATCGTAATTCCTAATGCATGTAGGAATAGCTAAAAAAATTGTGATTCCTACATATTCCTCAATTGCGAATTTCAAATTTCAAAATTCCTTAATTGCGATTCGCAATTAAGGAATAGCTTCCCGTTCTTTCCTATGGACCTAGAGGCCCATTGGAGTGAATGGGAATTGCAGGCGCGATTTGCGAGTACCAAATAGGTACTCGCAAATTGTGCATACAATTTCAAGGTTACAAGGGTGCCAAAAGGTCACCCTTATGCACCTCTGAAATTTCCAAGTGACCACATGTTGCACACACACATGCCCCAATGGCATGTGCATGTGTAAGATGAAACTTTGAAAAATGCACTTTAATGCATTTTTCAAAGTTTTCGCAAATTACCATCAACTTTAAATTGATGGAAATTTGTGATCCCTATTTGCGAAATCACAATTTAAAATTGCTTAATGTATTACATTTAGGGAATTGCAAATTGTGGTTCCCTAAATGCATTCACAATTTAGGTTTTCTCAAATTTAGCGATTACTTAAATTGCAAATTTGCATTTGGGTTGATGCAGCCCAAATGCAACAATACCGGTCACAAATGGGCAGATTCTGCAAATCTGCCCCTTTGCGACCGGTATTTGGAATGATGCATGTGCCCATAATTCTTTAATTCTCTGTGGAAGTTGGAAAGAGAAGAGCAGCGTCTCAGGGACTTGGGGAGGGAGTTCCATAACTTGGTGCCAAGGAAGAAAAATATTCTTGTATGACAATATTTCTGTAACTCAATATTTAAAACTCGATTTATTTTTGTCCAAATGCCATTTGGCTTTTGAATCACTGGTGGACATGAAGACAAGAAGCATTAATGTATACCCATCCAAAAGGGGGACAGACAAATAGGCAAGCAAGCCTGCTTCATGGTCCCTGCATGGAATGTCTAGACAGAATCCTTAGAACATAAGTATATGATGATTTTGATAGTTGGAACACCTAGTTCATATGTATGGGGTATTGAGATATCAGTCCTGATGAAAGGCTGGAATCTCCCCACCAAAAGGGCTAGGGTGCCAGAGTATCTCTACCCTGCCCCTGCTATATACCCCCTTCTGATACATTTTTCTTCATGCAGTCAAAACTTTACTCCTGTTTCAGCCCAAGCTAGGTCGGTGCTCATAGGATAGCGTGAGGAACTCTGTTTTCCATATATCATCAAGAACCGTCATGTGGACCGAAAACGTACACCTCGAGGCTTGCAATTTAAGTGCGGTCAAGTCATTGTAAACAATAACAATAGCCTATGCATTTCGACCACATGACCTTGCTCACAGGTAGAGTTTGAACAAAGGACTTCACATTAAGTGAGCACAGTTCTAAACACAAATGACAGTCAACAAAACCTCAACCTGATTGACACACATATATTGACTCTAACTTTATTCTAACTCTAACTTGCCTGCCTGCTCTCTGTTCTGGTTGTTTGCTTCTGTTCTGGTTATCTTATTCCTTATTCTAACTTCCTGTCTGCCACTGTACTTTCCATTTCTTTTCTTGTTTCCCTTCTGCTCCCCCTCGTATTCCTGCTGGTTTCGCCGCCATCCCTGACCGCTCCCGCCTCCCAGCTAATCGTCCCTACCCCCTCCCCTTGAAATGGCAAGGCCGTCCGCGCCCGTCCACGTCTGGACTGCATCCAGACCCCCTGGTCCCCACGAACGCCACAACATCCGTCTCCGCTACGATGCCAGCACCCTCCATGCACTCAACATTGGATGATCACACACCTGCTGTCTGGCCGCCCAATGCGCACCCAAGACCCCTTCTCCTGCCGGAACTGCAGCTTCACTAGCATCCGTCCCGCCAACCCTCCCACCGGGAAAGAACGCAACCATCTCAGATGCATTCTTCTCAACACCCGCTCCGCCCGCAAGCACGCCGTTGAACTCTGGGACCTACTTGACTCCAACACCCCAGATGTCGCCTTCCTGCCAGAGATCTGGCTTAACCCCTCCTCGGCACCCGACATCGCATTAGCCATCCTGGATGGCTGCAAGATCACCCGCAGGGACAGAACCAACGGAACAGTAGAAGGAAACGCCATCATCCACAGGAACACTCTCGGAGTCTCGACCAACACCGATGACATCCCCAGCACCGCTGAACACCTGCCCTTTGAGATCCACACCGATCCCAACACCACCCTCAGAGGTACCCTCATCTACAGACCTCCCGCACCTCGGCCACAGTTCACCGCCGACTTCATCAGCACACACGCCCTCGCCTCCACAGACTACATCCTCCTCGGGAACCTGAACATCCACCTCAAGGACAACAATGAGAGCAACTCCACCACCCTAATCAACAACCTCACCAAACTCGGACTCTGGCAGCTTGTCACAACACCCACCCACTCCGCAGGCCACATGCTTGACCCCATATTCTCTGCAAGCTCCCATGTCCCCTTCAGCCACACCACCGAACTCCACTGGCCAGAACATCGCAGCATTCTCTTCACCTTCCGGAAACCCACCACTCACCTCCGTACTCAACAGATCCCCCGCCGTTGCTGGAGCAAAGTCACCGAGGACCAACTAACCACCACCCTTGCTCAGAGCCCACCCACTGACCCCGACACCGCCACCTGCAACCTCAGACAGTGGATCGACGACTGCGCCAACACCCTCTCCCCGATCAAGAAACCCTCCAACAGACACACCAGCAAGAAAGCCAGCTGGTTCAACGAGAACCTCCAGGCCTCCAAGAAAATATGCAGAAAACTAGAGAAGAAATGGCACAGCGAACCGATAACGGACAACTACGCAGCCCACAAGAACGCCACCCGCAGACACCATCACCTCATCAGGTCAGCCAAAAGGGCCTCCTTCAAAAAACGCCTAGATGACAACGCACACAACAGCAAAGAGCTCTTCAACATTGTTAAGGAAGTCTCCAACCCCAGCTCCAACACCAACGACATCCCACCCTCGCAAGACCTGTGCGACTCCCTTGCCACCATCTTCCTTCGCAAGATTGCAGACATACACAATAGCCTCAACATCACGACCAACCAGACAACCACTGAGACCTCCGTCCCCAACGTCCCCAATGCAACCATCCTCACTGATCCCCTGCTCTCCTGGACCAACATAAGCGAAGACGACACCATCAAAATCATGTACACCATCCACTCCGGATCTCCATCACACCCATGCCCACACCACATCTTCAACAAAGCCAGCACCACCATTGCACCCCATCTCCAGAAAGCCATCAACATCTCCTTCGAAACAGCAACCTTCCCGGAGAACTGGAAGCACGCAGAGATCAACACCATGCTCAAAAATCCCAGATCTGATCCCAAGGACCTCAAGAACTTCTGGCCCATCTCCCTGCTCCCGTTCCCCGTGAAGGTCATCGAGAAGACCGTCAACCGTCAACTGACCCGCTACCTCGAGGAGAACAGCATCCTGGATCCGTCCCAGTCCGGGTTCTGCAGCAACCACAGCACCGAAACTGCTCTCATCGCCTCCACGGATGACATCAGGGCCCTGCTGGACAACGGCAAAACCGCAGCCCTCATCCTCCTGGACCTGCCGGCCACCTTCGACACTGTCTGCCACCGCACCCTATATACATGCCTACACGACACTGGGATCCGAGACAAGGCTCTGGACTGGACAACCTCCTTCCTCTCCCGCAGAACCCAGAGTGCCCGCCTCCCCCCTTTCCGCTCCATAGCCACAGAGATCATCTGCGGCATCCCCATGGCTCATTCTTGAGCCCAATGCTGTTCAACATCTACAAAGCACCACTCACCCATGTCGCCTGACTACATGACCTCAACATCACCTCCTGTGCCGACGACACCCAGCTGATCCTATCCCTCACCAAAGACCCACACACTGCCAAAACCAACCTCCACGAAGGAATGAAAGCCGTCGCCGAGTGGATGAAGAATAGCCGGCTGAAGCATGGACAAAACAGAGGTCCTCATCACCGGCTCCACCCCCTCAGCCTGGCATGACTCCTGGTGGCCGATCACACTGGGGACAGCCCCAACACCTACCGACCCCACACGCAACCTGGGGTTCATCCTAGACTCTACTCTCTCCATGGCAAAGCAGGTCAACGCCTTCTCGTCCTCCAGCTTCAACACCCTCCACATGGTCTGCAAGATCTACAGGTGGATCCCCACCAAGACATGAAGAACGGTCCCCCAGGCCCTCGTTAGCAGCAGGCTGGACTACAGAAACGCCCTCTACACAGAAACCTCTGCAAAACTCCTGAAACTACTACAACATATTCAGAACGCCTCCGCACGCCTGATCCTCGACATCCCTTGTCGCAGCCACATCACACCCCACCTTAGAGACCTGCCCTGGCTCCCCGTCAAGAAGAGGATCACTTTCAAGCTCCTCACCCACGCATACAAGGGTCTGCACAACACCTGACCAGCATACCTCAACAGACGACTAACCTTCTATACCCCCAACCGCCAGCTCCTCTAGCGCCCTCGCCACCATCCCCCGCATCCGTACAGCGACCTTCGGCGGCAGATCGTTCTCCCACCTCGCCGCCAAGACCTGGAACACCCTCCCCATCCTTCTACGGCAGACCCAGGTCCAGCTAGCCTTCAGAAGACTACTCAAGACCTGGCTATTCGAGCAGTAGCATCTCCCCCAGCACCTTGAGACCCTCACGGGTAAGTAGGTAGAGCGCTTTAGAAATGTTATGATTGATTGATTGATCATAATGGCTCATCCCTTTAGGAAAATTACAATTATAGAAGTACGCCTAAGTGGGCACTGCACATTGTATGTTTTTTCATTGAATGACAGCATTTGGGTTGTACTTTGTAACAAGCACAGAGCGGGTACTTTGGTTAATCTCCAATATGATAAGAAATGCAAAGAAGCAGTTGGAAACAGATACACTATTTTCTGTATTTGAAGCACCATGAAGGGGGACCTTACTGCACATAAACATTCTTCCACACAACCCAGGTACCCCTGTATAATAGAGCAAGTGTGCTGGCATAGGTGGTGGCCTGCTAATTTTTGCCCCAGAGCTGAGAGGTTCATGGGGCTGCATCATATTGTTGTCAATGAGAAGCAGCTCTGTGTTGCCAATTTGGATTAGCGTGGTGTTGAGCCTAGGAGGCTAATGGAACACTCTGCCTTTGCTTTTTCATGAGATGCAGCCCTGTGTTCCCAAAGATACAATGCATGTTGTGAGTCTTTGTAGCACAAACACATGCATCTCCACTACATTGTAAATATGCAACCTTGTGTCTTAAAAGTGCATATTCCATATTGTCCAAATTTAGCATACTGGAGGGCTAATGTGATGATCAACTATGAGCAAAAGGGATATGCATCCAAAAGTACAGTGTAAGGATCTGCATATCAGGAATGTGTCCAATGAAAAATAAAACATGTTTTGTCTGTGTGCTATGCTCACAGAACCATACAGTCCCTGTCAAGGTGCATGTCAAGTGAACTATGACACCGATCAAGAATTACAATGTGGCACCAATGCATGTCACCTTCACCTGATATGTCAAAATGCACTCATCCAAATCAAAGTATCTACATGTGCTATACAGTTAACAGTATTGTACAGTAATCACAGTCCTGGTGTGAGATAGCAATTACACGTTGACATGCATGGAAACCAGTTCTTGGGGAAAATCAACAGAAGGAGTTAACAAATGTGTAGGAAGTCATTTCTGTAAATATTATTACACAAGCAAAAGCATCCAATCACCCTGAGCAGAACAGCATGTAGCATCTAAGTGCCCATCAGAGGGACATATTTCAAAGCACCCATCCACATGCCAATATCACTTGGTGTGATATTGGGGTGGTGAAAGTGGCTTAGCACCACAGTAAACGGCTGAAGTGAAATCAAGGCCCACCTACACACTTCACGTGGTGTGAAAGGTGAGGGTAATGGGTGCTGTGTTGGTTGTCCCCCCTGCAACATCCTTAGAAGAACAAGCTGCACTATACCCACAAGGGTGAAGCCAATAGGAGGCTAGTAAGAAATGTATGCAAGTAAAAACATAATCCATAACATGCAAATATATAGAGCATCTTCATTTCCCAACGCCTTTGCAGTTTCCATGTCTGCTGCATTGTGCATCACACATAGAAACAGCAATTTGTCAATAATTCATATTATGTCAGAAGGAGTCCCTTACCCAGAGCACAGACGCACTAGCACTATCTTGCTAAGGTGCCTGTCTTTGTGCCACGCTGACAAGTGAAGAGCCAGTGTAGGATGAAACGCATGGCTGCACCATAAAATTGTAACTCTGGTGCAGGCCTGTGCCACTAAAGTGGAGGAGTGTGAAGTCAATCCTGTAAGGAGAAGGCCACACTCTATCACTTCATTATATATATATATCCCCTGATGAAAAAAAACATGTCTGCAGTCCAACAATGCACAAGTGTCACAACCCTGACTAAGAGTCATATGTCCTCTAGCTTGCAACATATCATCCTTTAAAATGCACATAAGTAAAAGTGTCACAGTGTGAAAGGAATAAGGGTCAATAAAACAGACCATCCCTGCATATCAACATACATCAAAGAGAATGTCATTTGTCAATGTGATTTAGCAACCTTAAAATGGATCTACACTATTTTGATCATGGCAAATCAAGCTTATCTACCTGTCATACCATGGGGTACATCACATCAACCCTGAACTCAGCTGCATGATTGCCCTACTGATGCCACAATAACAAACATGTGGCATTGCCAACGGCAAGGCGTGGTGCCATGCAATCTGCATATCTAAAACTGGATAATCAGAAGAAACTTTAAACCGGAATGAATAGGGGTAACTCAACCACAATGCAGTGTACAGATATATAAATGAGAGCTAATCTGCATTGACAAGAATGTGATACAACCTGAGCCACTCTCAATACTGAGCAGAGGACACAACTGGTGCAGCATGTGTGTAGAAATTGGCCCCTCCCATTTGGCATACTCGAAAACTGTAACCAATTATTTACAACTCAAATGTCACATCAGTGATGTACGATGATTCACTATCCTGCATGTAATAGGTGTTGCTTTTTCAAAATAGGGATTGGACAATGTAATGCAGTCTGCCTGTAAACCACTTAAATACATTACCATACTTGAGACACACATACAGCAGCATCTCCCCTTTACATTGCAGAGGGAGAAACATCACCTGCTGTACAGCAGCCTGCCCCACTATTCAATGATGAAGATGAAGACACCTCAACAATTGACCAGAACACCCTCCAAGAGCTGCTCAACTCCATTGGCAGCCCATCTTCGGAAGCAGGGACTTCCAGCAGCGTCGTAGAAGCTCCACCTCCTGCACAAAACGCCCAGCAGCATGCACCTACCACCACAGCTCTCTCCCAGGACCGTGAGGACCCACTTCTAACATTTCAACACTGTGCTGTATAGGTCCAGCAAGAGATAGCTGGTCAGGTGCTGGTGGGGTTTAACAGCTTGGCAGTCAAACTAGATAGTGTCCGTGGGTGTCTCAGTCCCATTAGGGGCCACCTAGAGTCCATCAGAGGCACCGACAGTCTGCTCCATGCTCTCCAGCATTCTATGGCTGACATCGCTGGAGTACTTACTCAGAGACAAGAACAATTGTCCAGTCAAAGTGCCTCCAGCAATGTCACCAAGGAGTTGCGTGAAATTATAAAGATCATGAAGAACATGGTGCGGATGCAGGCTTCACACTTGGCAGCCATGGCTGCATACTACAGAGGTGTTGCTGGAGTATTACAATCCCTGCAGCTTATCCTCACTGCAGTGATGCCTCATCATGTGGCACAGATGAATACTGCTTGAACTTCCACATCCACCTCTTACCCCTTGATGTGTCACAGCCTCACAATGCTCCAGCCAATACACCATCTGGCACACATGGAGTTAGCTTGCTTCAAAGTAGTAGTAAGCTTACTACTTTGAAGCAGGCTAACTCCACGATCGTTTCTTCTATTACAGAGGTGTTGCGAGTGCTGATCCAACAAACTAAAAGATATCCGACGGACACACCTGTATCAATTGCAGGTTTAAAGCCCTTGGCACGAAGTGGAAACATCAGACGACTCTGTTTAAGTTTTTTTCAGAATTCAGCATCGTGATCCGACCACTAAGAACGATTATCCTTCAAAATTACCCGACAGTCCTATCGTGAAACTCTTTTTTAAGGACCTGTTGGACACCTGTCCCATTAACTGGACAATCAACCGCTACATACTGTACAGGAGTCATCTTGTATATCTTTTCTGTCCTGAAGATGGTCTCGGCAATTCATTTATAGAGACCGAAACGTCGACCTATGCTCTTTCTTCCTGGATTTAAGATATCAAATTTCATTTTAGAAGAAAAGCGTTTTACAACGGTTACAATGAAGTTGTTTAATTTCTGATATATGCACTTCTTGTATTCCTGTTGATATACTTTCAGTACCCTATTTATGATTTACAATACATATAAAATACAACTTTTTACATACACCCGTGTTTCTTCTGTTCTTTGTGCTTGAATCACATAGTGTGACCATATAGAATTGATTCATTTGACAAAAGTCATTTAATTTATTTACAGACTGTCATTTGTGTGGGTCTTGGATTTAAATCATTAAAAAATATCTAAAATTTTATAATCAAAGTCCCTTGAAGGTACTTCTACCCTTTCATCTCTCTGCCCAAACCCTCAAGGGTATATTGGGTTGCTCATTGTGTTATATATCATTGACCACACTTAGACATTCCAATGACTATAGTGTGATTGAATATCTTGTATACAATGTCAAAAGCACCACTCCATCAAATCACTTCTGACATAAGTACAACCACACTTTGAATACAGTAACCTTTTATTAAAATACTACCAAATTACCCACTTTAAACTGACACTAATCACTACAACTAACCTAATCTGAACTAACTGGTACTAACTAAATGTTACTCTTAACTATCTAACTTATCTAATACTAAACACGCAACAGCATATATGAAACCTCAACCCCCCCTTAAAGCGCATCATCAGACAGGACAAATACATCTTAACTAAACATGAAATAACTATACATACATCCTACAGAAATATATATATATATTTTTTTTTAATACAATAAAAATACATCAACCACCAGCTGAAAGGAAAAGGAAACTTAGACCATAACACCACATTAAGAGAATAAACAATCTAAATCCCTACCTAAAAATTACACTAACTATGTCTACTCTACAACTGTAAATAACACTTAAAAACTTACACTAATATAAAAACATTTGTATAAAAGCAATACGGGGACTGTAGGAAGGGGGGAAGGCTGACAACCTGGACTGCTCTGAACGGGAGCCCCAGGGCACCCTTGATGTTCTGGAGATAGGTGTTCATGTCCCACACATCCCTTTCAACTTGTGCCAGTCGCATATTCATGTCAAGAAAGCACCGACGGTCCCTGTTGGTGAACCCTACAGCATGTGTCCATGCTGCAGATGGCAATGAGGAATTCCCTTGTGTGCGTGAACGTGAGGGGGCACCTGTTTGCGTGCCTGATCCTGTTGCAGGCGGTTGGCTGTGTGGTGTCTGAGCTTAAGTGGCAGATGATTGATGATGTCTGGACCCATGCCTGACATTAGAAGGATCTGGTATAGCCTGTATGCACATGCTCAATGTTTGCTGTGCAAGTTCAGGCAAACACTTCCATCTCCCAGCTGCCTGGTCATCTCTGTACCTCTTTGCCATAGCACGATAGCCCTTGGCCACCCAGCGTATGTGCAGATATCATACCTTACATATATGGAAAGCGTTTGCCCCCTCTGACGACATACTGTCTGAAAAATAAGACAAATGACAATATGTAAGTCCTGATATTTATTTCAATGTTCTCCAAATACCTTTGAAACACATGGGCATAAAAACATGGGCCCTACACTCTAATCAAACATTGTGAATTTAAAAAGTGACCTGAAAATGCAAAATGGAATTAAGGATCAATTACAACCTGATGGTGAAACTAACCTAACAATGTCAAAAAAGAGGGGGGGACCAGAAGCTAGTTGACGTTCCAGTCCCTGTGCTCCAAACTAACCATGGAGTCAGCAAACGGGGGGCACTGGTCCAAGGTGAGTAGTGCACACAGTCACTCGCTCACTACAGGGAGAAAAAGAAAAAACAGGAGGGAAGGGAAGAGTTCTAGGTCTAGCACTCAGTGGGAAAGAACAAGTTGTGTCTCTTGTTGCCCTCACACACCCCAAAGGATGTCATGCTTCATCATCTGGCAGTTTCTACTCGTCGGGCCGGCACTGCAATGCCCTACGGGTTCCACAAAGGGTCACTTTTGCGGAGATATTTTGAGAACTGCCGGTTGGTGCATGTGGGTGTGTGAAGTGAGTCCTAAGTGGAGGGTGATACAGTGCATGCAAAGCATCAAAACTGTCTATGGGTTACCAAAAGGGAAGTTTTAATAGAGCGGTACTCTTGGCAGAGTAAAAAACCCGTAGGTTGGGAGTTATCCCAGTACGCGTAAGGTGCCCAGGTTACTATGAGGTCGACAAGTTTCACACCTCTATGGTCGTAGAGATCCTTTATGTTTCATCAGGACCAAAAAAGAAGTGTGAAAATTGTGTGGTGCCCGAAGAAAATTATACTAATAGTGGGGTAGAATTAGCCCTCTGGTCGATCAGTGGGGGCCATAAATTAGGATTCCTTTAGTAAAGGCTGCGACTCAATAGTCAATTCCACTCCTGATTGTGACCCAGATGGAGAGAGGGTAGAAACGAGAGAGAGAGACTTACCTTGGGTAAGTAGGGGAGGCTCACAGGTATGTGTCCATGAACGTATGTCCGGGAGATGCATCTTTCGTAAGTGAGTACAGAGAGAGAGAGAAAGAGACAGACCAGTTAGACACAATCCCTTCTACTCTGGGCACCCTGCGTAGGTATACACCTGTTACAACGCATTTTTTACTCCGCACTACCATTACAACGCGACCATTACTCCGCATACCATTACAACGCATTGCGCTGGGGGGCGCTCTAGGATAGGTAATAAGTATAATTTACTATCCAACACCTTCCCTAGGGTCCACGGGGACTGGAGTTAGAATAGTAAATTATACTTACCACTATCCAGCGCCCCAAGGCGCTATGCGTTGTAACGGTATGCGGAGTAAAAGTCGCGTTGTAATGGTCTGCGGAGTAAAAGTATGCGTTGTAACGTCATACATCCCCCTGCGTAATGACACAACCGGGTGCGGAAGATGGAGGGCCAAAGGCAACCCGCCCAGGGTGAGCGGTGGCCTGGGCGACTCCCCGCCCGGCATCCTGGAAGTATCAGCGTTGGCAATGGTGCCTGGGAGAAATCGTGGACCCCTGACTGGTGCACCGTAGCAGTACTGGTCAGGTGGCACAACGACCTGCTAAAATTAAAGCTTACACCAAGCGCCGCATGAAAGGATCGTGCGTTGAGGGCTTAAGTCAGCCTATCATGTACATTCCAGCATCCAGATGTATAGAGGAATGCGCAAACGTGCCAGAGGACAAAGGTGTCCAGGGGTGCTGATTGCTGAGATCCTTACCTATTTGGGGGGAGGGAAGTACTCCATAGGCTAGTGGCATAGGGTGCCTGCACCTTACCGGGCTGTTAATAGAGTAAGGAGACATGGCAGGAAAACAAAGGTAAGCAACATGCACGACACACTGTTCTGGTTGCGTACACTTACTTCTGCCAATGTTCTCCTGTGCCATGACCGGGGTTCTAGTACTCACATATTAGCTCGGGTGTCGGCTCAGATGAACCTGCCCTGTCCTGACGCCTGCCTGGAAGTGAGGGAGAGCAGGTAGGGGCCGTCTAGAAGTACTCTCATCAATTGCACAAAGGAGGCTCCTCTTTCCGGTTTGCCTCGTCATTGTACTTCCAAGCTGCGCCTGTGTGCAATTGACAAGCTGTCTCAGGGGCACGCCTCCCTTGGGGTGTGTGAGGGCAACAAGAGACAAGACTTGTTCTTCCCCACTGAGTCCTAGATCTAGACCTCTTCCCTTGGGTTAACGCCACACCCTGCAACTTCAGGAACGCAGGTTTGCACCATACCAACAATAGTATGATACAGACCTGTTTCAACAGAAGCAAGAGGTCCAAGGATTCCAGGCCTATATCTTTTTTTCACAATTTTTATAGAGGCGAGGGAACCATACTCAAAGCTCTGGACCCTATGAGCTTCAAAGTTTCAAGTTTTAGGATAGGTATGAGTATATGTTCCTTTTCTGTAAATGTATTAGTTGAAGGCTAAATCCTTTTCTCTTGGTTGCAAACACCATTCAAATGTAAGGGATTCATTCCATTTTCATTAAGATTTTCCAAAGAGTTCCTTTATTGATTCAACATTTTGCCTCCATGCGCCTGCGCAGGCTCACTTACACAATGGTGCAAGTGTCTCTTCGTTGATGTGGAAGTTGATCATGTGCCAGAGGGTGCCCCTTCCTGCACATAACCATTCTTTAAAATATGTCCTGTCACTTCTATGTGTTCTGCATAATGCAGCACTTATTGAAGTCACATGATACATTTTAATCACAGATTAGTCATGTGATGTACGGGACACCTTTGTGCACAAGAACAATCAATCGTGCCCAGCTGTTTTCATTGGTGCCACACAACACAGCACACAATGAAACAGCAAGGATGGTAACAATATGCACCACAGTGCATATTGATATACAATTTGGCCAGGGTATCACACATTACACACTCATACATATTCAAGCTGGGGAGTTAGGGTCCAGACATCAAAAATGTTGGTTGTGCAGGTATACATTTCCGACCATTAGCACACAAGATATTATGTGAAAAAGTGGTATTGAGCACTATTGGGCTTCATTCTCAGGCAGCCAGCTTAACGCAACATTGTGACTCAGGTTATGGCACTCTTGCTACCACAATGTTTAACCATGTAACATTGATGAGTAAATGGTGTCCTTGTATTTTGCACCAACGTGTCAAAGATACATCACATCCAAGGAAAGACACTAACTATTGGCAGGAATCCAAGGTTAGGACATAACTATCCATTACAATGATTTCGACACATCCAAAGGAGGCATGATTCTGGATCCTGCAGAACTAACTATTTCATCACCTACACCATCTTTCATTTTGTGTATGTGACCGACTCTTTGTACTGATACCTGTAACTGACACCTGGTGCACAAAAGAATTGATCATCATTGACAGTCATCTTAGTCAAGGCAGTACACGCATTCCATATCTGGTCATAGTCATCACCAACATCACTCACATATCTCCTCTCCTGTGTGTACACAGTATAATCCACTTGCATCGGCTAGAGTGACATAACCCTTTGGTATTTCTGGACTGGGTATCACTAACTGGGGATGTGCAGAGTTACGTCAGGAAGACAAATGCTGTGCTCAATCGCTACTTCCTAAATTTGTGCATACTCCTTCATCACATTGGAGGCAAGGTATATGTGATACACACCAACTGTGTATGACTACATACAGGATTTTTCCCAAACATTCTTCCCATCTAACAATGCAACTATTTCATGAAGGCACTCACAAGTGGCGTGTGGTTCCATGAAGGCACTGATGTCCCCCTGAGTAATCGGTCGTCTTCCAGCTGTGAGACATTAAAAGAAACGTGTGTTGGTATAAGACGTGAATCCTCACAAACGTCCTATTGGTCATCAGATTCATCTACATCCAAATCAATGCCCTGTAACAGTCCTGTCTCTGTCTATGTTGCATACATGATTGTATCTGCTTTGCCTGTCGTACCCTCAAAGCATTTCCAATGCAGCCTTGTGCAACACATGACAATCCTGCTATTAAATGTGCTCATTTTGCACACACTACTTGCTTGACACATTCCCAAGGCCACGTTTATAGCCACATCATGTTCTCCATGGTCTGTAGACAATATTTTCTCTGCAGATCTCACAAGGGTGTATTAATACAATTGATGTGGTCTGATCCCACACTGTGTATGCGGCAGACTGACGCTCCAAAAAAGGCATATTAGTCCTAATGGGAATCTTTTAATCTCATTGTACTTTACCCAAAATCAGCCAAGTCATGGAACAATTGTGATTTTAAAAGTGTTGCAGTCATGTGGTACTTCACATACATTGTGTAGTGTCAACATGTGATTAGATCCTTGCACAGTGGTTCCAGACATGTTTATGTTCACAACTAGAGAGTGAGGGAATTATCACTCTTCGTCCCCTTGATAAATATAATTTATAACAACAAAAGAGCAAGAAAAGGGGGAAGTACTAGGGCAGCATGAGGAGAAACCTGTTTATTTAAAAGAACCCTCACTCACCAACTTAGATGGTGACATGCTTCATCATTGGGTTCACAACTGAGGGACCGAATGTCCCCCTGGTGTGCTATGACTCCTGAATTACAGCAGAGCAGGTTTTTTTGGGGATGGTGTAAGTGTAAGGGTAGTGCAGAGTAAAAGGTTGCTGGTTTTATCCCAAAGTCATTTTAATGGTGGAAAACCAGTGATCGTTTAAAACAAGTGAGACGGACGTGAGCTGGCTGGTTAGGTTTACCAGGATAGTCCGATTCAATCAATGAAGTGAAAATTGGTCAACATGTTTCTGCTTATGGATGCAGTTTTGACTAAGCATTCTTCAGGACCAGGATCCCCACGGCGGTATACGCACGCTAAGGCGTAACCTAACCTGTGGGGGTTGTGTGAATGTCAAAACTCACGGTATTACCATTGCGACCTTGTGGGATTTCCAAAAAGCTGCTGTACTCTGAAAAAGAGAGAACAAGCATGATAAACACACGACTACTGCGTGACAACTGTGATATTCATCATCAGATGCAACAGAGGATTAAAGTGCTAAAACACCTCATGCTGGAAGTAGTCTGGGTTCATTGTGCAACCCAAAACATGTGTGGCCTTAACACAGGCAAACGTGTCACCCAAACATCCACTCCGTGTAATTTTGTTGACCGAAGGGTCAAAACACGCGTGACGTTAACTCAGGCAAACGTGTCACAAAAGTTGCCACTCCGTGTAATTGCTCAGTGATAGTGCCCTGTGACAGCGCTGAATGCACGCGTTGTGAAATGGTAGATTAAAAGAATCGTAAAAGCATGGAGAACTCGGCGCTTAAGTGAAGACATTATTGGCTTCATGTCATGGGTTCCGGGAGGGGGTAAAGCTACCTATAAAAACTGTGAAATGACAGAATAAGGGTCAAAACCAGCGTGTGCCTAATGGCAAAGGTAGCCACCCACCTTAGCAACCCAATTCACTTACTTTTTGTATGGTACTCTACCTCACAAAACCTGCCTGTTGCCTGCCACGTGACCCGGACGTGGGTTGACTCGTGTAACTTGCTCCGGTCACATGACAGGTAGCGCTAGACAGCTAACCAATGTCCTTATGAAAAGTAAAGCTTTATTGGTCAGTCGGTTGAACAATGTGTGTTTATTTCATTGAAATGGAACAAATTTTGGCCGTGCTAGACTACTAGATCGGGGTGGCATATTGGAACCTTCACACTCAAATGTAAATGTAAATTTGTTTTTCATAGTGTATGCTAATTGTACGATTCAACAATTGTTGCTACCATGTGGCGACAATATGCCCATTGAAGTAAGTCGCTACCATCTGAAATGAATCAGTGCCCTTGGGAAGTGGTGTCAGATCCCCTAACCTGTCATTGGCTTAGATAGAGGGAGCTATGAGTTTCGGCAGCTGTCAATAGTACTAGCCAATAGGCACTGGAGGCAAGAGGTTTATCCGCTATAGTGAGGAGTAAAGAATAACTGTCTTTATCCCATAAATGTGTGTAACCAGAGACCCTAATTAAATCAGGCTCTGATTGGGGCATACGCTGCGTGTAGAGTGCCAGCCACACAAGATCGCCATGTTAAAACCATGAGTTTTGCCTTTCACACAACCCCCACAGGTTAGGATAAGGCTTAGCGTGCGTTAACCGCCGTGGGGATCCTGATCCTGAAGAATGCTTAGCTAAAAGTGGATCCATAAGTAGAAACATGTTGACAAATTTTCACTTTATTGATTAAATCAAACTATTCTGGTAACCTAACCAGTCAGCTCCCGTCCGTCTCACTTGTTTTAAACAATCACTGGTTTTCCACCATAAACATTTTTGGGGGATAAAACCAGCAATCTTTTAACCTGTACTACCCTTACACTTACACCATCCCCCAAAAAACCCGCTCTGCTGTAATTCAGGCATCGGATCACACCAGAGGGACATTCGGTAACTCTTGTGGAAACCCAATGATGAAGCATGTCACCAACTAGGTTGGTGAGTGAGGGTTCTTTTCAATAAAGAGGTTTCTCCTCGTGCTGCCATAGTAATTCCCCCTTTTCTCCCTCTTTTGTTGTTATAAAGCCAGACATGTTTATACATCAGGCAGTGTGTTTTGGCATGTATCCTGCATTGTGCAGATCACATGGCCACTTCATTTCCATTAAGGGTCCACACATACAAATCTCCTCATACACTATTTTAATAGGATGTACTGCCCAGCACACATTGGAACATGACGCAGCACTTTATTTATTGTGTGCAGGAGTGAACACATTTCTGCACTTGGTCATACATCATCATAAACACTGAGATTGTGTTGAAGCTGGCAGCTTGACTTGAAAAACTGACTGACATCTTCCTGTAGCATTTCTTACATTGTTTTCCTGACTAAAATTTTGAATTTTGTAAGAAAGAGTTGATTAATAAACTTTGAAGTTGCACTTACCACTTGCCTGCCAACGATGACTCCCATGTGGTCCAATATATCACCCTCTTGGCCCACATATTCCTGCCATCGGTGCTTCCATTGTGGGACAGTCCTGTCCACCCCGAAGATCCTCATCATTTGACTGCGGACATGCTCCCACCTCACCTTACATACATGTACGTTATACCCCTAACGGATCCTTCCCCCACTCTCAACCATCATTGGGAGGTAAAATTTCACAAGCCAATGGAAGCCGCTCAATGCGCCTTCTGACATCCTGCCCTACCTACTCACACCTGACATCCTTCAAAACACCCCTCAACCCACTATCAAAAAAGAAAAGCCCCAAAATAGCCCCCTGAAACTGTTATTATTGTCAATGTACCCCTTGGACAGACACCTGACAAGATTTAGTACAAGATCCAAAATACACGTAAAGACAAGGACACAGGACTTCACAGAGACACTAGGGACAGTTCACAGGAAACAACACCACTCTCTACTCCAAACAAACCAGCACAAAACTCAAACCACCTTCAACACTCTTCACAGACGCTGACAGTGTGCTTAAAAGAGAAAGTGAAAGTGTTCAGTACTCCTCCATTACACAGGATGCATGCTGACATCACTTCCTGTGTGCTTGCAGCCAGTTTTTTGACTCTGTGATAATATTTTGCACGCTATTGGCTTTTGCGGTAATTTTTAGTGTTGCAACATGTATATTGCCATTATATTCTATGGCGATTATGGCGATTATGAAAAAAATATCGCTTTTGTGTTTAAGCAGCAACATTTTTGACGCAAAGTGCAAGATGTTCATCAGATGTACAATATTTCATGAAAAAGCATGACTGCTGACACCATTTGTCTATGTGATGTGATCTGTGTTGTGTATGTGACTTCAGTCATTCTGATATGTCAAGATTACAGTTATAGATAGCTATCCACATGCCCTTGGACTACACATTGCAGCCTATCCACATTGATTCATGTGTGATAAGACATGCATGCATCAGTGGTAGTCATTATGTTTGGCACAGTTTATATGTGTGACAACACTAGTGACTGTCAAATTAGACATTGCTGTGATGTCTGCAACTTTTTGACTGTCTTGCAACACACATATAAATGAACATCAGGCTTCCAGTATATGTAAAATATATTTCAGGTGCTGCAAACAATGTGAAGGCATGACCACAGATTTGTATTTGGTTGTTCTTCAACCTAGATTTGCAGATGTGCACAATGTATGTGCTCAGCAGCAAAGTCAGTCATGTGCAAGAATCAAGGTGGTAATGAGGCACGATGGGGATTTACATAATATGATGATGCTAGAAAATTGTGTAGATTTGGCATTTGATTTGTCATTTCTCCATCATATGTGCAATACATTCTTTCATGTCATACTGAACAGTTTCACATCAGTCTAGTGTGACAGTACTACACAGCTTGAAGCTAGGTGGATAACAATATGATGGCTGGACAGGTGACACACCAACCATTTTATGTGAGTATGCAGCATTGCATGTTTCAGCCTCTGTAGGCAACATAAGCTTGTGGTAACACCGCTGATGTTGTTGGCAGAAATCTATGCATCAGACGGTATAATGTGTCAGCCTGGTGCAAATTATGTAGAGGTGAACAAAGCACACAAAGCAATCTGGAAACCTGTTGTAAAGTTCATGGTGGACAGGACATTGTTGGATGGCCACAACAAAGAAGCACATAGTGCACTACTGACAGCCGCATGACATACAGTGCCAGTAAGCACATACAGTGGTACAAAAGGGGGTGTTGATGGACGGAGCATCTGAATCAATCAAAAACTCACACCCAGTCAACAGATATGGGTTTAATCCATCACCGTTCTTTAGCCCACTCTGCCACCCCAGTTCAGACATGGCCATATGCAAATCAGTCTGAACCCGTGCCTCATGGGAACAGTCCAGCCCGAACTGCCAAGCCATGCCTTCCCTGGACCGGAAACAAGCTTCCTAGGACCGGTTTCTGGCATTTCAGCCGTCTTCAGCCAGGCTTGCTTGAATCCAGTGGCAAAGTGAGCAAGAGGCTCACATCTGAGCTTACCCTGCAAACTTATGGCGAACAAAGCGGTACAAAAGGGGGTGGTGATGGACGGAGCATCTGAACCAATCAAACACTCACACCCAGTCAACAGATCTGGGTTTAATCCATCACCGTTCTTTAGCCCACTCTGCCACCCCAGTTCAGACATGGCCATATGCAAATCAGTCTGACCCTGTGCTTCATGGTAACAGTCTAGCCCATGCAGCAAATGCAGTCCACATTTAATTGGCTCAGCACTGTATTATTTGTATGTGACCCATATTGTCAGACACAGGTACTGCAGTGTTCATGCAAAATGTCTTTAATGGCTTGGCCTGCATCTTCCACAAACCTGTGTGCACTAGCAGTGGACATTGATGAGCATCAACAACACTTAGCTGTTGGCAAACTCTGGCACGCCAGATGTAGACCCATTGCGGACGCGAGATGCAGAAATGGTGTAGGGGTCAACAATCAAGGTGCACATGATCATGTACAAAAAGTACTCTGTATTGCATGGCACACACCAACACAACAATGGGTTGACAGGGGAGACATCCTATTTTTTCCTGGTCCTTTTCATATCATCATGCATGATGGTTTTGTGCAGAACATTAGCTGGTGAAGGTGAGGCACTTGACCTTGAAAAATCTTGTATGTCAGGGTACCTGTGACTTTGTAACTTAGAGTGCCAATTTGCATATCGAGCACCTGTGGTTTCCCCAGCTGTACCCATGCTTGCTTACTCACAGCTGACCAAGGATTGAGCTGGGTGAGTCACTGTTTATGAATGTCTGTTGTGTTTAGAGGTCTTGTGTCATTGTCCATGGTGTGAGCTGTTTTTTTATGGAGCAGAAAAGGGACCGTAATGTTATGTTCACCAAAAACATGTTCACACAGTTGTACAACCATGACTTACATTAAATATATAGTAAACTCTAGGGGGTAACAGTCCCTAACACTAGAGTAAGTCAGCCAAATTTAGTTGCTTTTCCGGGTCTTCCAGAAAACATCTCTTTGAATAGATAGGAACAAATTAGAAAAGATACAGGTAAAACAGGGGGAAATTCCTTCTTCTAGGAGAAGTGCCCTCACACACCCTCGCAGGTGTCATGCTTTATCATCGGGCGTTGCTTCTCATCGGGGTGACGCTGATGCAAGAGGGCACTTTATCAGAGATCTTTTTATGAGTAACGCCGCAGCTGTGAGTGCGCGTTTGTGGGCTGGAAAGTGTGTTGATAAAAAAACATGTTGGTAATCCGTAGTACCATTATTAAGGAGTCCAAGTGGTCTAGATAAAATGGTAGAGGATGGAGACAACTAAGAGCTCAGGGGAAATTATACCTGAGAGGTGGCTATTCTCCTTCCGTCTCTGTTGTTAACTAGTGAGTGAGTGATTGTGATAGTGAAAATTGTTTTTTGAAGGTCTAGGTCGACATGTTTCATGCATGTTTGGTCCGTAATGGATCCCGTGGCATTTCTTCAGGACCGTGAAAAAGGTGAGTGAAAACAGAAGATTAAAAATAGGGGGCTGAGACGGCAACAATTCCTATATTACCTAAAATAAGGTGTTAATGCAAGTGTAAATGCACCAGTGGTAACATCCTACTCGGAGCGACTTGGATTGTTTGTATGCTCTTCCTATGCATACTCCATTCAGCAAAGACACAGAGTGATGTTTAATCAACTTTTGTGATTATTTGTATGCAGTTGGTGCTCCCCTCATGCAGCACTATTTGCAAACCCATGATGCAGGAACACCTGCTGCATGGTGCACGATTGACTATGTTTTTGCATGTTACCTAGTTGTGCACCATCACATGTGAGAGCAGGAGGATCTGTAATCTTGTTGTACATATGGCAGATGTGTTTATTTCAAGATGTATGTAGCGCAGCAGAAGCATATGTTCAGAGTCATGTGCTGTATTGATTAATTACAATTTTCGTCTGATGAATTCAGCAAAAACTATATTCCATGGGTGCCATAGAGGTTTTTTTAAAAAAATTTTTATTAAACAACTCCAATTATTACATGTAGAAAAATAGAGATATACATCAATAACAAATATATATATAAAAAGATTATCTTGGTTAATAAAACTAGCTAGGAAACCCAATTCATTACATTAAATTCATTACATTTCAGGACATCAACAATATACATATTATTATGGGAGCATTTTATCTTATACACCTCTTACATTCCTGCTCCAGGCCGCAACTGGGGACCAGATCTTACTGCCACGTATTCTATAGTGTTTCCCTCTAGTAGCATAGATGGCTTTTTCCTGATTATATACCCCCAGAAAACGAGCCCCATTTGGAAGCTCGGTGGATCCATGTCTTTCCAGCGAGCTGCAAGTATTATTCTATAAACTGCTGTATCCACAAAAAGACATGATTCCCCTTCTATACTAAATCCGAGAGTGCTATCATAGCCAAGAATGAAAAGAGTGGGCGATTCCGCCACTTTATGCCCAAACACCTCCTCCCAGAATTCTGATAGCATCCTCTTGAGTAGTGTTAGTTTATCACATTCATAAAACATATGTGATAGGGTGGCTGGGCCCACTCCCCACCTGGGGCACGCATCATTTATTCTTTTACCCCATGCATGCAGCTTAGCAGGGATGTAGTAAAAGTTATAAATGGTTTTATATAGCTGTGCTTTTAAGTTAGAAGATAAGAGTAAGCGTGATGTTAGTAATAAACTCATGTCAATGTCAACATTGAGGTTAGCAAGTTTACCAGCCCATGATGCTTCTGCATGTTCCAGGTCATCTTGTAGTTTTTCAAGAAGCAAACCATATATTATACAAATTCTGGTCGTATTTTTACTTATATTCTCAAAGAATGGAATCTTTTCCAGTATAATACTTGGAGTTTTAAGATTAAGAATAGTTTTAACTTGAATAAATTTAAAATAATCGTTATTGGAAATCTCAACATTTCTCTGCAATATCAAAGATCTGGCATTTGAATCACCTCCCAAAAAGTCCCATACTTTGATAATCCCCATGTTTTCCCTTTTTTTAGCAATGTTGTCATTAGCCCGCACAGGCAATAAAGTGGAGTGCCACAAGTGGGTATATCTATTGAATTTAGGAATTGCCATATATCTGGAAACTTTCCTCCATATTTTCTATGCACTACTGATGACTTTGAAATTGTTTTTTTTTATAATAACTTGGCTCTAGTTGTCTCAACAAGAGCCCTTGGGCTTTTTTTACAATTGATAGTTCATAAATAGATGGTATTTACATGGGTCTGTCGCAGTTTTATAATCAGAGGGTTGATGTACATAGCGAACAATATCGGGGAGAAGGGACAGCCCTGCCTTGTTCCTCTCGATATATTAATCACACAGGATTCAATACGCATTACTTGGAGCATAGCTGTTGGTTCTTGTTACATTGCTCTAATTGATTTAACGAGACCAGGCCAAAAACTGTTAGACTCCAGCACACGCTTACAGAAATTCCCATGAGACTCGATCGAAGGCTTTCTTAGCATCTAGAAGGATCATCGACATCTGGCCCCCTGTCCTGGACATGCTATCGAAGAGTGAAATAACTCTTTGGGTATGGTCCGTAGTACCCTTACCTGGAATAAAGCCATGCTGCCAGTGGGAGACCAGATGTTCGATGACCCTCCCGAGCCGATTAGCCAAGATCTTTGCATATAGATTACAATCAGAATTAATCAAAGACATTTGGCGGTATGATGATGGAAGCTCAGCAGGTTTGCCCTTTTTAGGAAAAATAATTATGTTAGTTTCTTTCCATGATTCTGGCTTGGTGTCGCTCCATTGTATCCCAACAAACAAATCTAATAGGAAAGGTAGTATTTATTCTCCTAAAATGTTATAAAGGTCTATAGGGATTCTGTCGGGCCAGCTGCTTTCCCTGAAGCCAGACCGGATAGAGCCAATTGTAGTTCTGTAATAGTAATCTCTTTTCCCAGATCCTCTCTCGTTATAGTATCTATGGCCCCGCTCCATCCTGTGTCAGTTGTAAATTCCCTTACATTTTTTTTAATTTCAACTGAATCGACTATACAATCCCTTTGATATAGTTTTTGGTAGTACTGCTGAAATACTTCAACAATATCATCTGGTTTTGTATGTTTTGGGACTTCTGCCTTAATAGATGTGATCGTATTATAAGAAATCTTCCGTCGAGTGCGCAGAGCAAGTTGTTTACCCACCCTATCTCCATACTCATAAATACTGCTTTGGTGTGCCTGATAGGTTTCTGCAGCTTTCTAGGTCAGCCCATTATTTAGATCTGTTTTTAAAAGCAGCATTCGACACATAGTATGTTTCCCATCTTCACCTTGAGCTATTGATGCGACATGATCTTCCTCTGCGCTAGCTAGATCTTTAATCAGTAGATAATTTTACTTGTCGTGCTGCTTTTTGATTCTAGTCACATAACTAATTGTCTCCCCCTAAGGGCAGCTTTAAAACAGTTCCACACAACCCCACTGGAAGCACTAAATTGATTTGTATCGAAATACCCTTGAGCCCAAGTAGTTATAAAGGTTGTATAATCTCTATTAACCAAAAGCTTCCTATCGAATGTCCGGTTTGAAGGTTGTCTGGTAAAATTGATTAAATGGATTGTAAGAATTATGGCATAATGGTCGGAGATTATTTTAGGATATTTAATAACTTCTGCTTGATTAGATAGGTCCCTTGTCACTAGTCTACAATCTATTCTAACATACTTGTTGTGGGGGTGTGAAAAGTAAGTGTTCCCCGGATTAGGTTGATTTTTAACATCCCAAATATCTACAAGATCGTAACTGTCTCTAAGCTGGCTGATGGCTCTGAATAACCTTGGTTTGCGGCCTGAATACCTTTCCTGGCTCTGTTTCCTAAATGCAGAACCCAGGGAAATATTAAGATCACCACAAAATACAAGCGATCCCGACCAAGAGGCGAGCTCAGTTCTAGATTTTTAAAAATGTGTGGGTCATCCTGGTTTGAGCCGTAAGCTGAGCAGATAGTTATACCCACTGCCAATTCTATAATAACCCACTTCCCTTGAGTATCAGCTGCCTTACGTATGGCTTGTCCTAAGGAGATTTTAGCTAAAATAGCTACCCCACGGGTATTCGCTGTTGGGTAGTACAGGCAAACAGATGGTACCCACTAATTTTTAATAGATCTTTTTTATCCCAGGGCAAGTGAGTCTCTTGGAGACAGATTATATCAACAGAGTGTTGTTTAATTATTTCGCTCAGGCGGGCCCTCTTACTCCTATCATTAAGCCCTGCCACGTTCCATGAACAAATCGTTATCTTCCCCATTATGGCTTATTAGCTAATTTCTTGAGAGCCTGTAATTCCAGCACTCTGACAGTTTTTTTTCAGGACATCTTGATCCTTTTGTGTATCTTTTAATAGTATTGTCCATTTAATTACATCAGCTATTATTTCAGTTTTCATATTGGAGTTATTTTTTTTATTTGCTATTACCCCCTGCCCTCCAACCACCATTCCCCCACTCATCCCCCCACACCCATTGTGAGGTTTACAGACTCCATTAGAGTGCGGTTCTGATGGGCATGCAAAACATGACCAAAGCCTGATCCAATATTTCACATTATATACATACAAATGCCAAACTGTTCATATCATATATACTGATACCGGGCTAAACCATTTTCTACACAATTTTCAAATGTCATATAATTTCTTTTATGTACTTTTCATTTTTATTCTCTTCACATTATTCATGTTTGCTAATCCTAATTTAGCCCATTGAGGTATTCTTTAGCTTTTACTTCAGAGAGGTAGAATTTCATTTGGCCCCCATAGATTACTTTAAGCCGAGCAGGATTGTTAAGATAGGCCTGCACCTTTTTATCTTGAAATGACTTAATCAGCTGGTGCAGCCTCCAACGTCTTTCGACGGTAGAATGGCAAAATTCAGGGCGCACAAAATAAGAAACCCCATTTCTGGTGCGATTTGTCTCAGGCCTGGCCTTCTCAAAAATTGCCTGACGGAGCAAACAATTGACAAAAAATACAAGGATGGCAAGGGGATAAGCCCCGGGTTTCGTTGGCTGTTTTACAGTGAGCGGCACGCGGAGGGCATGCTGAACTTCTGCAGCCCAATTCCAGCCAGAAAGCTCCGGCAGAGAGTCACGAAGAATATCCACCACAAATGAGCGCATATCTTCCCCCTCCACTGCCACGGGGACCACTAAAATGCGTAAGTTATTTCTATGCTGGCAGTTTTGAATTCCTCCAGTTTCCACCTGACATCTGTCAGCTCAACTTCATGAGATCGACCTGTTCTTGATTCATGGTAATCTCCGATTCATTAGATACAATTCTAGATTCCTGCTCCATCAAACGATCCCCAAATGTACTGCAGGTCTTAGTCAGTTTACGCACCACCCCTTGTACTTTACGTAAGGCAGCCTGTGCTTTGCGCCCATCCTGAGAGGTTTCCTCTCGATGTGATGCCTCTGGGCCCATAGGAATGAATCGGGAGGTGTTGCTTAACCCCTTGGCTGCGGGGTGTTTTCCCCCTGCCTGTGCTTTGCACCCATCCTGAGAGGTTTCCTCGCGATGTGATGCCTCTGGGCCCATAGGAATGAATCAGGAGGTGTTCCTTAACCCCTTGGCTGCGTGGTGTTTTCCCCCTGCTGTGAGGGGGGAAGGGGGCCGCGCGTGGCGTCGCTGTGCTGTTGACGAGCTCGGCTCGTCATGAGGCACAGCGGAGCTGCCCTCGTGACAAGCTGAGCTCGTCACACCACACCCGTTTTCAGAACGTTCAGCACAGCGGGGAAATTATCCCCGCGTGCGAACGTTCCAACGGCTGTGACGAGCTCAGCTCGTCATGAGGGCAGCTCAACCGTCCCTTCTGACGAGCTCAGCTCGTCAACAGCCCACAATGGGTTAATTGCGAATTGCAATTTGAGATTCGCAATTAAGGAATATGTAGGATTCGCAACATTTTTTACAAATCCTGCATACATAGCATTTTGAGATTCTCAAATAGCGATTCTCTAAAAATCGCTATTTGAGAATCGCAAAATGTAATTTCCATACATATGGCCCTAAATTCCTTTTGCTCTGGTTCTTACATGGCTTGTTTGGCCAGAAACACACATTCCAAGAGAATAATAAAGATAAACAGCAATTTTCAAAGTGAGCAATGTTAAGAGAAGTGCTGCTTTAAATGCTGAAAAGCAAAGTTTAAAGTTTTTTTTTCTCAAAGAGAAAAAGGAATAAGTGAAGCAAACTAAACCTGGTACCTATCACCTTTTGTGTGCGTAATATAATGCCTTAACTGTTTAAGGGGATGGCCAGACGTGTACTCTTGCTCGCTGTGCAGCCAGATTAAAGTCATACCATTCTGACAAGGCCAAAACAAGTCTGGGGTTGTTGGTGTTCCCTTCAGGAGACGGCCTCTCCTTGTAGATTTCCAGGCAGTTTGAAGATTAACTGTTTCTATGTGAAGTTGTTTGAGTTGTGATTTTCTCCAAGGCTGGCTTCTGTCCAGAGTGACACAGTGGGCTAAAAACAATGGCTTAGAGCGCTATCCTAAACAATTACAGTGGGGGCGAAAATCAGATTGGATGGGATGGAGTATTTCATGGTTTTCCAAGTAGCTGGAAAGTTGGTAGTTAACTCCTTTCTCCAAGATCTTAGAGAAAGCAAGAAGAAGGGAAATGGGCTTATAGTTAACCGCTTGCTTTGGATCCACTGCTGTTTTTTTAACAGCAGGAGCACTTTTGCCTCCTTCCAAGCCAGTGGGACCATACTTGTTGCCAGCGAAGTTTTAAATATGTTGTCTGTAGCGTTGAAGGAAGGTGCTGCCATCTTTAACTCTGTAATTGGACAGTGGTCAAAGAGGGAGACAGATTTTATGGTCTTTAAAGCAGAGAGAGACTTAGAGAGAGAGATGGAAGAGATAATGACATATGGGCAGATGTCATTGTCGCTGCCAGAGCCAAAGACCATGCTGCTTTTTGGTGCCTGGTCGCCAAGGGAAATAAAACCTGGAAAAGCAAAAAAGACCTCTATCTAGATGAGAAAACCTGGGTAGACCATTTCACCAATCTCTACCAGGACTATAGCGAGGGTGTCTCCGCTACCAGAGATGAAATAGAGGACACAATTTCAGATACAGTTTTGCACTTCAGTTTGGAGGAGACAAAAACTGAGATCGGGGCAATTAAAGCAGGGAAGGCCCCAGGCTCAGATAGGATTCCAGGCGATCTTTTAAAACACGATCTAGCAGTATGGGGTCCATATGTAAATTTTTTATGTAACTCGATAGCTGCCGGAACACCAATTCCCCATACGTGGAAAGGGGCGGAGTTTGTCACTATTTTTAAAAAGGGTAACCGACAGGACCCAGCCAACTACCGCTCAATTAGTTTATTAGGCGTACTTCAGAAAGTTTATGCTAGGCATATTTTAAACAGATTGATAGATTGGATGGATGAGGTGGACATTTTAACTAAATACCAATCAGGCTTCAGATCAAGAACAAGTACACTGGACCAAGTATTTAGGTTCATGTGCATTTATTGGAAATACATTATTTTTAAGAAGGGCAGCCTTTATGTTGCTTTTATAGATTTAAGGGCTGCATTTGATTTAGTCCCTCGCCCCAGTTATGGGAGGCACTAAGGCAAATCGGGGTACCACTGGAAATATTAACACAGATAGTAAAGTTAAATGCAGGAAACTTTGCTACAGTGCGATGGGGATCAAGGGGAGCATTAACCAAACCAATTCCAGTGAGAAGAGGAGTAAGACAGGGGTGCGTCTTGGCACCAACCCTCTTCTCACTCTATGTTAACGACATCCCCGAGTTCTTATCAGACTGCAAGCACGACTCACCTTGCCTCGGGGGTGAAGTGATATCGGCCCTATTATTTGCCGATGACACCATTTTAATATCCCAAACCCCCAAGGGACTTCAATCCCTAGTGGATACCTTCAATAGATACTGCTTGCAAAAGGGCCTAGAAATAAATTCCACTAAGACCAAATACATGGCACTAAACCTGCATAGAACATTTAAAAAGAACCTTGTCTTAAACGATCAACCATTAGAGTATGTAGATAGCTTCAACTACCTGGGAATTAATCTGGACAGTAAAATGACTTGGAAAGGCCAAATAGAAAAGAGCAGGATAATGTTGGTACAGAATTCAGCACCTATTCTAAAAAACATGAGGCTAGCTCTTGTAGGGCAATTTCTCCTGCACTGGAGGTATTTAAAGGTAAAGCACAAGCGGCAGCGTTATATGGGGCAGAGATCTGTGGCCCACAGTGCAAGAAGAACTTTGAGCGGGAAGAAAACATATTTTACAGACAACTACTAAAACTCCCCAATAGGACGCCACTTTTACCTGTAACTCTGAACCTGAATATAAAATGCACAGACCTCCACGCGGCACTAAGGCCACTTTTGTTCTGGATCAGGATCTGGTCAACCCCTGAACTGGCTCATTACAAAACTGGCCTGGAGGAAATCTTAGAAATGAGAAGACCCAAAGACATTCCGTAGTTAACCCACATTATGTCATGGATGCAAAAGTTAGGTCTATCTCACTACTGGAATGACCCAGAACAGTTAACAGTATCTTCTAAAAAACACTTAAAAGAGATATTCTGGGCCCACATAATGTCCAATCTAGTAAACAACACGACTGTTGGGTCTCTAACCGTGAAGTTTCTGGCCTAAAGACGTGGCATATTTAGAGCCTTTCCTCGACGAGATAGAGCCCCCGCTAGCTAAATCTTTATACATGCAATTTCAATATGGTATTCTCCAAATAGGTGTTAATACATCTAGATGAAATGGAAATGGGGGGAGCTCTAGAAGCGATACTTGTCCCCTTTGTGATGAACCAGAAAAAGAAAATGAAGCTCACACATTATTCTTTTGTTCAGCATATATTAAAGCTAGAAAACGCTGGATCAAACCCCTCTGCAGGGCCCTAGACAGTAGGCGCTGCAGTACTGTCGAGCACATATTGAAAACTGACTCATCACAACCAATAATTTTTTCTGTAAGCAGGTTTTTAATTATTGTATTCCTGGTCAGGAAGAGAATGGGGCTCAAATTTTAGGGGCTACTTTAAACTGTATTCCAAAACATATGTTGGTAAACATGTTAATCACCTTGTAATAGAGTTAACATTAAGGTGATCTGCACTAATCCATACTGTGTAATTTTATGTATGTTTTTAACCTTTTTAAAAATGTCAACATATTTATATTGTTCTTAACATTAATTTTATATAATGAATTATGATCTAGCAACTAGGGCGTGTAAAGGCTGATTATTTGACAAACTATCACTTTGTTATCCCCCGAGCTTGTGTACTATCTTCTTTGAATTTTTGTAATGTATCGGGTACTTGGTAATTTTACGAAATGTTTTAAAATGTATCTTTTATGGTCAAACTGACCGAAATAAAGTATAAAAAGAGATAAGAAAATCTTTTATGGCTGCTATAACCTAACGTGGTGCATCTGGCACCATTTTGACAAAAAGGTTCAGCCTACCTAGGGAGGCAAATGCAAAAAGAACAATTGATAGACAGAATGCTGAACAATGTCATACATTCACCACAGTCCAGAGATCTAGGCTTAAATCCATCGCTTTTTTGCTCACCATCCATTCCAGTTTGGACCGAGCCATATGCAAATCAGTCTTGACCCTGCATCCCAGGGAACAGTCAAACCTGAACTGCCAGGACAAGTCTTCCTTGTACTGGAAACAAGCATCCTAGGACCGATTTCGGGCTTTCAGCCCTCATCAACCAGGATAGCTTGACTCCAGTGGCATGGAGAGCACAGGAGTCACGTCTGAGCATACCTGTCCCACTCGGGGTGACAAATACAAAAAGAACAATTGATGGACAGAATGCAGAACAATGTCATATATTCACCTAGTACAGAGATCTGGGCCTAAATCCATCGTTCTTTTGCTCACCATGCCATTCCAGTTTGGACCCAGCAATGTGCAAATCAGTCTTGACCCTGGACCCAATGGCAGCAGTCCAGCTCATTATAGTGCCAGTTTTTCTCATGTCAATGGATATCCCACAAAGTAATTGTTAAAAAATTTACAATGGTGAAGCCTTTGCTCATTGACACATTTCTTGAAATTGCACACGACCTAAAGACCTGGCTGTTCAATCAGTAGGTTGTTAGCAATTTTAGATGGCTGATAGCTATTCTAGTTTTGTAGATTTTAGTTTAGCTTTTGTGCCAAGAAGCACCATTTAAGAATGATCTAGAAATACAAAAGAACATAACATGATTGAGAGCTAGATCAGTAAACCTTATCCCGGGGATCTATTTGGACTCCATACACTGATGTGAGGCTAATGCCGGATTATCTTATTGGAAGCTATTATTAGCTACCATATAATGCCATGACGATTATCCAGGTACTTCTTATCAAGATTGCGGATATAAACTTTCCTCGGATTAATTAAAATCTCTAAAGCCCTGAAGAATGGAAACAATGTAGCGAAACATGTGTTGGCTGTCAAATTCACTACATGTTGGAATAGCATGGACCTAGAACTAAGGTTAACCAAGAACTAACATTGTTTAAAAAAAAAACGAAAAACGTGGATGTTCCCTTAAGACCTCACGCATTGTTTGCTTCTCTCGGTAGAGCTGGGATGCCTGCGGGTAGCCATGCGCTTTATAAATCCCTTAAACTTAAACTTTATAGATCCCTTAAACTTCACAACAAAGACATTCCTCTCCACTTTACTGATCAACATTAGGTTGCCAGTTGATATCGACTCCAAATCTTTGGAAAGAGCTGCTGTCAAATGAGGAGAGATTGAATTCAAGCTTACACCTTAATGACAGTTCCATGTAATAGATATCTGCCTTATTAAATAGTAATACTAAAGAATCTTCTCAATGCCAGAAAATGAAATTTACAAGAGATCAAATAAATATCCTTAGATGGTCTGTGTGACAAGGCCAGGGGCAGTATAGTTATGGACTTTTCTGCTGCAGTGCACAGCTGAGTGGCTTTTTAATGCATCTGCAGGGAGTAAAGTGAATTCATTTAACCCAATATTTCTTTGAGTTAGTGTTTTATTTTCAAGTCCAGCTCATTTGCTAAAAGAGTCAATCCTTGCCCACCGCCTCTTAGGCGTACTATCCAAAAAGAAAGCACTAACTCACTGAAATATGGTATTTTATATGTTATACTGTCTTTTAGAATGTGCAATGACTCAGCAGAGTGTCCCAGCGCTAGGCTATGGGACACCAAACAGGGCACCTGGATTAATTGTTAAAGACCCAGGTTTTTAGTTTCCTCCTAAGGATATCCAGGTTGTGTACTCAACGAAGATCTAATGGAAGTTTATTGCAATAGAGTGGGCCAGGGTAGGAAAAGGATCTCCCACCTGTTCTGAGGCACTCTTGCAAAATTTGCAGAGGAGGAGCAAAGGATGCGAGCTGGAGTGTACACGCTCATCCTCTCACTGAGATAGTGCACACTTGTCTTGTGCATGGCCTTGTTCATTAGGACCATAGCCTTAAAGGCCACCCTCTTTTTTATCGGGAGCCAATGAAAGGCCCTCAGATGAGTGGTCATGTGAGACCTTGGTGGGAGTCTGAGTAGCAGTCTCGCCACCAAGTTCTTCACCACCTGCAGTCTGCTGAGAAGATAGTCCGGTAGACCGAGATATAGAGCATTCCCATAACCGAGTCTCAACATGATCAGGGCCTGCACTACTTTTCTAACAGCAGACTCAGGTAGAAGTGATAGGACTTTTTTCAACATGCAAAGCATGCTCAAGCAGGACCCAACTGGGGCTTGAATCTGATGTCGGACCGAGAGGGAGCTCTCAATTTTGATTCCTAAGTTCTACACACAGTTTGGAGGGGAACCAGGGTGCGGCACATTGCTTGGCCAGCAGGTTTCCACTAGATTGTGAGGAACATCTCCGAAGGTAATGATCTCCATTTTATCTGGATTGCAACTCCAATGGTGGAAATCCAACCAGTGAAACAAGTTGGTGAAACATCGAGAGATAAGCTTCCCATCTAAGTCCCTTCCCTTCTCACAAGCAAAAAGAAGCTGCATGTCACCTGCATAAGAGACAATTTTTGCACCTAGGGACTCCGCAAGAATTGCTAAGGGCGTCAGACATACATTAAACAGGGTGGGACTAAGAGCTGTACCCTGCGGTACGCCCACGGTCAGGGATCTGGATTGCGCACTTTGGGGCGTCAGCCATACTTCCTGAGTCTGTTAATCCAGAAATGATGATAGCCAATTTAAGGTTGAATGTCTGACCCTATCTTGTAAAGGTGCTCAAGCTGTTTAATGTGGGGCACAGTGTCAAAATCTGCTGTAAGGTCCAGCAGTATAAGCATGGTTTTGCCCCAGTGCCTAGAATGCTCCGGACAACCATTTTCAGAAGTGCGCTCTCCGTACTACAGTGGGGGCGAAAACCAGATTGGATGGGATGGAGTATTTCATGGTCTTCCAAGTACCTGGAAAGTTCGTAGTTAACTTCCTTCTCCAAGATCTTAGAGAAAGCAAGAAGAAGGGAAATGGGCTTATAGTTAACGGCTTGCTTGGGATCCACTGCTGTTTTTTTTAACAGCAGGAGCACTTTTGCCTCCTTTCAAGCCAGTGGGACCACACCTGTTGCCAGCGAGGTGTTAAATATGTTGACTGTAGCATTGAAGGAAGGTGCTGCCATCTTCAACTCTGTAATTGGACAGGGGTCAAAGAGGGAGACAGATTTTAGGGTATTTAAAGCAGAGAGAGACTTAGAGAGAGAGATGGAAGAGAATACTTCTAAGGAGGGGTAGGTAAGAGGGAACATAGTTTAATGTGAGCACTATTTTGGAAGTTATTTTAAATGGTCTTAATTGTTTCATGGAAGAAAGTATCCAGTTTGTCACACCACTCAGCCGTAGGAGTGCAAACTCTAGATGTGGCAACGGGGCAGACGTTAACTGAATTGACTTTGCAACCTGCAGGTACGTAAAGTAGATGCTTGACCGAAATAGCACATCATGAGGACCGAGGACCCTAAGAGATATTATGATTATTGGTGAAAAATACTATTACTCCATAATCACATAACCTGGCATACTGGTGGCCATTTATTTCTCAATGTAACAAGTAACAATGTCTCAACAGGTAATATTAGGAAGACCATTAATAAAACATGAACATTTGTTGCAAAAAAGAGAGACAGGGAGAATGAAGGGGTTGTATGAATTAAGCAAAGAGCGGTTTATATTTAGAACCAATTTAGGACAAATGTACAGTATTAGCACTATTTACATTAAATGTGAGTGTAAACTAAAATCATTTGTGCAATATGTGCTTATTAAAAAAAGGGAGAACAAACAGTAGTGACAATATTTACAGGAAATTAGCTCTAAATATAGACAGCTATTAGCATTATTCATACAACCCCTTCAGTGTCCCTGTCTCTCTTTTTTTAAACAAATGTGCATGTTTTATTAACGGTCTTCTTAATATTACCTGTTGAGGTCTCAACTGGGTATACAGGGTATCTCTTATTGTTTGGTTCCATTTATTTCTCAAGGCAATTTTTTGTTTTATTCCCAGTGGCCTGACAATACGATTGCCATACACACATGGATTTAAATATTTAAATAATAGCCTGTGATTTCATATTAATCTTGGTGCGAATGTGCAAGAAACTTTGTAGAAAAAAAACAATCATCCACTTTAGGTTCTTCATAGCAGGTTTTGTACAGAATATTCAAGTGGATGCCTAATATTGGGAGGTAAAAAAGTGACATTTCCCATGTTAACTCCCTTAGGACTCATGCTCCTTGATAAAGAAAACATAGCAGAATGAAAGTACACTAGAATTGGCAGATAATTAGAAATTTTCTCAAGGAAGTGTCTTTGTTTGGTTTGTGTATTACCGTTTAGAATTTTTTTTAAAATGTGCATTTAAAAAGTCTAATGCTCTGGTCTGAGCATGAAGAAATTACATTTTTCACAAACCCAATTAAAAAATGTAAGTTGCACGATTGGAAAAGAGAGCTCTCTCTCCCATCACCCATTGCAGATTCATGAATACGACAGTGAATTTGCCTATCTGCTGTGCTTGGATTGGCTGTCCCTCACAGAAAAGAAAATCTTTTATGGCTGCTATAACCTAACATGGTGCATCTGGCACCATTTTGACAAAAAGGTTCAGCTTACCTATGGATGCAAATGCAAAAAGAACAATTGATAGACAGAATGCAGAACAATGTCATACATTCACCCCACTACAGAGATATGGGCTTAAGTCCATCGCTTTTTTGCTCACCATGCCATTCCAGTTTGGACCAAGCCATATGCAAATCAGTCATGACCCAGTGCCCAATGGGAACAGTCAAACCTGAACTGCCAGGCCAGGTCTTCCCTGTACTGGAAACAAGCATCCTAGGACCGGTTTCGGGCTTTCAGCCCTCATCAGCCAGGATAGCTTGACTCCAGTGGCATGGAGAGAACAGGACTCACGTCTGAGCATTCCTGTCCCAATCGGAGTGACAAATGCAAAAAGAACAATTGATGGACAGAATGCAGAACAATATCATACATTCACCCCAGTACAGAGATCTGGACCTAAATCCATTGTTTTTTTGCTCACCATGCCATTCCAGTTTGGACCCAGCCATATGCAAATCAGTCTTGACCCTGGACCCAATGGGAACAGACCAGCCCAAACTGCCAGGCCAGGTCCTCCCTGGACTGTAAACAAGCATCATAGGACCGGTTTCTCATCAGCCAGGATAGCTTGATTCCAGTGGCATGGAGAGCACAGGACTCACGTCTGAGCATGCCCGTCGCACGTCTGTGAATACCAAAATGAGTAAATAGTAGTCAGTTTAGGATTTTGTCTTAAATTAGTTCTGTGAATTGGGCCCCATGTGGCCAACCCCCATTGTGCACGGCCAAGGACAATGCAAAGTGGAGTCTGGCTGTTTATTGTTGTTTGGATGCAGGAGAATGTAGCACATGGTATATGATTAAAAAAACACATTGAAAGAAACAAATGGTGTAGTTAAGTTTTGGTTAAACTTAAAAAATAGCACTTGAAAGTGTAGTTTAGTTACAAATTAAAAAAGAAAAGTCACTGAAATGTTCAAGCTATGATTAGGACCACAATCCATAACTCGCACAACAGAGTTCCAAAACGTTATTTTAGAAACCATAGGGCATGTTAATCTCATAATATTTGTGCCTATATTAACACCTAAAAGCAAAATGTAATTACTTAAGAACACATAAACCAATAAATCATACATTCGTAGTCCCCTCTAACAAAGAGGAAAGGGTAGTAAGTTATGGAGTGCCATCTCTACCATTTGGAATTGCATCTGTTTCATTTAGGGTGAGGGTATGAACATTCCATCTCTGTGCTAGTTATGCTATGCCTGGTTGCTGTGAGAGTTATCGATTGCGGTCCTAAACATCACTTGCAGTGGTTTTCGATTTTAATTAGTAACATTCACTGCACTATTTAAAATCAGAACATCACTAATTACGTCCATGCTGCTATTTTTTATTGTTTCCAGGTAAAAGCTGCTTATACAATTTAATAATAATCACAGATTATTCAGAATTGCTTGAGCATTCAGCAGTCATTTTATTAACGATAAGAGCTGTAGGCAACCTCAGCATTCAGCCAGACTATGTGAAACGAAGTATGCTTGTCATTGTTCCGCATGTATTTACATCTTTCTTGAACTCCATGGCCCAGGTTGTCAGTTTTGTGACACTCCATGGTGTGAAGTTGACAAGGAGTGATGTGAAATCAACAGCCGGCAACACTGTGAATGTGTGACTACGACGCGATTAGCATGCATATCAAATGTTGTGTAGGCAGTGGAGAGCGAGATAAACATGTTCGGTAGATTTGTTCTGAAACGAATTGCTGCTACTTGCAGTATTTTAATTGGTTGGTGTATTCTGTTCTTAAAACTTGGCTGACTAAAATGCGGTATTATTTATGGCATTAATAACGTTATGAGAAATGTTCCCATTACAATGAAACTCTCCACTGAGACGTATTTTCACAGATTATCAAATGTTTTAAAACTGTAGTAAAATATTGGAAATATCAGTCGGGCCTGGCAAGTAATGTGAAAGGTGCTTTTTAATGTACTTTTATTTTGGAGATATAATAAACAACATCAGAGATCATAATGACAAACATACATATGAAATATTAAATGTATTGCTCAGTTTCCATAAATATAACTATTACACACGTTATGAACATCATACAGCTAATACATGTAGGCCCAGATTTACAACGATTTTGTGTCAGGTTGGGTCACTTTTGTGGATGCAGGCCCAACGCAAAATACGTTTTGGTATTTACAAAGACACTCAAGTGTCAGTTTGTGCGTCATTGCAAAAAAATGTAACGCAAGGTAGTGCAGGAGGAACTAGCCCTCGAGGGTAGTTTTTTTTTTTACCAGGAAGGCACCCCTTCCTACACTACGTCTATCCTGACTATAACGCATGCACACTTGCACTACGGGGCAAGAATGCTTGCTTTGGTGGTAGGCAGCCCAAAGTGTGGCAGCACATGAAAAGAGCAGAAAAGTTCTATTTATTTTAATATATGATGTAGGCCTGCTCTCTTCAGGTGATCCAACAAAGGGCAGTAACTTTACCTGGTGTGCTGAATTGCGGTTCTTCTTTGTAAATATGCCTCACTCAGTGCAACGTTTAAACTCAAATGACCAATTATTCAATTGTTCCCACAGACTGATCGTAGATAATTTTGAAGTGGTTCCAGATAGTATCACAAACAAATACTCACGTTGTCTTACTATACACATTTGTCTAATCCATTCTGAGAAAGAGGGGATTCATTTAGTCGTTCACTTTTTAAAATAATAGTGAATGCACCACTAACATTGGAATATTGATCAGTTGTTAACATCTCAGAACTACCCCCTCATAAGATAATGTCCCAAAAACAATATCATCTGCAGTTGAAATTCTAAATATTGCAATAGGTAGGATCAGAAATGATCTAATCAAATGCATCACTATATAGAATGGGACCTGTCTGGGACATGGGTAGATTCACATCTAAAGAAATTAAAGGAGTGCTCTGAATCGATCTTGTTTAAAAAATGCAGAGAGCGATAAATCAACTATTTCAAGTAAAATTGTATTTTTTGAAAGTTGGCTACACTTAAAACATTTTCAATCATTATTTTTTAAATTTGTGCTAGAATGATATCTTTCAATACATTTATTAGGAATTTATTGCACTGCATCCACTACATCTTCAATTAAATTAATATCTAAACAGTGAGAGATGCCACACAACGATTTCAGAAAGTAGCCCTGTCCTATTCCCAAACCAAAATCCGGAAAACACTTGATTTTGTAAAATGACTCCATCCCACACAATTGTGTAGGATGCTTCATCAATAAGTCCTCACCCGGTTTGTAATAATAGCCGGTAGGTCTCTACCCCATTTTTCGAGGGAAGACTTGTTGGTGTTAGATGTTCTGTTTGGGATCAGGAAAAAATAAAAACACTTATGTTAACCCCTCAGACCCTTTACCACTGAGGTTACCTTAGCTAGATTTAGAACAGAGTTGGATGTGTCAGGAGTAGTTAGTGATACTTACATCCATAGTTCCACATGTTTCAGCTGGTCATGCTTAGCATTTAGGTCTTCCTGCTTTTGTCAGGACCAATCTGACCCCCAACTTTCCTGTTAGTAGGGATGAATTAGGTTATAGGAACAGACTCAATTCAATTCAATTCAAAATTAGCTTTATTCGGTTGAGACAAACAACCATAAAAGCACAGAATGTACATAGCGAGCTAAAAAACAATTCATTATAAAAACAGAGACAGGTACATCTGGAATCAAACATGGGAGGGTACAATATAGTACAACTCTTACTGGGTACCATTATTAAAGGGTAGTTGATTTAAAAGTGCATAGGTGTAGCATAATACGTCACTTCATGTGAGCAAATTAAAACAGCAGCTATTAGGTACAGTAAACATCGACATTATTGGATCGGAAGATACATTATAGATATACATTTGAAATAAAAAACAGATAAATAGCTGATAAAAACAAGCACACCCCAGTATGAAAGGCCATCAATTTTGCTGTGATGTAATTACATAATAAAAACTCAGTAATATATACAATATAAAGTGCAGGGTGCGTGAATCATCCTGTCCACCACTGGCTTTCTAACAATTTAAAAAGAAGAAAAGGAAAATTCATGAAAACACCATACTTTTTCTGGCCTTAATTGAGCTGAGGATAAATGCAGCAGCAAAGAAGCAAATCCCCGGTTCTTCCATGATGAGTAATAGTGTCATAGCAGCTTTAATAGTTTTAACCCCATGTTTTTTAAAAAGTGGTTTAAGGAACGTAATTCTAAAAGGCAAAAACAAATCACATAAGAGTAGAAAGTGCATAGTGCTCTGCTTTGAAGTCCCATCACAGGGACATGGGGAGGACGGATACTGTTTCATTATTGGGAAAGCAACCAAGTGATGCACTAAACCTAGCCTCGTTCTGATCAGAACAAAAAGATGGGATGGTCTAGTGACAAAGGAAAGATACCCTTGGAAACCAGACGTATCAGTGTACATGTGGCGAAACTGATACGTAGCCTGTTTCCTGACTATTGCCTTCCTCTTTTCAATCCTATGTGAAAGATAGATACTTTTCAGTTCCTGTTTGGACAGTGATGGTAAATCGTTAGGATTTCCCAAAGTAGATCTGTCGAATATATCACCAAAGGATTTGACTAAATAACTAAGCCAGGGTATCTTAAAACCATTCTTCAATCTCAGGCAGTCATTGATAATGGCCTTGGTAAAAGAAGTTTAATCTTTTGACCATATTTGTCTCCAAAGCTGTAGTGGTCTCAAGGCTATTAAGTTCGACAAATAATTAAGACCGATTTCACTATGTACAAGTTCCGTGGATGCTGAAGCTGGGAGGCATAGGAGCTTCTTTAAAAAAATATACTCTTCAGATTGGAGATTTGCACATGGCTGGTGGCCCCATATACCCGCCCCATATAATGCGACCGAGGTGAATCTAGCTTTATAAACGTCGATCATATCTTTGATCCGCCGATCCCGTAAATTAAAAGCAAATTTAAAAACACAATTTATACTCTTTCTAAGTTTAACCTTAACGTTTGACCTCTCATCGTTCCATTCCCCATCTAACGAGAAAGAAATACCTTGGTAACAAAAGGTCTCCACATTCTGTATCTTGTTACCCTCAACAGAGAATGGTTTCAAACTTTTGAATTTAGGTCTGCGCACCATTGTAAAGGTTTTAGTCTTGTTTATCAACAACAACCTCTTGCTGATAAAGGCTGCAAACCCATTAATTAGCTTCTGGTGGCCCACCGGGGTTCTTGATAGTAGTATGGCATCGTCTGCGTAAAGCAGAACTGGTATCGTCTTACCCTCGACCAATAGGGAATCTGCTTGGATTGTTTTAAGGGCCGCATCCACGTCATTAATAAATAAAGTAAAAAGTAGTGGTGCCAACACGCAACCTTGGCGAATACCACGCTTAACTCTAAAATTGGGGGTGCATTCTCCATGATGGCCGTACCTCACTTTAGTTGATAATTTTTCATACAGCCTAGCTAAAAAATAAATAATAGGTTTGGGTGCACCGAGATTGATTAAAACAGGCCATAGAACTCCATGATTCACTAAGTCGAAGGCCCTGCTTAAATCTACAAAACATTGGCTTTGGTATATTTTCCTATTAAAAGTTCCAGGTTGATACTCTGTTCTAGAGTACCTAAGCCTTTTCTAAAACCATACTGGGATTGTGCTAAAATATTATTATCCGAAACCCACTCCTCTAACCTTATCAATAAAACTCTACTCATTCATTTCATTTCATAAAGCTTTATTCGGTACATATCAATACTCATTATCTTAACCGAGGAGTCTAATAAGGAGATGGGTCGGTAATTTTTTGCTTCCGATTTCTCTCCCTTTTTATAAATAGGGATAGTAACCGATTCCCCCATGAGGGGGGCATCCCTCCATCACTGCCACGTTAAAAACCCTTGTAAGTATGGGCCCCCATAAATCTGGAATCGATTTATATACATCTATGGAGACTCCATCGGCACCTGGTGCTTTCCCCTCCTTGCTGTTACTAATACCTATCAATACTTCATCCAGGGAAATATCTAACTCTATTGTGGGCCACTTACTTAAGGTAAGGGGTTCTATCGGGGGGGTTTCACTCGGGTTAAAATTTTTAAAAAAGGGGTCTACCCATTCTTCACTCCTCACATGAACCAAAAGTTCTGGAGCTGTTTCATTATTAAGTAATTTACTGTTCACCGTGTCCCAAAACAGTTTATTATTGGAAGTTGCAGCTGCAAGGTTTAGGTTGTCCCATGCCTCCTGTTGTAACTCCTTCTTTTGTCTTTTTAAATTAGAGTTGTATTCAGCTCTGAGACCATGAACTACAACACTATCTCTTGGTTTATTCGAAAGAGCAAGTTTTAAGTTACTCAGAGAGACCGTACATGAATGGTCAAACCATCCTCTTGGCACTTTTGGTTTCTTAGAGGGGGCCACAGTGAGTAAATTGGAAATAAGCTCATTAATCTTAATACAATTATCCAGGATCACTGTTGGTTCAGTCCTGACCATTAAACTAACCAATATTTCCTTGCTACAGGCCTGTACAATTTTTTTAGAAAGTTCCTCTGAATTAGCTCCAACCCATTTAATTCTAAAACCATTCGGATGAATCTGGACAATATTGTTTAAAACAGTGCAAACTTCAACAATCTTATCCCCCCAGAGATGCAATCCCATTACAATTGGATTGTGATCACTCAAAGACAATTCCACAATCTGTGGAGTTGAACAGGCCTTCGCAATGTTAGCGGAGACGATCACATGGTCAATACTACTCTCTGCTGACCTTCTTGTAAAAGTCGGGATCTCCTTCCCACACACATCTTTAGCACATTGCACAATTTCCAGGTCAAATTCAATAGGGACCGCATTTAAGGTGTTACCATAAGTAGTATGGGGGAAATGTAAATAGTCATTACCTACGTCTGTTTGAAGCCCACAAACTTTTGTCAGTGATAAAGGGCAAATGGGCACATTAAAGTCCACCAACCAAACAATATGCATATTAGGTAAATCCAATTCCACCAATTTTTCTAATTCATATCTTACTTCAACAACTATACTGTGGCTCGTTGAATTGAATATGTTATTATAGAAGTTAATCAAGAGAAGGTCCCGTCCTACTTTACTATGCAACCAGATAGGATCAACAGGCCCCCCTTGGCTCTGCCTGAGGGAGACGGTATTGCTGGCAAATTATAGGCAGAAAACCTCTCCAAATGGACATCTACAGTGCTCCATGTTTCTTGTAGGCAGACTATATCATGTGAGCAAATAAATTCCTTACATCCTAGCTGATGTATCTTATTCGCTAGGCCAGCGATGTTCCAGGTAACATTAGAGTAGCCTCCGTCTTGATGGCATAACAATAGAGTAGCCTCCGTCTTGATGGCATACTGGGTAATCTGTCCCTAGGCCCTGCAGGGTACTTGTACCACCATTACCAACTACCACCCCACTATCCTCTGATGGGGTACTAGAGGGATGAATTGAATTAATAATTGTCCTGGCCCGTTACTCTCTACCTCCTTGGCCCCCCTTCCATCTGGGGATAACATTCCATCATTACCCGACATTATATTAGTGTGCGAAGTTCTTTTAGATAGTATTGGGGCATCAAGAACTATGACATTCCGGGACCTAGTAGTTGGAGTCATAGACTGTGGCCTAACATCTACCCCCCTCCCCACTAGACATATTGGTTCCAGTCAGTCGTTGCAATCTAATGAACTTAGGGTCTAGAATCTATTCATTACTGGGACAGCAAGATGTATTTCTGAAATAGCTATTGGGTTAGATCTATTTGTTATGTTATGTTATGTTATGTTATTTGTGGTTTTGTATAGCGCAACGGTTACTCAAAAAGAGTGTCCCGGCGCTTTACTTGAGGGTACCTACCCCCTACAGAGGGGTTACCAAGATGTCTGTAAAAATAACCAAGGGGGTAGAGCGAAGCTGAGCGTTCCGTATGAGAACTAAACATTGCTCTCTCAAGGGACATTTGTGCCCAGGACGGCTTCTTAAAATTAATGATAATGCAGTCCCCTTGCACCGTTTTACTGGAAGGGCCTATCCACTTCACCCTTCTTGTTAATAGGATTTGTTCTGTCCGACCCACGGGAAAATCACAGTGTTGATGCAACTAATTTATCACCTTATTCTTTAGGGCACTATGACTTTCTGTTTGCTCCTCCCTAAGTGATGGTACATTGACCATGACTGCTACATATGGACTACAGTCAGGTGGCAAATTAATCACTTCCTGCTCTCTCGGGCCCTTGGGTATATACAGGTCTTGAGATAGATTATTTTGAGTACCCGGGTCCCCACTCATCAATGGTATGGAGCTGCTCTGTGGATCTATAGTGATAGGGGTAGCACTAGCCCTAGGGGCAGAGGCTATATGATTGCTATGCCCAACTGCCCCAACGTCCCTATACTGGGGATTTTGTTTGGCCATGGCACTGGAACGATCATGCGCTACCTCCATCCTTTGTAGGTTGGTTAAATTGCCTGACCCTTGGGGGTCAATTTCAATGTTTCGTGTTGGTCCACTAACGTCCTTTAAGATAGTGCCCAACTTCTCCACCTCTGCAGTTAAAGAGTCTATCTTATCAACCAGGGGCTTAAGCATAGATTCCATTTTTTGTCTCATTATTGAAATAATGGAATTAACTAGGTCTTCGGGAATCACATTGGGAGTACAGGTTTTCTCGGGGGCCTTAATCTGTTTACGCAATGGGGGCCCTTTATTTTGTTTACCTGGATTCCCTAATTTGGGCAGATCTTTCCTACAATTTCTTCTTCGCTTTGGAGTTGGTGGTCCGCTTTGGTTAGGTGACTGTAGTTGTTCATCCATCAAAGGGGCATCCTGGCAATGAGTGGAAGACTCCTGATTGGAAATAGGAATAGATTGTTGTGTGTTTACAAAATAATATCTGGCTCTATGGTCGGGGTATTCTCTGTCCCAAGGCCTGCCCCAAGGGAGAGGAGGCATTTTGCCCTCGTGATTTCCAAATTAATTGCGCTCACTGCCTTGACCAGATAGTCATCAAGGGTAGAGCCCATGCTAGCATTGCCATTGGGTGTTTTCTGTAGTTTGCGTTTAGACATGATGTTTCCAGTAGGGCCTGGTTAAAGCCCCCTAACTCAAGAACTAATATATGGGCGTACCTACTACTCTGGGATAAAATGTCAATAGTATTTACTGAACCGCAGATCTCGACGATAAACGTCTCCACTAGGGGTACAGTAGAGCCACAATAATGCTTAAAAAAGGTGTCTAAATATTTAGAATTAGTTACATAAAGAGGCGGTATTAATACCAGGAGTAAACCACTCAGCAAATATCCCAAACAATAGGGTCGTCCTCAGTTTAAATTGGAACCCCAGGATCTGTATACAGTGTCACCTGAGGGCTCTGTATGATGAAGAATCAATAGGGTGGCCCAGACCTGCCACGTTCTGGCGCGGACGTGCGTGGATGGGCCCTCCCTTGGCCCGAGCTTCGCCCGCACGCGTCCCGCGCCGCGGGAGGCGGCGAGTTGTTTTAAGCACCTCTGGGCGCTTACCGATGACGCTGGTGGTGTGCGCACCCAGTGGGCCCTGGGGGATGAAGTCTCAGGGCCGACACACAGAACAGGCAGCACGATCACAGGGCCTCCGTCGTCTGTCGTCCGGGGACAGGGAAGGCACACAGTCCAGCCACCAGCAGCAGTTCGGGGCCGAGGTGGGACCAGTAGCAAGTCCAGAGGAATCCCGAGACGCGTGAGGCGCCGAGTTGTTTTAAGTGCCTCCGGGCGCTTACAGATGACGCTGGTGGTGTACGCCACGCAGGGGGCCCTGGGGGATGAAGTCCCAGGTGCTGGCACACAGAACAGGCAGAACGATCACAGGGCCTCCGTCATCCGTCGTCCGGGGACAGGGAAGGCACACAGTCCAGCCCCCAGCAGCAGTTCGGGTCGAGGTAGGACCAGTAGCAAGTCCAGAGGAATCCCACACCGCAGGAGGCGCCAAGTTGTTTTAAGCAACTCCGGGCGCTTACCGATGACGCTGGTGGTGTGCGCCACGCAGAGGGCCCTGGGGGATGAAGTCCCAGGGACCGGCACACAGAACAGGCAGCACGATCACAGGGCCATCGTTGTCCATCGTCCGTCGTCCGTGGACAGGGAAGGCACACAGTCCAACATCCAGCAGCAGTTCGGGGCCGAGGTAGGACCAGTAGCAAGTCCAGAAGAATCCCACGCCGCGGAAGGCATCGAGTTGTTTTAAGCGCCTCCGGGCACTTACCGATGACGTTGGTGCTGTGCGCCACGCAGGGGGCCCTAGGGGAAGAAGTCCCAGGGGCCGGCACACAGAACAGGCAGCACGATCACAGGGCCTCCGTCGTCCGTCATCCAGGGACAGGGAAGGCACACAGTCCAGCCCCCAGCAGCAGTTCGGGGCTGAGGTAGGACCAGTAGCAAGTCTAGAGAAATCCCGCGCTGCCAGAGACGCCGAGTTGTTTTAAGCACCTCCGGGCGCTTACCGATGACGCTGGTGGTGTGCGCCACACAGGGTGCCTTGGGTGATGAAGTCCCAGGGGCTGGGGCACAGAACAGGCAGCACGATCACAGGGCCTCCGTCGTCCGTCGTCCGTTGTCCGGGGACAGGGAAGGCACACAGTCCAGCCCCCAGCAGCAGTTCGGGTCCGAAGTAGGACCAGCAGCAAGTCCAGAGGAATCCCGCGGCGTGGAAGGCGCCGAGTTATTTTAAGCGCCTCTGGGCGCTTACCGATGATGCTGGTGGTGTGCGCCATGCAGGGGGCCCTGGGGGATGAAGTCCCAGGGGCCGGCACACAGAACAGGCAGCACGATCACAGGGTCTCCGTCATCCGGGGACAGGGAAGGCACACAGTCCAGCCCCCAGCCGCAGTTCGGGGCTGAGATAGGACCAGTAGCAAGTCCAGAGGAATCCTCACTCAAACACATGCCATTCATACATACTAGTGGGGAAAATATCAACACTTAGCTGCTGAGCCTCATGGTTGGTCATGGACCCGGGTTGTTTATCAAGTTCTCTTCATCTGTGGAGCTAGGGCAAGTACACATATTAGAAAGCAAGGAGCAATCAAACCATTTTTGCATTTTTACAGGATGAAGGAAGTGACCCAATAAGGGTCACCAGGGTCCTGTGATAACCCCTAGGCCTTCCGTACCAAATAAAGAGTCAGTCAGTCAGTAGAGAATACAAACCAATAACTGTTTATTTAGATGCACTCAGAGTGGAGCCCAGTCTGCCCATTCACTAGGAGTACTGCAAGGAGGAGTGACATCAACAAGCGTGGAGATACATAATGTACGTTTCATGACCGGGCAAAGGTACGCTCACAGTAGAATTTTCCAAGCAGATGCAGCTGATAGTGAAATACAAAAATAATAAGTTTTGGTTCTCATATCTCACACCACTTAATACAACTCAAGATCGTTTCACCCTGCACCCGCCACCAGACAAGTGGGAGAGGGCCTCTATGTAGGGAGAAAGGTGTGCACTAATATGAACAGTCTATTAATTAGTGAAGCGAAACCCTACACTGCAGCAACGAAACATAACAACAGCTTTTTATCAGAAACAGCAAAGTATTAGTTTAGTTTATATTTCAAAATAGCACCTGAATAGAAAATGGTGCCGCAAATGCTAACTTACATAGGGCAATGCACAAACATTAACATTTTAATTCTAACAGACCCTCCTTTTAGTATTAGTTAAAACATTTTCGAACAATAACAAGGAAAACAAAAAAAACTAGGAAAAAAGGAAACCATGAACAATAATGACAATAAAACTTTATGAGCATTACATGTTCTCGGTATTGGGAAAGGAGACTTTAAGGAGGGAGGAAGTCTCAAAAGTTACCTTATCCATGTTCATGAGGTCCTTGATTTCTTTCTGTACCATAATTTCAGCGTTAGTATCATTAATCAATATTTTCCGTTTATGGGTGAGAAGGGAGGTATAATAGGAGCAACACAAGGGGAGACACTGAATAAGGGCACATCAAAGCACCAATATTGCAATCATGTAAGTGGTTCACTGATAGGATATCGATGGCAAAAACATTGATGGTAAAAATATTTTTTTAAAGATATAGATTGTAAAAATATCGATTCCCTATACTTAAACAGGTAAGTACAAAAATATTGAATCAAAAATATTGAAGTAAAAAATGTAGATGCAAAAAATAGCAATTTAAAAATATAAATACAATAAATAATCTTAAATATATAAAATATTACCTTTAGCAACATACATTACATTTAATATACATTTTACCTAAATATACAAATGAAACTTAATTTAAAAATAATTATAACCATGCAAACATAATAATGTATACATATATCTATATTTACTTTCCAATAATGTATTAACTATTATCTTCTTTTAGTTTTTAAACTTTAAAATGATATCCAAATAAAATATATACATATATCAATAATTTCAAATAAATAACACCATTTTAAAATACATTAAAACATTAAACTATTAAAACAAAAAGAGATTGCACATTTCCCAATACAATAAATACAACAGTATGGAAAATGTAGGATAGCAAAATAATTAAATGTACTATTCCAACTGCAATGAGTGCAACAGTAGGGAAAATGTTGGATAGCGAAGGGGTAAAAATTACTATTCCCACTCCAGTGAGTGCAACAGTAGGGAAAGTGTTGGATAGCGTAGGGAAAATGTACTATTCCCACTCCAGTGAGTTCAACAGTAGGGAAAGTGTTAGATAGCAAAGTGGTACAAATTACAGATCCCACTACAAAGAATGCAACAGTAGAGAACGTGTTGGAGCAGAGTGGTAAAAATTACGATTCCCATTCCAGTGAGTGCAACAGTAGTAAAAGTATTGGATAGCGGAGGGGTAAAAATTACTATTGCAAAAACAACAGGTGATGGACAAAATGCAGAACAATGTCATACATTTACCCCAGTACAGAGATCTGGGCCTAAATCCATCGATTTTTCGCTCACCATGCCTTTCCAGTTTGAACCCAGCTATATGCAAATCAGTCTTGACCCTGTGCCCCATGGGAACAGTCCAGCCCGAACTGCCAAGCCAGGTTTCCCTGGACTGGAAACAAGCATCCAAGGACCGGTTTCGGGCTTTCAGCCCTCATCAGCCTGGATAGCTTGATTCCAGTGGCATGGAGAGCATGGGACTCAAGTCTGAGCATACCCGTCCCACTTGGGGTGACAAAAGCAAAAACAACAGGTGATGGACAGAATGCAGAACAATGTCATACATTCACCCCAGTACAGAGATCGGGGCCTAAATCCATCGTTTTTTTGCTCACCATGCCTTTCCAGTTTGAACCCAGCTATATGCAAATCAGTCTTGACCCTGTGCCCCATGGGAACAGTCCAGCCTGAACTGCCAAGCCAGGTTCTCCCTGGACTGGAAACAAGCATCCAAGGACCGGTTTCGGGCTTTCAGCCCTCATCAGCCTGGATAGCTTGATTCCAGTGGCATGGAGAGCACGGGACTCACGTCTGAGCATACCCGTCCCACTCGGGGTGACAAAAGCAAAAACAACAGGTGATGTACAGAATGCAGAACAATGTCATACATTCACCCCAGTACAGAGATATGGGCCTAAATCCATCGTTTTTTTGCTCACCATGCCTTTCCAGTTTGAACCCAGCTGTATGCAAATCAGTCTTGACCCTGTGCCCCATGGGAACAGTCCAGCCCGAACTGCCAAGCCAGGTTCTCCCTAGACTGGAAACAAGCATCCAAGGACCGGTTTCGGGCTTTCAGCCCTCATCAGCCTGGATAGCTTGATTCCAGTGGCATGGAGAGCAAAAATTACTATTCCCACTCCAGCGAGCAATGGGGTAAAAATTACTATTTCCTCTCCAATGAGTGCATCAGAAGGGAAAGTGAAGGATAGCAGAAGGGTAAAAATTACGATTCCCACTCCAGTGAGTGCAACAGAAGGGAAAGTATTGGATAGCGGAGTGGTAAAAATGACTATTCCCACTAAAATTAGTGCAACAGTAGGGAAAGCTTTGGATAGCAGAGGGAGTAAAAATGACTATACTTACTCCAGTGAGTGCAACGGTAGGGAAAGTATTGGATAGCGGAGGGGTACAAATTACTATTCCCACTCCAGTGAGTGAAACAGTACAGAAAGTGTTGTATAGCAGAGAAACAAAAACTGCAAATAAGATTAAAACAATTAAAAACAAATATATCCCTAAAAATAAATAAACAATATTTTTAAAATATACATTTAAATATATTAAACATATAAACAAAACACATATTATAATGTTATTTACATATAAGAAAAATATACAAATCTTAGATCACATAAATTAATAAGTAAATTTATAGGCAATATTTATTTAAAAGGAACAAGTATTAACAAACAAATTATTTAAAACTTAAATGTATTTCCTACTCTATAATACCACACAAAAAAAGACATCAACATTTTTATTTAAATGTATTTCCATAATTAACATAATTAATGATGAATTTAAAATATATTATTTTATTTTTAATAATTCTACTTTATTAACAATGGTGATTTGGTCACTACAATATAAAGAGAAAATCATCACAAAAGTACAGTTAAGTTAATGAGTTCAATTACATGTCAAGTATTACATACACAATAGAGATGAGACCGACAATTGCTTTAGAGTCAAGGCGATAATGGTTCATCAAAGGAGGGAGAAGAGGGGCTTCACAAATATTGCCACAATACACATTCCATTTATCCCATATCACCATCCATTTAGGGGGAAAGTCATGTGCAACATAAACAGTTTTTTCCTGAAGCATACTCCGATCCATGTCCTTCTTCCATGCTCCCAATGTAGGCGGCATGGTTGCTCCCCATAGCAAAAGATTTACACAGGTCAGAGATATAATGCCGCACCTATTATATTATTCGGGAAAAGGAAATCAGGTATGCTCGAACACGCAAACAGACGCGCTGCCGGGCTCCACCCGTAAGGAAAAATATGCCAACCATGGTTTGATTATACGGAGGACCATATTGCAACACAGCTAACTGATACTTGAACCTTTCTAACTGAATTTCCGTACAGATCTTTACTAAGTACACACAGGATCTGGGACAACAACTACAAGTACACTGCAAAGTGCCAAAAAAGTTGATTCGCTGTACAGGAACAATACACTATATGAAAGCCCTTCAGAAGTCCTGAATAGGACGAAACGCGTTGGCTACTGTGGTGTTTTTGGAAGAAAGAAATTCAAAATAAAGAAATGAAATAAAGTGAAACAATTAACGAAAGACAAACCCTCGTTTTTCGCTGTGAACATTTATTTAAATGTAGATTTTCTTGTGTGCTGATCTATTTTGGTTGCTCCCCATAGCCTGGCAATATTTCTTTTGGCCACCATTTGTCCCAGAGTCACCCAGAGCCTGGCCCTACTGTTAAGGTCTGTGGGTTCCCACATATTCAATAAAGCGATACAAAAGGGGATGATGGAAGGAGCGTTTGAGCAAATCTAACACTCACCCCAAGTCAACTGATCTGGGTTTAATCCATCACCATTCTTTAGCTCACTCCGCCACCCCAGTTAAAACATGGCCATATGCAAATCAATCTGACCCTGTGCCTCATGGGAATAGTCCAGCCCGAACTGCCAAAGCCATGTCTTCCCTGGACCGGAAACAAGCATCCTGGGACTGGTTTCTGGCATTTCAGCCGTCATCAGCCAGGCTAGCTTGAATCCAGTGGCAAAGTGAGCAAGGGACTCACGTCGGAGCATACCCTGCCAACTTAGGGCGAAAAAAGCGATACAAAAGGGGATGATAGACGGAGCGTTTGAGCAAATTAAACACTCACCCCACTCAACTGATCTGGGTTTAATCCATCGCCATTCTTTAGCCAAATCCGCCACCACACTTCAGACATGGCCATATGCAAATCAGTCCTTCCCTGTGCCTCATGGGAACAGTGCAGCCCGAATAGCCAAAGCCATGTCTTCCCTGGACCGAAAACAAGCATTCTGGGACCGGTTTCTGGCATTTCAGCCATCATCAGCCAGGCTAGCTTGAATCCAGTGGCAAAGTGAGCAAGGGACTCACGTCTGAGCATACCCGGCCAACTTAGGGCGAACAAAGCGATACAAAAGGGGATGATGGACGGAGCGTTTGAGCAAATCAAACACTCACCCCCAGTCAACTGATCTGGGTTTAATCCATCACCATTCTTTAGCTCACTCCGCCACCCCAGTTCAGACATGGCCATATGCAAATCAGTCTGACCCTGTGCCTCATGGGAACAGTCCAGCCCAAAATGCCAAAGCCATGTCTTTCCTGGACCGGAAACAAGCATCCCGGGACCGGATTCTGGCATTTCAGCCATCATCAGCGAGGCTAGCTTGAATCCAGTGGCAAAGTGAGCAAGGGACTCACGTCTGAGCATACCCGGCCAACTTAGGGTGAACAAAGCGATACAAAAGGGGATGATGGACGGAGCGTTTGAGGAAATCAAACACTCACCCCCAGTCAAATGATCTGGGTTTAATCCATCACCATTCTTTAGCTCACTCCGCCACCCCAGTTCAGACATGGCCATATGCAAATCAGTCTGACCCTGTGCCTCATGGGAACTGTCCAGCCCAAACTGCCAAAGCAATGTCTTCCCTGGACCGGAAACAAGCATCCTGGGACCGGTTTCTGGCATTTTAGCCGTCATCAGCCAGGCTAGCTTGAATCCAGTGGCAAAGTGAGCAAAGGAATCACGTCTGAGCATACCCTGCCAACTTAGGGCGAACAAAGCGATACAAAAGGGGATGATGGACGGAGTGTTTGAGCAAATCAAACACTCACCCCCAGTCAACTGATCCTGGTTTAATCCATTGCCATTCTTTAACCAACTCCACCACCCCAGTTCAGACATGGCCATATGCAAATAAGTCTGACCCTGTGCCTCATAGGAACAGTCCAGCCTCAACTGCCAAAGTCATGTCTTCCCTGGACCGGAAACAAGCATCCTGGGACCGGTTTCTGGCATTTCAGCCATCATTAGCCAGGCTAGCTTGAATCCAGTTGCAAAGTGAGCAAGGGATTCACGTCGGAGCATACCCTGCCAACTTAGGGCAAACAAAGCGATACAAAAGGGGATGATGGACGGAGCGTTTGAGAAAATCAAACACTCACCCCCAGTCAACTGATCTGGGTTTAATCCATCACCATTCTTTAGCTCACTCCGCCACTCCAGTTCAGACATGGCCATATGCAAATCAGTCTGACCCTGTGCCTCATGGGAACTGTCCAGCCCGAACTGCCAAAGCCATGTCTACCCTGGACCGGAAACAAGCATCCTGGGACCGGTTTCTGGCATTTTAGCCGTCATCAGCCAGGCTAGCTTGAATCCAGTGGCAAAGTGAGCAAAGGAATCACGTCTGAGCATACCCTGCCAACTTAGGGCGAACAAAGCGATACAAAAGGGGATGATGGACGGAGTGTTTGAGCAAATCAAACACTCACCCCCAGTCAACTGATCCTGGTTTAATCCATTGCCATTCTTTAGCCAACTCCACCAACCCAGTTCAGACATGGCCATATGCAAATCAATCTGACCCTGTGCCTCTTGGGAATAGTCCAGCCCGAACTGCCAAAGCCATGTCTTCCCTGGACCGGAAACAAGCATCCTGGGACTGGTTTCTGGCATTTCAGCCGTCATCAGCCAGGCTAGCTTGAATCCAGTGGCAAAGTGAGCAAGGGACTCACGTCGGAGCATACCCTGCCAACTTAGGGCGAAAAAAGCGATACAAAAGGGGATGATAGACGGAGCATTTGAGCAAATTAAACACTCACCCCCACTTAACTGATCTGGGTTTAATCCATCGCCATTCTTTAGCCAAATCCGCCACCCCAGTTCAGACATGGCCATATGCAAATCAGTCCTTCCCTGTGCCTCATGGGAACAGTGCAGCCCGAATAGCCAAAGCCATGTCTTCCCTGGACCGAAAACAAGCATTCTGGGACCGGTTTCTGGCATTTCAGCCATCATCAGCCAGGCTAGCTTGAATCCAGTGGCAAAGTGAGCAAGGGACTCACGTCTGAGCATACCCGGCCAACTTAGGGCGAACAAAGCAATACAAAAGGGGATGATGGACGGAGCGTTTGAGCAAATCAAACAATCACCCCCAGTCAACTGATCTGGGTTTAATCAATCACCATTCTTTAGCTCACTCCGCCACCCCAGTTCAGACATGGCCATATGCAAATCAGTCTGACCCTGTGCCTCATGGGAACAGTCCAGCCCAAAATGCCAAAGCCATGTCTTTCCTGGACCGAAAACAAGCATCCCGGGACCGGTTTCTGGCATTTCAGCCATCATCAGCGAGGCTAGCTTGAATCCAGTGGCAAAGTGAGCAAGGGACTCACGTCTGAGCATACCCGGCCAACTTAGGGTGAAGAAAGCGATACAAAAGGGGATGATGGACGGAGCGTTTGAGGAAATCAAACACTCACCCCCAGTCAAATGATCTGGGTTTAATCCATCACCATTCTTTAGCTCACTCCGCCACCCCAGTTCAGACATGGCCATATGCAAATCAGTCTGACCCTGTGCCTCATGGGAACTGTCCAGCCCAAACTGCCAAAGCCATGTCTTCCCTGGACCGGAAACAAGCATCCTGGGACCGGTTTCTGGCATTTTAGCCGTCATCAGCCAGGCTAGCTTGAATCCAGTGGCAAAGTGAGCAAAGGAATCACGTCTGAGCATACCCTGCCAGCTTAGGGCGAACAAAGCGATACAAAAGGGAATGATGGACGGAGTGTTTGAGCAAATCAAACACTCACCCCCAGTCAACTGATCCTGGTTTAATCCATTGCCATTCCTTAGCCAACTCCACCACCCCAGTTCAGACATGGCCATATGCAAATAAGTCTGACCCTGTGCCTCATAGGAACAGTCCAGCCTCAACTGCCAAAGTCATGTCTTCCCTGGACCGGAAACAAGCATCCTGGGACCGGTTTCTGGCATTTCAGCCATCATTAGCCAGGCTAGCTTGAATCCAGTTGCAAAGTGAGCAAGGGATTCACGTCGGAGCATACCCTGCCAACTTAGGGCAAACAAAGCGATACAAAAGGGGATGATGGACGGAGCGTTTGAGCATATCAAACACTCACCCCCAGTCAACTGATCTGGGTTTAATCCATCACCATTCTTTAGCTCACTCCGCCACACCAGTTCAGACATGGCCATATGCAAATCAGTCTGACCCTGTGCCTCATGGGAACTGTCCAGCCCGAACTGCCAAAGCCATGTCTTCCCTGGACCGGAAACAAGCATCCTGGGACCGGTTTCTGGCATTTTAGCCATCATCAGCCAGGCTAGCTTGCATCCAGTGGCAAAGTGAGCAAAGGAATCACGTCTGAGCATACCCTGCCAACTTAGGGCGAACAAAGCGATACAAAAGGGGATGATGGACGGAGTGTTTGAGCAAATCAAACACTCACCCCCAGTCAACTGATCCTGGTTTAATCCATTGCCATTCTTTAGCCAACTCCACCAACCCAGTTCAGACATGGCCATATGCAAATAAGTCTGACCCTGTGCCTCATAGGAACAGTCCAGCCTCAACTGCCAAAGTCATGTCTTCCCTGGACCGGAAACAAGCATCCTGGGACCGGTTTCTGGCATTTCAGCCATCATCAGCCAGGCTAGCTTGAATCCAGTTGCAAAGTGAGCAAGGGATTCACGTCGGAGCATACCCTGCCAACTTAGGGCAAACAGAGCGATACAAAAGGGGATGATGGACGGAGCGTTTAAGCAAACAAAACACTCACCCCCAGTCAATTGATCTGGGTTTAATCCATCACCATTTTTTTTAGCTCACTCCGCCACCCCAGTTCAGACATGGCCATATGAAAATCAGTCTGACCCTGTGCCTCATGGGAACAGTCCAGCCCGAAATGCCAAATCCATGTCTTCCCTGGACCGGAAACAAGCATCCTGGGACCGGTTTCTGGCATTACCGCCGTCATCAGCCAGGCTAGCTTGAATCCAATGGTAAAGTGAGCAAGGGACTCCCGTCTGAGCATAACCGGCCAACCTAGGGCGAACAAAGCGATACAAAAGGGGATGATGGACGGAGCATTTGAGCAAATCAAAGACTCACCCACAGTCAACTGGTCTGGGTTTAATCCATCACCATTCTTTAGCTCACTCTGCCACCCCAGTTCAGACATGGCCATATGCAAATCAGTCTGACCCTGTGCCTCATGGGAACAGTCCAGCCCAAACTGCCAAAGCCATGTCTTCCCTGGACCGGAAACAAGCATCCTGTGACCAGTTTCTGGCATTTCAGCCACCATCAGCCAGGCTAGCCTGAATCCAGTGGCAAAGTGAGCAATGGACTCACGTCTGAGCATACCCTGCCAACTTAGGGCGAATAAAGCAATACAAGAGGGGATGATGGACGGAGCGTTTGAGCAAATCAAACACTCACCCCCAGTCAACTGATCTGGGTTTAATACATCACCATTCTTTAACACACTCTGCCACCCCAGTTCAGACATGCCCATATGCAAATCAGTCTGACCCTGTGCCTCATGGGAACAGTCCAGCCCAAACTGCCAAAGCCATGTCTTCCCTGGACCGGAAACAAGCATCCTGGGACCGGTTTCTGTCATGTCAGCCGTCATCAGCCAGGCTAGCTTGAATCCAGTGGCAAAGTGAGCAAAGGACTCACATCTGAGCATACCCTGCCAACTTATGGCGAACAAAGCGATACAAAAGGGGATGATGGACGGATCGTTTGAGCAGATCAAACACTCACCCCCAGTCAACTGATCTGGGTTTAATCCATCGCCATTCTTTAGCCAACTCAGCCACCCCAGTTCAGACATGGCCATGTGCAAATCAGTCTGACCCTGTGCCTCATGGGAAAAGTCCAGTCCCAACTGGCAAAGCCATGTCTTCCCTGGACCGGAAACAAGCGTCCTGGGACCGGTTTCTGGCATTACAGCCGTCATCAGCCAGGCTAGCTTGAATCCAGTGGTAAAGTGAGCAAGGGACTCCCGTCTGAGCATACCCGGCCACTTTGGGCGAACAAAGCGATACAAAAGGGGATGATGGACGGAGCGTTTGAGCAAATAAAACACTCACCCCATTCAACTGATCTGGGTTTAATCCATCACCATTCTTTAGCACACTCCGCCACCCCAGTTCAGACATGGACATATGCAAACAGTCTGAGCCTGTGCCTCATGGAACAGTCCAGCCCAAACTGCCAAAGCCATGTCTTCCCTGGACCGGAAACAAGCATCCTGGGACCGGTTTCTGGCAAGTCAGCCGTCATCAGCCAGGCTAGCTTGAATCCAGTGGCAAAGTGAGCAAAGGACTCACGTCTGACCATACCCTGCCAACTTAGGGCGAACAAAGCGATATAAAAGGGGATGATGGATGGATCGTTTTTTAGCAAATCAAAAACTCACCCCCAGTCAACTGATCTGGGTTTAATCCATCGCCATTCTTTAGCCAACTCAGCCACCCCAGTTCAGACATGGCCATATGCAAATCAGTCTGACCCTGTGCCTCATGTGAAAAGTCCAGCTTCAACTGGCAAAGCCATGTCTTCCCTGGACCAGAAACAAGCATCCTGGGACCGGTTTCTGGCATTTCAGCCGTCATCAGCTAGGCTAGCTTGAATCCAGTGACAAAGTGAACAAGGGACACACGTCAGAGCATACCTTGCCAATTTAGGGCGAACAAAGCGATACAAAAGGGGATGATGGACGGAGCGTTTAAGCAAATCAAACACTCACCCCCAGTCAACTGATCTGGGTTTAATCCATCACCATTCTTTAGCTCACTCCGCCACCCCAGTTCAGACATGGCCATATGCAAATCAGTCTGACCCTGTGCCTCATGGGAACAGTCCAGCCCAAACTGCCAAAGCCATGTCTTCCGTGGACCAGAAACAAGCATCCTGTGACCGGTTTCTGGCATGTCAGCCGCCATCAGCCAGGCTAGCTTGAATCCAGTGGCAAAGTGAGCAACGGACTCACGTCTGAGCATACCCTGCCAACTTAGGGCGAACAAAGCTATACCAAAGGGGATGAGGGACGGAGCGTTTGAGCAAATCAAACACTCACCCCCATTCAACTGATCTTGGTTTAATCAATCACCATTCTTTAGCACACTCCGCCACCCCAGTTCAGACATGGACATATGCAAACAGTCTGACCCTGTGCCTCATGGAACAGTCCAGCCCAAACTGCCTAAGCCATGTCTTCCCTGGACCGGAAACAAGTATCCTGGGACCGGTTTCTGGCATGTCAGCCGTCATCAGCCAGGCTAGCTTGAATCCAGTGGCAAAGTGAGCAAAGGACTCACGTCTGACCATACCCTGCCAACTTAGGGCGAACAAAGCGATATAAAAGGGGATGATGGACAGATCGTTTTTTAGCAAATCAAAAACTCACCCCCAGTCAACTGATCTGGGTTTAATCCATCGCCATTCTTTAGCCAAATCAGCCACCCCAGTTCAGACATGGCCATATGCAAATCAGCCTGACCCTGTGCCTCATGTGAAAAGTCCAGCTTCAACTGGCAAAGCCATGTCTTCCCTGGACCAGAAACAAGCATCCTGGGACCGGTTTCTGGCATTTCAGCCGTCATCAGCTAGGCTAGCTTGAATCCAGTGACAAAGTGAGCAAGGGACACACGTCGGAGCATACCCTGCCAATTTAGGGCGAACAAAGCGATACAAAAGGGGATGATGGACGGAGCGTTTAAGCAAATCAAACACTCACCCCCAGTCAACTGATCAGGGTTTAATCCATCACCATTCTTTAGCTCACTCCGCCACCCCAGTTCAGACATGGCCATATGCAAATCAGTCTGACCCTGTGCCTCATGGGAACAGTCCAGCCCAAACTGCCAAAGCCATGTCTTCCGTGGACCAGAAACAAGCATCCTGTGACCGGTTTCTGGCATTTCAGCCGCCATCAGCCAGGCTAGCTTGAATCCAGTGGCAAAGTGAGCAACGGACTCACGTCTGAGCATACTCTGCCAACTTAGGGCGAACAAAGCGATACCAAAGGGGATGATGGACGGAGCGTTTGAGCAAATCAAACACTCACCCCCATTCAACTGATCTGGGTTTAATCCATCACCATTCTTTAGCACAATCCGCCACCCCAGTTCAGACATGGACATATGCAAACAGTCTGACCCTGTGCCTCATGGAACAGTCCAGCCCAAACTGCCAAAGCCATGTCTTTCCTGGACCGGAAACAAGCATCCTGGGACCGGTTTCTGGCATGTCAGCCGTCATCAGCCAGGTTAGCTTGAATCCAGTGGCAAAGTGAGCAAAGGACTCACGTTTGACCATACCCTGCCAACTTAGGGGGAACAAAGCGATATAAAAGGGGATGATGGACAGATCGTTTTTTAGCAAATCAAAAACTCACCCCCAGTCAACTGATCTGGGTTTAATCCATCGCCATTCTTTAGCCAACTCAGCCACCCCAGTTCAGACATGGCCATGTGCAAATCAGTCTGACCCTGTGCCTCATGTGAAAAGTCCAGCTTTAACTGGCAAAGCCATGTCTTCCCTGGACCAGAAACAAGCATCCTGGGACCGGTTTCTGGCATTTCAGCCGTCATCAGCAAGGCTAGCTTGAATCCAGTGACAAAGTGAGCAAAGGACTCACGTCTGACCATACCCTGCCAACTTAGGGCGAACAAAGCGATATAAAAGGGGATGATGGACAGATCGTTTTTTAGCAAATCAAAAACTCACCCCCAGTCAACTGATCTGGGTTTAATCCATCGCCATTCTTTAGCCAACTCAGCCACCCCAGTTCAGACATGGCCATATGCAAATCAGTCTGACCCTGTGCCTCATGTGAAAAGTCCAGCTTCAACTGGCAAAGCCATGTCTTCCCTGGACCAGAAACAAGCATCCTGGGACCGGTTTCTGGCATTTCAGCCGTCATCAGATAGGCTAGCTTGAATCCAGTGACAAAGTGAGCAAGGGACACACGTCGGAGCATACCCTGCCAATTTAGGGCGAACAAAGCGATACAAAAGGGGATGATGGACGGAGCGTTTAAGCAAATCAAACACTCACCCCCAGTCAACTGATCTGGGTTTAATCCATCACCATTCTTTAGCTCACTCCGCCACCCCAGTTCAGACATGGCCATATGCAAATCAGTCTGACCCTGTGCCTCATGGGAACAGTCCAGCCCAAACTGGCAAAGCCATGTCTTCCCTGGACCAGAAACAAGCATCCTGGGACCGGTTTCTGGCATTTCAGCCGTCATCAGCTAGGCTAGCTTGAATCCAGTGACAAAGTGAGCAAGGGACACACGTCGGAGCATACCCTGCCAATTTAGGGCGAACAAAGCGATACAAAAGGGGATGATGGACGGAGCGTTTAATCCATCACCATTCTTTAGCTCACTCCGCCACCCCAGTTCAGACATGGCCATATGCAAATAAGTCTGACCCTGTGCCTCATGGGAACAGTCCAGCCCAAACTGCCAAAGCCATGTCTTCCGTGGACCAGAAACAAGCATCCTGTGACCGGTTTCTGGCATTTCAGCCGCCATCAGCCAGGCTAGCTTGAATCCAGTGGCAAAGTGAGCAACGGACTCACGTCTGAGCATACCCTGCCAACTTAGGGTGAACAAAGCGTTACCAAAGGGGATGATGGACGGAGCGTTTGAGCAAATCAAACACTCACCCCCATTCTACTGATCTGGGTTCAATCCATCACCATTCTTTAGCACACTCCGCCACCCCAGTTCAGACATGGACATATGCAAACATTCTGACCCTGTGCCTCATGGAACAGTCCAGCCCAAACTGCCAAAGCCATGTCTTCCCTTGACCGGAAACAAGCATCCTGGGACCGGTTTCTGGCATGTCAGCCATCATCAGCCAGGCTAGCTTGAATCCAGTGGCAAAGTGAGCAAAGGACTCACGTCTGACCATACCCTGCCAACTTAGGGCGAACAAAGCGATATAAAAGGGGATGATGGACAGATCGTTTTTTAGCAAATCAAAAACTCACCCCCAATCAACTGATCTGGGTTTAATCCATCGCCATTCTTTAGCCAACTCAGCCACCCCAGTTCAGACATGGCCATATGCAAATCAGTCTGACCCTGTGCCTCATGTGAAAAGTCCAGCTTCAATTGGCAAAGCCATGTCTTCCCTGGACCAGAAACAAGCATCCTGGGACCGGTTTCTGGCATTTCAGCCGTCATCAGCAAGGCTAGCTTGAATCCAGTGACAAAGTGAGCAAGGGACACACGTCGGAGCATACCCTGCCAATTTAGGGCGAACAAAGCGATACAAAAGGGGATGATGGACGGAGCGTTTAAGCAAATCAAACACTCACCCCCAGTCAACTGATCTGGGTTTAATCCATCGCCATGCTTTGTCTCACTCCTCCACCCCAGTTCAAACATGGTCTTATGCAAATCAGTTTGACCCTGTGCCTCATGGGAACAGTCCAGCCCAAACTGCCAAAGCCATGTCTTCCCTGGACCGGAAACAATCATCCTGGGACCGGTTTCTGGCATGTCAGGCATCATCAGACAGGCTATCTTGAATCCAGTGGCAAAGTTAGCAAAGGACTCACGTCTGAGCATACCCTGCCAACTTAGGGCGAACAAAGCGATACAAAAGGGGATGATGGACGGATCGTTTGAGCAAATCAAAAACTCACCCCCAGTCAACTGATCTTTGTTTAATCCATCGCCATTTTTTAGCCAACTCAGCCACCCCAGTTCAGACATGGCCATATGCAAATCAGTCTGACTCTGTGCCTCATGGGAAAAGTCCAGCCCCAACTGGCAAAGCCATGTCTTCCCTGGACCAGAAACAAGCATCCTGGGACCGGTTTCTGGCATTACAGCCGTCATCAGCCGGGCTAGCTTGAATCCAGTGGCAAAGTGAGCAACGGACTCACGTCTGAGCATACCCTGCCAACTTATGGCGAAAAAAGCGATACAAAAGGGAATGATGGACGGATCGTTTGAGCAAATCAAACACTCACCCCCAGTGAACTGATCCTGGTTTAATCCATTGCCATTCTTTAGCCAACTCCACCACCCCAGTTCAGACATGGCCATATGCAAATAAGTCTGACCCTGTGCCTCATAGGAACAGTCCAGCGTCAACTGCCAAAGTCATGTCTTCCCTGGACCGGAAACAAGCATCCTGGGACCGGTTTCTAGCATTTCAGCCATCATCAGCCAGGCTAGCTTGAATCCAGTTGCAAAGTGAGCAAGGGATTCACGTCGGAGCATACCGTGCCAACTTAGGGCAAACAGAGCGATACAAAAGGGGATGATGGACGGAGCGTTTGATCAAATAAAACACTCACCCCCAGTCAATTGATCTGGGTTTAATCCATCACCATTTTTTTTAGCTCACTCCGCCACCCCAGTTCAGACATGGCCATATGAAAATCAGTCTGACCCTGTGCCTCATGGCAGCAGTCCAGCCCAAACTGCCAAAGCCATGTCTTCCGTGGACCAGATACAAGCATCCTGTCACCGGTTTCTGGCATTTCAGCCACCATCAGCCAGGCTAGCTTGAATCCAGTGGCAAAGTGAGCAATGGACTCACGTCTGAGCATACCCTGCCAACTTAGGGCGAATAAAGCAATACAAGAGGGGATTATGGACGGAGCGTTTGAGCAAATCAAACACTCACCCCCAGTCAACTGATCTGGGTTTAATCCATCACCATTCTTTAGCACACTCTCCCACCCCAGTTCAGACATGCCCATATGCAAATCAGTCTGACCCTGTGCCTCATGGGAACAGTCCAGCCCAAACTGACAAAGCCATGTCTTCCCTGGACCGGAAACAAGCATCCTGGGACCGGTTTCTGGCATGTCAGCCGTCATCAGCCAAGCTAGCTTGAATCCAGTGGCAAAGTGAGCAAAGGACTCACGTCTGAGCATACCCTGCCAACTTATGGCGAACAAAGCGATACAAAAGGGGATGATGAACGGATCGTTTGAGCAGATCAAACACTCACCCCCAGTCAACTGATCTGGGTTTAATCCATCGCCGTTCTTTAGCCAACTCAGCCACCCCAGTTCAGACATGGCCATATGCAAATCAGTCTGACCCTGTGCCTCATGGGAAATGTCCAGTCCCAACTGGCAAAGCCATGTCTTCCCTGGACCGGAAACAAGCGTCCTGGGACCGGTTTCTGGAATTACAGCCGTCATCAGCCAGGCTAGCTTGAATCCAGTGGTAAAGTGAGCAAGGGACTCCCGTCTGAGCATAACCGGCCACTTTGGGCGAACAAAGCGATACAAAAGGGGATGATGGACGGAGCGTTTGAGCAAATCAAAGACTCAGCCCCAGTCAACTGGTCTGGGTTTAAACCATCACCATTCTTTAGCTCACTCCGCCACCACAGTTCAGACATGGCCATATGCAAATCAGTCTGACCCTGTGCCTCATGGGAACAGTCCAGCCCAAACTGCCAAAGCCATGTCTTCCGTGGACCAGAAACAAGCATCCTGTGACCGGTTTCTTGCATTTCAGCCGCCATCAGCCAGGCTAGCTTGAATCCAGTGGCAAAGTGAGCAACGGACTCACGTCTGAGCATACCCTGCCAACTTAGGGCGAACAAAGCGATACCAAAGGGGATGATGGACGGAGCGTTTGAGCAAATCAAACACTCACCCCCATTCAACTGATCTGGGTTTAATCCATCACCATTCTTTAGCACACTCCGCCACCCCAGTTCAGACATGGACCTATGCAAACAGTCTGACCCTGTGCCTCATGGAACAGTCCAGCCCAAACTGCCAAAGCCATGTCTTCCCTGGACCGAAAACAAGCATCCTGGGACCGGTTTCTGGCATGTCAGCCGTCATCAGCCAGGCTAGCTTGAATCCAGTGGCAAAGTGAGCAAAGGACTCACGTCTGACCATACCCTGCCAACTTAGGGCGAACAAAGCGATATAAAAGGGGATGATGGACAGATCGTTTTTTAGCAAATCAAAAACTCACCCCCAGTCAACTGATCTGGGTTTAATCCATGGCCATTCTTTAGCCAACTCAGCCACCCCAGTTCAAACATGGCCATATGCAAATCAGTCTGACCCTGTGCCTCATGGGAAAAGTACAGCCCCAACTGCCAAAGCCATGTCTTCCCTGGACCAGAAACAAGCATCCTGGGACCGGTTTCTGGCCTTACAGCCGTCATGAGCAAGGCTAGCTTGAATCCAGTGACAAAGTGAGCAAGGGACACACGTCGGAGCATACCATGCCAATTTAGGGCGAACAAAGCGATACAAAAGGGGATGATGGACGGAGCGTTTAAGCAAATCAAACACTCACACCCAGTCAACTGATCTGGGTTTAATCCATGGCCATTCTTTAGCCAACTCAGCCACCCCAGTTCAAACATGGCCATATGCAAATCAGTCTGACCCTGTGCCTCATGGGAAAAGTACAGCCCCAACTGCCAAAGCCATGTCTTCCCTGGACCGGGAACAAGCATCCTGGGAGCGGTTTTTGGAATTTCAGCTGTCATCAGCCAGGCTAGCTTGAATCCAGTGGCAACGTGAGCAAGGTACTCACGTCTGAGCATACCCTGCCAACTTAGGGCGAACAAAGCGATACAAAAGGGGATGATGGACGGAGCGTTTGAGCAAATCAAAAAGTCACCCCCACTCAACTGATCTGGGTTTAATACATCACCATGCTTTAGCTCACTCCTCCACCCCAGTTCAAACATGGTCTTATGCAAATCAGTTTGACCCTGTGCCTCATGGGAACAGTCCAGCCCAAACTGCCAAAGCCATGTCTTCCCTGGACCAGAAACAATCATCCTGGGACCGGTTTCTGGCATGTCAGGCGTCATCAGCCAGGCTAGCTTGAATCCAGTGGCAAAGTTAGCAAAGGACTCACGTCTGAGCATACCCTGCCAACTTAGGGCGATCAAAGCGATACAAAAGGGGATGATGGACGGATCGTTTGAGCAAATCAAAAACTCACCCCCAGTCAACTGATCTGGGTTTAATCCATCGCCATTCTTTAGCCAACTCAGCCACCCCACTTCAGACATGGCCATATGCAAATCAGTCTGACCCTGTGCCTCATGGGAAAAGTCCAGCCCCAACTGGCAAAGCCATGTCTTCCCTGGACCAGAAACAAGCACCCTGGGACCGGTTTCTGGCATTACAGCCGTCATCAGCCGGGCTAGCTTGAATCCAGTGGCAAAGTGAGAAATGGACTCACATCTGAGCATACCCTGCCAACTTATGGTGAAAAAAGCGATACAAAAGGGGATGATGGACGGATCGTTTGAGCAAATCAAAAACTCACCCCCAGTCAACTTATCTGGGTTTAATCCATCGCCATTCTTTAGCCAACTCAGCCACCCCAGTTCAGACATGGCCATATGCAAATCAGTCTGACCCTGTGCCTCATGAGAACAGTGCAGCCCTTAACTGCCAAAGCCATGTCTTCCCTGGACCAGAAACAAGCATCCTGGGACCGGTTTCTGGCATCAGCCAGGCTAGCTTGAATCCAGTGGCAAAGTGAGCAAGGGACTCACGTCGGAGCATACCCTGCCAATTTAGGGCGAACAAAGCGATACAAAAGGGGATGATGGACGGAGCGTTTGATCAAATAAAACACTCACCCCCAGTCAATTGATCTGGGTTTAATCCATCACCATTTTTTTTAGCTCACTCCGCCACCCCAGTTCAGACATGGCCATATGAAAATCAGTCTGACCCTGTGCCTCATGGCAGCAGTCCAGCCCAAACTGCCAAAGCCATGTCTTCCGTGGACCAGATACAAGCATCCTGTCACCGGTTTCTGGCATTTCAGCCACCATCAGCCAGGCTAGCTTGAATCCAGTGGCAAAGTGAGCAATGGACTCACGTCTGAGCATACCCTGCCAACTTAGGGCGAATAAAGCAATACAAGAGGGGATTATGGACGGAGCGTTTGAGCAAATCAAACACTCACCCCCAGTCAACTGATCTGGGTTTAATCCATCACCATTCTTTAGCACACTCTCCCACCCCAGTTCAGACATGCCCATATGCAAATCAGTCTGACCCTGTGCCTCATGGGAACAGTCCAGCCCAAACTGACAAAGCCATGTCTTCCCTGGACCGGAAACAAGCATCCTGGGACCGGTTTCTGGCATGTCAGCCGTCATCAGCCAAGCTAGCTTGAATCCAGTGGCAAAGTGAGCAAAGGACTCACGTCTGAGCATACCCTGCCAACTTATGGCGAACAAAGCGATACAAAAGGGGATGATGAACGGATCGTTTGAGCAGATCAAACACTCACCCCCAGTCAACTGATCTGGGTTTAATCCATCGCCGTTCTTTAGCCAACTCAGCCACCCCAGTTCAGACATGGCCATATGCAAATCAGTCTGACCCTGTGCCTCATGGGAAATGTCCAGTCCCAACTGGCAAAGCCATGTCTTCCCTGGACCGGAAACAAGCGTCCTGGGACCGGTTTCTGGAATTACAGCCGTCATCAGCCAGGCTAGCTTGAATCCAGTGGTAAAGTGAGCAAGGGACTCCCGTCTGAGCATAACCGGCCACTTTGGGCGAACAAAGCGATACAAAAGGGGATGATGGACGGAGCGTTTGAGCAAATCAAAGACTCAGCCCCAGTCAACTGGTCTGGGTTTAAACCATCACCATTCTTTAGCTCACTCCGCCACCACAGTTCAGACATGGCCATATGCAAATCAGTCTGACCCTGTGCCTCATGGGAACAGTCCAGCCCAAACTGCCAAAGCCATGTCTTCCGTGGACCAGAAACAAGCATCCTGTGACCGGTTTCTTGCATTTCAGCCGCCATCAGCCAGGCTAGCTTGAATCCAGTGGCAAAGTGAGCAACGGACTCACGTCTGAGCATACCCTGCCAACTTAGGGCGAACAAAGCGATACCAAAGGGGATGATGGACGGAGCGTTTGAGCAAATCAAACACTCACCCCCATTCAACTGATCTGGGTTTAATCCATCACCATTCTTTAGCACACTCCGCCACCCCAGTTCAGACATGGACCTATGCAAACAGTCTGACCCTGTGCCTCATGGAACAGTCCAGCCCAAACTGCCAAAGCCATGTCTTCCCTGGACCGAAAACAAGCATCCTGGGACCGGTTTCTGGCATGTCAGCCGTCATCAGCCAGGCTAGCTTGAATCCAGTGGCAAAGTGAGCAAAGGACTCACGTCTGACCATACCCTGCCAACTTAGGGCGAACAAAGCGATATAAAAGGGGATGATGGACAGATCGTTTTTTAGCAAATCAAAAACTCACCCCCAGTCAACTGATCTGGGTTTAATCCATGGCCATTCTTTAGCCAACTCAGCCACCCCAGTTCAAACATGGCCATATGCAAATCAGTCTGACCCTGTGCCTCATGGGAAAAGTACAGCCCCAACTGCCAAAGCCATGTCTTCCCTGGACCAGAAACAAGCATCCTGGGACCGGTTTCTGGCCTTACAGCCGTCATGAGCAAGGCTAGCTTGAATCCAGTGACAAAGTGAGCAAGGGACACACGTCGGAGCATACCATGCCAATTTAGGGCGAACAAAGCGATACAAAAGGGGATGATGGACGGAGCGTTTAAGCAAATCAAACACTCACACCCAGTCAACTGATCTGGGTTTAATCCATGGCCATTCTTTAGCCAACTCAGCCACCCCAGTTCAAACATGGCCATATGCAAATCAGTCTGACCCTGTGCCTCATGGGAAAAGTACAGCCCCAACTGCCAAAGCCATGTCTTCCCTGGACCGGGAACAAGCATCCTGGGAGCGGTTTTTGGAATTTCAGCTGTCATCAGCCAGGCTAGCTTGAATCCAGTGGCAACGTGAGCAAGGTACTCACGTCTGAGCATACCCTGCCAACTTAGGGCGAACAAAGCGATACAAAAGGGGATGATGGACGGAGCGTTTGAGCAAATCAAAAAGTCACCCCCACTCAACTGATCTGGGTTTAATACATCACCATGCTTTAGCTCACTCCTCCACCCCAGTTCAAACATGGTCTTATGCAAATCAGTTTGACCCTGTGCCTCATGGGAACAGTCCAGCCCAAACTGCCAAAGCCATGTCTTCCCTGGACCAGAAACAATCATCCTGGGACCGGTTTCTGGCATGTCAGGCGTCATCAGCCAGGCTAGCTTGAATCCAGTGGCAAAGTTAGCAAAGGACTCACGTCTGAGCATACCCTGCCAACTTAGGGCGATCAAAGCGATACAAAAGGGGATGATGGACGGATCGTTTGAGCAAATCAAAAACTCACCCCCAGTCAACTGATCTGGGTTTAATCCATCGCCATTCTTTAGCCAACTCAGCCACCCCACTTCAGACATGGCCATATGCAAATCAGTCTGACCCTGTGCCTCATGGGAAAAGTCCAGCCCCAACTGGCAAAGCCATGTCTTCCCTGGACCAGAAACAAGCACCCTGGGACCGGTTTCTGGCATTACAGCCGTCATCAGCCGGGCTAGCTTGAATCCAGTGGCAAAGTGAGAAATGGACTCACATCTGAGCATACCCTGCCAACTTATGGTGAAAAAAGCGATACAAAAGGGGATGATGGACGGATCGTTTGAGCAAATCAAAAACTCACCCCCAGTCAACTTATCTGGGTTTAATCCATCGCCATTCTTTAGCCAACTCAGCCACCCCAGTTCAGACATGGCCATATGCAAATCAGTCTGACCCTGTGCCTCATGAGAACAGTGCAGCCCTTAACTGCCAAAGCCATGTCTTCCCTGGACCAGAAACAAGCATCCTGGGACCGGTTTCTGGCATCAGCCAGGCTAGCTTGAATCCAGTGGCAAAGTGAGCAAGGGACTCACGTCGGAGCATACCCTGCCAATTTAGGGCGAACAAAGCGATACAAAAAGGGATGATGGACGGAGCATTTGAGCAAATCAAACACTCACCCCAGTCAACTGATCTGGGTTTAATCCATCGCCATTCTTTAGCCAACTCAGCCACCCCAGTTCAGACATGGCCATATGCAAATCAGTCTGACCCTGTGCTTCATGGGAAAAGTATTGCCCCAACTGGCAAAGCCATGTCTTCCCTGGACCGGAAACAAGCATCCTGGGACCGGTTTCTGGAATTTCTGCCATCATCAGCCAGGCTAGCTTGAATCCAGTGGCAAATTGAGCAAGGGACTCCCGTCTAAGCATACCCTGACAACTTAGGGCGAACAAAGAGATACAAAAGGGGATGATGGACGGAGCGTTTGAGCAAATCAAAAAGTCACCCCCACTCAACTGATCTGGGTTAAATACATCACCATTCTTTAGCTCACTCCGCCACCCCAGTTCAAACATGGTCTTATGCAAATCAGTTTGACCTTGTGCCTCAAGGGAACAGTCCAGCCCGAACTGCCAAAGCCATGTCTTCCCTGAACCAGGAACAAGCATCCTGGGACCGGATTCTGGCATTTCAGCCGTCATCAGCCAGGCTAGCTTGAATCCAGTGGCAAAGTGAGCAAGGGACTCACGTCTGAGCATACCCTGACAACTTAGGGTGGGCAAAACAATACAAAAGGGGATGATGGATGGAGCGTTTAAGCAAATCAAACACTCACCCCCAGTCAATTGATCTGGGTTTAATCCATCACCATTATTTAGCTCACTCCGCCACCCCAGTTCAGACATGGCCATATGCAAATCAGTCTGACCCTGTGCCTCATGGGAACTGTCCAGCCCAAACTGCCAAAGCCATGTCTTCCGTGTACCAGAAACAAGCATCCTGTGACCGCTTTCTGGCATTTCAGCCGTCATTAGCCAGGCTAGCTTGAATCCAGTGGCAAAGTCAGCAACAGACTCACGTCTGAGCATACCCGGCCAACTTAGGGCGAAGAAAGCGATACAGAAGGGGATGATGGACGGAGCGTTTGAGCAAATCAAACACTCACCCCCAGTCAACTGATCTAGGTTTAATCTATCACCATTCTTTAGCTCACTCCGCCACCCAAGTTCAGACATGGCCATATGCAACTCAGTCTGACCCTGTGCCTCATGGGAACAGTCCAGCCCGAACTGCCAAAGCCATGTCTTCCCTCGACCGGAAACAAGCATCCTGGGACCGGTTTCTGGCATTTCAGCCATCTTCAGCCAGGCTAGCTTGAATCCAGTGGCAAAGTGAGCAAGGGACTCACGTCTGAGCATACCCTGCCAACTTAGGGCGAAAAAAGCGATACAAAAGCAGATGATGGACGGAGCGTTTTAGCAAATCAAACGCTCACCCCCAGTCAATTGATCTGGGTATAATCCATCACCATTCTTTATCTCACTCCGCCACCCCAGTTGAGACATGGCCATATGCAAATCAGTCTGACCCTGTGCCTCATGGGAACAGTTCAGCCCAAACTGCCAAAGCCATGTTTTCCCTGGACCGGAAACAAGAATCCTGGGACCGGTTTCTGGCATTTCAGCCGTCATCAGCCAGGCTAGCTTGAATCCAGTGGCAAAGTGAGCAAGGGACTCACGTCTGAGCATACCCTGCCAACGTAGGGCAAACAAAGCGAGACAAAAGGGGATGATGGACGGAGCGTTTGAGCAAATCAAACACTCACCTCCAGTCAACTGATCTGGGTTTAATCCATCACCATTCTTTAGCTCACTCCGCCATCCCAGTTCAGACATGGCCATATGCAAATCAGTCTGACCCTTGCCTCATGGGAACAGTCCAGCCCAAACTGCCAAAGTCATGTCTTCCCAGGACCGGAAACAAGCATCCTGTGACCGGTTTCTGGCATTTCAGCCGTCATCAGCCAGGCTAGCTTGAATCCAGTGGCAAAGTGAGCAAGGGATTCACGTCGGAGCATACCCTGCTAACTTAGGGCCAACAAAGCGATACAAAAGGGGATGCTGGATGGAGTGTTTGAACAAATCAAACACTCACCCCCAGTCAATTGATCTGGGTTTAATCTATCACCATTTTTTAGCTCACTCCGCCACCCCAGTTCAGATATGGCCATATGCAAATCAGTCTGACCCTGTGCCTCATGGGAACAGTCCAGCCCAAAATGCCAAAGCCATGTCTTCCCTGGACCGGAAACAAGCATCCTGGGACCGGTTTCTGGCATTACAGCCGTCATCAGCCAGGCGAGCTTGAATCCAGTGGCAACGTGAGCAAAGGATTCACGTCTAAGCATACCCTGCCAACTTAGAGCGCACAAAACAATACAAAAGGAGATGATGGACGGAGCATTTGAGCAAATCAAACACTCACCCCCAATCAACTGATCTGGGTTTAATCCATCGCCATTCTTTAGCCAACTCTGCCACCCCAGTTCAGACATGGCCATATGCAAATCAGTCTGACCCTGTGCCTCATGGGAACAGTGCAGCCCAAACTGCCAAAGCCATGTCTTCCCTGGACCGGAAACAAGCATCCTGGGACCGGTTTCTGGCATTACAGCCGTCATCAGCCAGGCTAGCTTGAATCCAGTGGTAAAGTGAGCAAGGGACTCCCGTCTGAGCATGCCCGGCCAACTTAGGGCGAACAAAGCAATACAAAAGGTGATGATGGACGGATCGTTTGAGCAAATCAAACACTCACCCCCTGTCAACTGGTCTGGGTTTATTCCATCACCATTCTTAAGCTCACTCCGCCACCCCAGTTCAGACATGGCCATATGCAAATCAGTCTGACCCTGTGACTCATGGGAACAGTCCAGCCCAAACTGCCAAAGCCATGTCTTCCGTGTACCAGAAACAAGCATCCTGTGACCGGTTTCTGGCATTTCAGCCGTCATCAGCCAGGCTAGCTTGAATCCAGTGGCAAAGTCAGTAACAGACTCACGTCTGAGCATACCCTGCCAACTTAGGGCGAAGAAAGCGATACAGAAGGGGATGATGGACGGAGCGTTTGGGAAAATCAAACACTCACCCCCAGTCAACTGATCTGGGTTTAATCCATCACCATTCTTTAGCTCACTCCGCCATCCCAGTTCAGACATAGCCATATGCAAATCAGTCTGCCCCTTTGCCTCATGGGAACAGTCCAGCCCCAACTGCCAAAGTCATGTCTTCCCTGGACCGCAAACCAGCATCCTGTGACCGGTTTCTGGCATTTCAGCCGTCATCAGCCAGACTAGCTTGAATCCAGTGGCAAAGTGAGCAAGGGATTCACGTCGGAGCATACCCTTCCAACTTAGGGCGAACAAAGCGATACAAAAGGGGATGCTGGACGGAGTGTTTGAGCAAATCAAACACTCACCCCCAGTCAATTGATCTGGGTTTAATCAATCACCATTTTTTAGCTCACTCCGCCACCCCAGTTCAGACATGGCCATATGCAAATCAGTCTGATCCTGTGCCTTATGGGAACAGTCCAGCCCGAAATGCCAAAGCCATGTCTTCCCTGGACCAGAAACAAGCATCCTGGGACCGGTTTCTGGCATTACAGCCGTCATCAGCCAGGCTAGCTTGAATCCAGTGGAAAAGTGAGCAAGGGACTCCCGTCTAAGCATACCCGGCCAACTTAGGGCGAACAAAGCAATACAAAAGATGATGATGGACGGAGCGTTTGAGCAAATCAAACACTCACCCCCTGTCAACTGGTCTGGGTTTAATCCATCACCATTCTTTAGCTCACTCCGCCATCCCAGTTCAGATACGGCCATATGCAAATCAGTCTGACCCTGTGCCTCATGGGAACAGTCCAGCCCAAAATGCCAAAGCCATGTCTTCCCTGGACCGGAAACAAGCATCCTGGGACCGGTTTCTGGCATTTCAGCCGTCATCAGCCAGGCGAGCTTGAATCCAGTGGCAACGTTAGCAAAGGATTCAAGTCTAAGCATACCCTGCCAACTTAGAGCGAACAAAGCTATACAAAAGGTGATGATGGACGGAGCATTTGAGCAAATTAAACACTCACCCCCAATCAATAGCGATACAAAAGGGGATGATGGACGGAGCGTTTGAGCAAATCAAACACTCACCCCCAGTCAAATGATCTGGGTTAAATCCATCACCATTCTTTAGCACACTCCGCCACCCCAGTTCAGACATGGCCATATGCAAATCAGTCTGACCCTGTTCCTCATGGGAACAGTTCACCCCGAACTGCCAAAGCCATATCTTCCCTCGACCGGAAACAAGCATCCTGGGACCGGTTTCTGGCATTTCAGCAGTCATCAGCCAGGCTAGCTTGAATCCAGTGGCAAAGTGAGCAAGGGACTCACGTCTGAGCATACCCTGACAACTTAGGGCGGGCAAAACAATACAAAAGGGGATGATGGAGGGAGCGTTTGAGCAAATCAAACACTCACCCCCAGTCAATTGATCTGGGTTTAATCCATCACCATTCTTTAGCTCACTCCGCCACCCCAGTTCAGACACGGCCATATGCAAATCAGTCTGACCCTGTGCCTCATGGGAACTGTCCAGCCCAAACTGTCAAAGCCATGTCTTCCGTGTACCAGAAACAAGCATCCTGTGACCGGTTTCTGGCATTTCAGCTGTCATCAGCCAGGCTAGCTTGAATCCACTGGCAAAGTCAGCAACAGACTCACGTCTGAGCATACCCTGCCAACTTAGGGCGAAGAAAGCGATACAGAAGGGGATGATGGCCGGAGCGTTTGAGCAAATCAAACACTCACGCCCAGTCAACTGATCTGGGTTTAATCTATCAGCATTCTTTCGCTCACTCCTCCACCCCAGTTTAGACATGGCCATATGCAACTCAGTCTGACCCTGTGCCTCATGGGAATAATCCAGCCCGAACTGCCAAAGCCATGTCTTCCCTCGACCGGAAACAAGCATCCTGGGACCGGTTTCCGGCATTTCAGCCATCATCAGCCAGGCTAGCTTGAATCCAGTGGCAAAGTGAGCAAGGGACTCACGTCTGAGCATACCATGCCAACTTAGGGCGAACAAAGCGATACAAAAGGAGATGATGGACGGAGCGTTTGAGCAAATCAAACGCTCACCCCCAGTCAATTGATCTGGGTATAATTCATCACCATTCTTTATCTCACTCCGCCACCCCAGTTGAGCCGTGGCCATATGCAAATCAGTCTGACCCTGTGCCTCATGGGAACAGTTCAGCTCGAACTGACAAAGCCATGTCTTCCCTGGACCGGAAACAAGAATCCTGGGACCGGTTTCTGGCATTTCAGCCGTCATCAGCCAGGCTAGCTTGAATCCAGTGGCAAAGTGAGCAAGGGACTCACGTCTGAGCATACCTTGCCAACGTAGGGCGAACAAGGCTAGACAAAAGGGGATGATAGACGGAGCGTTTGGGCAAATCAAACACTCACTCCCAGTCAACTGATCTGGGTTTAATCCATCACCATTCTTTAGCTCACTCCGCCATCCCAGTTCAGACATGGCCATATGCAAATCAGTCTGACCCTTTGCCTCATGGGAACAGTCCAGCCCCAACTGCCAAAGTCATGTCTTCCCTGGACCAGAAACAAGCATCCTGTGACCGGTTCCCGGCATTTCAGCCGTCATCAGCCAGGCGAGCTTGAATCTAGTGGCAACGTGAGCAAAGGATTCACGTCTGAGCATACCCGGCCAACTTAGAGCGAACAAAGCGATACAAAAGGTGATGATGGACGGAGCATTTGAGCAAATCAAACAATCACCCCCAATCAATTGATCTGGGTATAATTCATCACCATTCTTTATCTCACTCCGCCACCCCAGTTGAGCCGTGGCCATATGCAAATCAGTCTGACCCTGTGCCTCATGGGAACAGTTCAGCTCGAACTGACAAAGCCATGTCTTCCCTGGACCGGAAACAAGAATCCTGGGACCGGTTTCTGGCATTTCAGCCGTCATCAGCCAGGCTAGCTTGAATCCAGTGGCAAAGTGAGCAAGGGACTCACGTCTGAGCATACCTTGCCAACGTAGGGCGAACAAGGCTAGACAAAAGGGGATGATAGACGGAGCGTTTTAGCAAATCAAACGCTCACCCCCAGTCAATTGATCTGGGTATAATCCATCACCATTCTTTATCTCACTCCGCCACCCCAGTTCAGACATGGCCATATGCAAATCAGTCTGACCCTGTGCCTCATGGGAATAGTGCAGCCCGAACTGCCAAAGCCATGTCTTCCCTGGACCGGAAACAAGCATCCTGGGACCGGTTTCTGGCATTACAGCCGTCATCAGCCAGGCTAGCTTGAATTCAGTGGTAAAGTGAGCAAGGGACTCCCCTCTGAGCATACCCGGCCAACTTAGGGCGAACAAAGCAATACAAAAGGTGATGATGGACGAAGCGTTTGAGAAAATTAAACACTCACCCCCTGTCAACTGGTCTGGGTTTAATCCATCACCATTCTTTAGCTCACTCCGCCACCCCAGTTCAGACATGGCCATATGCAAATCAGTCTGACCCTGTGACTCATGGGAACAGGCCAGCCCAAACTGCCAAAGCCATGTCTTCCGTGGACCAGAAACAAGCATCCTGTGACCGGTTTCTAGCATTTCAGCCGCCATCAGCCAGGCTAGCTTGAACCAGTGGCAACGTGAGCAACGGACTCACGTCTGAGCATATTCTGCCAATTTAGGGCGAACAAAGCGATACAAAAGGGGATGATGGACGGAGCGTTTGAGCAAATCAAACACTCACCCCCAGTCAAATGATCTGGGTTAAATCCATCACCATTCTTTTACACACTCCGCCACCCCAGTTCAGACATGGCCATATGCAAATCAGTCTGACCCTGTGCCTCATGGGAACAGTCCAGCCCAAACTGCCAAAGCCATGTCTTCCCTGGACCGGAAACAAGCATCCTGGGACCGGTTTCTGGCATTTCAGCCGTCATCAGCCAGGCTAGCTTGAATCCAGTAGCAAAGTGAGCAAAGGACTCACGTCTGAGCATACCCTGCCAACTTAGGGCGAACAAAGCGATACAAAAGGGGATGATGGACGGATCGTTTGAGCAAATCAAAAACTCACCCCCAGTGAACTGATCTGTGTTTAATCCATCGCCATTCTTTAGCCAACTCAACCACCCCAGTTCAGACATGGTCATATGCAAATCAGTCTTACCCTGTGCCTCATGGGAACAGTCCAGCCCGAACTGCCAAAACCATGTCTTCCCTGGACCAGAAACAAGCATCCTGGGACCGGTTTCTGGCAACTCAGCCGTCATCAGCCAGGCTAGCTTGAATCCAGTGGCAAAGTCAGCAAGGGACTCACGTCGGAGCATACCCTGCCAACTTAGGGCGAAGAAAGCGATACAGAAGGGGATTATGGACGGAGCGTTTGAGCAAATGAAACACTCACCCCCAGTCAACTGAACTGGGTTTAATCTATCACCATTCTTTAGCTCACTCCGCCACCCCAGTTCAGACATGGCCATATGCAACTCAGTCTGACCCTGTGCCTCATGGGAACAGTCCAGCCCGAACTGCCAAAGCCATGTCTTCCCTCGACCGGAAACAAGCATCCTGGGACCGGATTCTGGCATTTCAGCCATCATCAGCAAGGCAAGCTTGAATCCAGTGGCAAAGTGAGCAAGGGACTCACGTCTGAGCATACCCTGCCAACTTATGGCGAACAAAGCGATACAAAAGGAGACGATGGACGGAGCGTTTGAGCAAATCAAACACTCACCCCCAGTCAATTGATCTGGGTATAATCCATCACCATTCTTTATCCCACTCCGCCACCCCAGTTGAGACATGGCCATATGCAAATCAGTCTGACCCTGTGCCTCATGGGAACAGTTCAGCCCGAACTGACAAAGCCATGTCTTCCCTGGACCGGAAACAAGCATTCGGGGACCGGTTTCTGGCATTTCAGCCGTCATCAGCCAGGCGAGCTTGAATCCAGTGGCAACGTGAGCAAAGGATTCACGTCTAAGCATACCCTGCCAACTTAGAGCGAACAAAGCGATACAAAAGGTGATGATGGACGGAGCATTTGAGCAAATCAAACACTCACCCCCAATCAACTGATCTGGGTTTAATCCATCGCCATTCTTTAGCCAACTCCGCCACCCCAGTTCAGACATGGCCATATGCAAATCAGTCTGACCCTGTGCCTCATGGGAACAGTGCAGCCCGAACTGCCTAAGCCATGTCTTCCCTGGACCGGAAACAAGCATCCTGGGACCGGTTTCTGGCATTACAGCCGTCATCAGCCAGGCTAGCTTGAATTCAGTGGTAAAGTGAGCAAGGGACTCCCCTCTGAGCATACCCGGCCAACTTAGGGCGAACAAAGCAATACAAAAGGTGATGATGGACGGAGCGTTTGAGCAAATTAAACACTCACCCCCTGTCAACTGGTCTGGGTTTATTCCATCACCATTCTTTAGCTCACTCCGCCACCCCAGTTCAGACATGGCCATATGCAAATCAGTCTGACCCTTTGATTCATGGGAACAGGCCAGCCCAAACTGCCAAAGCCATGTCTTCCATGGACCAGAAACAAGCATCCTGTGAACGGTTTCTAGCATTTCAGCCGCCATCAGCCAGGCCAGCTCGAACCAGTGGCAACGTGAGCAACGGACTCACGTCTGAGCATACCCTGCCAATTTAGGGCGAACAAAGCGATACAAAAGGGGAGGATGGACGGAGCGTTTGAGCAAATCAAACACTCACCCCCAGTCAAATGATCTGGGTTAAATCCATCACCATTCTTTTACACACTCCGCCACCCCAGTTCAGACATGGCCATATGCAAATCAGTCTGACCCTGTGCCTCATGGGAACAGTCCAGCCCAAACTGCCAAAGCCATGTCTTCCCTGGACCGGAAACAAGCATCCTGGGACCGGTTTCTGGCATTTCAGCCGTCATCAGCCAGGCTAGCTTGAATCCAGTGGCAAAGTGAGCAAAGGACTCACGTCTGAGCATACCCTGCCAATTTAGGGCGAACAAAGCGATACAAATGGGATGATGGACGGAGCGTTTGAGCAAATCAAACACTCACCCTCAGTCAAATGATCTGGGTTAAATCCATCACCATTCTTTAGCACACTCCGCCACCCCAGTTCAGACATGGCCATATGCAAATCAGTCTGACCCTGTTCCTCATGGGAACAGTCCACCCCGAACTGTCAAAGCCATATCTTCCCTCGACCGGAAACAAGCATCCTGGGACCGGTTTCTGGCATTGCAGCCGCCATCAGCCAGGCTAGCTTGAATCCAGTGGGAAAGTGAGCAAGGGACTCACGTCTGAGCATACCCTGCCAACGTAGGGCGAACAAGGCTAGACAAAAGGGGATGATAGATGGAGCGTTTGGGCAAATCAAACACTCACTCCCAGTCAACTGATCTGGGTTTAATCCATCACCATTCTTTAGCTCACTCCGCCATCCCAGTTCAGACATGGCCATATGCAAATCAGTCTGACCCTTTGCCTCATGGGAACAGTCCAGCCCCAACAGCCAAAGTCATGTCTTCCCTGGACCAGAAACAAGCATCCTGTGACCGGTTCCCGGCATTTCAGCCGTCATCAGCCAGGCGAGCTTGAATCTAGTGGCAACGTGAGCAAAGGATTCACGTCTGAGCATACCCGGCCAACTTAGAGCGAACAAAGCGATACAAAAGGTGATGATGGACGGAGCATTTGAGCAAATCAAACAATCACCCCCAATCACCTGATCTGGGTTTAATCCATCGCCATTCTTTAGCCAACTCCGCCACCCCAGTTCAGACATGGCCATATGCAAATCAGTCTGACCCTGTGCCTCATGGGAATAGTGCAGCCCGAACTGCCAAAGCCATGTCTTCCCTGGACCGGAAACAAGCATCCTGGGACCGGTTTCTGGCATTACAGCCGTCATCAGCCAGGCTAGCTTGAATTCAGTGGTAAAGTGAGCAAGGGACTCCCCTCTGAGCATACCCGGCCAACTTAGGGCGAACAAAGCAATACAAAAGGTGATGATGGATGAAGCGTTTGAGAAAATTAAACACTCACCCCCTGTCAACTGGTCTGCGTTTAATCCATCACCATTCTTTAGCTCACTCCGCCACCCCAGTTCAGACATGGCCATATGCAAATCAGTCTGACCCTGTGACTCATGGGAACAGGCCAGCCCAAACTGCCAAAGCCATGTCTTCCGTGGACCAGAAACAAGCATCCTGTGACCGGTTTCTAGTATTTCAGCTGCCATCAGCCAGGCTAGCTTGAACCAGTGGCAACGTGAGCAACGGACTCACGTCTGAGCATACCCTGCCAATTTAGGGCGAACAAAGCGATACAAAAGGGGATGATGGACGGAGCGTTTGAGCAAATCAAACACTAACCCCCAGTCAAATGATCTGGGTTAAATCCATCACCATTCTTTTACACACTCCGCCACCCCAGTTCAGACATGGCCATATGCAAATCAGTCTGACCCTGTGCCTCATGGGAACAGTCCAGCCCAAACTGCCAAAGCCATGTCTTCCCTGGACCGGAAACAAGCATCCTGGGACCGGTTTCTGGTATTTCAGCCGTCATCAGCCAGGCTAGCTTGAATCCAGTAGCAAAGTGAGCAAAGGACTCACGTCTGAGCATACCCTGCCAACTTAGGGCGAACAAAGCGATACAAAAGGGGATGATGGACGGATCGTTTGAGCAAATCAAAAACTCACCCCCAGTGAACTGATCTGTGTTTAATCCATCGCCATTCTTTAGCCAACTCAACCACCCCAGTTCAGACATGGTCATATGCAAATCAGTCTTACCCTAAGCCTCATGGGAACAGTCCAGCCCGAACTGCCAAAACCATGTCTTCCCTGGACCAGAAACAAGCATCCTGGGACCGGTTTCTGGCAATTCAGCCGTCATCAGCCAGGCTAGCTTGAATCCAGTGGCAAAGTGAGCAAGGGACTCACGTCTGAGCATACCCTGCCAACTTATGGCGAACAAAGCGATACAAAAGGAGACGATGGACGGAGCGTTTGAGCAAATCAAACACTCACCCCCAGTCAATTGATCTGGGTATAATCCATCACCATTCTTTAGCTCACTCCGCCACCCCAGTTCAGACATGGCCATATGCAAATCAGTCTGACCCTGTGCCTCATGGGAACTGTCCAGCCCAAACTGCCAAAGCCATGTCTTCCGTGTACCAGAAATAAGCATCCTGTGACGGGTTTCTGGCATTTCAGCTGTTATCAGCCAGGCTAGCTTGAATCCAGTGGCAAAGTCAGCAACAGACTCACGTCTGAGCATACCCTGCCAACTTAGGGCGAAGAAAGCGATACAGAAGGGGATGATGGCCGGAGCGTTTGAGCAAATCAAACACTCACGCCCAGTCAACTGATATGGGTTTAATCTATCACCATTCTTTAGCTCACTCCGCCACCCCAGTTCAGACATGGCCATATGCAAATCAGTCTGATCCTGTGCCTTATGGGAACAGTCCAGCCCGAAATGCCAAAGCCATGTCTTCCCTGGACCAGAAACAAGCATCCTGGGACCGGTTTCTGGCATTACAGCCGTCATCAGCCAGGCTAGCTTGAATCCAGTGGAAAAGTGAGCAAGGGACTCCCGTCTAAGCATACCCGGCCAACTTAGGGCGAACAAAGCAATACAAAAGATGATGATGGACGGAGCGTTTGAGCAAATCAAACACTCACCCCCTGTCAACTGGTCTGGGTTTAATCCATCACCATTCTTTAGCTCACTCCGCCATCCCAGTTCAGATACGGCCATATGCAAATCAGTCTGACCCTGTGCCTCATGGGAACAGTCCAGCCCAAAATGCCAAAGCCATGTCTTCCCTGGACCGGAAACAAGCATCCTGGGACCGGTTTCTGGCATTTCAGCCGTCATCAGCCAGGCGAGCTTGAATCCAGTGGCAACGTTAGCAAAGGATTCAAGTCTAAGCATACCCTGCCAACTTAGAGCGAACAAAGCTATACAAAAGGTGATGATGGACGGAGCATTTGAGCAAATTAAACACTCACCCCCAATCAATAGCGATACAAAAGGGGATGATGGACGGAGCGTTTGAGCAAATCAAACACTCACCCCCAGTCAAATGATCTGGGTTAAATCCATCACCATTCTTTAGCACACTGCGCCACCCCAGTTCAGACATGGCCATATGCAAATCAGTCTGACCCTGTTCCTCATGGGAACAGTTCACCCCGAACTGCCAAAGCCATATCTTCCCTCGACCGGAAACAAGCATCCTGGGACCGGTTTCTGGCATTTCAGCAGTCATCAGCCAGGCTAGCTTGAATCCAGTGGCAAAGTGAGCAAGGGACTCACGTCTGAGCATACCCTGACAACTTAGGGCGGGCAAAACAATACAAAAGGGGATGATGGAGGGAGCGTTTGAGCAAATCAAACACTCACCCCCAGTCAATTGATCTGGGTTTAATCCATCACCATTCTTTAGCTCACTCCGCCACCCCAGTTCAGACACGGCCATATGCAAATCAGTCTGACCCTGTGCCTCATGGGAACTGTCCAGCCCAAACTGTCAAAGCCATGTCTTCCGTGTACCAGAAACAAGCATCCTGTGACCGGTTTCTGGCATTTCAGCTGTCATCAGCCAGGCTAGCTTGAATCCACTGGCAAAGTCAGCAACAGACTCACGTCTGAGCATACCCTGCCAACTTAGGGCGAAGAAAGCGATACAGAAGGGGATGATGGCCGGAGCGTTTGAGCAAATCAAACACTCACGCCCAGTCAACTGATCTGGGTTTAATCTATCAGCATTCTTTCGCTCACTCCTCCACCCCAGTTTAGACATGGCCATATGCAACTCAGTCTGACCCTGTGCCTCATGGGAATAATCCAGCCCGAACTGCCAAAGCCATGTCTTCCCTCGACCGGAAACAAGCATCCTGGGACCGGTTTCCGGCATTTCAGCCATCATCAGCCAGGCTAGCTTGAATCCAGTGGCAAAGTGAGCAAGGGACTCACGTCTGAGCATACCATGCCAACTTAGGGCGAACAAAGCGATACAAAAGGAGATGATGGACGGAGCGTTTGAGCAAATCAAACGCTCACCCCCAGTCAATTGATCTGGGTTAAATCCATCACCATTCTTTAGCACACTGCGCCACCCCAGTTCAGACATGGCCATATGCAAATCAGTCTGACCCTGTTCCTCATGGGAACAGTTCACCCCGAACTGCCAAAGCCATATCTTCCCTCGACCGGAAACAAGCATCCTGGGACCGGTTTCTGGCATTTCAGCAGTCATCAGCCAGGCTAGCTTGAATCCAGTGGCAAAGTGAGCAAGGGACTCACGTCTGAGCATACCCTGACAACTTAGGGCGGGCAAAACAATACAAAAGGGGATGATGGAGGGAGCGTTTGAGCAAATCAAACACTCACCCCCAGTCAATTGATCTGGGTTTAATCCATCACCATTCTTTAGCTCACTCCGCCACCCCAGTTCAGACACGGCCATATGCAAATCAGTCTGACCCTGTGCCTCATGGGAACTGTCCAGCCCAAACTGTCAAAGCCATGTCTTCCGTGTACCAGAAACAAGCATCCTGTGACCGGTTTCTGGCATTTCAGCTGTCATCAGCCAGGCTAGCTTGAATCCACTGGCAAAGTCAGCAACAGACTCACGTCTGAGCATACCCTGCCAACTTAGGGCGAAGAAAGCGATACAGAAGGGGATGATGGCCGGAGCGTTTGAGCAAATCAAACACTCACGCCCAGTCAACTGATCTGGGTTTAATCTATCAGCATTCTTTCGCTCACTCCTCCACCCCAGTTTAGACATGGCCATATGCAACTCAGTCTGACCCTGTGCCTCATGGGAATAATCCAGCCCGAACTGCCAAAGCCATGTCTTCCCTCGACCGGAAACAAGCATCCTGGGACCGGTTTCCGGCATTTCAGCCATCATCAGCCAGGCTAGCTTGAATCCAGTGGCAAAGTGAGCAAGGGACTCACGTCTGAGCATACCATGCCAACTTAGGGCGAACAAAGCGATACAAAAGGAGATGATGGACGGAGCGTTTGAGCAAATCAAACGCTCACCCCCAGTCAATTGATCTGGGTATAATTCATCACCATTCTTTATCTCACTCCGCCACCCCAGTTGAGCCGTGGCCATATGCAAATCAGTCTGACCCTGTGCCTCATGGGAACAGTTCAGCTCGAACTGACAAAGCCATGTCTTCCCTGGACCGGAAACAAGAATCCTGGGACCGGTTTCTGGCATTTCAGCCGTCATCAGCCAGGCTAGCTTGAATCCAGTGGCAAAGTGAGCAAGGGACTCACGTCTGAGCATACCCTGCCAACGTAGGGCGAACAAGGCTAGACAAAAGGGGATGATAGACGGAGCGTTTGGGCAAATCAAACACTCACTCCCAGTCAACTGATCTGGGTTTAATCCATCACCATTCTTTAGCTCACTCCGCCATCCCAGTTCAGACATGGCCATATGCAAATCAGTCTGACCCTTTGCCTCATGGGAACAGTCCAGCCCCAACTGCCAAAGTCATGTCTTCCCTGGACCAGAAACAAGCATCCTGTGACCGGTTCCCGGCATTTCAGCCGTCATCAGCCAGGCGAGCTTGAATCTAGTGGCAACGTGAGCAAAGGATTCACGTCTGAGCATACCCGGCCAACTTAGAGCGAACAAAGCGATACAAAATGTGATGATGGACGGAGCATTTGAGCAAATCAAACAATCACCCCCAATCACCTGATCTGGGTTTAATCCATCGCCATTCTTTAGCCAACTCCGCCACCCCAGTTCAGACATGGCCATATGCAAATCAGTCTTACCCTGTGCCTCATGGGAATAGTGCAGCCCGAACTGCCAAAGCCATGTCTTCCCTGGACCGGAAACAAGCATCCTGGGACCGGTTTCTGGCATTACAGCCGTCATCAGCCAGGCTAGCTTGAATTCAGTGGTAAAGTGAGCAAGGGACTCCCCTCTGAGCATACCCGGCCAACTTAGGGCGAACAAAGCAATACAAAAGGTGATGATGGACGAAGCGTTTGAGAAAATTAAACACTCACCCCCTGTCAACTGGTCTGGGTTTAATCCATCACCATTCTTTAGCTCACTCCGCCACCCCAGTTCAGACATGGCCATATGCAAATCAGTCTGACCCTGTGACTCATGGGAACAGGCCAGCCCAAACTGCCAAAGCCATGTCTTCCGTGGACCAGAAACAAGCATCCTGTGACCGGTTTCTAGCATTTCAGCCGCCATCAGCCAGGCTAGCTTGAACCAGTGGCAACGTGAGCAACGGACTCACGTCTGAGCATATTCTGCCAATTTAGGGCGAACAAAGCGATACAAAAGGGGATGATGGACGGAGCGTTTGAGCAAATCAAACACTCACCCCCAGTCAAATGATCTGGGTTAAATCCATCACCATTCTTTTACACACTCCGCCACCCCAGTTCAGACATGGCCATATGCAAATCAGTCTGACCCTGTGCCTCATGGGAACAGTCCAGCCCAAACTGCCAAAGCCATGTCTTCCCTGGACCGGAAACAAGCATCCTGGGACCGGTTTCTGGCATTTCAGCCGTCATCAGCCAGGCTAGCTTGAATCCAGTAGCAAAGTGAGCAAAGGACTCACGTCTGAGCATACCCTGCCAACTTAGGGCGAACAAAGCGATACAAAAGGGGATGATGGACGGATCGTTTGAGCAAATCAAAAACTCACCCCCAGTGAACTGATCTGTGTTTAATCCATCGCCATTCTTTAGCCAACTCAACCACCCCAGTTCAGACATGGTCATATGCAAATCAGTCTTACCCTGTGCCTCATGGGAACAGTCCAGCCCGAACTGCCAAAACCATGTCTTCCCTGGACCAGAAACAAGCATCCTGGGACCGGTTTCTGGCAATTCAGCCGTCATCAGCCAGGCTAGCTTGAATCCAGTGGCAAAGTCAGCAAGGGACTCACGTCGGAGCATACCCTGCCAACTTAGGGCGAAGAAAGCGATACAGAAGGGGATTATGGACGGAGCGTTTGAGCAAATGAAACACTCACCCCCAGTCAACTGAACTGGGTTTAATCTATCACCATTCTTTAGCTCACTCCGCCACCCCAGTTCAGACATGGCCATATGCAACTCAGTCTGACCCTGTGCCTCATGGGAACAGTCCAGCCCGAACTGCCAAAGCCATGTCTTCCCTCGACCGGAAACAAGCATCCTGGGACCGGATTCTGGCATTTCAGCCATCATCAGCAAGGCAAGCTTGAATCCAGTGGCAAAGTGAGCAAGGGACTCACGTCTGAGCATACCCTGCCAACTTATGGCGAACAAAGCGATACAAAAGGAGACGATGGACGGAGCGTTTGAGCAAATCAAACACTCACCCCCAGTCAATTGATCTGGGTATAATCCATCACCATTCTTTATCCCACTCCGCCACCCCAGTTGAGACATGGCCATATGCAAATCAGTCTGACCCTGTGCCTCATGGGAACAGTTCAGCCCGAACTGACAAAGCCATGTCTTCCCTGGACCGGAAACAAGCATTCGGGGACCGGTTTCTGGCATTTCAGCCGTCATCAGCCAGGCGAGCTTGAATCCAGTGGCAACGTGAGCAAAGGATTCACGTCTAAGCATACCCTGCCAACTTAGAGCGAACAAAGCGATACAAAAGGTGATGATGGACGGAGCATTTGAGCAAATCAAACACTCACCCCCAATCAACTGATCTGGGTTTAATCCATCGCCATTCTTTAGCCAACTCCGCCACCCCAGTTCAGACATGGCCATATGCAAATCAGTCTGACCCTGTGCCTCATGGGAACAGTGCAGCCCGAACTGCCTAAGCCATGTCTTCCCTGGACCGGAAACAAGCATCCTGGGACCGGTTTCTGGCATTACAGCCGTCATCAGCCAGGCTAGCTTGAATTCAGTGGTAAAGTGAGCAAGGGACTCCCCTCTGAGCATACCCGGCCAACTTAGGGCGAACAAAGCAATACAAAAGGTGATGATGGACGGAGCGTTTGAGCAAATTAAACACTCACCCCCTGTCAACTGGTCTGGGTTTATTCCATCACCATTCTTTAGCTCACTCCGCCACCCCAGTTCAGACATGGCCATATGCAAATCAGTCTGACCCTTTGATTCATGGGAACAGGCCAGCCCAAACTGCCAAAGCCATGTCTTCCATGGACCAGAAACAAGCATCCTGTGAACGGTTTCTAGCATTTCAGCCGCCATCAGCCAGGCCAGCTCGAACCAGTGGCAACGTGAGCAACGGACTCACGTCTGAGCATACCCTGCCAATTTAGGGCGAACAAAGCGATACAAAAGGGGAGGATGGACGGAGCGTTTGAGCAAATCAAACACTCACCCCCAGTCAAATGATCTGGGTTAAATCCATCACCATTCTTTTACACACTCCGCCACCCCAGTTCAGACATGGCCATATGCAAATCAGTCTGACCCTGTGCCTCATGGGAACAGTCCAGCCCAAACTGCCAAAGCCATGTCTTCCCTGGACCGGAAACAAGCATCCTGGGACCGGTTTCTGGCATTTCAGCCGTCATCAGCCAGGCTAGCTTGAATCCAGTGGCAAAGTGAGCAAAGGACTCACGTCTGAGCATACCCTGCCAATTTAGGGCGAACAAAGCGATACAAATGGGATGATGGACGGAGCGTTTGAGCAAATCAAACACTCACCCTCAGTCAAATGATCTGGGTTAAATCCATCACCATTCTTTAGCACACTCCGCCACCCCAGTTCAGACATGGCCATATGCAAATCAGTCTGACCCTGTTCCTCATGGGAACAGTCCACCCCGAACTGTCAAAGCCATATCTTCCCTCGACCGGAAACAAGCATCCTGGGACCGGTTTCTGGCATTGCAGCCGCCATCAGCCAGGCTAGCTTGAATCCAGTGGGAAAGTGAGCAAGGGACTCACGTCTGAGCATACCCTGCCAACGTAGGGCGAACAAGGCTAGACAAAAGGGGATGATAGATGGAGCGTTTGGGCAAATCAAACACTCACTCCCAGTCAACTGATCTGGGTTTAATCCATCACCATTCTTTAGCTCACTCCGCCATCCCAGTTCAGACATGGCCATATGCAAATCAGTCTGACCCTTTGCCTCATGGGAACAGTCCAGCCCCAACAGCCAAAGTCATGTCTTCCCTGGACCAGAAACAAGCATCCTGTGACCGGTTCCCGGCATTTCAGCCGTCATCAGCCAGGCGAGCTTGAATCTAGTGGCAACGTGAGCAAAGGATTCACGTCTGAGCATACCCGGCCAACTTAGAGCGAACAAAGCGATACAAAAGGTGATGATGGACGGAGCATTTGAGCAAATCAAACAATCACCCCCAATCACCTGATCTGGGTTTAATCCATCGCCATTCTTTAGCCAACTCCGCCACCCCAGTTCAGACATGGCCATATGCAAATCAGTCTGACCCTGTGCCTCATGGGAATAGTGCAGCCCGAACTGCCAAAGCCATGTCTTCCCTGGACCGGAAACAAGCATCCTGGGACCGGTTTCTGGCATTACAGCCGTCATCAGCCAGGCTAGCTTGAATTCAGTGGTAAAGTGAGCAAGGGACTCCCCTCTGAGCATACCCGGCCAACTTAGGGCGAACAAAGCAATACAAAAGGTGATGATGGATGAAGCGTTTGAGAAAATTAAACACTCACCCCCTGTCAACTGGTCTGCGTTTAATCCATCACCATTCTTTAGCTCACTCCGCCACCCCAGTTCAGACATGGCCATATGCAAATCAGTCTGACCCTGTGACTCATGGGAACAGGCCAGCCCAAACTGCCAAAGCCATGTCTTCCGTGGACCAGAAACAAGCATCCTGTGACCGGTTTCTAGTATTTCAGCTGCCATCAGCCAGGCTAGCTTTAACCAGTGGCAACGTGAGCAACGGACTCACGTCTGAGCATACCCTGCCAATTTAGGGCGAACAAAGCGATACAAAAGGGGATGATGGACGGAGCGTTTGAGCAAATCAAACACTAACCCCCAGTCAAATGATCTGGGTTAAATCCATCACCATTCTTTTACACACTCCGCCACCCCAGTTCAGACATGGCCATATGCAAATCAGTCTGACCCTGTGCCTCATGGGAACAGTCCAGCCCAAACTGCCAAAGCCATGTCTTCCCTGGACCGGAAACAAGCATCCTGGGACCGGTTTCTGGTATTTCAGCCGTCATCAGCCAGGCTAGCTTGAATCCAGTAGCAAAGTGAGCAAAGGACTCACGTCTGAGCATACCCTGCCAACTTAGGGCGAACAAAGCGATACAAAAGGGGATGATGGACGGATCGTTTGAGCAAATCAAAAACTCACCCCCAGTGAACTGATCTGTGTTTAATCCATCGCCATTCTTTAGCCAACTCAACCACCCCAGTTCAGACATGGTCATATGCAAATCAGTCTTACCCTAAGCCTCATGGGAACAGTCCAGCCCGAACTGCCAAAACCATGTCTTCCCTGGACCAGAAACAAGCATCATGGGACCGGTTTCTGGCAATTCAGCCGTCATCAGCCAGGCTAGCTTGAATCCAGTGGCAAAGTGAGCAAGGGACTCACGTCTGAGCATACCCTGCCAACTTATGGCGAACAAAGCGATACAAAAGGAGACGATGGACGGAGCGTTTGAGCAAATCAAACACTCACCCCCAGTCAATTGATCTGGGTATAATCCATCACCATTCTTTAGCTCACTCCGCCACCCCAGTTCAGACATGGCCATATGCAAATCAGTCTGACCCTGTGCCTCATGGGAACTGTCCAGCCCAAACTGCCAAAGCCATGTCTTCCGTGTACCAGAAATAAGCATCCTGTGACGGGTTTCTGGCATTTCAGCTGTTATCAGCCAGGCTAGCTTGAATCCAGTGGCAAAGTCAGCAACAGACTCACGTCTGAGCATACCCTGCCAACTTAGGGTGAAGAAAGCGATACAGAAGGGGATGATGGCCGGAGCGTTTGAGCAAATCAAACACTCACGCCCAGTCAACTGATATGGGTTTAATCTATCACCATTCTTTAGCTCACTCCGCCACCCCAGTTCAGACATGGCCATATGCAACTCAGTCTGACCCTGGGCCTCATGGGAACAGTCCAGCCCGAACTGCCAAAACCATGTCTTCCCTCGACCGGAAACAAGCATCCTGGGACCGGTTTCCTGGCATTTCAGCCATCATCAGCCAGGCTAGCTTGAATCCAGTGGCAAAGTGAGCAAGGGACTCACGTCTGAGCATACCATGCCAACTTAGGGCGAACAAAGCGATACAAAAGGAGATGATGGATGGAGCGTTTGAGCAAATCAAACTCTCACCCCCAGTCAATTGATCTGGGTATAATCCATCACCATTCTTTATCTCACTCCGCCACCCCAGTTGAGACATGGACATATGCAAATCAGTCTGACCCTGTGCCTCATGGGAACAGTTCAGCCCGAACTGACAAAGCCATGTCTTCCCTGGACCGGAAACAAGAATCTTGGGACCGGTTTCTGGCATTTCAGCCGTCATCAGCCAGGCTAGCTTGAATCCAGTGGCAAAGTGAGCAAGGGACTCACGTCTGAGCATACCCTGCCAACGTAGGGCGAAAAAAACTAGACAAAAGGGGATGATGGACCGAGCGTTTGGGCAAATCAAACAGTCACTCCCAGTCAACTGATCTGGGTTTAATCCATCACCATTCTTTAGCTCACTCCGCCATCCCAGTTCAGACATGGCCATATGCAAATCAGTCTGACTCTTTGCCTCATGGGAACAGTCCAGCCCCAACTGCCAAAGTCATGTCTTCCCTGGACCAGAAACAAGCATCCTGGGACCGGTTTCTGGCATTACAGCCGTCATCAGCCAGGCTAGCTTGAATCCAGTGGTAAAGTGAGCAAGGGACTCCCGTCTGAGCATACCCGGCCAACTTAGGGCGAACAAAGCAATACAAAAGGTGATGATGGACGGAGCGTTTGAGCAAATCAAACACTCACCCCCTGTCAACTGGTCTGGGTTTAATCCATCACCATTCTTTAGCTCACTCCGCCACCCCAGTTCAAACATGGCCATATGCAAATCAGTCTGACCCTGTGACTCATGGGAACAGGTAAGCCCAAACTGCCAAAGCCATGTCTTCCGTGGACCAGAAACAAGCATCCTGTGACCGGTTTCTGGCATTTCAGCCGCCATCAGCCAGGCTAGCTTGAATGCAGTGGCAAAGTGAGCAACGGACTCACGTCTGAGCATACCCTGCCAATTTAGGGCGAACAAAGCGATACAAAAGGGGATGATGGACGGAGCGTTTGAGCAAATTAAACACTCACCCCCAGTCAAATGATCTGGGTTAAATCCATCACCATTCTTTAGCACACTCTGCCACCCCAGTTCAGACATGGCCATATGCAAATCAGTCTGACCCTGTGCCTCATGGGAACAGTCCAGCCCAAACTGCCAAAGCCATGTCTTCACTGGACCGGAAACAAGCATCCTGGGACCGGTTTCTGGCATTTCAGCCGTCATCAGCCAGGCTAGCTTGAATCCAGTGGCAAAGTGAGCAAAGGACTCACGTCTGAGCATACCCTGCCAACTTAGGGCGAACAAAGCGATACAAAAGGGGATGATGGACGGATCGTTTGAGCAAATCAAAAACTCACCCCCTGTGAACTGATCTGTGTTTAATCCATCGCCATTCTTTAGCCAACTCAACCACCCCAGTTCAGACATGGCCATATGCAAATCAGTCTTACCCTGTGCCTCATGGAAACAGTCCAGCCCCAACTGCCAAAGTCATGTCTTCCCTGGACCGGAAACAAGCATCCTGTGACCGGTTTCTGGCATTTCAGCAGTCATCAGCCAGGTTAGCTTGAATCCAGTGGCAAAGTGAGCAAGGGACTCACGTCGGAGCATACCCTGCCAACGTAGGGCGAACAAAGCGAGACAAAAGGGGATGATGGATGAAGCGTTTGGGCAAATCAAACACTCACCCAAGTCAACTGATCTGGGTTTAATCCATCACCATTCTTTAGCTCACTCCGCCATCCCAGTTCAGACATGGCCATATGCAAATCAGTCTAACCCTTTGCCTCATGGGAACAGTCCATCCCCAACTGCCAAAGTCATGTCTTCCCTGGACCGGAAACAAGCATCCTGTGACCGGTTTCTGGCATTTCAGCTGTCATCAGCCAGGCTAGCTTGAATCCAGTGGCAAAGTCAGCAAGGGACTCACGTCGGAGCATACCCTGCCAACTTATGGCGAACAAAGCGATACAAAAGGAGACGATGGACGGAGCGTTTGAGCAAATCAAACACTCACCCCCAGTCAATTGATCTGGGTATAATCCATCACCATTCTTTATCCCACTCCGCCACCCCAGTTGAGACATGGCCATATGCAAATCAGTCTGACCCTGTGCCTCATGGGAACAGTTCAGCCCGAACTGCCAAAGCCATGTCTTCCCTGGACCGGAAACAAGCATTCGGGGACCGGTTTCTGGCATTTCAGCCGTCATCAGCCAGTCGAGCTTGAATCCAGTGGCAACGTGAGCAAAGGATTCACGTCTAAGCATACCCTGCCAACTTAGAGCGAACAAAGCGATACAAAAGGTGATGATGGACGGAGCATTTGAGCAAATCAAACACTCACCCCCAATCAACTGATCTGGGTTTAATCCATCGCCATTCTTTAGCCAACTCCGCCACCCCAGTTCAGACATGGCCATATGCAAATCAGTCTGACCCTGTGCCTCATGGGAACAGTGCAGCCCGAACTGCCTAAGCCATGTCTTCCCTGGACCGGAAACAAGCATCCTGGGACCGGTTTCTGGCATTACAGCCGTCATCAGCCAGGCTAGCTTGAATTCAGTGGTAAAGTGAGCAAGGGACTCCCCTCTGAGCATACCCGGCCAACTTAGGGCGAACAAAGCAATACAAAAGGTGATGATGGACGGAGCGTTTGAGCAAATTAAACACTCACCCCCTGTCAACTGGTCTGGGTTTAATCCATCACCATTCATTAGCTCACTCCGCCACCCCAGTTCAGACATGGCCATATGCAAATCAGTCTGACCCTGTGACTCATGGGAACAGGCCAGCCCAAACTGCCAAAGCCATGTCTTCCGTGGACCAGAAACAAGCATCCTGTGACCGGCTTCTAGCATTTCAGCCGCCATCAGCCAGGCTAGCTTGAATCCAGTGGCAACGTGAGCAACGGACTCACGTCTGAGCATACCCTGCCAATTTAGGGCGAACAAAGCGATACAAAAGGGGATGATGGACGGAGCGTTTGAGCAAATCAAACACTCACCCCCAGTCAAATGATCTGGGTTAAATCCATCACCATTCTTTTACACACTCCGCCACCCCAGTTCAGACATGGCCATATGCAAATCAGTCTGACCCTGTGCCTCATGGGAACAGTCCAGCCCAAACTGCCAAAGCCATGTCTTCCCTGGACCGGAAACAAGCATCCTGGGACCGGTTTCTGGCATTTCAGCCGTCATCAGCCAGGCTAGCTTGAATCCAGTGGCAAAGTGAGCAAAGGACTCACGTCTGAGCATACCCTGCCAACTTAGAGCGAACAAAGCGATACAAAAGGGGATGATGGACGGATCGTTTGAGCAAATCAAAAACTCACCCCCTGTGAACTGATCTGTGTTTAATCCATCGCCATTCTTTAGCCAACTCAACCACCCCAGTTCAGACATGGCCATATGCAAATCAGTCTTACCCTGTGCCTCATGGAAACAGTCCAGCCCCAACTGCCAAAGTCATGTCTTCCCTGGACCGGAAACAAGCATCCTGTGACCGGTTTCTGGCATTTCAGCCGTCATCAGCCAGGCTAGCTTGAATCCAGTGGCAAAGTGAGCAAGGGACTCACGTCGGAGCATACCCTGCCAACGTAGGGCGAACAAAGCGAGACAAAAGGGGATGATGGATGGAGCGTTTGGGCAAATCAAACACTCACCCAAGTCAACTGATCTGGGTTTAATCCATCACCATTCTTTAGCTCACTCCGCCATCCCAGTTCAGACATGGCCATATGCAAATCAGTCTAACCCTTTGCCTCATGGGAACAGTCCATCCCCAACTGCCAAAGTCATGTCTTCCCTGGACCGGAAACAAGCATCCTGTGACCGGTTTCTGGCATTTCAGCCGTCATCAGCCAGGCTAGCTTGAATCCAGTGGCAAAGTGAGCAAGGGATTCACGTCGGAGCATACCCTGCCAACTTAGGGCGAAGAAAGCGAAACAGAAGGGGATTATGGACGGAGCGTTTGGGCAAATCAAACACTCACCCCATGTCAACTGATCTGGGTTTAATCCATCACCATTCTTTAGCTCACTCCGCCATCCCAGTTCAGACATGGCCATATGCAAATCAGTCTGACCCTTTGCCTCATGGGAACAGTCCAGCCCCAACTGCCAAAGTCATGTCTTCCCTGGACCGGAAACAAGCATCCTGTGACCGGTTTCTGGCATTTCAGCCATCATCAGCCAGGCTAGCTTGAATCCAGTGGCAAAGTGAAAAAGGGACTCACGTCGGAGCATACCCTGCCAACGTAGGGCGAACAAAGCAAGACAAAAGGGGATGATGGATGGAGCGTTTGGGCAAATCAAACACTCACCCAAGTCAACTGATCTGGGTTTAATCCATCACCATTCTTTAGCTCACTCCGCCATCCCAGTTCAGACATGGCCATATGCAAATCAGTCTAACCCTTTGCCTCATGGGAACAGTCCAGCCCCAACTGCCAAAGTCATGTCTTCCCTGGACCGGAAACAAGCATCCTGTGACCGGTTTCTGGCATTTCAGCCGTCATCAGCCAGGCTAGCTTGAATCCAGTGGCTAAGTCAGCAACAGACTCACGTCTGAGCATACCCGGCAAACTTAGGGCGAAGAAAGCGATACAGAAGGGGATGATGGACGGAGCATTTGAGCAAATCAAACACTCACCCCCAGTCAACTGATCTAGGTTTAATCTATCACCATTCTTTAGCTCACTCCGCCACCCAGGTTCAGACATGGCCATATGCAACTCAGTCTGACCCTGTGCCTCATGGGAACAGTCCAGCCCGAACTGCCAAAGCCATGTATTCCCTCGACCGGAAACAAGCATCATGGGACCGGTTTCTGGCATTTCAGCCATCTTCAGCCAGGCTAGCTTGAATCCAGTGGCAAAGTGAGCAAGGGACTCATGTCTGAGCATACCCTGCCAACTTAGGGCGAAAAAAGCGATACAAAAGGAGATGATGCACGGAGCGTTTTAGCAAATCAAACGCTCACCCCCAGTCAATTGATCTGGGTATAATCCATCACCATTCTTTATCTCACTCCGCCTCCCCAGTTGAGACATGGCCATATGCAAATCAGTCTGACCCTGTGCCTCATGGGAACAGTTCAGCCCAAACTGCCAAAGCCATGTTTTCCCTGGACCGGAAACAAGAATCCTGGGACCGGTTTCTGGCATTTCAGCCGTCATCAGCCAGACTAGCTTGAATCCAGTGGCAAAGTGAGCAAGGGACTCACGTCTGAGCATACCCTGCCAACGTAGGGCGAACAAGGCTAGACAAAAGAGGATGATGGACGGAGCGTTTGAGCAAATCAAAAACTCACCCCCAGTGAACTGATCTGTGTTTAATCCATCGCCATTCTTTAGCCAACTCAACCACCCCAGTTCAGACATGGTCATATGCAATTCAGTCTTACCCTGTGCCTCATGGGAACAGTCCAGCCCGAACTGCCAAAACCATGTCTTCCCTGGACCAGAAACAAGCATCCTGGGACCGGTTTCTGGCAATTCAGCCGTCATCAGCCAGGCTAGCTTGAATCCAGTGGCAAAGTCAGCAAGGGACTCACGTTGGAGCATACCCTGCCAACTTAGGGTGAAGAAAGCGATACAGAAGGGGATTATGGACGGAGCGTTTGAGCAAATGAAACACTCACCCCCAGTCAACTGATCTGGGTTTAATCTATCACCATTCTTTAGCTCACTCCGCCACCCCAGTTCAGACATGGCCATATGCAACTCAGTCTGACCCTGTGCCTCATGGGAACAGTCCAGCCCGAACTGCCAAAGCCATGTCTTCCCTCGACCGGAAACAAGCATCCTGGGACCGGATTCTGGCATTTCCGCCATCATCAGCAAGGCAAGCTTGAATCCAGTGGCAAAGTGAGCAAGGGACTCACGTCTGAGCATACCCTGCCAACTTAGGGCGAACAAAGCGATACAAAAGGAGACGATGGACGGAGCGTTTGAGCAAATCAAACACTCACCCCCAGTCAATTGATCTGGGTATAATCCATCACCATTCTTTAGCTCACTCCGCCACCCCAGTTCAGACATGGCCATATGCAAATCAGTCTGACCCTGTGCCTCATGGGAACTGTCCAGCCCAAACTGCCAAAGCCATGTCTTCCGTGTACCAGAAATAAGCATCCTGTGACGGGTTTCTGGCATTTCAGCTGTTATCAGCCAGGCTAGCTTGAATCCAGTGGCAAAGTCAGCAACAGACTCACGTCTGAGCATACCCTGCCAACTTAGGGCGAAGAAAGCGATACAGAAGGGGATGATGGCCGGAGCGTTTGAGCAAATCAAACACTCACGCCCAGTCAACTGATATGGGTTTAATCTATCACCATTCTTTAGCTCACTCCGCCACCCCAGTTCAGACATGGCCATATGCAACTCAGTCTGACCCTGGGCCTCATGGGAACAGTCCAGCCCGAACTGCCAAAACCATGTCTTCCCTCGACCGGAAACAAGCATCCTGGGACCGGTTTCCTGGCATTTCAGCCATCATCAGCCAGGCTTGCTTGAATCCAGTGGCAAAGTGAGCAAGGGACTCACGTCTGAGCATACCATGCCAACTTAGGGCGAACAAAGCGATACAAAAGTAGATGATAGATGGAGCGTTTGAGCAAATCAATCTCTCACCCCCAGTCAATTGATCTGGGTATAATCCATCACCATTCTTTATCTCACTCCGCCACCCCAGTTGAGACATGGACATATGCAAATCAGTCTGACCCTGTGCCTCATGGGAACAGTTCAGCCCGAACTGACAAAGCCATGTCTTCCCTGGACCGGAAACAAGAATCTTGGGACCGGTTTCTGGCATTTCAGCCATCATCAGCCAGGCTAGCTTGAATCCAGTGGCAAAGTGAGCAAGGGACTTACGTCTGAGCATACCCTGCCAACGTAGGGCGAAAAAAGCTAGACAAAAGGGGATGATGGACCGAGCGTTTGGGCAAATCAAACAGTCACTCCCAGTCAACTGATCTGGGTTTAATCCATCACCATTCTTTAGCTCACTCCGCCATCCCAGTTCAGACATGGCCATATGCAAATCAGTCTGACTCTTTGCCTCATGGGAACAGTCCAGCCCCAACTGCCAAAGTCATGTCTTCCCTGGACCAGAAACAAGCATCCTGGGACCGGTTTCTGGCATTACAGCCGTCATCAGCCAGGCTAGCTTGAATCCAGTGGTAAAGTGAGCAAGGGACTCCCGTCTGAGCATACCCGGCCAACTTAGGGCGAACAAAGCAATACAAAAGGTGATGATGGACGGAGCGTTTGAGCAAATCAAACACTCACCCCCTGTCAACTGGTCTGGGTTTAATCCATCACCATTCTTTAGCTCACTCCGCCACCCCAGTTCAAACATGGCCATATGCAAATCAGTCTGACCCTGTGACTCATGGGAACAGGCAAGCCCAAACTGCCAAAGCCATGTCTTCCGTGGACCAGAAACAAGCATCCTGTGACCGGTTTCTGGCATTTCAGCCGCCATCAGCCAGGCTAGCTTGAATGCAGTGGCAAAGTGAGCAACGGACTCACGTCTGAGCATACCCTGCCAATTTAGGGCGAACAAAGCGATACAAAAGGGGATGATGGACGGAGCGTTTGAGCAAATTAAACACTCACCCCCAGTCAAATGATCTGGGTTAAATCCATCACCATTCTTTAGCACACTCTGCCACCCCAGTTCAGACATGGCCATATGCAAATCAGTCTGACCCTGTGCCTCATGGGAACAGTCCAGCCCAAACTGCCAAAGCCATGTCTTCACTGGACCGGAAACAAGCATCCTGGGACCGGTTTCTGGCATTTCAGCCGACATCAGCCAGGCTAGCTTGAATCCAGTGGCAAAGTGAGCAAAGGACTCACGTCTGAGCATACACTGCCAACTTAGGGCGAACAAAGCGATACAAAAGGGGATGATGGACGGATCGTTTGAGCAAATCAAAAACTCACCCCCTGTGAACTGATCTGTGTTTAATCCATCGCCATTCTTTAGCCAACTCAACCACCCCAGTTCAGACATGGCCATATGCAAATCAGTCTTACCCTGTGCCTCATGGAAACAGTCCAGCCCCAACTGCCAAAGTCATGTCTTCCCTGGACCGGAAACAAGCATCCTGTGACCGGTTTCTGGCATTTCAGCCGTCATCAGCCAGGCTAGCTTGAATCCAGTGGCAAAGTGAGCAAGGGACTCACGTCGGAGCATACCCTGCCAACGTAGGGCGAACAAAGCGAGACAAAAGGGGATGATGGATGGAGCGTTTGAGCAAATCAAACACTCACCCAAGTCAACTGATCTGGGTTTAATCCATCACCATTCTTTAGCTCACTCCGCCATCCCAGTTCAGACATGGCCATATGCAAATCAGTCTAACCCTTTGACTCATGGGAACAGTCCATCCCCAACTGCCAAAGTCATGTCTTCGCTGGACCGGAAACAAGCATCCTGTGACCGGTTTCTGGCATTTCAGCCGTCATCAGCCAGGCTAGCTTGAATCCAGTGGCAAAGTGAGCAAGGGATTCACGTCGGAGCATACCCTGCCAACTTAGGGCGAAGAAAGCGAAACAGAAGGGGATGATGGGCGGAGCGTTTGGGCAAATCAAACACTCACCCCATGTCAACTGATCTGGGTTTAATCCATCACCATTCTTTAGCTCACTCCGCCATCCCAGTTCAGACATGGCCATATGCAAATCAGTCTGACCCTTTGCCTCATGGGAACAGTCCAGCCCCAACTGCCAAAGTCATGTCTTCCCTGGACCGGAAACAAGCATCCTGTGACCGGTTTCTGGCATTTCAGCCGTCATCAGCCAGGCTAGCTTGAATCCAGTGGCAAAGTCAGCAACAGACTCACGTCTGAGCATACCCGGCAAACTTAGGGCGAAGAAAGCGATACAGAAGGGGATGATGGACGGAGCGTTTGAGCAAATCAAACACTCACCCCCAGTCAACTGATCTAGGTTTAATCTATCACCATTCTTTAGCTCACTCCGCCACCCAGGTTCAGACATGGCCATATGCAACTCAGTCTGACCCTGTGCCTCATGGGAACAGTCCAGCCCGAACTGCCAAAGCCATGTCTTCCCTCGACCGGAAACAAGCATCATGGGACCGGTTTCTGGCATTTCAGCCATCTTCAGCCAGGCTAGCTTGAATCCAGTGGCAAAGTGAGCAAGGGACTCATGTCTGAGCATACCCTGCCAACTTAGGGCGAAAAAAGCGATACAAAAGGAGATGATGCACGGAGCGTTTTAGCAAATCAAACGCTCACCCCCAGTCAATTGATCTGGGTATAATCCATCACCATTCTTTATCTCACTCCGCCTCCCCAGTTGAGACATGGCCATATGCAAATCAGTCTGACCCTGTGCCTCATGGGAACAGTTCAGCCCAAACTGCCAAAGCCATGTTTTCCCTGGACCGGAAACAAGAATCCTGGGACCGGTTTCTGGCATTTCAGCCGTCATCAGCCAGGCTAGCTTGAATCCAGTGGCAAAGTGAGCAAGGGACTCACGTCTGAGCATACCCTGCCAACGTAGGGCGAACAAGGCTAGACAAAAGAGGATGATGGACGGAGCGTTTGAGCAAATCAAACACTCACCTCCAGTCAACTAATCTGGGTTTAATCCATCACCATTCTTTAGCTCACTCCGCCATCCCAGTTCAGACATGGCCATATGCAAATCAGTCTGACCCTTTGCCTCATGGGAACAGTCCAGCCCCAACTGCCAAAGTCATGTCTTCCCTGGACCGGAAACAAGCATCCTGTGACCGGTTTCTGGCATTTCAGCCGTCATCAGCCAGGCTAGCTTGAATCCAGAGGCAAAGTGAGCAAGGGATTCACGTCAGAGCATACCGTGCTAACTTAGGGCCAACAAAGCGATACAAAAGGGGATGCTGGATGTAGTGTTTGAGCAAATCAAACACTCACCCCCAGTCAATTGATCTGGGTATAATCTATCACCATTTTTTAGCTCACTCCGAAACCCCAGTTCAGAAATGGCCATATGCAAATCAGTCTGACTCTGTGCCTCATGGGAACAGTCCAGCCCAAAATGCCAAAGCCATGTCTTCCCTGGACCGGAAACAAGCATCCTGGGATCGGTTTCTGGCATTACAGCTGTCATCAGCCAGGCGAGCTTGAATCCAGTGGCAACGTGAGCAAAGGATTCACGTCTAAGCATACCCTGCCAACTTAGAGCGAACAAAATGATACAAAAGGAGATGATGGACGGAGCATTTGAGCACATCAAACACTCACCCCCAATCAACTGATCTGGGTTTAATCCATCGCCATTCTTTAGCCAACTCTGCCACCCCAGTTCAGACATGGCCATATGCAAATCAGTCTGACCCTGTGCCTCATGGGAACAGTGCAGCCCAAACTGCCAAAGCCATGTCTTCCCTGGACCGGAAACAAGCATCCTGGGACCGGTTTCTGGCATTACAGCCGTCATCAGCCAGGCTAGCTTGAATCCAGTGGTAAAGTGAGCAAGGGACTCCCGTCTGAGCATACCCGGCCAACTTAGGGCGAACAAAGCAATACAAAAGGTGATGATGGACGGAGCGTTTGAGCAAATCAAACACTCACCCCCTGTCAACTGGTTTGGGTTTATTCCATCACCATTCTTAAGCTCACTCCGCCACCCCAGTTCAGACATGGCCATATGCAAATCAGTCTGACCCTGTGACTCATGGGAACAGTCTAGCCCAAACTGCCAAAGCCATGTCTTCCGTGTACCAGAAACAAGCATCCTGTGATCGGTTTCTGGCATTTCAGCCGTCATCAGCCAGGCTAGCTTGAGTCCAGTGGCAAAGTCAGCAACAGACTCACGTCTGAGCATACCCTGCCAACTTAGGGTGAAGAAAGCGATACAGAAGAGGATGATGGACGGAGCGTTTGAGAAAATCAAACACTCACCCCCAGTCAACTGATCTGGGTTTAATCCATCACCATTCTTTAGCTCACTCCGCCATCCCAGTTCAGACATGGCCATATGCAAATCAGTCTGCCCTTTTGCCTCATGGGAACAGTCCAGCCCCAACTGCCAAAGTCATGTCTTCCCTGGACCGGAAACAAGCATCCTGTGACCGGTTTCTGGCATTTCAGCCGTCATCAGCCAGGCTAGCTTGAATCCAGTGGCAAAGTGAGCAAGGGATTCACGTCGGAGCATACCCTTCCAACTTAGGGCGAACAAAGCGATACAAAAGGGGATGCTGGATGGAGTGTTTGAGCAAATCAAACACTCACCCCCAGTCAAATGATCTGGGTTTAATCCATCACCATTCTTTTACACACTCCGCCACCCCAGTTCAGACATGGCCATATGCAAATCAGTCTGACCCTGTGCCTCATGGGAACAGTTCAGCCCGAACTGACAAAGCCATGTCTTCCCTGGACCGGAAACAAGAATCTTGGGACGGTTTCTGGCATTTCAGCCGTCATCAGCCAGGCTAGCTTGAACCCAGTGGCAAAGTGAGCAAGGGACTCACGTCTGAGCATACCCTGCCAACGTAGGGCGAAAAAAGCTAGACAAAAGGGGATGATGGACCGAGCGGTTGGGCAAATCAAACAGTCACTCCCAGTCAACTGATCTGGGTTTAATCCATCACCATTCTTTAGCTCACTCCGCCATCCCAGTTCAGACATGGCCATATGCAAATCAGTCTGACTCTTTGCCTCATGAGGCAAAGAGTCAGACTGTCTTCCCTGGGTCAGTCATGTCTTCCCTGGACCAGAAACAAGCATCCTGGGACCGGTTTCTGGCATTACAGCCGTCATCAGCCAGGCTAGCTTGAATCCAGTGGTAAAGTGAGCAAGGGACTCCCGTCTGAGCATACCCGGCCAACTTAGGGCAAACAAAGCAATACAAAAGGTGATGATGGACGGAGCGTTTGAGCAAATCAAACACTCACCCCCTGTGAACTGATCTGTGTTTAATCCATCGCCATTCTTTAGCCAACTCAACCACCCCAGTTCAGACTTGGCCATATGCAAATCAGTCTTACCCTGTGCCTCATGGAAACAGTCCAGCCCCAACTGCCAAAGTCATGTCTTCCCTGGACCGGAAACAAGCATCCTGTGACCGGTTTCTGGCATTTCAGCCGTCATCAGCCAGGCTAGCTTGAATGCAGTGGCAAAGTGAGCAACGGACTCACGTCTGAGCATACCCTGCCAATTTAGGGCGAACAAAGCGATACAAAAGGGGATGATGGACGGAGCGTTTGAGCAAATTAAACACTCACCCCCAGTCAAATGATCTGGGTTAAATCCATCACCATTCTTTAGCTCACTCCGCCATCCCAGTTCAGACATGGCCATATGCAAATCAGTCTAACCCTTTGCCTCATGGGAACAGTCCAGCCCCAACTGCCAAAGTCATGTCTTCCCTGGACCGGAAACAAGCATCCTGTGACCGGTTTCTGGCATTTCAGCCGTCATCAGCCAGGCTAGCTTGAATCCAGTGGCAAAGTCAGCAACAGACTCACGTCTGAGCATACCCGGCAAACTTAGGGCGAAGAAAGCGATACAGAAGGGGATGATGGACGGAGCGTTTGAGCAAATCAAACACTCACCCCCAGTCAACTGATCTAGGTTTAATCTATCACCATTCTTTAGCTCACTCCGCCACCCAGGTTCAGACATGGCCATATGCAACTCAGTCTGACCCTGTGCCTCATGGGAACAGTCCAGCCCGAACTGCCAAAGCCATGTCTTCCCTCGACCGGAAACAAGCATCATGGGACCGGTTTCTGGCATTTCAGCCATCTTCAGCCAGGCTAGCTTGAATCCAGTGGCAAAGTGAGCAAGGGACTCATGTCTGAGCATACCCTGCCAACTTAGGGCGAAAAAAGCGATACAAAAGGAGATGATGCACGGAGCGTTTTAGCAAATCAAACGCTCACCCCCAGTCAATTGATCTGGGTATAATCCATCACCATTCTTTATCTCACTCCGCCTCCCCAGTTGAGACATGGCCATATGCAAATCAGTCTGACCCTGTGCCTCATGGGAACAGTTCAGCCCAAACTGCCAAAGCCATGTTTTCCCTGGACCGGAAACAAGAATCCTGGGACCGGTTTCTGGCATTTCAGCCGTCATCAGCCAGGCTAGCTTGAATCCAGTGGCAAAGTGAGCAAGGGACTCACGTCTGAGCATACCCTGCCAACGTAGGGCGAACAAGGCTAGACAAAAGAGGATGATGGACGGAGCGTTTGGGCAAATCAAACACTCACCTCCAGTCAACTAATCTGGGTTTAATCCATCACCATTCTTTAGCTCACTCCGCCATCCCAGTTCAGACATGGCCATATGCAAATCAGTCTGACCCTTTGCCTCATGGGAACAGTCCAGCCCCAACTGCCAAAGTCATGTCTTCCCTGGACCGGAAACAAGCATCCTGTGACCGGTTTCTGGCATTTCAGCCGTCATCAGGCAGGCTAGCTTGAATCCAGAGGCAAAGTGAGCAAGGGATTCACGTCGGAGCATACCGTGCTAACTTAGGGCCAACAAAGCGATACAAAAGGGGATGCTGGATGGAGTGTTTGAGCAAATCAAACACTCACCCCCAGTCAATTGATCTGGGTATAATCTATCACCATTTTTTAGCTCACTCCGAAACCCCAGTTCAGAAATGGCCATATGCAAATCAGTCTGACTCTGTGCCTCATGGGAACAGTCCAGCCCAAAATGCCAAAGCCATGTCTTCCCTGGACTGGAAACAAGCATCCTGGGATCGGTTTCTGGCATTACAGCTGTCATCAGCCAGGCGAGCTTGAATCCAGTGGCAACGTGAGCAAAGGATTCACGTCTAAGCATACCCTGCCAACTTAGAGCGAACAAAACGATACAAAAGGAGATGATGGACGGAGCATTTGAGCACATCAAACACTCACCCCCAATCAACTGATCTGGGTTTAATCCATCGCCATTCTTTAGCCAACTCTGCCACCCCAGTTCAGACATGGCCATATGCAAATCAGTCTGACCCTGTGCCTCATGGGAACAGTGCAGCCCAAACTGCCAAAGCCATGTCTTCCCCGGACCGGAAACAAGCATCCTGGGACCGGTTTCTGGCATTACAGCCGTCATCAGCCAGGCTAGCTTGAATCCAGTGGTAAAGTGAGCAAGGGACTCCCGTCTGAGCATACCCGGCCAACTTAGGGCGAACAAAGCAATACAAAAGGTGATGATGGACGGAGCGTTTGAGCAAATCAAACACTCACCCCCTGTCAACTGGTTTGGGTTTATTCCATCACCATTCTTAAGCTCACTCCGCCACCCCAGTTCAGACATGGCCATATGCAAATCAGTCTGACCCTGTGACTCATGGGAACAGTCTAGCCCAAACTGCCAAAGCCATGTCTTCCGTGTACCAGAAACAAGCATCCTGTGACCGGTTTCTGGCATTTCAGCCGTCATCAGCCAGGCTAGCTTGAGTCCAGTGGCAAAGTCAGCAACAGACTCACGTCTGAGCATACCCTGCCAACTTAGGGTGAAGAAAGCGATACAGAAGAGGATGATGGACGGAGCGTTTGAGAAAATCAAACACTCACCCCCAGTCAACTGATATGGGTTTAATCCATCACCATTCTTTAGCTCACTCCGCCATCCCAGTTCAGACATGGCCATATGCAAATCAGTCTGCCCCTTTGCCTCATGGGAACAGTCCAGCCCCAACTGCCAAAGTCATGTCTTCCCTGGACCGGAAACAAGCATCCTGTGACCGGTTTCTGGCATTTCAGCCGTCATCAGCCAGGCTAGCTTGAATCCAGTGGCAAAGTGAGCAAGGGATTCACGTCGGAGCATACCCTTCCAACTTAGGGCGAACAAAGCGATACAAAAGGGGATGCTGCATGGAGTGTTTGAGCAAATCAAACACTCACCCCCAGTCAAATGATCTGGGTTAAATCCATCACCATTCTTTACACACTCCGCCACCCCAGTTCAGACATGGCCATATGCAAATCAGTCTGACCCTGTGCCTCATGGGAACAGTTCAGCCCGAACTGACAAAGCCATGTCTTCCCTGGACCGGAAACAAGAATCTTGGGACCGGTTTCTGGCATTTCAGCCGTCATCAGCCAGGCTAGCTTGAACCCAGTGGCAAAGTGAGCAAGGGACTCACGTCTGAGCATACCCTGCCAACGTAGGGCGAAAAAAGCTAGACAAAAGGGGATGATGGACCGAGCGGTTGGGCAAATCAAACAGTCACTCCCAGTCAACTGATCTGGGTTTAATCCATCACCATTCTTTAGCTCACTCCGCCATCCCAGTTCAGACATGGCCATATGCAAATCAGTCTGACTCTTTGCCTTATGGGAACAGTCCAGCCCCAACTGCCAAAGTCATGTCTTCCCTGGACCAGAAACAACCATCCTGGGACCGGTTTCTGGCATTACAGCCGTCATCAGCCAGGCTAGCTTGAATCCAGTGGTAAAGTGAGCAAGGGACTCCCGTCTGAGCATACCCGGCCAACTTAGGGCAAACAAAGCAATACAAAAGGTGATGATGGACGGAGCGTTTGAGCAAATCAAACACTCACCCCCTGTGAACTGATCTGTGTTTAATCCATCGCCATTCTTTAGCCAACTCAACCACCCCAGTTCAGACATGGCCATATGCAAATCAGTCTTACCCTGTGCCTCATGGAAACAGTCCAGCCCCAACTGCCAAAGTCATGTCTTCCCTGGACCGGAAACAAGCATCCTGTGACCGGTTTCTGGCATTTCAGCCGTCATCAGCCAGGCTAGCTTGAATGCAGTGGCAAAGTGAGCAACGGACTCACGTCTGAGCATACCCTGCCAATTTAGGGCGAACAAAGCGATACAAAAGGGGATGATGGACGGAGCGTTTGAGCAAATTAAACACTCACCCCCAGTCAAATGATCTGGGTTAAATCCATCACCATTCTTTAGCACACTCTGCCACCCCAGTTCAGACATGGCCATATGCAAATCAGTCTGACCCTGTGCCTCATGGGAACAGTCCAGCCCCAACTGCCAAAGTCATGTCTTCCCTGGACCAGAAACAAGCATCCTGTGACCGGTTTCTGGCATTTCAGCCGCCATCAGCCAGGCTAGCTTGAATCCAGTGGCAAAGTGAGCAACGGACTCACGTCTGAGCATACCCTGCCAATTTAGGGCGAACAAAGCGATACAAAAGGGGATGATGGATGGAGCGTTTGGGCAAATCAAACACTCACCCAAGTCAACTGATCTGGGTTTAATCCATCACCATTCTTTAGCTCACTCCGCCATCCTAGTTCAGACATGGCCATATGCAAATCAGTCTAACCCTTTGCCTCATGGGAACAGTCCAGCCCCAACTGCCAAAGTCATGTCTTCCCTGGACCGGAAACAAGCATCCTGTGACCGGTTTCTGGCATTTCAGCCGTCATCAGCCAGGCTAGCTTGAATCCAGTGGCAAAGTGAAAAAGGGACTCACGTCGGAGCATACCCTGCCAACGTAGGGCGAACAAAGCGAGACAAAAGGGGATGATGGATGGAGCGTTTGGGCAAATCAAACACTCACCCAAGTCAACTGATCTGGGTTTAATCCATCACCATTCTTTAGCTCACTCCGCCATCCCAGTTCAGACATGGCCATATGCAAATCAGTCTAACCCTTTGCCTCATGGGACAGTCCAGCCCCAACTGCCAAAGTCAGGTCTTCCCTGGACCGGAAACAAGCATCCTGTGACCGGTTTCTGGCGTTTCAGCCGTCATCAGCCAGGATAGCTTGAATCCAGTGGCAAAGTCAGCAACAGACTCACGTCTGAGCATACCCGGCAAACTTAGGGCGAAGAAAGCGATACAGAAGGGGATGATGGACGGAGCGTTTGAGCAAATCAAACACTCACCCCCAGTCAACTGATCTAGGTTTAATCTATCACCATTCTTTAGCTCACTCCGCCACCCAGGTTCAGACATGGCCATATGCAACTCAGTCTGACCCTGTGCCTCATGGGAACAGTCCAGCCCGAACTGCCAAAGCCATGTCTTCCCTCGACCGGAAACAAGCATCATGGGACCGGTTTCTGGCATTTCAGCCATCTTCAGCCAGGCTAGCTTGAATCCAGTGGCAAAGTGAGCAAGGGACTCATGTCTGAGCATACCCTGCCAACTTAGGGCGAAAAAAGCGATACAAAAGGAGATGATGCACGGAGCGTTTTAGCAAATCAAACGCTCACCCCCAGTCAATTGATCTGGGTATAATCCATCACCATTCTTTATCTCACTCCGCCTCCCCAGTTGAGACATGGCCATATGCAAATCAGTCTGACCCTGTGCCTCATGGGAACAGTTCAGCCCAAACTGCCAAAGCCATGTTTTCCCTGGACCGGAAACAAGAATCCTGGGACCGGTTTCTGGTATTTCAGCCGTCATCAGCCAGGCTAGCTTGAATCCAGTGGCAAAGTGAGCAAGGGACTCACGTCTGAGCATACCCTGCCAACGTAGGGCGAACAATGCTAGACAAAAGAGGATGATGGACGGAGCGTTTGAGCAAATCAAACACTCACCTCCAGTCAACTGATCTGGGTTTAATCCATCACCATTCTTTAGCTCACTCCGCCATCCCAGTTCAGACATGGCCATATGCAAATCAGTCTAACCCTTTGCCTCATGGGAACAGTCCAGCCCCAACTGCCAAAGTCATGTCTTCCCTGGACCGGAAACAAGCATCCTGTGACCGGTTTCTGGCATTTCAGCCGTCATCAGCCAGGCTAGCTTGAATCCAGAGGCAAAGTGAGCAAGGGATTCACGTCAGAGCATACCGTGCTAACTTAGGGCCAACAAAGCGATACAAAAGGGGATGCTGGATGTAGTGTTTGAGCAAATCAAACACTCACCCCCAGTCAATTGATCTGGGTATAATCTATCACCATTTTTTAGCTCACTCCGAAACCCCAGTTCAGAAATGGCCATATGCAAATCAGTCTGACTCTGTGCCTCATGGGAACAGTCCAGCCCAAAATGCCAAAGCCATGTCTTCCCTGGACCGGAAACAAGCATCCTGGGATCGGTTTCTGGCATTACAGCTGTCATCAGCCAGGCGAGCTTGAATCCAGTGGCAACGTGAGCAAAGGATTCACGTCTAAGCATACCCTGCCAACTTAGAGCGAACAAAATGATACAAAAGGAGATGATGGACGGAGCATTTGAGCACATCAAACACTCACCCCCAATCAACTGATCTGGGTTTAATCCATCGCCATTCTTTAGCCAACTCTGCCACCCCAGTTCAGACATGGCCATATGCAAATCAGTCTGACCCTGTGCCTCATGGGAACAGTGCAGCCCAAACTGCCAAAGCCATGTCTTCCCTGGACCGGAAACAAGCATCCTGGGACCGGTTTCTGGCATTACAGCCGTCATCAGCCAGGCTAGCTTGAATCCAGTGGTAAAGTGAGCAAGGGACTCCCGTCTGAGCATACCCGGCCAACTTAGGGCGAACAAAGCAATACAAAAGGTGATGATGGACGGAGCGTTTGAGCAAATCAAACACTCACCCCCTGTCAACTGGTTTGGGTTTATTCCATCACCATTCTTAAGCTCACTCCGCCACCCCAGTTCAGACATGGCCATATGCAAATCAGTCTGACCCTGTGACTCATGGGAACAGTCTAGCCCAAACTGCCAAAGCCATGTCTTCCGTGTACCAGAAACAAGCATCCTGTGATCGGTTTCTGGCATTTCAGCCGTCATCAGCCAGGCTAGCTTGAGTCCAGTGGCAAAGTCAGCAACAGACTCACGTCTGAGCATACCCTGCCAACTTAGGGTGAAGAAAGCGATACAGAAGAGGATGATGGACGGAGCGTTTGAGAAAATCAAACACTCACCCCCAGTCAACTGATCTGGGTTTAATCCATCACCATTCTTTAGCTCACTCCGCCATCCCAGTTCAGACATGGCCATATGCAAATCAGTCTGCCCTTTTGCCTCATGGGAACAGTCCAGCCCCAACTGCCAAAGTCATGTCTTCCCTGGACCGGAAACAAGCATCCTGTGACCGGTTTCTGGCATTTCAGCCGTCATCAGCCAGGCTAGCTTGAATCCAGTGGCAAAGTGAGCAAGGGATTCACGTCGGAGCATACCCTTCCAACTTAGGGCGAACAAAGCGATACAAAAGGGGATGCTGGATGGAGTGTTTGAGCAAATCAAACACTCACCCCCAGTCAAATGATCTGGGTTTAATCCATCACCATTCTTTTACACACTCCGCCACCCCAGTTCAGACATGGCCATATGCAAATCAGTCTGACCCTGTGCCTCATGGGAACAGTTCAGCCCGAACTGACAAAGCCATGTCTTCCCTGGACCGGAAACAAGAATCTTGGGACGGTTTCTGGCATTTCAGCCGTCATCAGCCAGGCTAGCTTGAACCCAGTGGCAAAGTGAGCAAGGGACTCACGTCTGAGCATACCCTGCCAACGTAGGGCGAAAAAAGCTAGACAAAAGGGGATGATGGACCGAGCGGTTGGGCAAATCAAACAGTCACTCCCAGTCAACTGATCTGGGTTTAATCCATCACCATTCTTTAGCTCACTCCGCCATCCCAGTTCAGACATGGCCATATGCAAATCAGTCTGACTCTTTGCCTCATGAGGCAAAGAGTCAGACTGTCTTCCCTGGGTCAGTCATGTCTTCCCTGGACCAGAAACAAGCATCCTGGGACCGGTTTCTGGCATTACAGCCGTCATCAGCCAGGCTAGCTTGAATCCAGTGGTAAAGTGAGCAAGGGACTCCCGTCTGAGCATACCCGGCCAACTTAGGGCAAACAAAGCAATACAAAAGGTGATGATGGACGGAGCGTTTGAGCAAATCAAACACTCACCCCCTGTGAACTGATCTGTGTTTAATCCATCGCCATTCTTTAGCCAACTCAACCACCCCAGTTCAGACTTGGCCATATGCAAATCAGTCTTACCCTGTGCCTCATGGAAACAGTCCAGCCCCAACTGCCAAAGTCATGTCTTCCCTGGACCGGAAACAAGCATCCTGTGACCGGTTTCTGGCATTTCAGCCGTCATCAGCCAGGCTAGCTTGAATGCAGTGGCAAAGTGAGCAACGGACTCACGTCTGAGCATACCCTGCCAATTTAGGGCGAACAAAGCGATACAAAAGGGGATGATGGACGGAGCGTTTGAGCAAATTAAACACTCACCCCCAGTCAAATGATCTGGGTTAAATCCATCACCATTCTTTAGCTCACTCCGCCATCCCAGTTCAGACATGGCCATATGCAAATCAGTCTAACCCTTTGCCTCATGGGAACAGTCCAGCCCCAACTGCCAAAGTCATGTCTTCCCTGGACCGGAAACAAGCATCCTGTGACCGGTTTCTGGCATTTCAGCCGTCATCAGCCAGGCTAGCTTGAATCCAGTGGCAAAGTCAGCAACAGACTCACGTCTGAGCATACCCGGCAAACTTAGGGCGAAGAAAGCGATACAGAAGGGGATGATGGACGGAGCGTTTGAGCAAATCAAACACTCACCCCCAGTCAACTGATCTAGGTTTAATCTATCACCATTCTTTAGCTCACTCCGCCACCCAGGTTCAGACATGGCCATATGCAACTCAGTCTGACCCTGTGCCTCATGGGAACAGTCCAGCCCGAACTGCCAAAGCCATGTCTTCCCTCGACCGGAAACAAGCATCATGGGACCGGTTTCTGGCATTTCAGCCATCTTCAGCCAGGCTAGCTTGAATCCAGTGGCAAAGTGAGCAAGGGACTCATGTCTGAGCATACCCTGCCAACTTAGGGCGAAAAAAGCGATACAAAAGGAGATGATGCACGGAGCGTTTTAGCAAATCAAACGCTCACCCCCAGTCAATTGATCTGGGTATAATCCATCACCATTCTTTATCTCACTCCGCCTCCCCAGTTGAGACATGGCCATATGCAAATCAGTCTGACCCTGTGCCTCATGGGAACAGTTCAGCCCAAACTGCCAAAGCCATGTTTTCCCTGGACCGGAAACAAGAATCCTGGGACCGGTTTCTGGCATTTCAGCCGTCATCAGCCAGGCTAGCTTGAATCCAGTGGCAAAGTGAGCAAGGGACTCACGTCTGAGCATACCCTGCCAACGTAGGGCGAACAAGGCTAGACAAAAGAGGATGATGGACGGAGCGTTTGGGCAAATCAAACACTCACCTCCAGTCAACTAATCTGGGTTTAATCCATCACCATTCTTTAGCTCACTCCGCCATCCCAGTTCAGACATGGCCATATGCAAATCAGTCTGACCCTTTGCCTCATGGGAACAGTCCAGCCCCAACTGCCAAAGTCATGTCTTCCCTGGACCGGAAACAAGCATCCTGTGACCGGTTTCTGGCATTTCAGCCGTCATCAGGCAGGCTAGCTTGAATCCAGAGGCAAAGTGAGCAAGGGATTCACGTCGGAGCATACCGTGCTAACTTAGGGCCAACAAAGCGATACAAAAGGGGATGCTGGATGGAGTGTTTGAGCAAATCAAACACTCACCCCCAGTCAATTGATCTGGGTATAATCTATCACCATTTTTTAGCTCACTCCGAAACCCCAGTTCAGAAATGGCCATATGCAAATCAGTCTGACTCTGTGCCTCATGGGAACAGTCCAGCCCAAAATGCCAAAGCCATGTCTTCCCTGGACTGGAAACAAGCATCCTGGGATCGGTTTCTGGCATTACAGCTGTCATCAGCCAGGCGAGCTTGAATCCAGTGGCAACGTGAGCAAAGGATTCACGTCTAAGCATACCCTGCCAACTTAGAGCGAACAAAACGATACAAAAGGAGATGATGGACGGAGCATTTGAGCACATCAAACACTCACCCCCAATCAACTGATCTGGGTTTAATCCATCGCCATTCTTTAGCCAACTCTGCCACCCCAGTTCAGACATGGCCATATGCAAATCAGTCTGACCCTGTGCCTCATGGGAACAGTGCAGCCCAAACTGCCAAAGCCATGTCTTCCCCGGACCGGAAACAAGCATCCTGGGACCGGTTTCTGGCATTACAGCCGTCATCAGCCAGGCTAGCTTGAATCCAGTGGTAAAGTGAGCAAGGGACTCCCGTCTGAGCATACCCGGCCAACTTAGGGCGAACAAAGCAATACAAAAGGTGATGATGGACGGAGCGTTTGAGCAAATCAAACACTCACCCCCTGTCAACTGGTTTGGGTTTATTCCATCACCATTCTTAAGCTCACTCCGCCACCCCAGTTCAGACATGGCCATATGCAAATCAGTCTGACCCTGTGACTCATGGGAACAGTCTAGCCCAAACTGCCAAAGCCATGTCTTCCGTGTACCAGAAACAAGCATCCTGTGACCGGTTTCTGGCATTTCAGCCGTCATCAGCCAGGCTAGCTTGAGTCCAGTGGCAAAGTCAGCAACAGACTCACGTCTGAGCATACCCTGCCAACTTAGGGTGAAGAAAGCGATACAGAAGAGGATGATGGACGGAGCGTTTGAGAAAATCAAACACTCACCCCCAGTCAACTGATATGGGTTTAATCCATCACCATTCTTTAGCTCACTCCGCCATCCCAGTTCAGACATGGCCATATGCAAATCAGTCTGCCCCTTTGCCTCATGGGAACAGTCCAGCCCCAACTGCCAAAGTCATGTCTTCCCTGGACCGGAAACAAGCATCCTGTGACCGGTTTCTGGCATTTCAGCCGTCATCAGCCAGGCTAGCTTGAATCCAGTGGCAAAGTGAGCAAGGGATTCACGTCGGAGCATACCCTTCCAACTTAGGGCGAACAAAGCGATACAAAAGGGGATGCTGCATGGAGTGTTTGAGCAAATCAAACACTCACCCCCAGTCAAATGATCTGGGTTAAATCCATCACCATTCTTTACACACTCCGCCACCCCAGTTCAGACATGGCCATATGCAAATCAGTCTGACCCTGTGCCTCATGGGAACAGTTCAGCCCGAACTGACAAAGCCATGTCTTCCCTGGACCGGAAACAAGAATCTTGGGACCGGTTTCTGGCATTTCAGCCGTCATCAGCCAGGCTAGCTTGAACCCAGTGGCAAAGTGAGCAAGGGACTCACGTCTGAGCATACCCTGCCAACGTAGGGCGAAAAAAGCTAGACAAAAGGGGATGATGGACCGAGCGGTTGGGCAAATCAAACAGTCACTCCCAGTCAACTGATCTGGGTTTAATCCATCACCATTCTTTAGCTCACTCCGCCATCCCAGTTCAGACATGGCCATATGCAAATCAGTCTGACTCTTTGCCTTATGGGAACAGTCCAGCCCCAACTGCCAAAGTCATGTCTTCCCTGGACCAGAAACAACCATCCTGGGACCGGTTTCTGGCATTACAGCCGTCATCAGCCAGGCTAGCTTGAATCCAGTGGTAAAGTGAGCAAGGGACTCCCGTCTGAGCATACCCGGCCAACTTAGGGCAAACAAAGCAATACAAAAGGTGATGATGGACGGAGCGTTTGAGCAAATCAAACACTCACCCCCTGTGAACTGATCTGTGTTTAATCCATCGCCATTCTTTAGCCAACTCAACCACCCCAGTTCAGACATGGCCATATGCAAATCAGTCTTACCCTGTGCCTCATGGAAACAGTCCAGCCCCAACTGCCAAAGTCATGTCTTCCCTGGACCGGAAACAAGCATCCTGTGACCGGTTTCTGGCATTTCAGCCGTCATCAGCCAGGCTAGCTTGAATGCAGTGGCAAAGTGAGCAACGGACTCACGTCTGAGCATACCCTGCCAATTTAGGGCGAACAAAGCGATACAAAAGGGGATGATGGACGGAGCGTTTGAGCAAATTAAACACTCACCCCCAGTCAAATGATCTGGGTTAAATCCATCACCATTCTTTAGCACACTCTGCCACCCCAGTTCAGACATGGCCATATGCAAATCAGTCTGACCCTGTGCCTCATGGGAACAGTCCAGCCCCAACTGCCAAAGTCATGTCTTCCCTGGACCAGAAACAAGCATCCTGTGACCGGTTTCTGGCATTTCAGCCGCCATCAGCCAGGCTAGCTTGAATCCAGTGGCAAAGTGAGCAACGGACTCACGTCTGAGCATACCCTGCCAATTTAGGGCGAACAAAGCGATACAAAAGGGGATGATGGATGGAGCGTTTGGGCAAATCAAACACTCACCCAAGTCAACTGATCTGGGTTTAATCCATCACCATTCTTTAGCTCACTCCGCCATCCTAGTTCAGACATGGCCATATGCAAATCAGTCTAACCCTTTGCCTCATGGGAACAGTCCAGCCCCAACTGCCAAAGTCATGTCTTCCCTGGACCGGAAACAAGCATCCTGTGACCGGTTTCTGGCATTTCAGCCGTCATCAGCCAGGCTAGCTTGAATCCAGTGGCAAAGTGAAAAAGGGACTCACGTCGGAGCATACCCTGCCAACGTAGGGCGAACAAAGCGAGACAAAAGGGGATGATGGATGGAGCGTTTGGGCAAATCAAACACTCACCCAAGTCAACTGATCTGGGTTTAATCCATCACCATTCTTTAGCTCACTCCGCCATCCCAGTTCAGACATGGCCATATGCAAATCAGTCTAACCCTTTGCCTCATGGGACAGTCCAGCCCCAACTGCCAAAGTCAGGTCTTCCCTGGACCGGAAACAAGCATCCTGTGACCGGTTTCTGGCGTTTCAGCCGTCATCAGCCAGGATAGCTTGAATCCAGTGGCAAAGTCAGCAACAGACTCACGTCTGAGCATACCCGGCAAACTTAGGGCGAAGAAAGCGATACAGAAGGGGATGATGGACGGAGCGTTTGAGCAAATCAAACACTCACCCCCAGTCAACTGATCTAGGTTTAATCTATCACCATTCTTTAGCTCACTCCGCCACCCAGGTTCAGACATGGCCATATGCAACTCAGTCTGACCCTGTGCCTCATGGGAACAGTCCAGCCCGAACTGCCAAAGCCATGTCTTCCCTCGACCGGAAACAAGCATCATGGGACCGGTTTCTGGCATTTCAGCCATCTTCAGCCAGGCTAGCTTGAATCCAGTGGCAAAGTGAGCAAGGGACTCATGTCTGAGCATACCCTGCCAACTTAGGGCGAAAAAAGCGATACAAAAGGAGATGATGCACGGAGCGTTTTAGCAAATCAAACGCTCACCCCCAGTCAATTGATCTGGGTATAATCCATCACCATTCTTTATCTCACTCCGCCTCCCCAGTTGAGACATGGCCATATGCAAATCAGTCTGACCCTGTGCCTCATGGGAACAGTTCAGCCCAAACTGCCAAAGCCATGTTTTCCCTGGACCGGAAACAAGAATCCTGGGACCGGTTTCTGGTATTTCAGCCGTCATCAGCCAGGCTAGCTTGAATCCAGTGGCAAAGTGAGCAAGGGACTCACGTCTGAGCATACCCTGCCAACGTAGGGCGAACAATGCTAGACAAAAGAGGATGATGGACGGAGCGTTTGAGCAAATCAAACACTCACCTCCAGTCAACTGATCTGGGTTTAATCCATCACCATTCTTTAGCTCACTCCGCCATCCCAGTTCAGACATGGCCATATGCAAATCAGTCTAACCCTTTGCCTCATGGGAACAGTCCAGCCCAAACTGCCAAAGTCATGTCTTCCCTGGACCGGAAACAAGCATCCTGTGACCGGTTTCTGGCATTTCAGCCGTCATCAGCCAGGCTAGCTTGAATCCAGTGGCAAAGTGAGCAAGGGATTCACGTCGGAGCATACCGTGCTAACTTAGGGCCAACAAAGCGATACAAAAGGGGATGCTGGATGGAGTGTTTGAGCAAATCAAACACTCACCCCCAGTCAATTGATCTGGGTATAATCTATCACCATTTTTTAGCTCACTCCGAAACCCCAGTTCAGATATGGCCATATGCAAATCAGTCTGACTCTGTGCCTCATGGGAACAGTCCAGCCCAAAATGCCAAAGCCATGTCTTCCCTGGACCGGAAACAAGCATCCTGGGATCGGTTTCTGGCATTACAGCCGTCATCAGCCAGGCGAGCTTGAATCCAGTGGCAACGTGAGCAAAGGATTCACATCTAAGCATACCCTGCCAACTTAGAGCGAACAAAACGATACAAAAGGAGATGATGGACGGAGCATTTGAGCACATCAAACACTCACCCCCAATCAACTGATCTGGGTTTAATCCATCGCCATTCTTTAGCCAACTCTGCCACCCCAGTTCAGACATGGCCATATGCAAATCAGTCTGACCCTGTGCCTCATGGGAACAGTGCAGCCCAAACTGCCAAAGCCATGTCTTCCCTGGACCGGAAACAAGCATCCTGGGACCGGTTTCTGGCATTACAGCCGTCATCAGCCAGGCTAGCTTGAATCCAGTGGTAAAGTGAGCAAGGGACTCCCGTCTGAGCATACCCGGCCAACTTAGGGCGAACAAAGCAATACAAAAGGTGATGATGGACGGAGCGTTTGAGCAAATCAAACACTCACCCCCTGTCAACTGGTCTGGGTTTAATCCATCGCCATTCTTTATCTCACTCCGCCTCCCCAGTTGAGACATGGCCATATGCAAATCAGTCTGACCCTGTGCCTCATGGGAACAGTGCAGCCCAAACTGCCAAAGCCATGTCTTCCGTGTACCAGAAACAAGCATCCTGTGACTGGTTTCTGGCATTTCAGCCGTCATCAGCCAGGCTAGCTTGAATCCAGTGGCAAAGTCAGCAACAGACTCACGTCTGAGCATACCCTGCCAACTTAGGGCGAAGAAAGCGATACAGAAGAGGATGATGGACGGAGCGTTTGAGAAAATCAAACACTCACCCCCAGTCAACTGATCTGGGTTTAATCCATCACCATTCTTTAGCTCACTCCGCCATCCCAGTTCAGACATGGCCATATGCAAATCAGTCTGCCCCTTTGCCTCATGGGAACAGTCCAGCCCCAACTGCCAAAGTCATGTCTTCCCTGGACCGGAAACAAGCATCCTGTGACCGGTTTCTGGCGTTTCAGCCGTCATCAGCCAGGCTAGCTTGAATCCAGTGGCAAAGTCAGCAACAGACTCACGTCTGAGCATACCCGGCAAACTTAGGGCGAAGAAAGCGATACAAAAGGGGATGCTGGATGGAGTGTTTGAGCAAATCAAACACTGACCCCCAGTCAAATGATCTGGGTTAAATCCATCACCATTCTTTTACACACTCCGCCACCCCAGTTCAGACATGGCCATATGCAAATCAGTCTGACCCTGTGCCTCATGGGAACAGTTCAGCCCGAACTGACAAAGCCATGTCTTCCCTGGACCGGAAACAAGAATCTTGGGACCGGTTTCTGGCATTTCAGCCGTCATCAGCCAGGCTAGCTTGAACCCAGTGGCAAAGTGAGCAAGGGACTCACGTCTGAGCATACCCTGCCAACGTAGGGCGAAAAAAGCTAGACAAAAGGGGATGATGGACCGAGCGGTTGGGCAAATCAAACAGTCACTCCCAGTCAACTGATCTGGGTTTAATCCATCACCATTCTTTAGCTCACTCCGCCATCCCAGTTCAGACATGGCCATATGCAAATCAGTCTGACTCTTTGCCTCATGGGAACAGTCCAGCCCCAACTGCCAAAGTCATGTCTTCCCTGGACCAGAAACAAGCATCCTGGGACCGGTTTCTGGCATTACAGCCGTCATCAGCCAGGCTAGCTTGAATCCAGTGGTAAAGTGAGCAAGGGACTCCCGTCTGAGCATACCCGGCCAACTTAGGGCGAACAAAGCAATACAAAAGGTGATGATGGACGGAGCGTTTGAGCAAATCAAACACTCACCCCCTGTGAACTGATCTGTGTTTAATCCATCGCCATTCTTTAGCCAACTCAACCACCCCAGTTCAGACATGGCCATATGCAAATCAGTCTTACCCTGTGCCTCATGGAAACAGTCCAGCCCCAACTGCCAAAGTCATGTCTTCCCTGGACCGGAAACAAGCATCCTGTGACCGTTTTCTGGCATTTCAGCCGTCATCAGCCAGGCTAGCTTGAATGCAGTGGAAAAGTGAGCAACGGACTCACGTCTGAGCATACCCTGCCAATTTAGGGCGAACAAAGCGATACAAAAGGGGATGATGGACGGAGCGTTTGAGCAAATTAAACACTCACCCCCAGTCAAATGATCTGGGTTAAATCCATCACCATTCTTTAGCACACTCTGCCACCCCAGTTCAGACATGGCCATATGCAAATCAGTCTGACCCTGTGCCTCATGGGAACAGTCCAGCCCAAACTGCAAAAGCCATGTCTTCCCTGGACCGGAAACAAGCATCCTGGGACCGGTTTCTGGCATTTCAGCCGTCATCAGCCAGGCTAGCTTGAATCCAGTGGCAAAGTGAGCAAAGGACTCACGTCTGAGCATACCCTGCCAACTTAGGGCGAACAAAGCGATACAAAAGGGGATGATGGACGGATCGTTTGAGCAAATCAAAAACTCACCCCCTGTGAACTGATCTGTGTTTAATCCATCGCCATTCTTTAGCCAACTCAACCACCCCAGTTCAGACATGGCCAAATGCAAATCAGTCTTTCCCTGTGCCTCATGGAAACAGTCCAGCCCCAACTGCCAAAGTCATGTCTTCCCTGGACCGGAAACAAGCATCCTGTGACCGGTTTCTGGCATTTCAGCCGTCATCAGCCAGGCTAGCTTGAATCCAGTGGCAAAGTGAGCAAGGGACTCACGTCGGAGCATACCCTGCCAACGTAGGGCGAACAAAGCGAGACAAAAGGGGATGATGGATGGAGCGTTTGGGCAAATCAAACACTCACCCAAGTCAACTGATCTGGGTTTAATCCATCACCATTCTTTAGCTCACTCCGCCATCCCAGTTCAGACATGGCCATATGCAAATCAGTCTAACCCTTTGCCTCATGGGAACAGTCCAGCCCCAACTGCCAAAGTCATGTCTTCCCTGGACCCGAAACAAGCATCCTGTGACCGGTTTCTGGCATTTCAGCCGTCACCAGCCAGGCTAGCTTGAATCCAGTGGCAAAGTGAGCAAGGGATTCACGTCGGAGCATACCCTGCCAACTTAGGGTGAAGAAAGCGACACAGAAGGGGATGATGGACGGAGCGTTTGGGCAAATCAAACACTCACCCCATGTCAACTGATCTGGGTTTAATCCATCACCATTCTTTAGCTCACTCCGCCATCCCAGTTCAGACATGGCCATGTGCAAATCAGTCTGACCCTTTGCCTCATGGGAACAGTCCAGCCCCAACTGCCAAAGTCATGTCTTCCGTGGACCAGAAACAAGCATCCTGGGACCGGTTTCTGGCATTTCAGCCGCCATCAGCCAGGCTAGCTTGAATCCAGTGGCAAAGTGAGCAACGGACTCACGTCTGAGCATACCCTGCCAATTTAGGGCGAACAAAGCAATACAAAAGGGGATGATGGATGGAGCGTTTGGGCAAATCAAACACTCACCCAAGTCAACTGATCTGGGTTTAATCCATCACCATTCTTTAGCTCACTCCGCCATCCCAGTTCAGACATGGCCATATGCAAATCAGTCTAACCCTTTGCCTCATGGGAACAGTCCAGCCCCAACTGCCAAAGTCATGTCTTCCCTGGACCAGAAACAAGCATCCTGTGACCGGTTTCTGGCATTTCAGCCGTCATCAGCCAGGCTAGCTTGAATCCAGTGGCAAAGTGAAAAAGGGACTCACGTCGGAGCATACCCTGCCAACGTAGGGCGAACAAAGCGAGACAAAAGGGGATGATGGATGGAGCGTTTGGGCAAATCAAACACTCACCCAAGTCAACTGATCTGGGTTTAATCCATCACCATTCTTTAGCTCACTCCGCCATCCCAGTTCAGACATGGCCATATGCAAATCAGTCTAACCCTTTGCCTCATGGGAACAGTCCAGCCCCAACTGCCAAAGTCATGTCTTCCCTGGACCGGAAACAAGCATCCTGTGACCGGTTTCTGGCATTTCAGCCGTCATCAGCCAGGATAGCTTGAATCCAGTGGCAAAGTCAGCAACAGACTCACGTCTGAGCATACCCGGCCAACTTAGGGTGAAGAAAGCGATACAGAAGGGGATGATGGACGGAGCGTTTGAGCAAATCAAACACTCACCCCCAGTCAACTGATCTAGGTTTAATCTATCACCAATCTTTAGCTCACTCCGCCACCCAAGTTCAGACATGGCCATATGCAAATCAGTCTGACCCTGTGCCTCATGGGAACAGTCCAGCCCAAAATGCCAAAGCCATGTCTTCCCTGGACCGGAAACAAGCATCCTGGGACCGGTTTCTGGCATTACAGCCGTCATCAGCCAGGCGAGCTTGAATCCAGTGGCAACGTGAGCAAAGGATTCACGTCTAAGCATACCCTGCCAACTTAGAGCGAACAAAACGATACAAAAGGAGATGATGGACGGAGCATTTGAGCAAATCAAACACTCACCCCCAATCAACTGATCTGGGTTTAATCCATCGCCATTCTTTAGCCAACTCTGCCACCCCAGTTCAGACATGGCCATATGCAAATCAGTCTGACCCTGTGCCTCATGGGAACAGTGCAGCCCAAACTGCCAAAGCCATGTCTTCCCTGGACCGGAAACAAGCATCCTGGGACCGGTTTCTGGCATTACAGCCGTCATCAGCCAGGCTAGCTTGAATCCAGTGGTAAAGTGAGCAAGGGACTCCCGTCTGAGCATACCCGGCCAACTTAGGGCGAACAAAGCAATACAAAAGGTGATGATGGACGGAGCGTTTGAGCAAATCAAACACTCACCCCCTGTCAACTGGTCTGGGTTTATTCCATCACCATTCTTAAGCTCACTCTGCCACCCCAGTTCAGACATGGCCATATACAAATCAGTCTGACCCTGTGACTCATGGGAACAGTCCAGCCCAAACTGCCAAAGCCATGTCTTCCGTGTACCAGAAACAAGCATCCTGTGACCGGTTTCTGGCATTTCAGCCGTCATCAGCCAGGCTAGCTTGAATCCAGTGGCAAAGTGAGCAAGGGATTCACGTCGGAGCATACCCTTCCAACTTAGGTCGAACAAAGCGATACAAAAGGGGATGCTGGACGGAGTGTTTGAGCAAATCAAACACTCACCCCCAGTCAATTGATCTGGGTTTAATCCATCACCATTTTTTAGCTCACTCCGCCACCCCAGTTCAGACATGGCCATATGCAAATCAGTCTTATCCTGTGCCTCATGGGAACAGTCCAGCCCGAAATGCCAAAGCCATGTCTTCCCTGGACCAGAAACAAGCATCCTGGGACCGGTTTCTGGCATTACAGCCGTCATCAGCCAGACTAGCTTGAATCCAGTGGAAAAGTGAGCAAGGGACTCCCGTCTAAGCATACCCGGCCAACTTAGGGCGAACAAAGCAATACAAAAGATGATGATGGACGGAGCGTTTGAGCAAATCAAACACTCACCCCCTGTCAACTGGTCTGGGTTTAATCCATCACCATTCTTTAGCTCACTCCGCCATCCCAGTTCAGATATGGCCATATGCAAATCAGTCTGACCCTGTGCCTCATGGGAACAGTCCAGCCCGAAATGCCAAAGCCATGTCTTCCCTGGAACGGAAACAAGCATCCTGGGACCGGTTTCTGGCATTTCAGCCGTCATCAGCCAGGCGAGCTTGAATCCAGTGGCAACGTGAGCAAAGGATTCACGTCTAAGCATACCCTGCCAACTTAGAGCGAACAAAGCTATACAAAAGGTGATGATGGACGGAGCATTTGAGCAAATTAAACACTCACCCCCAATCAACTGATCTGGGTTTAATCCATCCCCATTCTTTAGCCAACTCCGCCACCCCAGTTCAGACATGGCCATATGCAAATCAGTCTGATCCTGTGCCTCATGGGAACAGTGCAGCCCGAACTGCCAAAGCCATGTCTTCCCTGGACCCGAAACAAGCATCCTGGGACCGGTTTCTGGCATTACAGCCGTCATCAGCCAGGCTAGCTTGAATCCAGTGGAAAAGTGAGCAAGGGACTCCCGTCTAAGCATACCCGGCCAACTTTTGGCGAACAAAGCAATACAAAAGATGATGATGGACGGAGCGTTTGAGCAAACCAAACACTCACCCCCGTCAACTGGTCTGGGTTTAATCCATCACCATTCTTTAGCTCACTCCGCCACCCCAGTTCAGACATGGCCATATGCAAATCAGTCTGACCCTGTGACTCATGGGAACAGTCCAGCCCAAACTGCAAAATCCATGTCTTTCGTGGACCAGAAACAAGCATCCTGTGACCGGTTTCTGGCATTTCAGCCACCATCAGCCATGCTAGCTTGAATCCAGTGGCAAAGTGAGCAACGGACTCACGTCTGAGCATACCCTGCCAATTTAGGGCAAACATAGCGATACAAAAGGGGATGATGGACGGAGCGTTTGAGCAAATCAAACACTCACCCCCAGTCAAATGATCTGGGTTAAATCCATCACCATTCTTTAGCACACTCCGCCACCCCAGTTCAGACATGGCCATATGCAAATCAGTCTGACCCTGTTCCTCATGGGAACAGTCCACCCCGAACTGCCAAAGCCATATCTTCCCTCGACCGGAAACAAGCATCCTGGGACCGGTTTCTGGCATTTCAGCCGTCATCAGCCAGGCTAGCTTGAATCCAGTGGCAAAGTGAGCAAGGGACTCACGTCTGAGCATACCCTGACAACTTAGAGCGAACAAAACGATACAAAAGGAGATGATGGACGGAGCATTTGAGCAAATCAAACACTCACCCCCAATCAACTGATCTGGGTTTAATCCATCGCCATTCTTTAGCCAACTCTGCCACCCCAGTTCAGACATGGCCATATGCAAATCAGTCTGACCCTGTGCCTCATGGGAACAGTGCAGCCCAAACTGCCAAAGCCATGTCTTCCCTGGACCGGAAACAAGCATCCTGGGACCGGTTTCTGGCATTACAGCCGTCATCAGCCAGGCTAGCTTGAATCCAGTGGTAAAGTGAGCAAGGGACTCCCGTCTGAGCATACCCGGCCAACTTAGGGCGAACAAAGCGATACAAAAGGTGATGATGGACGGAGCGTTTGAGCAAATCAAACACTCACCCCCTGTCAACTGGTCTGGGTTTATTCCATCACCATTCTTAAGCTCACTCTGCCACCCCAGTTCAGACATGGCCATATACAAATCAGTCTGACCCTGTGACTCATGGGAACAGTCCAGCCCAAACTGCCAAAGCCATGTCTTCCGTGTACCAGAAACAAGCATCCTGTGACCGGTTTCTGGCATTTCAGCCGTCATCAGCCAGGCTAGCTTGAATCCAGTGGCAAAGTGAGCAAGGGATTCACGTCGGAGCATACCCTTCCAACTTAGGTCGAACAAAGCGATACAAAAGGGGATGCTGGACGGAGTGTTTGAGCAAATTAAACACTCACCCCCAATCAACTGATCTGGGTTTAATCCATCCCCATTCTTTAGCCAACTCCGCCACCCCAGTTCAGACATGGCCATATGCAAATCAGTCTGATCCTGTGCCTCATGGGAACAGTGCAGCCCGAACTGCCAAAGCCATGTCTTCCCTGGACCCGAAACAAGCATCCTGGGACCGGTTTCTGGCATTACAGCCGTCATCAGCCAGGCTAGCTTGAATCCAGTGGAAAAGTGAGCAAGGGACTCCCGTCTAAGCATACCCGGCCAACTTTGGGCGAACAAAGCAATACAAAAGATGATGATGGACGGAGCGTTTGAGCAAACCAAACACTCACCCCCTGTCAACTGGTCTGGGTTTAATCCATCACCATTCTTTAGCTCACTCCGCCACCCCAGTTCAGACATGGCCATATGCAAATCAGTCTGACCCTGTGACTCATGGGAACAGTCCAGCCCAAACTGCAAAATCCATGTCTTTCGTGGACCAGAAACAAGCATCCTGTGACCGGTTTCTGACATTTCAGCCACCATCAGCCATGCTAGCTTGAATCCAGTGGCAAAGTGAGCAACGGACTCACGTCTGAGCATACCCTGCCAATTTAGGGCAAACATAGCGATACAAAAGGAGATGATGGACGGAGCGTTTGAGCAAATCAAACACTCACCCCCAGTCAAATGATCTGGGTTAAATCCATCACCATTCTTTAGCACACTCCGCCACCCCAGTTCAGACATGGCCATATGCAAATCAGTCTGACCCTGTTCCTCATGGGAACAGTCCACCCCGAACTGCCAAAGCCATATCTTCCCTCGACCGGAAACAAGCATCCTGGGACCGGTTTCTGGCATTTCAGCCGTCATCAGCCAGGCTAGCTTGAATCCAGTGGCAAAGTGAGCAAGGGACTCACGTCTGAGCATACCCTGACAACTTAGGGCGGGCAAAACAATACAAAAGGGGATGATGGAGGGAGCGTTTGAGCAAATCAAACACTCACCCCCCAGTCAATTGATCTGGGTTTAATCCATCACCATTCTTTAGCTCACTCCGCCACCCCAGTTCAGACACGGCCATATGCAAATCAGTCTGACCCTGTGCCTCATGGGAACTGTACAGCCCAAACTGCCAAAGCCATGTCTTCCGTGTACCAGAAATAAGCATCCTGTGACCGGTTTCTGGCATTTCAGCTGTCATCAGCCAGGCTAGCTTGAATCCAGTGGCAAAGTCAGCAACAGACTCACGTCTGAGCATACCCTGGCAACTTAGGGCGAAGAAAGCGATACAGAAGGGGATGATGGCCGGAGCGTTTGAGCAAATCAAACACTCACGCCCAGTCAACTGATCTGGGTTTAATCTATCAGCATTCTTTCGCTCACTCCTCCACCCCAGTTCTGACATGGCCATATGCAACTCAGTCTGACCCTGTGCCTCATGGGAACATTCCAGCCCGAACTGCCAAAGCCATGTCTTCCCTCGACCGGAAACAAGAATCCTGGGACCGGTTTCTGGCATTTCAGCCATCATCAGCCAGGCTAGCTTGAATCCAGTGGCAAAGTGAGCAAGGGACTCACGTCTGAGCATACCATGCCAACTTAGGGCGAACAAAGCGATACAAAAGGAGATGATGGACGGAGCGTTTGAGCAAATCAAACGCTCACCCCCAGTCAATTGATCTGGGTATAATTCATCACCATTCTTTATCTCACTCCGCCACCCCAGTTGAGACGTGGCCATATGCAAATCAGTCTGACCCTGTGCCTCATGGGAACAGTTCAGCCCGAACTGACAAAGCCATGTCTTCCCTGGACCGGAAACAAGAATCCTGGGACCGGTTTCTGGCATTTCAGCCATCATCAGCCAGGCTAGCTTGAATCCAGTGGCAAAGTGAGCAAGGGACTCACGTCTGAGCATACCCTGCCAACGTAGGGCGAACAAAGCGAGACAAAAGGGGATGATGGATGGAGCGTTTGGGCAAATCAAACACTCACCCAAGTCAACTGATCTGGGTTTAATCCATCACCATTCTTTAGCTCACTCCGCCATCCCAGTTCAGACATGGCCATATGCAAATCAGTCTTACCCTGTGCCTCATGGAAACAGTCCAGCCCCAACTGCCAAAGTCATGTCTTCCCTGGACCGGAAACAAGCATCCTGTGACCGGTTTCTGGCATTTCAGCCGTCATCAGCCAGGCTAGCTTGAATCCAGTGGCAAAGTGAGCAAGGGACTCATGTCTGAGCATACCCTGCCAACGTAGGGCGAACAAAGCGAGACAAAAGGGGATGATGGATGGAGCGTTTGGGCAAATCAAACACTCACCCAAGTCAACTGATCTGGGTTTAATCCATCACCATTCTTTAGCTCATTCCGCCATCCCAGTTCAGACATGGCCATATGCAAATCAGTCTAACCCTTTGCCTCATGGGAACAGTCCAGCCCCAACTGCCAAAGTCATGTCTTCCCTGGACCAGAAACAAGCATCCTGTGACCGGTTTCCGGCATTTCAGCCGCCATCAGCCAGGCTAGCTTGAATCCAGTGGCAAAGTGAGCAACGGACTCACGTCTGAGCATACCCTGCCAATTTAGGGCGAACAAAGCGATACAAAAGGGGATGATGGATGGAGCGTTTGGGCAAATCAAACACTCACCCAAGTCAACTGATCTGGGTTTAATCCATCACCATTCTTTAGCTCACTCCGCCATCCTAGTTCAGACATGGCCATATGCAAATCAGTCTAACCCTTTGCCTCATGGGAACAGTCCAGCCCCAACTGCCAAAGTCATGTCTTCCCTGGACCGGAAACAAGCATCCTGTGACCGGTTTCTGGCATTTCAGCCGTCATCAGCCAGGCTAGCTTGAATCCAGTGGCAAAGTGAAAAAGGGACTCACGTCGGAGCATACCCTGCCAACGTAGGGCGAACAAAGCGAGACAAAAGGAGATGATGCACGGAGCGTTTTAGCAAATCAAACGCTCACCCCCAGTCAATTGATCTGGGTATAATCCATCACCATTCTTTATCTCACTCCGCCACCCCAGTTGAGACGTGGCCATATGCAAATCAGTCTGACCCTGTGCCTCATGGGAACAGTTCAGCCCGAACTGACAAAGCCATGTCTTCCCTGGACCGGAAACAAGAATCCTGGGACCGGTTTCTGGCATTTCAGCCATCATCAGCCAGGCTAGCTTGAATCCAGTGGCAAAGTGAGCAAGGGACTCACGTCTGAGCATACCCTGCCAACGTAGGGCGAACAAAGCGAGACAAAAGGGGATGATGGATGGAGCGTTTGGGCAAATCAAACACTCACCCAAGTCAACTGATCTGGGTTTAATCCATCACCATTCTTTAGCTCACTCCGCCATCCCAGTTCAGACATGGCCATATGCAAATCAGTCTTACCCTGTGCCTCATGGAAACAGTCCAGCCCCAACTGCCAAAGTCATGTCTTCCCTGGACCGGAAACAAGCATCCTGTGACCGGTTTCTGGCATTTCAGCCGTCATCAGCCAGGCTAGCTTGAATCCAGTGGCAAAGTGAGCAAGGGACTCATGTCTGAGCATACCCTGCCAACGTAGGGCGAACAAAGCGAGACAAAAGGGGATGATGGATGGAGCGTTTGGGCAAATCAAACACTCACCCAAGTCAACTGATCTGGGTTTAATCCATCACCATTCTTTAGCTCATTCCGCCATCCCAGTTCAGACATGGCCATATGCAAATCAGTCTAACCCTTTGCCTCATGGGAACAGTCCAGCCCCAACTGCCAAAGTCATGTCTTCCCTGGACCAGAAACAAGCATCCTGTGACCGGTTTCTGGCATTTCAGCCGCCATCAGCCAGGCTAGCTTGAATCCAGTGGCAAAGTGAGCAACGGACTCACGTCTGAGCATACCCTGCCAATTTAGGGCGAACAAAGCGATACAAAAGGGGATGATGGATGGAGCGTTTGGGCAAATCAAACACTCACCCAAGTCAACTGATCTGGGTTTAATCCATCACCATTCTTTAGCTCACTCCGCCATCCTAGTTCAGACATGGCCATATGCAAATCAGTCTAACCCTTTGCCTCATGGGAACAGTCCAGCCCCAACTGCCAAAGTCATGTCTTCCCTGGACCGGAAACAAGCATCCTGTGACCGGTTTCTGGCATTTCAGCCGTCATCAGCCAGGCTAGCTTGAATCCAGTGGCAAAGTGAAAAAGGGACTCACGTCGGAGCATACCCTGCCAACGTAGGGCGAACAAAGCGAGACAAAAGGAGATGATGCACGGAGCGTTTTAGCAAATCAAACGCTCACCCCCAGTCAATTGATCTGGGTATAATCCATCACCATTCTTTATCTCACTCCGCCTCCCCAGTTGAGACATGGCCATATGCAAATCAGTCTGACCCTGTGCCTCATGGGAACAGTTCAGCCCAAACTGCCAAAGCCATGTTTTCCCTGGACCGGAAACAAGAATCCTGGGACCGGTTTCTGGTATTTCAGCCGTCATCAGCCAGGCTAGCTTGAATCCAGTGGCAAAGTGAGCAAGGGACTCACGTCTGAGCATACCCTGCCAACGTAGGGCGAACAAGGCTAGACAAAAGAGGATGATGGACGGAGCGTTTGAGCAAATCAAACACTCACCTCCAGTCAACTGATCTGGGTTTAATCCATCACCATTCTTTAGCTCACTCCGCCATCCCAGTTCAGACATGGCCATATGCAAATCAGTCTAACCCTTTGCCTCATGGGAACAGTCCAGCCCAAACTGCCAAAGTCATGTCTTCCCTGGACCGGAAACAAGCATCCTGTGACCGGTTTCTGGCATTTCAGCCGTCATCAGCCAGGCTAGCTTGAATCCAGTGGCAAAGTGAGCAAGGGATTCACGTCGGAGCATACCGTGCTAACTTAGGGCCAACAAAGCGATACAAAAGGGGATGCTGGATGGAGTGTTTGAGCAAATCAAACACTCACCCCCAGTCAATTGATCTGGGTATAATCTATCACCATTTTTTAGCTCACTCCGAAACCCCAGTTCAGATATGGCCATATGCAAATCAGTCTGACTCTGTGCCTCATGGGAACAGTCCAGCCCAAAATGCCAAAGCCATGTCTTCCCTGGACCGGAAACAAGCATCCTGGGATCGGTTTCTGGCATTACAGCCGTCATCAGCCAGGCGAGCTTGAATCCAGTGGCAACGTGAGCAAAGGATTCACATCTAAGCATACCCTGCCAACTTAGAGCGAACAAAACGATACAAAAGGAGATGATGGACGGAGCATTTGAGCACATCAAACACTCACCCCCAATCAACTGATCTGGGTTTAATCCATCGCCATTCTTTAGCCAACTCTGCCACCCCAGTTCAGACATGGCCATATGCAAATCAGTCTGACCCTGTGCCTCATGGGAACAGTGCAGCCCAAACTGCCAAAGCCATGTCTTCCCTGGACCGGAAACAAGCATCCTGGGACCGGTTTCTGGCATTACAGCCGTCATCAGCCAGGCTAGCTTGAATCCAGTGGTAAAGTGAGCAAGGGACTCCCGTCTGAGCATACCCGGCCAACTTAGGGCGAACAAAGCAATACAAAAGGTGATGATGGACGGAGCGTTTGAGCAAATCAAACACTCACCCCCTGTCAACTGGTCTGGGTTTAATCCATCGCCATTCTTTATCTCACTCCGCCTCCCCAGTTGAGACATGGCCATATGCAAATCAGTCTGACCCTGTGCCTCATGGGAACAGTGCAGCCCAAACTGCCAAAGCCATGTCTTCCGTGTACCAGAAACAAGCATCCTGTGACTGGTTTCTGGCATTTCAGCCGTCATCAGCCAGGCTAGCTTGAATCCAGTGGCAAAGTCAGCAACAGACTCACGTCTGAGCATACCCTGCCAACTTAGGGCGAAGAAAGCGATACAGAAGAGGATGATGGACGGAGCGTTTGAGAAAATCAAACACTCACCCCCAGTCAACTGATCTGGGTTTAATCCATCACCATTCTTTAGCTCACTCCGCCATCCCAGTTCAGACATGGCCATATGCAAATCAGTCTGCCCCTTTGCCTCATGGGAACAGTCCAGCCCCAACTGCCAAAGTCATGTCTTCCCTGGACCGGAAACAAGCATCCTGTGACCGGTTTCTGGCGTTTCAGCCGTCATCAGCCAGGATAGCTTGAATCCAGTGGCAAAGTCAGCAACAGACTCACGTCTGAGCATACCCGGCAAACTTAGGGCGAAGAAAGCGATACAAAAGGGGATGCTGGATGGAGTGTTTGAGCAAATCAAACACTGACCCCCAGTCAAATGATCTGGGTTAAATCCATCACCATTCTTTTACACACTCCGCCACCCCAGTTCAGACATGGCCATATGCAAATCAGTCTGACCCTGTGCCTCATGGGAACAGTTCAGCCCGAACTGACAAAGCCATGTCTTCCCTGGACCGGAAACAAGAATCTTGGGACCGGTTTCTGGCATTTCAGCCGTCATCAGCCAGGCTAGCTTGAACCCAGTGGCAAAGTGAGCAAGGGACTCACGTCTGAGCATACCCTGCCAACGTAGGGCGAAAAAAGCTAGACAAAAGGGGATGATGGACCGAGCGGTTGGGCAAATCAAACAGTCACTCCCAGTCAACTGATCTGGGTTTAATCCATCACCATTCTTTAGCTCACTCCGCCATCCCAGTTCAGACATGGCCATATGCAAATCAGTCTGACTCTTTGCCTCATGGGAACAGTCCAGCCCCAACTGCCAAAGTCATGTCTTCCCTGGACCAGAAACAAGCATCCTGGGACCGGTTTCTGGCATTACAGCCGTCATCAGCCAGGCTAGCTTGAATCCAGTGGTAAAGTGAGCAAGGTACTCCCGTCTGAGCATACCCGGCCAACTTAGGGCGAACAAAGCAATACAAAAGGTGATGATGGACGGAGCGTTTGAGCAAATCAAACACTCACCCCCTGTGAACTGATCTGTGTTTAATCCATCGCCATTCTTTAGCCAACTCAACCACCCCAGTTCAGACATGGCCATATGCAAATCAGTCTTACCCTGTGCCTCATGGAAACAGTCCAGCCCCAACTGCCAAAGTCATGTCTTCCCTGGACCGGAAACAAGCATCCTGTGACCGGTTTCTGGCATTTCAGCCGTCATCAGCCAGGCTAGCTTGAATGCAGTGGAAAAGTGAGCAACGGACTCACGTCTGAGCATACCCTGCCAATTTAGGGCGAACAAAGCGATACAAAAGGGGATGATGGACGGAGCGTTTGAGCAAATTAAACACTCACCCCCAGTCAAATGATCTGGGTTAAATCCATCACCATTCTTTAGCACACTCTGCCACCCCAGTTCAGACATGGCCATATGCAAATCAGTCTGACCCTGTGCCTCATGGGAACAGTCCAGCCCAAACTGCAAAAGCCATGTCTTCCCTGGACCGGAAACAAGCATCCTGGGACCGGTTTCTGGCATTTCAGCCGTCATCAGCCAGGCTAGCTTGAATCCAGTGGCAAAGTGAGCAAAGGACTCACGTCTGAGCATACCCTGCCAACTTAGGGCGAACAAAGCGATACAAAAGGGGATGATGGACGGATCGTTTGAGCAAATCAAAAACTCACCCCCTGTGAACTGATCTGTGTTTAATCCATCGCCATTCTTTAGCCAACTCAACCACCCCAGTTCAGACATGGCCAAATGCAAATCAGTCTTTCCCTGTGCCTCATGGAAACAGTCCAGCCCCAACTGCCAAAGTCATGTCTTCCCTGGACCGGAAACAAGCATCCTGTGACCGGTTTCTGGCATTTCAGCCGTCATCAGCCAGGCTAGCTTGAATCCAGTGGCAAAGTGAGCAAGGGACTCACGTCGGAGCATACCCTGCCAACGTAGGGCGAACAAAGCGAGACAAAAGGGGATGATGGATGGAGCGTTTGGGCAAATCAAACACTCACCCAAGTCAACTGATCTGGGTTTAATCCATCACCATTCTTTAGCTCACTCCGCCATCCCAGTTCAGACATGGCCATATGCAAATCAGTCTAACCCTTTGCCTCATGGGAACAGTCCAGCCCCAACTGCCAAAGTCATGTCTTCCCTGGACCCGAAACAAGCATCCTGTGACCGGTTTCTGGCATTTCAGCCGTCACCAGCCAGGCTAGCTTGAATCCAGTGGCAAAGTGAGCAAGGGATTCACGTCGGAGCATACCCTGCCAACTTAGGGAGAAGAAAGCGATACAGAAGGGGATGATGGACGGAGCGTTTGGGCAAATCAAACACTCACCCCATGTCAACTGATCTGGGTTTAATCCATCACCATTCTTTAGCTCACTCCGCCATCCCAGTTCAGACATGGCCATGTGCAAATCAGTCTGACCCTTTGCCTCATGGGAACAGTCCAGCCCCAACTGCCAAAGTCATGTCTTCCCTGGACCGGAAACAAGCATCCTGTGACCGGTTTCTGGCATTTCAGCCGTCATCAGCAAGGATAGCTTGAATCCAGTGGCAAAGTCAGCAACAGACTCACGTCTGAGCATACCCGGCCAACTTAGGGTGAAGAAAGCGATACAGAAGGGGATGATGGATGGAGCGTTTGAGCAAATCAAACACTCACCCCCAGTCAACTGATCTAGGTTTAATCTATCACCAATCTTTAGCTCACTCCGCCACCCAAGTTCAGACATGGCCATATGCAAATCAGTCTGACCCTGTGCCTCATGGGAACAGTCCAGCCCAAAATGCCAAAGCCATGTCTTCCCTGGACCGGAAACAAGCATCCTGGGACCGGTTTCTGGCATTACAGCCGTCATCAGCCAGGCGAGCTTGAATCCAGTGGCAACGTGAGCAAAGGATTCACGTCTAAGCATACCCTGCCAACTTAGAGCGAACAAAACGATACAAAAGGAGATGATGGACGGAGCATTTGAGCAAATCAAACACTCACCCCCAATCAACTGATCTGGGTTTAATCCATCGCCATTCTTTAGCCAACTCTGCCACCCCAGTTCAGACATGGCCATATGCAAATCAGTCTGACCCTGTGCCTCATGGGAACAGTGCAGCCCAAACTGCCAAAGCCATGTCTTCCCTGGACCGGAAACAAGCATCCTGGGACCGGTTTCTGGCATTACAGCCGTCATCAGCCAGGCTAGCTTGAATCCAGTGGTAAAGTGAGCAAGGGACTCCCGTCTGAGCATACCCGGCCAACTTAGGGCGAACAAAGCAATACAAAAGGTGATGATGGACGGAGCGTTTGAGCAAATCAAACACTCACCCCCTGTCAACTGGTCTGGGTTTATTCCATCACCATTCTTAAGCTCACTCTGCCACCCCAGTTCAGACATGGCCATATACAAATCAGTCTGACCCTGTGACTCATGGGAACAGTCCAGCCCAAACTGCCAAAGCCATGTCTTCCGTGTACCAGAAACAAGCATCCTGTGACCGGTTTCTGGCATTTCAGCCGTCATCAGCCAGGCTAGCTTGAATCCAGTGGCAAAGTGAGCAAGGGATTCACGTCGGAGCATACCCTTCCAACTTAGGTCGAACAAAGCGATACAAAAGGGGATGCTGGACGGAGTGTTTGAGCAAATCAAACACTCACCCCCAGTCAATTGATCTGGGTTTAATCCATCACCATTTTTTAGCTCACTCCGCCACCCCAGTTCAGACATGGCCATATGCAAATCAGTCTTATCCTGTGCCTCATGGGAACAGTCCAGCCCGAAATGCCAAAGCCATGTCTTCCCTGGACCAGAAACAAGCATCCTGGGACCGGTTTCTGGCATTACAGCCGTCATCAGCCAGACTAGCTTGAATCCAGTGGAAAAGTGAGCAAGGGACTCCCGTCTAAGCATACCCGGCCAACTTAGGGCGAACAAAGCAATACAAAAGATGATGATGGACGGAGCGTTTGAGCAAATCAAACACTCACCCCCTGTCAACTGGTCTGGGTTTAATCCATCACCATTCTTTAGCTCACTCCGCCATCCCAGTTCAGATATGGCCATATGCAAATCAGTCTGACCCTGTGCCTCATGGGAACAGTCCAGCCCGAAATGCCAAAGCCATGTCTTCCCTGGACCGGAAACAAGCATCCTGGGACCGGTTTCTGGCATTTCAGCCGTCATCAGCCAGGCGAGCTTGAATCCAGTGGCAACGTGAGCAAAGGATTCACGTCTAAGCATACCCTGCCAACTTAGAGCGAACAAAGCTATACAAAAGGTGATGATGTACGGAGCATTTGAGCAAATTAAACACTCACCCCCAATCAACTGATCTGGGTTTAATCCATCCCCATTCTTTAGCCAACTCCGCCACCCCAGTTCAGACATGGCCATATGCAAATCAGTCTGATCCTGTGCCTCATGGGAACAGTGCAGCCCGAACTGCCAAAGCCATGTCTTCCCTGGACCCGAAACAAGCATCCTGGGACCGGTTTCTGGCATTACAGCCGTCATCAGCCAGGCTAGCTTGAATCCAGTGGAAAAGTGAGCAAGGGACTCCCGTCTAAGCATACCCGGCCAACTTTGGGCGAACAAAGCAATACAAAAGATGATGATGGACGGAGCGTTTGAGCAAACCAAACACTCACCCCCTGTCAACTGGTCTGGGTTTAATCCATCACCATTCTTTAGCTCACTCCGCCACCCCAGTTCAGACATGGCCATATGCAAATCAGTCTGACCCTGTGACTCATGGGAACAGTCCAGCCCAAACTGCAAAATCCATGTCTTTCGTGGACCAGAAACAAGCATCCTGTGACCAGTTTCTGGCATTTCAGCCACCATCAGCCATGCTAGCTTGAATCCAGTGGCAAAGTGAGCAACGGACTCACGTCTGAGCATACCCTGCCAATTTAGGGCAAACATAGCGATACAAAAGGGGATGATGGACGGAAAGTTTAAGCAAATCAAACACTCACCCCCAGTCAAATGATCTGGGTTAAATCCATCACCATTCTTTAGCACACTCCGCCACCCCAGTTCAGACATGGCCATATGCAAATCAGTCTGACCCTGTTCCTCATGGGAACAGTCCACCCCGAACTGCCAAAGCCATATCTTCCCTCGACCGGAAACAAGCATCCTGGGACCGGTTTCTGGCATTTCAGCCGTCATCAGCCAGGCTAGCTTGAATCCAGTGGCAAAGTGAGCAAGGGACTCACGTCTGAGCATACCCTGACAACTTAGAGCGAACAAAACGATACAAAAGGAGATGATGGACGGAGCATTTGAGCAAATCAAACACTCACCCCCAATCAACTGATCTGGGTTTAATCCATCGCCATTCTTTAGCCAACTCTGCCACCCCAGTTCAGACATGGCCATATGCAAATCAGTCTGACCCTGTGCCTCATGGGAACAGTGCAGCCCAAACTGCCAAAGCCATGTCTTCCCTGGACCGGAAACAAGCATCCTGGGACCGGTTTCTGGCATTACAGCCGTCATCAGCCAGGCTAGCTTGAATCCAGTGGTAAAGTGAGCAAGGGACTCCCGTCTGAGCATACCCGGCCAACTTAGGGCGAACAAAGCAATACAAAAGGTGATGATGGACGGAGCGTTTGAGCAAATCAAACACTCACCCCCTGTCAACTGGTCTGGGTTTATTCCATCACCATTCTTAAGCTCACTCTGCCACCCCAGTTCAGACATGGCCATATACAAATCAGTCTGACCCTGTGACTCATGGGAACAGTCCAGCCCAAACTGCCAAAGCCATGTCTTCCGTGTACCAGAAACAAGCATCCTGTGACCGGTTTCTGGCATTTCAGCCGTCATCAGCCAGGCTAGCTTGAATCCAGTGGCAAAGTGAGCAAGGGATTCACGTCAGAGCATACCCTTCCAACTTAGGTCGAACAAAGCGATACAAAAGGGGATGCTGGACGGAGTGTTTGAGCAAATTAAACACTCACCCCCAATCAACTGATCTGGGTTTAATCCATCCCCATTCTTTAGCCAACTCCGCCACCCCAGTTCAGACATGGCCATATGCAAATCAGTCTGATCCTGTGCCTCATGGGAACAGTGCAGCCCGAACTGCCAAAGCCATGTCTTCCCTGGACCCGAAACAAGCATCCTGGGACCGGTTTCTGGCATTTCAGCCACCATCAGCCATGCTAGCTTGAATCCAGTGGCAAAGTGAGCAACGGACTCACGTCTGAGCATACCCTGCCAATTTAGGGCAAACATAGCGATACAAAAGGAGATGATGGACGGAGCGTTTGAGCAAATCAAACACTCACCCCCAGTCAAATGATCTGGGTTAAATCCATCACCATTCTTTAGCACACTCCGCCACCCCAGTTCAGACATGGCCATATGCAAATCAGTCTGACCCTGTTCCTCATGGGAACAGTCCACCCCGAACTGCCAAAGCCATATCTTCCCTCGACCGGAAACAAGCATCCTGGGACCGGTTTCTGGCATTTCAGCCGTCATCAGCCAGGCTAGCTTGAATCCAGTGGCAAAGTGAGCAAGGGACTCACGTCTGAGCATACCCTGACAACTTAGGGCGGGCAAAACAATACAAAAGGGGATGATGGAGGGAGCGTTTGAGCAAATCAAACACTCACCCCCCAGTCAATTGATCTGGGTTTAATCCATCACCATTCTTTAGCTCACTCCGCCACCCCAGTTCAGACACGGCCATATGCAAATCAGTCTGACCCTGTGCCTCATGGGAACTGTACAGCCCAAACTGCCAAAGCCATGTCTTCCGTGTACCAGAAATAAGCATCCTGTGACCGGTTTCTGGCATTTCAGCTGTCATCAGCCAGGCTAGCTTGAATCCAGTGGCAAAGTCAGCAACAGACTCACGTCTGAGCATACCCTGGCAACTTAGGGCGAAGAAAGCGATACAGAAGGGGATGATGGCCGGAGCGTTTGAGCAAATCAAACACTCACGCCCAGTCAACTGATCTGGGTTTAATCTATCAGCATTCTTTCGCTCACTCCTCCACCCCAGTTCTGACATGGCCATATGCAACTCAGTCTGACCCTGTGCCTCATGGGAACATTCCAGCCCGAACTGCCAAAGCCATGTCTTCCCTCGACCGGAAACAAGAATCCTGGGACCGGTTTCTGGCATTTCAGCCATCATCAGCCAGGCTAGCTTGAATCCAGTGGCAAAGTGAGCAAGGGACTCACGTCTGAGCATACCATGCCAACTTAGGGCGAACAAAGCGATACAAAAGGAGATGATGGACGGAGCGTTTGAGCAAATCAAACGCTCACCCCCAGTCAATTGATCTGGGTATAATTCATCACCATTCTTTATCTCACTCCGCCACCCCAGTTGAGACGTGGCCATATGCAAATCAGTCTGACCCTGTGCCTCATGGGAACAGTTCAGCCCGAACTGACAAAGCCATGTCTTCCCTGGACCGGAAACAAGAATCCTGGGACCGGTTTCTGGCATTTCAGCCATCATCAGCCAGGCTAGCTTGAATCCAGTGGCAAAGTGAGCAAGGGACTCACGTCTGAGCATACCCTGCCAACGTAGGGCGAACAAGGCTAGACAAAAGGGGATGATGGACGGAGCGTTTGGGCAAATCAAACACTCACTCCCAGTCAACTGATCTGGGTTTAATCCATCACCATTCTTTAGCTCACTCCGCCATCCCAGTTCAGACATGGCCATATGCAAATCAGTCTGACCCTTTGCCTCATGGGAACAGTCCAGCCCCAACTGCCAAAGTCATGTCTTCCCTGGACCAGAAACAAGCATCCTGTGACCGGTTCCCGGCATTTCAGCTGTCATCAGCCAGGCGAGCTTGAATCTAGTGGCAACGTGAGCAAAGGATTCACGTCTGAGCATACCCTGCCAACTTAGAGCGAACAAAGCGATACAAAAGGTGATGATGGACGGAGCATTTGAGCAAATCAAACACTCACCCCCAATCACCTGATCTGGGTTTAATCCATCGCCATTCTTTAGCCAACTCCGCCACCCCAGTTCAGACATGGCCATATGCAAATCAGTCTGACCCTGTGCCTCATGGGAACAGTGCAGCCCGAACTGCCAAAGCCATGTCTTCCCTGTACCAGAAACAAGCATCCTGGGACCGGTTTCTGGCATTACAGCCGTCATCAGCCAGGCTAGCTTGAATTCAGTGGTAAAGTGAGCAAGGGACTCCCCTCTGAGCATACCCGGCCAACTTAGGGCGAACAAAGCAATACAAAAGGTGATGATGGACGGAGCGTTTGAGCAAATTAAACACTCACCCCCTGTCAACTGGTCTGGGTTTAATCCATCACCATTCTTTAGCTCACTCCGCCACCCCAGTTCAGACATGGCCATATGCAAATCAGTCTGACCCTGTGACTCATGGGAACAGGCCAGCCCAAACTGCCAAAGCCATGTCTTCCGTGGACCAGAAACAAGCATCCTGTGACCGGTTTCTAGCATTTCAGCCGCCATCAGCCAGGCTAGCTTGAACCAGTGGCAACGTGAGCAACGGACTCACGTCTGAGCATACCCTGCCAATTTAGGGCAAACAAAGCGATACAAAAGGGGATGATGGACGGAGCGTTTGAGCAAATCAAACACTCACCCCCAGTCAAATGATCTGGGTTAAATCCATCACCATTCTTTTACACACTCCGCCACCCCAGTTCAGACATGGCCATATGCAAATCAGTCTGACCCTGTGCCTCATGGGAACAGTCCAGCCCAAACTGCCAAAGCCATGTCTTCCCTGGACCGGAAACAAGCATCCTGGGACTGGTTTCTGGCATTTCAGCCGTCATCAGCCAGGCTAGCTTGAATCCAGTGGCAAAGTGAGCAAAGGACTCACGTCTGAGCATACCCTGCCAACTTAGGGCGAACAAAGCGATACAAAGGGGATGATGGACGGATCGTTTGAGCAAATGAAAAACTCACCCCCAGTGAACTGATCTGGGTTTAATCCATCGCCATTCTTTAGCCAACTCAACCACCCCAGTTCAGACATGGCCATATGCAAATCAGTCTGACCCTGTGCCTCATGGGAACAGTGCAGCCCGAACTGCCAAAGCCATGTCTTCCCTGTACCAGAAACAAGCATCCTGGGACCGGTTTCTGGCATTATAGCCGTCATCAGCCAGGCTAGCTTGAATTCAGTGGTAAAGTGAGCAAGGGACTCCCCTCTGAGCATACCCTGCCAACTTAGGGCGAACAAAGCAATACAAAAGGTGATGATGGAGGGAGCGTTTGAGCAAATCAAACACTCACCCCCCAGTCAATTGATCTGGGTTTAATCCATCACCATTCTTTAGCTCACTCCGCCACCCCAGTTCAGACACGGCCATATGCAAATCAGTCTGACCCTGTGCCTCATGGGAACTGTACAGCCCAAACTGCCAAAGCCATGTCTTCCGTGTACCAGAAATAAGCATCCTGTGACCGGTTTCTGGCATTTCAGCTGTCATCAGCCAGGCTAGCTTGAATCCAGTGGCAAAGTCAGCAACAGACTCACGTCTGAGCATACCCTGGCAACTTAGGGCGAAGAAAGCGATACAGAAGGGGATGATGGCCGGAGCGTTTGAGCAAATCAAACACTCACGCCCAGTCAACTGATCTGGGTTTAATCTATCAGCATTCATTCGCTCACTCCTCCACCCCAGTTCTGACATGGCCATATGCAACTCAGTCTGACCCTGTGCCTCATGGGAACATTCCAGCCCGAACTGCCAAAGCCATGTCTTCCCTCGACCGGAAACAAGAATCCTGGGACCGGTTTCTGGCATTTCAGCCATCATCAGCCAGGCTAGCTTGAATCCAGTGGCAAAGTGAGCAAGGGACTCACGTCTGAGCATACCCTGCCAACGTAGGGCGAACAAGGCTAGACAAAAGGGGATGATGGACGGAGCGTTTGGGCAAATCAAACACTCACTCCCAGTCAACTGATCTGGGTTTAATCCATCACCATTCTTTATCTCACTCCGCCATCCCAGTTCAGACATGGCCATATGCAAATCAGTCTGACCCTTTGCCTCATGGGAACAGTCCAGCCCCAACTGCCAAAGTCATGTCTTCCCTGGACCAGAAACAAGCATCCTGTGACCGGTTCCCGGCATTTCAGCTGTCATCAGCCAGGCGAGCTTGAATCTAGTGGCAACGTGAGCAAAGGATTCACGTCTGAGCATACCCTGCCAACTTAGAGCGAACAAAGCGATACAAAAGGTGATGATGGACGGAGCATTTGAGCAAATCAAACACTCACCCCCAATCACCTGATCTGGGTTTAATCCATCGCCATTCTTTAGCCAACTCCGCCACCCCAGTTCAGACATGGCCATATGCAAATCAGTCTGACCCTGTGCCTCATGGGAACAGTGCAGCCCGAACTGCCAAAGCCATGTCTTCCCTGTACCAGAAACAAGCATCCTGGGACCGGTTTCTGGCATTACAGCCGTCATCAGCCAGGCTAGCTTGAATTCAGTGGTAAAGTGAGCAAGGGACTCCCCTCTGAGCATACCCGGCCAACTTAGGGCGAACAAAGCAATACAAAAGGTGATGATGGACGGAGCGTTTGAGCAAATTAAACACTCACCCCCTGTCAACTGGTCTGGGTTTAATCCATCACCATTCTTTAGCTCACTCCGCCACCCCAGTTCAGACATGGCCATATGCAAATCAGTCTGACCCTGTGACTCATGGGAACAGGCCAGCCCAAACTGCCAAAGCCATGTCTTCCGTGGACCAGAAACAAGCATCCTGTGACCGGTTTCTAGCATTTCAGCCGCCATCAGCCAGGCTAGCTTGAACCAGTGGCAACGTGAGCAACGGACTCACGTCTGTGCATACCCTGCCAATTTAGGGCAAACAAAGCGATACAAAAGGGGATGATGGACGGAGCGTTTGAGCAAATCAAACACTCACCCCCAGTCAAATGATCTGGGTTAAATCCATCACCATTCTTTTACACACTCCGCCACCCCAGTTCAGACATGGCCATATGCAAATCAGTCTGACCCTGTGCCTCATGGGAACAGTCCAGCCCAAACTGCCAAAGCCATGTCTTCCCTGGACCGGAAACAAGCATCCTGGGACTGGTTTCTGGCATTTCAGCCGTCATCAGCCAGGCTAGCTTGAATCCAGTGGCAAAGTGAGCAGAGGACTCATGTCTGAGCATACCCTGCCAACTTAGGGCGAACAAAGCGATACAAAGGGGATGATGGACGGATCGTTTGAGCAAATGAAAAACTCACCCCGAGTGAACTGATCTGGGTTTAATCCATCGCCATTCTTTAGCCAACTCAACCACCCCAGTTCAGACATGGCCATATGCAAATCAGTCTGACCCTGTGCCTCATGGGAACAGTGCAGCCCGAACTGCCAAAGCCATGTCTTCCCTGTACCAGAAACAAGCATCCTGGGACCGGTTTCTGGCATTATAGCCGTCATCAGCCAGGCTAGCTTGAACCAGTGGCAACGTGAGCAACGGACTCACGTCTGAGCATACCCTGCCAATTTAGGGCGAACAAAGCGATACAAAAGGGGATGATGGAGGGAGCGTTTGAGCAAATCAAACACTCACCCCCCAGTCAATTGATCTGGGTTTAATCCATCACCATTCTTTAGCTCACTCCGCCACCCCAGTTCAGACACGGCCATATGCAAATCAGTCTGACCCTGTGCCTCATGGGAACTGCACAGCCCAAACTGCCAAAGCCATGTCTTCCGTGTACCAGAAATAAGCATCCTGTGACCGGTTTCTGGCATTTCAGCTGTCATCAGCCAGGCTAGCTTGAATCCAGTGGCAAAGTCAGCAACAGACTCACGTCTGAGCATACCCTGGCAACTTAGGGCGAAGAAAGCGATACAGAAGGGGATGAGGGCCGGAGCGTTTGAGCAAATCAAACACTCACGCCCAGTCAACTGATCTGGGTTTAATCTATCAGCATTCTTTCGCTCACTCCTCCACCCCAGTTCTGACATGGCCATATGCAACTCAGTCTGACCCTGTGCCTCATGGGAACATTCCAGCCCGAACTGCCAAAGCCATGTCTTCCCTCGACCGGAAACAAGAATCCTGGGACCGGTTTCTGGCATTTCAGCCATCATCAGCCAGGCTAGCTTGAATCCAGTGGCAAAGTGAGCAAGGGACTCACGTCTGAGCATACCCTGCCAACGTAGGGCGAACAAGGCTAGACAAAAGGGGATGATGGACGGAGCGTTTGGGCAAATCAAACACTCACTTCCAGTCAACTGATCTGGGTTTAATCCATCACCATTCTTTAGCTCACTCCGCCATCCCAGTTCAGACATGGCCATATGCAAATCAGTCTGACCCTTTGCCTCATGGGAACAGTCCAGCCCCAACTGCCAAAGTCATGTCTTCCCTGGACCAGAAACAAGCATCCTGTGACCGGTTCCCGGCATTTCAGCTGTCATCAGCCAGGCGAGCTTGAATCTAGTGGCAACGTGAGCAAAGGATTCATGTCTGAGCATACCCTGCCAACTTAGAGCGAACAAAGCGATACAAAAGGTGATGATGAACGGAGCATTTGAGCAAATCAAACACTCACCCCCAATCACCTGATCTGGGTTTAATCCATCGCCATTCTTTAGCCAACTCCGCCACCCCAGTTCAGACATGGCCATATGCAAATCAGTCTGACCCTGTGCCTCATGGGAACAGTGCAGCCCGAACTGCCAAAGCCATGTCTTCCCTGTACCAGAAACAAGCATCCTGGGACCGGTTTCTGGCATTACAGCCGTCATCAGCCAGGCTAGTTTGAATTCAGTGGTAAAGTGAGCAAGGGACTCCCCTCTGAGCATACCCGGCCAACTTAGGGCGAACAAAGCAATACAAAAGGTGATGATGGACGGAGCGTTTGAGCAAAATAAACACTCACCCCCTGTCAACTGGTCTGGGTTTAATCCATCACCATTCTTTAGCTCACTCCGCCACCCCAGTTCAGACATGGCCATATGCAAATCAGTCTGACCCTGTAACTCATGGGAACAGGCCAGCCCAAACTGCCAAAGCCATGTCTTCCGTGGACCAGAAACAAGCATCCTGTGACCGGTTTCTAGCATTTCAGCCGCCATCGGCCAGGCTAGCTTGAACCAGTGGCAACGTGAGCAACGGACTCACGTCTGAGCATACCCTGCCAATTTAGGGCAAACAAAGCGATACAAAAGGGGATGATGGACGGAGCGTTTGAGCAAATCAAACACTCACCCCCAGTCAAATGATCTGGGTTAAATCCATCACCATTCTTTTACACACTCCGCCACCCCAGTTCAGACATGGCCATATGCAAATCAGTCTGACCCTGTGCCTCATGGGAACAGTCCAGCCCAAACTGCCAAAGCCATGTCTTCCCTGGACCGGAAACAAGCATCCTGGGACTGGTTTCTGGCATTTCAGCCGTCATCAGCCAGGCTAGCTTGAATCCAGTGGCAAAGTGAGCAGAGGACTCACGTCTGAGCATACCCTGCCAACTTAGGTCGAACAAAGCGATACAAAGGGGATGATGGACGGATCGTTTGAGCAAATGAAAAACTCACCCCGAGTGAACTGATCTGGGTTTAATCCATCGCCATTCTTTAGCCAACTCAACCACCCCAGTTCAGACATGGCCATATGCAAATCAGTCTGACCCTGTGCCTCATGGGAACAGTGCAGCCCGAACTGCCAAAGCCATGTCTTCCCTGTACCAGAAACAAGCATCCTGGGACCGGTTTCTGGCATTATAGCCGTCATCAGCCAGGCTAGCTTGAATTCAGTGGTAAAGTGAGCAAGGGACTCCCCTCTGAGCATACCCTGCCAACTTAGGGCGAACAAAGCAATACAAAAGGTGATGATGGACGGAGCGTTTGAGCAAATTAAACACTCACCCCCTGTCAACTGGTCTGGGTTTAATCCATCACCATTCTTTAGCTCACTCCGCCACCCCAGTTCAGACATGGCCATATGCAAATCAGTCTGACCCTGTGACTCATGGGAACAGGCCAGCCCAAACTGCCAAAGCCATGTCTTCCGTGGACCAGAAACAAGCATCCTGTGACCGGTTTCTAGCATTTCAGCCGCCATCAGCCAGGCTAGCTTGAACCAGTGGCAACGTGAGCAACGGACTCACGTCTGAGCATACCCTGCCAATTTAGGGCGAACAAAGCGATACAAAAGGGGATGATGGACGGAGCGTTTGAGCAAATCAAACACTCACCCCCAGTCAAATGATCTGGGTTAAATCCATCACCATTCTTTTACACACTCCGCCACCCCAGATCAGACATGGCCATATGCAAATCAGTCTGACCCTGTGCCTCATGGGAACAGTCCAGCCCAAACTGCCAAAGCCATGTCTTCCCTGGACCGGAAACAAGCATCCTGGGACCGGTTTCTGGCATTTCAGCCGTCATCAGCCAGGCTAGCTTGAATCCAGTGGCAAAGTGAGCAAAGGACGCACGTCTGAGCATACCCTGCCAACTTAGGGCGAACAAAGCGATACAAAAGGGGATGAGGGACGGATCGTTTGAGCAAATCAAAAACTCACCCCCAGTGAACTGATCTGTGTTTAACCATCGCCATTCTTTAGCCAACTCAACCACCCCAGTTCAGACATGGTCATATGCAAATTAGTCTTACCCTGTGCCTCATGGGAACAGTCCAGCCCGAACTGCCAAAGCCATATCTTCCCTCGACCGGAAACAAGCATCCTGGGACCGGCTTCTGGCATTTCAGCCGTCATCAGCCAGGCTAGCTTGAATCCAGTGGCAAAGTGAGCAAGGGACTCACGTCTGAGCATACCCTGACAACTTAGGGCGGGCAAAACAATACAAAAGGGGATGATGGAGGGAGCGTTTGAGCAAATCAAACACTCACCCCCAGTCAATTGATCTGGGTTTAATCCATCACCATTCTTTAGCTCACTCCGCCACCCCAGTTCAGACACGGCCATATGCAAATCAGTCTGACCCTGTGCCTCATGGGAACTGTCCAGCCCAAACTGCCAAAGCCATGTCTTCCGTGTACCAGAAATAAGCATCCTGTGACCGGTTTCTGGCATTTCAGCTGTCATCAGCCAGGCTAGCTTGAATCCAGTGGCAAAGTCAGCAACAGACTCACGTCTGAGCATACCCTGCCAACTTAGGGCGAAGAAAGCGATACAGAAAGGGATGATGGCCGGAGCGTTTGAGCAAATCAAACACTCACGCCCAGTCAACTGATCTGGGTTTAATCAATCAGCATTCTTTCGCTCACTCCTCCACCCACAGTTCCGACATGGCCATATGCAACTCAGTCTGACCCTGTGCCTCATGGGAACATTCCAGCCCGAACTGCCAAAGCCATGTCTTCCCTCGACCGGAAACAAGAATCCTGGGACCGGTTTCTGGCATTTCAGCCATCATCAGCCAGGCTAGCTTGAATCCAGTGGCAAAGTGAGCAAGGGACTCACGTCTGAGCATACCCTGCCAACGTAGGGCGAACAAGGCTAGACAAAAGGGGATGATGGACGGAGCGTTTGGGCAAATCAAACACTCACTCCCAGTCAACTGATCTGGGTTTAATCCATCACCATTCTTTATCTCACTCCGCCATCCCAGTTCAGACATGGCCATATGCAAATCAGTCTGACCCTTTGCCTCATGGGAACAGTCCAGCCCCAACTGCCAAAGTCATGTCTTCCCTGGACCAGAAACAAGCATCCTGTGACCGGTTCCCGGCATTTCAGCTGTCATCAGCCAGGCGAGCTTGAATCTAGTGGCAACGTGAGCAAAGGATTCACGTCTGAGCATACCCTGCCAACTTAGAGCGAACAAAGCGATACAAAAGGTGATGATGGACGGAGCATTTGAGCAAATCAAACACTCACCCCCAATCACCTGATCTGGGTTTAATCCATCGCCATTCTTTAGCCAACTCCGCCACCCCAGTTCAGACATGGCCATATGCAAATCAGTCTGACCCTGTGCCTCATGGGAACAGTGCAGCCCGAACTGCCAAAGCCATGTCTTCCCTGTACCAGAAACAAGCATCCTGGGACCGGTTTCTGGCATTACAGCCGTCATCAGCCAGGCTAGCTTGAATTCAGTGGTAAAGTGAGCAAGGGACTCCCCTCTGAGCATACCCGGCCAACTTAGGGCGAACAAAGCAATACAAAAGGTGATGATGGACGGAGCGTTTGAGCAAATTAAACACTCACCCCCTGTCAACTGGTCTGGGTTTAATCCATCACCATTCTTTAGCTCACTCCGCCACCCCAGTTCAGACATGGCCATATGCAAATCAGTCTGACCCTGTGACTCATGGGAACAGGCCAGCCCAAACTGCCAAAGCCATGTCTTCCGTGGACCAGAAACAAGCATCCTGTGACCGGTTTCTAGCATTTCAGCCGCCATCAGCCAGGCTAGCTTGAACCAGTGGCAACGTGAGCAACGGACTCACGTCTGAGCATACCCTGCCAATTTAGGGCAAACAAAGCGATACAAAAGGGGATGATGGACGGAGCGTTTGAGCAAATCAAACACTCACCCCCAGTCAAATGATCTGGGTTAAATCCATCACCATTCTTTTACACACTCCGCCACCCCAGTTCAGACATGGCCATATGCAAATCAGTCTGACCCTGTGCCTCATGGGAACAGTCCAGCCCAAACTGCCAAAGCCATGTCTTCCCTGGACCGGAAACAAGCATCCTGGGACTGGTTTCTGGCATTTCAGCCGTCATCAGCCAGGCTAGCTTGAATCCAGTGGCAAAGTGAGCAGAGGACTCAAGTCTGAGCATACCCTGCCAACTTAGGGCGAACAAAGCGATACAAAGGGGATGATGGACGGATCGTTTGAGCAAATGAAAAACTCACCCCGAGTGAACTGATCTGGGTTTAATCCATCGCCATTCTTTAGCCAACTCAACCACCCCAGTTCAGACATGGCCATATGCAAATCAGTCTGACCCTGTGCCTCATGGGAACAGTGCAGCCCGAACTGCCAAAGCCATGTCTTCCCTGTACCAGAAACAAGCATCCTGGGACCGGTTTCTGGCATTATAGCCGTCATCAGCCAGGCTAGCTTGAACCAGTGGCAACGTGAGCAACGGACTCACGTCTGAGCATACCCTGCCAATTTAGGGCGAACAAAGCGATACAAAAGGGGATGATGGAGGGAGCGTTTGAGCAAATCAAACACTCACCCCCCAGTCAATTGATCTGGGTTTAATCCATCACCATTCTTTAGCTCACTCCGCCACCCCAGTTCAGACACGGCCATATGCAAATCAGTCTGACCCTGTGCCTCATGGGAACTGCACAGCCCAAACTGCCAAAGCCATGTCTTCCGTGTACCAGAAATAAGCATCCTGTGACCGGTTTCTGGCATTTCAGCTGTCATCAGCCAGGCTAGCTTGAATCCAGTGGCAAAGTCAGCAACAGACTCACGTCTGAGCATACCCTGGCAACTTAGGGCGAAGAAAGCGATACAGAAGGGGATGATGGCCGGAGCGTTTGAGCAAATCAAACACTCACGCCCAGTCAACTGATCTGGGTTTAATCTATCAGCATTCTTTCGCTCACTCCTCCACCCCAGTTCTGACATGGCCATATGCAACTCAGTCTGACCCTGTGCCTCATGGGAACATTCCAGCCCGAACTGCCAAAGCCATGTCTTCCCTCGACCGGAAACAAGAATCCTGGGACCGGTTTCTGGCATTTCAGCCATCATCAGCCAGGCTAGCTTGAATCCAGTGGCAAAGTGAGCAAGGGACTCACGTCTGAGCATACCCTGCCAACGTAGGGCGAACAAGGCTAGACAAAAGGGGATGATGGACGGAGCGTTTGGGCAAATCAAACACTCACTTCCAGTCAACTGATCTGGGTTTAATCCATCACCATTCTTTAGCTCACTCCGCCATCCCAGTTCAGACATGGCCATATGCAAATCAGTCTGACCCTTTGCCTCATGGGAACAGTCCAGCCCCAACTGCCAAAGTCATGTCTTCCCTGGACCAGAAACAAGCATCCTGTGACCGGTTCCCGGCATTTCAGCTGTCATCAGCCAGGCGAGCTTGAATCTAGTGGCAACGTGAGCAAAGGATTCATGTCTGAGCATACCCTGCCAACTTAGAGCGAACAAAGCGATACAAAAGGTGATGATGGACGGAGCATTTGAGCAAATCAAACACTCACCCCCAATCACCTGATCTGGGTTTAATCCATCGCCATTCTTTAGCCAACTCCGCCACCCCAGTTCAGACATGGCCATATGCAAATCAGTCTGACCCTGTGCCTCATGGGAACAGTGCAGCCCGAACTGCCAAAGCCATGTCTTCCCTGTACCAGAAACAAGCATCCTGGGACCGGTTTCTGGCATTACAGCCGTCATCAGCCAGGCTAGCTTGAATTCAGTGGTAAAGTGAGCAAGGGACTCCCCTCTGAGCATACCCGGCCAACTTAGGGCGAACAAAGCAATACAAAAGGTGATGATGGACGGAGCGTTTGAGCAAAATAAACACTCACCCCCTGTCAACTGGTCTGGGTTTAATCCATCACCATTCTTTAGCTCACTCCGCCACCCCAGTTCAGACATGGCCATATGCAAATCAGTCTGACCCTGTGACTCATGGGAACAGGCCAGCCCAAACTGCCAAAGCCATGTCTTCCGTGGACCAGAAACAAGCATCCTGTGACCGGTTTCTAGCATTTCAGCCGCCATCGGCCAGGCTAGCTTGAACCAGTGGCAACGTGAGCAACGGACTCACGTCTGAGCATACCCTGCCAATTTAGGGCAAACAAAGCGATACAAAAGGGGATGATGGACGGAGCGTTTGAGCAAATCAAACACTCACCCCCAGTCAAATGATCTGGGTTAAATCCATCACCATTCTTTTACACACTCCGCCACCCCAGTTCAGACATGGCCATATGCAAATCAGTCTGACCCTGTGCCTCATGGGAACAGTCCAGCCCAAACTGCCAAAGCCATGTCTTCCCTGGACCGGAAACAAGCATCCTGGGACTGGTTTCTGGCATTTCAGCCGTCATCAGCCAGGCTAGCTTGAATCCAGTGGCAAAGTGAGCAGAGGACTCACGTCTGAGCATACCCTGCCAACTTAGGTCGAACAAAGCGATACAAAGGGGATGATGGACGGATCGTTTGAGCAAATGAAAAACTCACCCCGAGTGAACTGATCTGGGTTTAATCCATCGCCATTCTTTAGCCAACTCAACCACCCCAGTTCAGACATGGCCATATGCAAATCAGTCTGACCCTGTGCCTCATGGGAACAGTGCAGCCCGAACTGCCAAAGCCATGTCTTCCCTGTACCAGAAACAAGCATCCTGGGACCGGTTTTTTGGCATTATAGCCGTCATCAGCCAGGCTAGCTTGAATTCAGTGGTAAAGTGAGCAAGGGACTCCCCTCTGAGCATACCCTGCCAACTTAGGGCGAACAAAGCAATACAAAAGGTGATGATGGACGGAGCGTTTGAGCAAATTAAACACTCACCCCCTGTCAACTGGTCTGGGTTTAATCCATCACCATTCTTTAGCTCACTCCGCCACCCCAGTTCAGACATGGCCATATGCAAATCAGTCTGACCCTGTGACTCATGGGAACAGGCCAGCCCAAACTGCCAAAGCCATGTCTTCCGTGGACCAGAAACAAGCATCCTGTGACCGGTTTCTAGCATTTCAGCCGCCATCAGCCAGGCTAGCTTGAACCAGTGGCAACGTGAGCAACGGACTCACGTCTGAGCATACCCTGCCAATTTAGGGCGAACAAAGCGATACAAAAGGGGATGATGGACGGAGCGTTTGAGCAAATCAAACACTCACCCCCAGTCAAATGATCTGGGTTAAATCCATCACCATTCTTTTACACACTCCGCCACCCCAGTTCAGACATGGCCATATGCAAATCAGTCTGACCCTGTGCCTCATGGGAACAGTCCAGCCCAAACTGCCAAAGCCATGTCTTCCCTGGACTGGAAACAAGCATCCTGGGACCGGTTTCTGGCATTTCAGCCGTCATCAGCCAGGCTAGCTTGAATCCAGTGGCAAAGTGAGCAAAGGACGCACGTCTGAGCATACCCTGCCAACTTAGGGCGAACAAAGCGATACAAAAGGGGATGAGGGACGAATCGTTTGAGCAAATCAAAAACTCACCCCCAGTGAACTGATCTGTGTTTAACCATCGCCATTCTTTAGCCAACTCAACCACCCCAGTTCAGACATGGTCATATGCAAATTAGTCTTACCCTGTGCCTCATGGGAACAGTCCAGCCCGAACTGCCAAAGCCATATCTTCCCTCGACCGGAAACAAGCATCCTGGGACCGGCTTCTGGCATTTCAGCCGTCATCAGCCAGGCTAGCTTGAATCCAGTGGCAAAGTGAGCAAGGGACTCACGTCTGAGCATACCCTGACAACTTAGGGCGGGCAAAACAATACAAAAGGGGATGATGGAGGGAGCGTTTGAGCAAATCAAACACTCACCCCCAGTCAATTGATCTGGGTTTAATCCATCACCATTCTTTAGCTCACTCCGCCACCCCAGTTCAGACACGGCCATATGCAAATCAGTCTGACCCTGTGCCTCATGGGAACTGTCCAGCCCAAACTGCCAAAGCCATGTCTTCCGTGTACCAGAAATAAGCATCCTGTGACCGGTTTCTGGCATTTCAGCTGTCATCAGCCAGGCTAGCTTGAATCCAGTGGCAAAGTCAGCAACAGACTCACGTCTGAGCATACCCTGCCAACTTAGGGCGAAGAAAGCGATACAGAAGGGGATGATGGCCGGAGCGTTTGAGCAAATCAAACACTCACGCCCAGTCAACTGATCTGGGTTTAATCAATCAGCATTCTTTCGCTCACTCCTCCACCCACAGTTCCGACATGGCCATATGCAAATCAGTCTGACCCTGTGCCTCATGGGAACAGTTCAGCCCGAACTGACAAAGCCATGTCTTCCCTAGATCGGAAACAAGAATTCTGGGACCGGTTTCTGGCATTTCAGCCGTCATCAGCCAGGCTAGCTTGAATCCAGTGGCAAAGTGAGCAAGGGACTCACGTCTGAGCATACCCTGCCAACGTAGGGCGAACAAGGCTAGACAAAAGGGGATGATGGACGGAGCGTTTGGGCAAATCAAACACTCACTCCCAGTCAACTGATCTGGGTTTAATCCATCACCATTCTTTAGCTCACTCCGCCATCCCAGTTCAGACATGGCCATATGCAAATCAGTCTGACCCTTTGCCTCATGGGAACAGTCCAGCCCCAACTGCCAAAGTCATGTCTTCCCTGGACCAGAAACAAGCATCCTGTGACCGGTTCCCGGCATTTCAGCCGTCATCAGCCAGGCGAGCTTGAATCTAGTGGCAACGTGAGCAAAGGATTCACGTCTGAGCATACCCTGCCAACTTAGAGCGAACAAAGCGATACAAAAGGTGATGATGGACGGAGCATTTGAGCAAATCAAACACTCACCCCCAATCACCTGATCTGGGTTTAATCCATCGCCATTCTTTAGCCAACTCCGCCACCCCAGTTCAGACATGGCCATATGCAAATCAGTCTGACCCTGTGCCTCATGGGAACAGTGCAGCCCGAACTGCCAAAGCCATGTCTTCCCTGGACCGGAAACAAGCATCCTGGGACCGGTTTCTGGCATTACAGCTGTCATCAGCCAGGCTAGCTTGAATTCAGTGGTAAAGTGAGCAAGGGACTCCCCTCTGAGCATACCCGTTCAACTTAGGGCGAACAAAGCAATACAAAAGGGGATGATGGACGGATCGTTTGAGCAAATCAAAAACTCACCCCCAGTCAACTGATCTGGGTTAAATCCATCACCATTCTTTTACACACTCCGCCACCCCAGTTCAGACATGGCCATATGCAAATCAGTCTGACCCTGTGCCTCATGGGAACAGTCCAGCCCAAACTGCCAAAGCCATGTCTTCCCTGGACCGGAAACAAGCATCCTGGGACCGGTTTCTGGCATTTCAGCTGTCATCAGCCAGGCTAGCTTGAATCCAGTGGCAAAGTGAGCAAAGGACTCACGTCTGAGCATACCCTGCCAACTTAGGGCGAACAAAGCGATACAAAAGGGGATGATGGACGGATCGTTTGAGCAAATCAAAAACTCACCCCCAGTGAACTGATCTGTGTTTAATCCATCGCCATTCTTTAGCCAACTCAACCACCCCAGTTCAGACATGGTCATATGCAAATCAGTCTTACCCTGTGCCTCATGGGAACAGTCCAGCCCGAACTGCCAAAACCATGTCTTCCCTGGACCAGAAACAAGCATCCTGGGACCGGTTTCTGGCAATTCAGCCGTCATCAGCCAGGCTAGCTTGAATCCAGTGGCAACGTGAGCAAAGGATTCACGTCTAAGCATACCCTGCCAACTTAGAGCGAACAAAGCGATACAAAAGGTGATGATGGACGGAGCATTTGAGCAAATCAAACACTCACCCCCAATCAACTGATCTGGGTTTAATCCATCGCCATTCTTTAGCCAACTCCGCCACCCCAGTTCAGACATGGCCATATGCAAATCAGTCTGACCCTGTGCCTCATGGGAACAGTGCAGCCCGAACTGCCTAAGTCATGTCTTCCCTGGACCGGAAACAAGCATCCTGGGACCGGTTTCTGGCATTACAGCCGTCATCAGCCAGGCTAGCTTGAATTCAGTGGTAAAGTGAGCAAGGGACTCCCCTCTGTGCATACCCTGCCAACTTAGAGCGAACAAAGCGATACAAAAGGTGATGATGGACGGAGCATTTGAGCAAATCAAACACTCACCCCCAATCAACTGATCTGGGTTTAATCCATCGCCATTCTTAAGCTCACTCCGCCATCCCAGTTCAGACATGGCCATATGCAAATCAGTCTGACCCTTTGCCTCATGGGAACAGTCCAGCCCCAACTGCCAAAGTCATGTCTTCCCTGGACCGGAAACAAGCATCCTGGGACCGGTTTCTGGCATTTCAGCCATCATCAGCCAGGCTACCTTGAATCCAGTGGCAAAGTGAGCAAAGGGCTCACGTCTGAGCATACCCTGCCAACTTAGGGCGAACAAAGCGATACAAAAGGGGATGATGGACGGATCGTTTGAGCAAATCAAAAACTCACCCCCTGTGAACTGATCTGTGTTTAATCCATCGCCATTCTTTAGCCAACTCAACCACCCCAGTTCAGACATGGCCATATGCAAATCAGTCTTACCCTGTGCCTCATGGGAACAGTCCAGCCCCAACTGCCAAAGTCATGTCTTCCCTGGACCGGAAACAAGCATCCTGTGACCGGTTTCCGGCATTTCAGCCGTCATCAGCCAGGCTAGCTTGAATCCAGTGGCAAAGTGAGCAAGGGACTCACGTCGGAGCATACCCTGCCAACGTAGGGCGAACAAAGCGAGACAAAAGGGGATGATGGATGGAGCGTTTGGGCAAATCAAACACTCACCCAAGTCAACTGATCTGAGTTTATTCCATCACCATTCTTTAGCTCACTCCGCCATCCCAGTTCAGACATGGCCATATGCAAATCAGTCTAACCCTTTGCCTCATGGGGACAGTCCAGCCCCAACTGCCAAAGTCATGTCTTCCCTGGACCGGAAACAAGCATCCTGTGACCGGTTTCTGGCATTTCAGCCGTCATCAGCCAGGCTAGCTTGAATCCAGTGGCAAAGTGAGCAAGGGATTCACGTCGGAGCATACCCTGCCAACTTAGGGCGAAGAAAGCGATACAGAAGGGGATGATGGACAGAGCGTTTGGGCAAATCAAACACTCACCCCATGTCAACTGATCTGGGTTTAATCCATCACCATTCTTTAGCTCACTCCGCCATCCCAGTTCAGACATGGCCATATGCAAATCAGTCTGACCCTTTGCCTCATGGGAACAGTCCAGCCCCAACTGCCAAAGTCATGTCTTCCCTGGACCGGAAACAAGCATCCTGTGACCGGTTTCTGGCATTTCAGCCGTCATCAGCCAGGCTAGCTTGAATCCAGTGGCAAAGTGAAAAAGGGACTCACTTCGGAGCATACCCTGCCAACGTAGGGCGAACAAAGCGAGACAAAAGGGGATGATGGATGGAGCGTTTGGGCAAATCAAACACTCACCCAAGTCAACTGATCTGGGTTTAATCCATCACCATTCTTTAGCTCACTCCGCCATCCCAGTTCAGACATGGCCATATGCAAATCAGTCTAACCCATTGCCTCATGGGAACAGTCCAGCCCCAACTGCCAAAGTCATGTCTTCCCTGGACCGGAAACAAGCATCCTGTGACCGTTTTCTGGCATTTCAGCCGTCATCAGCCAGGCTAGCTTGAATCCAGTGGCAAAGTGAGCAAGGGATTCACGTCGGAGCATACCCTGCCAACTTAGGGCGAACAAAGCGATACAAAAGGGGATGCTGGACGGAGTGTTTGAGCAAATCAAACACTCACCCCCAGTCAATTGATCTGGGTTTAATCCATCACCATTTTTTAGCTCACTCCGCCACCCCAGTTCAGACATGGCCATATGCAAATCAGTCTGATCCTGTGCCTCATGGGAACAGTCCAGCCCGAAATGCCAAAGCCATGTCTTCCCTGGACCGGAAACAAGCATCCTGGGACCGGTTTCTGGCATTTCAGCCGTCATCAGCCATGCGAGCTTGAATCCAGTGGCAACGTGAGCAAAGGATTCACGTCTAAGCATACCCTGCCAACTTAGAGCGAACAAAGCGATACAAAAGGTGATGATGGACGGAGCATTTGAGCAAATCAAACACTCAAGCCCAATCAACTGATCTGGGTTTAATCCATCGCCATTCTTTAGCCAACTCCGCCACCCCAGTTCAGACAAGGCCATATGCAAATCAGTCTGACCCTGTGCCTCATGGGAACAGTGCAGCCCGAACTGCAAAAGCCATGTCTTCCCTGAACCGGAAACAAGCATCCTGGGACCGGTTTCTGGCATTACAGCCGTCATCAGCCAGGATAGCTTGAATGCAGTGGTAAAGTGAGCAAGGGACTCCCGTCTGAGCATACCCGGCCAACTTAGGGCGAACAAAGCAATACAAAAGGTGATGATGGACGGAGCGTTTGAGCAAATCAAACACTCACCCCCAGTCAACTGGTCTGGGTTTAATCCATCGCCATTCTTTAGCTCACTCCACCACCCCAGTTCAAACATGGCCATATGCAAATCAGTCTGACCCTGTGACTCATGGGAACAGGCCAGCCCAAACTGCCAAAGCCATGTCTTCCGTGGACCAGAAACAAGCATCCTGTGACCGGTTTCTAGCATTTCAGCCGCCATCAGCCAGGCTAGCTTGAACCAGTGGCAACGTGAGCAACGGACTCACGTCTGAGCATACCCTGCCAATTTAGGGCGAACAAAGCGATACAAAAGGGGATGATGGACGGAGCGTTTGAGCAAATTAAACACTCACCCCCAGACAAACGATCTGGGTAAATCCATCACCATTCTTTAGCACACTCCGCCACCCCAGTTCAGACATGGCCATATGCAAATCAGTCTTACCCAGTGCCTCATGGGAACAGTCCAGCCCAAACTGCCAAAGTCATGTCTTCCCTGGACCGGAACCAAGCATCCTGTGACCGGTTTCTGGCATTTCAGCTGCCATCAGCCAGGCTAGCTTGAATCCAGTGGCAAAGTGAGCAAGGGACTCACATCAGAGCATACCCTGCCAACTTAGGGCGAAGAAAGCGATACAGAAGGGGATAATGGACGGAGCGTTTGAGCAAATCAAACACTCACCCCCAGTCAACTGATCTGGGTTTAATCTATCACCATTCTTTAGCTCACTCCGCCACCCCAGTTCAGACATGGCCATATGTAGCTCAGTCTGACCCTGTGCCTCATGGGAACAGTCCAGCCCGAACTGCCAAAGCCATGTCTTCCCTCGACCGGAAACAAGCATCCTGGGACCGGTTTCTGGCATTTCAGCCATCATCAGCAAGGCTAACTTGAATCCAGTGGCAAAGTGAGCAAGGGACTCACGTCTGAGCATACCCTGCCAACTTAGGGCGAACAAAGCGATACAAAAGGAGACGATGGACGGAGCGTTTGAGCAAATCAAACACTCATCCCCAGTCAATTGATCTGGGTATAATCCATCACCATTCTTTATCTCACTCCGCCACCCCAGTTGAGACAAGGCCATATGCAAAGCAGTCTGACCCTGTGCCTCATGGGAACAGTTCAGCCCGAACTGCCAAAGCCATATCTTCCCTTGACCGGAAACAAGCATCCTGGGACTGGTTTCTGGCATTTCAGCCGTCATCAGCCAGGCTAGCTTGAATCCAGTGGCAAAGTGAGCAAGGGACTCACGTCTGAGCATACCCTGACAACTTAGGGCGGGCAAAACTATACAAAAGGGGATGATGGAGGGAGCGTTTGACCAAATCAAATACTCACCCCCAGTCAATTGATCTGAGTTTAATCCATCACCATTCTTTAGCTCACTCCGCCACCCCTGTTGAGACATGGCCATATGCAAAATAGTCTGACCCTGTGCCTCATGCGAACTGTCCAGCCCAAACTGCCAAAGCCATGTGTTCTGTGTACCAGAAATAAGCATCCGGTGACCGGTTTCTGGCATTTCAGCTGTCATCAGCCAGGCTAGCTTGAATCCAGTGGCAAAGTCAGCAACAGACTCACGTCTGAGCATACCCTGCCAACTTAGGGCGAAGAAAGCGATACAGAAGGGGATGATGGCCGGAGCGTTTGAGCAAATCAAACACTCACGCCCAGTCAACTGATCTGGGTTTAATCTATCAGCATTCTTTCGCTCACTCCTCCACCCCAGTTAAGACATGGCCATATGCAACTCAGTCTGACCCTGTGCCTCATGGGAACAGTCCAGCCCGAACTGCCAAAGCCATGTCTTCCCTCGACCGGAAACAAGCATCCTGGGACCGGTTTCTGGCATTTCAGCCATCATCAGCCAGGCTAGCTTGAATCCAGTGGAAAAGTGAGCAAGGGACTCACATCTGAGCATACCATGCCAACTTAGGGCGAACAAAGCGATACAAAAGGAGATGATGGACGGAGCGTTTGAGCAAATCAAACGCTCACCCCCAGTCAATTGAACTGGGTATAATCCATCACCATTCTTTATCTCACTCTGCCACCCCAGTTGAGACATGGCCATATGCAAAATAGTCTGACCCTGTGCCTCATGGCAACTGTCCAGCCCAAACTGCCAAAGCCATGTGTTCCGTGTACCAGAAATAAGTATCCGGTGACCTGGTTTCTGGCATTTCAGCTGTCATCAGCCAGGCTAGCTTGAATCCAGTGGCAAAGTCAGCAACAGACTCACGTCTGAGCATACCCTGCCAACTTAGGGCGAAGAAAGCGATACAGAAGGGGATGATGGCCGGAGCGTTTGAGCAAATCAAACACTCACGCCCAGTCAACTGATCTGGGTTTAATCTATCAGCATTCTTTCGCTCACTCCTCCACCCCAGTTAAGACATGGCCATATGCAACTCAGTCTGACCCTGTGCCTCACGGGAACAGTCCAGCCCGAACTGCCAAAGCCATGTCTTCCCTCGACCGGAAACAAGCATCCTGGGACGTGTTTCTGGCATTTCAGCCATCATCAGCGGGGCTAGCTTGAATCCAGTGGCAAAGTGAGCAAGGGACTCACGTCTGAGCATACCATGCCAACTTAGGGCGAACAAAGCGATACAAAAGGAGATGATGGACGGAGCTTTGGAGCAAATCAAACGCTCACCCCCAGTCAATTGAACTGGGTATAATCCATCACCATTCTTTATCTCACTCCGCCACCCCAGTTGAGACATGGCCATATGCAAATCAGTCTTACCCTGTGCCTCATGGGAACAGTCCAGCCCGAACTGCCAAAACCATGTCTTCCCTGGACCAGAAACAAGCATCCTGGGACCGGTTTCTGGCAATTCAGCCGTCATCAGCCAGGCTAGCTTGAATCCAGTGGCAACGTGAGCAAAGGATTCACGTCTAAGCATACCCTGCCAACTTAGAGCGAACAAAGCGATACAAAAGGTGATGATGGACGGAGCATTTGAGCAAATCAAACACTCACCCCCAATCAACTGATCTGGGTTTAATCCATCGCCATTCTTTAGCCAACTCCGCCACCCCAGTTCAGACATGGCCATATGCAAATCAGTCTGACCCTGTGCCTCATGGGAACAGTGCAGCCCGAACTGCCTAAGTCATGTCTTCCCTGGACCGGAAACAAGCATCCTGGGACCGGTTTCTGGCATTACAGCCGTCATCAGCCAGGCTAGCTTTAATTCAGTGGTAAAGTGAGCAAGGGACTCCCCTCTGTGCATACCCTGCCAACTTAGAGCGAACAAAGCGATACAAAAGGTGATGATGGACGGAGCATTTGAGCAAATCAAACACTCACCCCCAATCAACTGATCTGGGTTTAATCCATCGCCATTCTTAAGCTCACTCCGCCATCCCAGTTCAGACATGGCCATATGCAAATCAGTCTGACCCTTTGCCTCATGGGAACAGTCCAGCCCCAACTGCCAAAGTCATGTCTTCCCTGGACCGGAAACAAGCATCCTGGGACCGGTTTCTGGCATTTCAGCCATCATCAGCCAGGCTAGCTTGAATCCAGTGGCAAAGTGAGCAAAGGACTGACGTCTGAGCATACCCTGCCAACTTAGGGCGAACAAAGCGATACAAAAGGGGATGATGGACGGATCGTTTGAGCAAATCAAAAACTCACCCCCTGTGAACTGATCTGTGTTTATTCCATCACCATTCTTTAGCTCACTCCGCCATCCCAGTTCAGACATGGCCATATGCAAATCAGTCTAACCCTTTGCCTCATGGGAACAGTCCAGCCCCAACTGCCAAAGTCATGTCTTCCCTGGACCGGAAACAAGCATCCTGTGACCGGTTTCTGGCATTTCAGCCATCATCAGCCAGGCTAGCTTGAATCCAGTGGCAAAGTGAGCAAGGGATTCACGTCGGAGCATACCCTGCCAACTTAGGGCGAAGAAAGCGATACAGAAGGGGATGATGGACAGAGCGTTTGGGCAAATCAAACACTCACCCCATGTCAACTGATCTGGGTTTAATCCATCACCATTCTTTAGCTCACTCCGCCATCCCAGTTCAGACATGGCCATATGCAAATCAGTCTGACCCTTTGCCTCATGGGAACAGTCCAGCCCCAACTGCCAAAGTCATGTCTTCCCTGGACCGGAAACAAGCATCCTGTGACCGGTTTCTGGCATTTCAGCCGTCATCAGCCAGGCTAGCTTGAATCCAGTGGCAAAGTGAAAAAGGGACTCACTTCGGAGCATAGCCTGCCAACGTAGGGCGAACAAAGCGAGACAAAAGGGGATGATGGATGGAGCGTTTGGGCAAATCAAACACTCACCCAAGTCAACTGATCTGGGTTTAATCCATCACCATTCTTTAGCTCACTCCGCCATCCCAGTTCAGACATGGCCATATGCAAATCAGTCTAACCCATTGCCTCATGGGAACAGTCCAGCCCCAACTGCCAAAGTCATGTCTTCCCTGGACCGGAAACAAGCATCCTGTGACCGTTTTCTGGCATTTCAGCCGTCATCAGCCAGGCTAGCTTGAATCCAGTGGCAAAGTGAGCAAGGGATTCACGTCGGAGCATACCCTGCCAACTTAGGGCGAACAAAGCGATACAAAAGGGGATGCTGGACGGAGTGTTTGAGCAAATCAAACACTCACCCCCAGTCAATTGATCTGGGTTTAATCCATCACCATTTTTTAGCTCACTCCGCCACCACAGTTCAGACATGGCCATATGCAAATCAGTCTGATCCTGTGCCTCATGGGAACAGTCCAGCCCGAAATGCCAAAGCCATGTCTTCCCTGGACCGGAAACAAGCATCCTGGGACCGGTTTCTGGCATTTCAGCCGTCATCAGCCAGGCGAGCTTGAATCCAGTGGCAACGTGAGCAAAGGATTCACGTCTAAGCATACCCTGCCAACTTAGAGCGAACAAAGCGATACAAAAGGTGATGATGGACGGAGCATTTGAGCAAATCAAACACTCAAGCCCAATCAACTGATCTGGGTTTAATCCATCGCCATTCTTTAGCCAACTCCGCCACCCCAGTTCAGACAAGGCCATATGCAAATCAGTCTGACCCTGTGCCACATGGGAACAGTGCAGCCCGAACTGCAAAAGCCATGTCTTCCCTGAACCGGAAACAAGCATCCTGGGACCGGTTTCTGGCATTACAGCCGTCATCAGCCAGGATAGCTTGAATGCAGTGGTAAAGTGAGCAAGGGACTCCCGTCTGAGCATACCCGGCCAACTTAGGGCGAACAAAGCAATACAAAAGGTGATGATGGACGGAGCGTTTGAGCAAATCAAACACTCACCCCCAGTCAACTGGTCTGGGTTTAATCCATCACCATTCTTTAGCTCACTCCGCCACCCCAGTTCAAACATGGCCATATGCAAATCAGTCTGACCCTGTGATTCATGGGAACAGGCCAGCCCAAACTGCCAAAGCCATGTCTTCCGTGGACCAGAAACAAGCATCCTGTGACCGGTTTCTAGCATTTCAGCCGCCATCAGCCAGGCTAGCTTGAACCAGTGGCAACGTGAGCAACGGACTCACGTCTGAGCATACCCTGCCAATTTAGGGCGAACAAAGCGATACAAAAGGGGATGATGGACGGAGCGTTTGAGCAAATTAAACACTCACCCCCAGACAAACGATCTGGGTAAATCCATCACCATTCTTTAGCACACTCCGCCACCCCAGTTCAGACATGGCCATATGCAAATCAGTCTTACCCAGTGTCTCATGGGAACAGTCCAGCCCAAACTGCCAAAGTCATGTCTTCCCTGGACCGGAACCAAGCATCCTGTGACCGGTTTCTGGCATTTCAGCCGCCATCAGCCAGGCTAGCTTGAATCCAGTGGCAAAGTGAGCAAGGGACTCACATCAGAGCATACCCTGCCAACTTAGGGCGAAGAAAGCGATACAGAAGGGGATAATGGATGGAGCGTTTGAGCAAATCAAACACTCACCTCCAGTCAACTGATCTGGGTTTAATCTATCACCATTCTTTAGCTCACTCCGCCACCCCAGTTCAGACATGGCCATATGTAGCTCAGTCTGACCCTGTGCCTCATGGGAACAGTCCAGCCCGAACTGCCAAAGCCATGTCTTCCCTCGACCGGAAACAAGCATCCTGGGACCGGTTTCCGGCATTTCAGCCATCATCAGCAAGGCTAACTTGAATCCAGTGGCAAAGTGAGCAAGGGACTCACGTCTGAGCATACCCTGCCAACTTAGGGCGAACAAAGCGATACAAAAGGAGACGATGGACGGAGCGTTTGAGCAAATCAAACACTCATCCCCAGTCAATTGATCTGGGTTTAATCCATCACCATTCTTTAGCTCACTCCGCCACCCCAGTTCAGACACGGCCATATGCAAATCAGTCTGACCCTGTGCCTCATGGGAACTGTCCAGCCCAAACTGCCAAAGCCATGTCTTCCGTGTACCAGAAATAAGCATCCTGTGACCGGTTTCTGGCATTTCAGCTGTCATCAGCCAGGCTAGCTTGAATCCAGTGGCAAAGTCAGCAACAGACTCACGTCTGAGCATACCCTGCCAACTTAGGGCGAAGAAAGCGATACAGAAGGGGATGATGGCCGGAGCGTTTGAGCAAATCAAACACTCACGCCCAGTCAACTGATCTGGGTTTAATCAATCAGCATTCTTTCGCTCACTCCTCCACCCACAGTTCCGACATGGCCATATGCAAATCAGTCTGACCCTGTGCCTCATGGGAACAGTTCAGCCCGAACTGACAAAGCCATGTCTTCCCTAGATCGGAAACAAGAATTCTGGGACCGGTTTCTGGCATTTCAGCCGTCATCAGCCAGGCTAGCTTGAATCCAGTGGCAAAGTGAGCAAGGGACTCACGTCTGAGCATACCCTGCCAACGTAGGGCGAACAAGGCTAGACAAAAGGGGATGATGGACGGAGCGTTTGGGCAAATCAAACACTCACTCCCAGTCAACTGATCTGGGTTTAATCCATCACCATTCTTTAGCTCACTCCGCCATCCCAGTTCAGACATGGCCATATGCAAATCAGTCTGACCCTTTGCCTCATGGGAACAGTCCAGCCCCAACTGCCAAAGTCATGTCTTCCCTGGACCAGAAACAAGCATCCTGTGACCGGTTCCCGGCATTTCAGCCGTCATCAGCCAGGCGAGCTTGAATCTAGTGGCAACGTGAGCAAAGGATTCACGTCTGAGCATACCCTGCCAACTTAGAGCGAACAAAGCGATACAAAAGGTGATGATGGACGGAGCATTTGAGCAAATCAAACACTCACCCTCAATCACCTGATCTGGGTTTAATCCATCGCCATTCTTTAGCCAACTCCGCCACCCCAGTTCAGACATGGCCATATGCAAATCAGTCTGACCCTGTGCCTCATGGGAACAGTGCAGCCCGAACTGCCAAAGCCATGTCTTCCCTGGACCGGAAACAAGCATCCTGGGACCGGTTTCTGGCATTACAGCTGTCATCAGCCAGGCTAGCTTGAATTCAGTGGTAAAGTGAGCAAGGGACTCCCCTCTGAGCATACCCGTTCAACTTAGGGCGAACAAAGCAATACAAAAGGGGATGATGGACGGATCGTTTGAGCAAATCAAAAACTCACCCCCAGTCAACTGATCTGGGTTAAATCCATCACCATTCTTTTACACACTCCGCCACCCCAGTTCAGACATGGCCATATGCAAATCAGTCTGACCCTGTGCCTCATGGGAACAGTCCAGCCCAAACTGCCAAAGCCATGTCTTCCCTGGACCGGAAACAAGCATCCTGGGACCGGTTTCTGGCATTTCAGCTGTCATCAGCCAGGCTAGCTTGAATCCAGTGGCAAAGTGAGCAAAGGACTCACGTCTGAGCATACCCTGCCAACTTAGGGCGAACAAAGCGATACAAAAGGGGATGATGGACGGATCGTTTGAGCAAATCAAAAACTCACCCCCAGTGAACTGATCTGTGTTTAATCCATCGCCATTCTTTAGCCAACTCAACCACCCCAGTTCAGACATGGTCATATGCAAATCAGTCTTACCCTGTGCCTCATGGGAACAGTCCAGCCCGAACTGCCAAAACCATGTCTTCCCTGGACCAGAAACAAGCATCCTGGGACCGGTTTCTGGCAATTCAGCCGTCATCAGCCAGGCTAGCTTGAATCCAGTGGCAACGTGAGCAAAGGATTCACGTCTAAGCATACCCTGCCAACTTAGAGCGAACAAAGCGATACAAAAGGTGATGATGGACGGAGCATTTGAGCAAATCAAACACTCACCCCCAATCAACTGATCTGGGTTTAATCCATCGCCATTCTTTAGCCAACTCCGCCACCCCAGTTCAGACATGGCCATATGCAAATCAGTCTGACCCTGTGCCTCATGGGAACAGTGCAGCCCGAACTGCCTAAGTCATGTCTTCCCTGGACCGGAAACAAGCATCCTGGGACCGGTTTCTGGCATTACAGCCGTCATCAGCCAGGCTAGCTTTAATTCAGTGGTAAAGTGAGCAAGGGACTCCCCTCTGTGCATACCCTGCCAACTTAGAGCGAACAAAGCGATACAAAAGGTGATGATGGACGGAGCATTTGAGCAAATCAAACACTCACCCCCAATCAACTGATCTGGGTTTAATCCATCGCCATTCTTAAGCTCACTCCGCCATCCCAGTTCAGACATGGCCATATGCAAATCAGTCTGACCCTTTGCCTCATGGGAACAGTCCAGCCCCAACTGCCAAAGTCATGTCTTCCCTGGACCGGAAACAAGCATCCTGGGACCGGTTTCTGGCATTTCAGCCATCATCAGCCAGGCTAGCTTGAATCCAGTGGCAAAGTGAGCAAAGGACTGACGTCTGAGCATACCCTGCCAACTTAGGGCGAACAAAGCGATACAAAAGGGGATGATGGACGGATCGTTTGAGCAAATCAAAAACTCACCCCCTGTGAACTGATCTGTGTTTATTCCATCACCATTCTTTAGCTCACTCCGCCATCCCAGTTCAGACATGGCCATATGCAAATCAGTCTAACCCTTTGCCTCATGGGAACAGTCCAGCCCCAACTGCCAAAGTCATGTCTTCCCTGGACCGGAAACAAGCATCCTGTGACCGGTTTCTGGCATTTCAGCCATCATCAGCCAGGCTAGCTTGAATCCAGTGGCAAAGTGAGCAAGGGATTCACGTCGGAGCATACCCTGCCAACTTAGGGCGAAGAAAGCGATACAGAAGGGGATGATGGACAGAGCGTTTGGGCAAATCAAACACTCACCCCATGTCAACTGATCTGGGTTTAATCCATCACCATTCTTTAGCTCACTCCGCCATCCCAGTTCAGACATGGCCATATGCAAATCAGTCTGACCCTTTGCCTCATGGGAACAGTCCAGCCCCAACTGCCAAAGTCATGTCTTCCCTGGACCGGAAACAAGCATCCTGTGACCGGTTTCTGGCATTTCAGCCGTCATCAGCCAGGCTAGCTTGAATCCAGTGGCAAAGTGAAAAAGGGACTCACTTCGGAGCATAGCCTGCCAACGTAGGGCGAACAAAGCGAGACAAAAGGGGATGATGGATGGAGCGTTTGGGCAAATCAAACACTCACCCAAGTCAACTGATCTGGGTTTAATCCATCACCATTCTTTAGCTCACTCCGCCATCCCAGTTCAGACATGGCCATATGCAAATCAGTCTAACCCATTGCCTCATGGGAACAGTCCAGCCCCAACTGCCAAAGTCATGTCTTCCCTGGACCGGAAACAAGCATCCTGTGACCGTTTTCTGGCATTTCAGCCGTCATCAGCCAGGCTAGCTTGAATCCAGTGGCAAAGTGAGCAAGGGATTCACGTCGGAGCATACCCTGCCAACTTAGGGCGAACAAAGCGATACAAAAGGGGATGCTGGACGGAGTGTTTGAGCAAATCAAACACTCACCCCCAGTCAATTGATCTGGGTTTAATCCATCACCATTTTTTAGCTCACTCCGCCACCACAGTTCAGACATGGCCATATGCAAATCAGTCTGATCCTGTGCCTCATGGGAACAGTCCAGCCCGAAATGCCAAAGCCATGTCTTCCCTGGACCGGAAACAAGCATCCTGGGACCGGTTTCTGGCATTTCAGCCGTCATCAGCCAGGCGAGCTTGAATCCAGTGGCAACGTGAGCAAAGGATTCACGTCTAAGCATACCCTGCCAACTTAGAGCGAACAAAGCGATACAAAAGGTGATGATGGACGGAGCATTTGAGCAAATCAAACACTCAAGCCCAATCAACTGATCTGGGTTTAATCCATCGCCATTCTTTAGCCAACTCCGCCACCCCAGTTCAGACAAGGCCATATGCAAATCAGTCTGACCCTGTGCCACATGGGAACAGTGCAGCCCGAACTGCAAAAGCCATGTCTTCCCTGAACCGGAAACAAGCATCCTGGGACCGGTTTCTGGCATTACAGCCGTCATCAGCCAGGATAGCTTGAATGCAGTGGTAAAGTGAGCAAGGGACTCCCGTCTGAGCATACCCGGCCAACTTAGGGCGAACAAAGCAATACAAAAGGTGATGATGGACGGAGCGTTTGAGCAAATCAAACACTCACCCCCAGTCAACTGGTCTGGGTTTAATCCATCACCATTCTTTAGCTCACTCCGCCACCCCAGTTCAAACATGGCCATATGCAAATCAGTCTGACCCTGTGATTCATGGGAACAGGCCAGCCCAAACTGCCAAAGCCATGTCTTCCGTGGACCAGAAACAAGCATCCTGTGACCGGTTTCTAGCATTTCAGCCGCCATCAGCCAGGCTAGCTTGAACCAGTGGCAACGTGAGCAACGGACTCACGTCTGAGCATACCCTGCCTATTTAGGGCGAACAAAGCGATACAAAAGGGGATGATGGACGGAGCGTTTGAGCAAATTAAACACTCACCCCCAGACAAACGATCTGGGTAAATCCATCACCATTCTTTAGCACACTCCGCCACCCCAGTTCAGACATGGCCATATGCAAATCAGTCTTACCCAGTGTCTCATGGGAACAGTCCAGCCCAAACTGCCAAAGTCATGTCTTCCCTGGACCGGAACCAAGCATCCTGTGACCGGTTTCTGGCATTTCAGCCGCCATCAGCCAGGCTAGCTTGAATCCAGTGGCAAAGTGAGCAAGGGACTCACATCAGAGCATACCCTGCCAACTTAGGGCGAAGAAAGCGATACAGAAGGGGATAATGGATGGAGCGTTTGAGCAAATCAAACACTCACCCCCAGTCAACTGATCTGGGTTTAATCTATCACCATTCTTTAGCTCACTCCGCCACCCCAGTTCAGACATGGCCATATGTAGCTCAGTCTGACCCTGTGCCTCATGGGAACAGTCCAGCCCGAACTGCCAAAGCCATGTCTTCCCTCGACCGGAAACAAGCATCCTGGGACCGGTTTCCGGCATTTCAGCCATCATCAGCAAGGCTAACTTGAATCCAGTGGCAAAGTGAGCAAGGGACTCACGTCTGAGCATACCCTGCCAACTTAGGGCGAACAAAGCGATACAAAAGGAGACGATGGACGGAGCGTTTGAGCAAATCAAACACTCATCCCCAGTCAATTGATCTGGGTATAATCCATCACCATTCTTTATCTCACTCCGCCACCCCAGTTGAGACAAGGCCATATGCAAAGCAGTCTGACCCTGTGCCTCATGGGAACAGTTCAGCCCGAACTGCCAAAGCCATATCTTCCCTTGACCGGAAACAAGCATCCTGGGACTGGTTTCTGGCATTTCAGCCGCCATCAGCCAGGCTAGCTTGAATCCAGTGGCAAAGTGAGCAAGGGACTCACGTCTGAGCATACCCTGACAACTTAGGGCGGGCAAAACAATACAAAAGGGGATGATGGAGGGAGCGTTTGAGCAAATCAAATACTCACCCCCAGTCAATTGATCTGAGTTTAATCCATCACCATTCTTTAGCTCACTCCGCCACCCCTGTTGAGACATGGCCATATGCAAAATAGTCTGACCCTGTGCCTCATGCGAACTGTCCAGCCCAAACTGCCAAAGCCATGTGTTCCGTGTACCAGAAATAAGCATCCGGTGACCGGTTTCTGGCATTTCAGCTGTCATCAGCCAGGCTAGCTTGAATCCAGTGGCAAAGTCAGCAACAGACTCACGTCTGAGCATACCCTGCCAACTTAGGGCGAAGAAAGCGATACAGAAGGGGATGATGGCCGGAGCGTTTGAGCAAATCAAACACTCACGCCCAGTCAACTGATCTGGGTTTAATCTATCAGCATTCTTTCGCTCACTCCTCCACCCCAGTTAAGACATGGCCATATGCAACTCAGTCTGACCCTGTGCCTCATGGGAACAGTCCAGCCCGAACTGCCAAAGCCATGTCTTCCCTCGACCGGAAACAAGCATCCTGGGACCGGTTTCTGGCATTTCAGCCATCATCAGCCAGGCTAGCTTGAATCCAGTGGAAAAGTGAGCAAGGGACTCACATCTGAGCATACCATGCCAACTTAGGGCGAACAAAGCGATACAAAAGGAGATGATGGACGGAGCGTTTGAGCAAATCAAACGCTCACCCCCAGTCAAATGAACTGGGTATAATCCATCACCATTCTTTATCTCACTCCGCCACCCCAGTTGAGACATGGCCATATGCAAAATAGTCTGACCCTGTGCCTCATGGGAACTGTCCAGCCCAAACTGCCAAAGCCATGTGTTCCGTGTACCAGAAATAAGTATCCGGTGACCTGGTTTCTGGCATTTCAGCTGTCATCAGCCAGGCTAGCTTGAATCCAGTGGCAAAGTCAGCAACAGACTCACGTCTGAGCATACCCTGCAAACTTAGGGCGAAGAAAGCGATACAGAAGGGGATGATGGCCGGAGCGTTTGAGCAAATCAAACACTCACGCCCAGTCAACTGATCTGGGTTTAATCTATCAGCATTCTTTCGCTCACTCCTCCACCCCAGTTAAGACATGGCCATATGCAACTCAGTCTGACCCTGTGCCTCACGGGAACAGTCCAGCCCGAACTGCCAAAGCCATGTCTTCCCTCGACCGGAAACAAGCATCCTGGGACGTGTTTCTGGCATTTCAGCCATCATCAGCCAGGCTAGCTTGAATCCAGTGGCAAAGTGAGCAAGGGACTCACGTCTGAGCATACCATGCCAACTTAGGGCGAACAAAGCGATACAAAAGGAGATGATGGACGGACCTTTTGAGCAAATCAAACGCTCACCCCCAGTCAATTGAACTGGGTATAATCCATCACCATTCTTTATCTCACTCCGCCACCCCAGTTGAGACATGGCCATATGCAAATCAGTCTGACCCTGTGCCACATGGGAACAGTTCAGCCCGAACTGACAAAGCCATGTCTTCCCTGGACCGGAAACAAGAATCCTGGGACCGGTTTCTGGCATTTCAGCCGTCATCAGCCAGGCTAGCTTGAATCCAGTGGCAAAGTGATCAAGTGACTCACGTCTGAGCATACCCTGCCAACGTAGAGCGAACAAAGCTAGACAAAAGGGGATGATGGATGGAGCGTTTGGGCAAATCAAACACTCACTCCCAGTCAACTGATCTGGGTTTAATCCATCACCATTCTTTAGCTCACTCCGCCATCCCAGTTCAGACATGGCCATATGCAAATCAGTCTGACCCTTTGCCTCATGGGAACAGTCCAGCCCCAACTGCCAAAGTCATGTCTTCCCTGGACCAGAAACAAGCATCCTGTGACCGGTTTCTGGCATTTCAGCCGTCATCAGCCAGGCGAGCTTGAATCTAGTGGCAACGTGAGCAAAGTATTCACGTCTGAGCATACCCTGCCAACTTAGAGCAAACAAAGCGATACAAAAGGTGATGATGGACGGAGCATTTGAGCAATTCACACACTCACCCCCAATCAATTGATCTGGGTTTAATCCATCGCCATTCTTTAGCCAACTCCGCCACCCCAATTCAGACATGGCCATATGCAAATCAGTCTGACCCTGTGCCTCATGGGAACAGTGCAGCCCGAACTGCCAAAGCCATGATTTCCCTGGACCAGAAACAAGCATCCTGGGACCGGTTTCTGGCATTACAGCCGTCATGAGCCAGGCTAGCTTGAATCCAGTGGTAAAGTGAGCAAGGGACTCCCGTCTGAGCATACCCGGCCAACTTAGGGCGAACAAAGCAATACAAAAGGTGATGATGGACGGAGCGTTTGAGCAAATCAAACACTCACCCCCTGTCAACTGGTCTGGGTTTAATCCATCACCATTTTTTAGCTCACTCCGCCACCCCAGTTCAGACATGGCCATATGCAAATCAGTCTGACCCTGTGACTCATGGGAACAGGCCAGCCCAAACTGCCAAAGCCATGTCTTCTGTGGATCAGAAACAAGCATCCTGTGACCGGTTTCTGGCATTTCAGCCGCCATCAGCCAGGCTAGCTTGAATCCAGTGGCAAAGTGAGCAACGGACTCACGTCTGTGCATACCCTGCCAATTTAGGGCGAACAAAGCGATACAAAAGGGGATGATGGACGGAGCGTTTGAGCAAATCAAACACTCACCCCCAGTCAAATGATCTGGGTTAAATCCATCGCCATTCTTTAGCCAACTCAACCACCCCAGTTCAGACATGGCCATATGCAAATCAGTCTTACCCTGTGCCTCATGGGAACAGTCCAGCCCGAACTGCCAAAACCATGTCTTCCCTAGACCAGAAACAAGCATCCTGGGACCGGTTTCTGGCAATTCAGCCGTCATCAGCCAGGCTAGCTTGAATCCAGTGGCAAAGTGGGCAAGGGACTCATGTCGGAGCATACCCTGCCAACTTAGGGCGAAGAAAGTGATACAGAAGGGGATAATTGGCGGAGCGTTTGAGCAAATCAAACACTCACCCCCAGTCAACTGATCTGGGTTTAATCTATCACCATTCTTTAGCTCACTCCGCCACCCCAGTTCAGACATGGCCATATGCAACTCAGTCTGACCCTGTGCTTCATGGGAACAGTCCAGCCCGAACTGCCAAAGCCATGTCTTCCCTCGACCGGAAACAAGCATCCTGGGACCGGTTTCTGGCACTTCAGCCATCATCAGCAAGGCTAGCTTGAATCCAGTGGCAAAGTGAGCAAGAGACTCACGTCTGAGCATACCCTGCCAACTTAGGGCCAACAAAGCGATACAAAAGGAGACGATGGACGGACCGTTTGAGCAAATCAAACATTCACCCCCAGTCAATTGATCTGGGTATAATCCATCACCATTCTTTATCTCACTCCCCCACCCCAGTTGAGACATGGCCATATGCAAAGCAGTCTGACCCTGTGCCTCATGGGAACAGTTCAGCCCAAAATGCCAAAGCCATATCTTCTCTGGACCGGAAACAAGAATCCTGGGACCGGTTTCTGGCATTTCAGCCGTCATCAGCCAGGCTAGCTTGAATCCAGTGGCAAAGTGAGCAAGGGACTCACGTCTGAGCATACCCTGCCAACTTAGGGCGATCAAAGCAATACAAAAGGGGATGATGGACGGAGCGTTTGGGCAAATCAAACACTCACCCCCAGTCAACTGATCTGGGTTTAATCCATCGCCATTCTTTAGCCATCTCCACCACCCCAGTTCAGACATGGCCATATGCAAATTAGTCTGACCCTGTGCCTCATGGGAACAGTGCAGCCCGAACTGCCAAAGCCATGTCTTCCCTGGACCGGAAACAAGCATCCTGGGACCGGTTTCTGGCATTTCAGCCGTCATCAGCCAGGTTGGCTTGAATCCAGTGGCAAAGTGAGCAAAGGATTCACGTCGGAGCATACCCTGCCAACTTAGGGCGAAGAAAGCGATACAGAAGGGGATGATGGACAGAGCGTTTGGGCAAATCAAACACTCACCCCATGTCAACTGATCTGGGTTTAATCCATCACCATTCTTTAGCTCACTCCGCCATCCCAGTTCAGACATGGCCATATGCAAATCAGTCTGACCCTTTGCCTCATGGGAACAGTCCAGCCCCAACTGCCAAAGTCATGTCTTCCCTGGACCGGAAACAAGCATCCTGTGACCGGTTTCTGGCACTTCAGCCATCATCAGCAAGGCTAGCTTGAATCCAGTGGCAAAGTGAGCAAGAGACTCACGTCTGAGCATACCCTGCCAACTTAGGGCGAACAAAGCGATACAAAAGGAGACGATGGACGGACCGTTTGAGCAAATCAAACATTCACCCCCAGTCAATTGATCTGGGTATAATCCATCACCATTCTTTATCTCACTCCCCCACCCCAGTTGAGACATGGCCATATGCAAAGCAGTCTGACCCTGTGCCTCATGGGAACAGTTCAGCCCAAAATGCCAAAGCCATATCTTCTCTGGACCGGAAACAAGAATCCTGGGACCGGTTTCTGGCATTTCAGCCGTCATCAGCCAGGCTAGCTTGAATCCAGTGGCAAAGTGAGCAAGGGACTCACGTCTGAGCATACCCTGCCAACTTAGGGCGATCAAAGCAATACAAAAGGGGATGATGGACGGAGCGTTTGGGCAAATCAAACACTCACCCCCAGTCAACTGATCTGGGTTTAATCCATCGCCATTCTTTAGCCATCTCCACCACCCCAGTTCAGACATGGCCATATGCAAATTAGTCTGACCCTGTGCCTCATGGGAACAGTGCAGCCCGAACTGCCAAAGCCATGTCTTCCCTGGACCGGAAACAAGCATCCTGGGACCGGTTTCTGGCATTTCAGCCGTCATCAGCCAGGTTGGCTTGAATCCAGTGGCAAAGTGAGCAAAGGATTCACGTCGGAGCATACCCTGCCAACTTAGGGCGAAGAAAGCGATACAGAAGGGGATGATGGACAGAGCGTTTGGGCAAATCAAACACTCACCCCATGTCAACTGATCTGGGTTTAATCCATCACCATTCTTTAGCTCACTCCGCCATCCCAGTTCAGACATGGCCATATGCAAATCAGTCTGACCCTTTGCCTCATGGGAACAGTCCAGCCCCAACTGCCAAAGTCATGTCTTCCCTGGACCGGAAACAAGCATCCTGTGACCGGTTTCTGGCATTTCAGCCGTCATCAGCCAGGCTAGCTTGAATCCAGTGGCAAAGTGAAAAAGGGACTCACTTCGGAGCATAGCCTGCCAACGTAGGGCGAACAAAGCGAGACAAAAGGGGATGATGGATGGAGCGTTTGGGCAAATCAAACACTCACCCAAGTCAACTGATCTGGGTTTAATCCATCACCATTCTTTAGCTCACTCCGCCATCCCAGTTCAGACATGGCCATATGCAAATCAGTCTAACCCATTGCCTCATGGGAACAGTCCAGCCCCAACTGCCAAAGTCATGTCTTCCCTGGACCGGAAACAAGCATCCTGTGACCGTTTTCTGGCATTTCAGCCGTCATCAGCCAGGCTAGCTTGAATCCAGTGGCAAAGTGAGCAAGGGATTCACGTCGGAGCATACCCTGCCAACTTAGGGCGAACAAAGCGATACAAAAGGGGATGCTGGACGGAGTGTTTGAGCAAATCAAACACTCACCCCCAGTCAATTGATCTGGGTTTAATCCATCACCATTTTTTAGCTCACTCCGCCACCACAGTTCAGACATGGCCATATGCAAATCAGTCTGATCCTGTGCCTCATGGGAACAGTCCAGCCCGAAATGCAAAAGCCATGTCTTCCCTGGACCGGAAACAAGCATCCTGGGACCGGTTTCTGGCATTTCAGCCGTCATCAGCCAGGCGAGCTTGAATCCAGTGGCAACGTGAGCAAAGGATTCACGTCTAAGCATACCCTGCCAACTTAGAGCGAACAAAGCGATACCAAAGGTGATGATGGACGGAGCATTTGAGCAAATCAAACACTCAAGCCCAATCAACTGATCTGGGTTTAATCCATCGCCATTCTTTAGCCAACTCCGCCACCCCAGTTCAGACAAGGCCATATGCAAATCAGTCTGACCCTGTGCCTCATGGGAACAGTGCAGCCCGAACTGCAAAAGCCATGTCTTCCCTGAACCGGAAACAAGCATCCTGGGACCGGTTTCTGGCATTACAGCCGTCATCAGCCAGGATAGCTTGAATGCAGTGGTAAAGTGAGCAAGGGACTCCCGTCTGAGCATACCCGGCCAATTTAGGGCGAACAAAGCAATACAAAAGGTGATGATGGACGGAGCGTTTGAGCAAATCAAACACTCACCCCCAGTCAACTGGTCTGGGTTTAATCCATCACCATTCTTTAGCTCACTCCGCCACCCCAGTTCAAACATGGCCATATGCAAATCAGTCTGACCCTGTGACTCATGGGAACAGGCCAGCCCAAACTGCCAAAGCCATGTCTTCCGTGGACCAGAAACAAGCATCCTGTGACCGGTTTCTAGCATTTCAGCCGCCATCAGCCAGGCTAGCTTGAACCAGTGGCAACGTGAGCAACGGACTCACGTCTGAGCATACCCTGCCAATTTAGGGCGAACAAAGCGATACAAAAGGGGATGATGGACGGAGCGTTTGAGCAAATTAAACACTCACTCCCAGACAAACGATCTGGGTAAATCCATCACCATTCTTTAGCACACTCCGCCACCCCAGTTCAGACATGGCCATATGCAAATCAGTCTTACCCAGTGCCTCATGGGAACAGTCCAGCCCAAACTGCCAAAGTCATGTCTTCCCTGGACCGGTACCAAGCATCCTGTGACCGGTTTCTGGCATTTCAGCCTCCATCAGCCAGGCTAGCTTGAATCCAGTGGCAAAGTGAGCAAGGGACTCACATCAGAGCATACCCTGCCAACTTAGGGCGAAGAAAGCGATACAGAAGGGGATAATGGATGGAGCGTTTGAGCAAATCAAACACTCATCCCCAGTCAATTGATCTGGGTATAATCCATCACCATTCTTTATCTCACTCCGCCACCCCAGTTGAGACAAGGCCATATGCAAAGCAGTCTGACCCTGTGCCTCATGGGAACAGTTCAGCCCGAACTGCCAAAGCCATATCTTCCCTTGACCGGAAACAAGCATCCTGGGACTGGTTTCTGGCATTTCAGCCGTCATCAGCCAGGCTAGCTTGAATCCAGTGGCAAAGTGAGCAAGGGACTCACGTCTGAGCATACCCTGACAACTTAGGGCGGGCAAAACAATACAAAAGGGGATGATGGAGGGAGCATTTGAGCAAATCAAATACTCACCCCCAGTCAATTGATCTGAGTTTAATCCATCACCATTCTTTAGCTCACTCCGCCACCCCTGTTGAGACATGGCCATATGCAAAATAGTCTGACCCTGTGCCTCATGCGAACTGTCCAGCCCAAACTGCCAAAGCCATGTGTTCCGTGTACCAGAAATAAGCATCCGGTGACCGGTTTCTGGCATTTCAGCTGTCATCAGCCAGGCTAGCTTGAATCCAGTGGCAAAGTCAGCAACAGACTCACGTCTGAGCATACCCTGCCAACTTAGGGCGAAGAAAGCGATACAGAAGGGGATGATGGCCGGAGCGTTTGAGCAAATCAAACACTCACGCCCAGTCAACTGATCTGGGTTTAATCTATCAGCATTCTTTCGCTCACTCCTCCACCCCAGTTAAGACATGGCCATATGCAACTCAGTCTGACCCTGTGCCTCATGGGAACAGTCCAGCCCGAACTGCCAAAGCCATGTCTTCCCTCGACCGGAAACAAGCATCCTGGGACCGGTTTCTGGCATTTCAGCCATCATCAGCCAGGCTAGCTTGAATCCAGTGGAAAAGTGAGCAAGGGACTCACATCTGAGCATACCATGCCAACTTAGGGCGAACAAAGCGATACAAAAGGAGATGATGGACGGAGCGTTTGAGCAAATCAAACGCTCACCCCCAGTCAAATGAACTGGGTATAATCCATCACCATTCTTTATCTCACTCCGCCACCCCAGTTGAGACATGGCCATATGCAAAATAGTCTGACCCTGTGCCTCATGGGAACTGTCCAGCCCAAACTGCCAAAGCCATGTGTTCCGTGTACCAGAAATAAGTATCCGGTGACCTGGTTTCTGGCATTTCAGCTGTCATCAGCCAGGCTAGCTTGAATCCAGTGGCAAAGTCAGCAACAGACTCACGTCTGAGCATACCCTGCCAACTTAGGGCGAAGAAAGCGATACAGAAGGGGATGATGGCCGGAGCGTTTGAGCAAATCAAACACTCACGCCCAGTCAACTGATCTGGGTTTAATCTATCAGCATTCTTTCGCTCACTCCTCCACCCCAGTTAAGACATGGCCATATGCAACTCAGTCTGACCCTGTGCCTCACGGGAACAGTCCAGCCCGAACTGCCAAAGCCATGTCTTCCCTCGACCGGAAACAAGCATCCTGGGACGTGTTTCTGGCATTTCAGCCATCATCAGCCAGGCTAGCTTGAATCCAGTGGCAAAGTGAGCAAGGGACTCACGTCTGAGCATACCATGCCAACTTAGGGCGAACAAAGCGATACAAAAGGAGATGATGGACGGAGCTTTTGAGCAAATCAAACGCTCACCCCCAGTCAATTGAACTGGGTATAATCCATCACCATTCTTTATCTCACTCCGCCACCCCAGTTGAGACATGGCCATATGCAAATCAGTCTGACCCTGTGCCACATGGGAACAGTTCAGCCCGAACTGACAAAGCCATGTCTTCCCTGGACCGGAAACAAGAATCCTGGGACCGGTTTCTGGCATTTCAGCCGTCATCAGCCAGGCTAGCTTGAATCCAGTGGCAAAGTGATCAAGTGACTCACGTCTGAGCATACCCTGCCAACGTAGAGCGAACAAAGCTAGACAAAAGGGGATGATGGATGGAGCGTTTGGGCAAATCAAACACTCACTCCCAGTCAACTGATCTGGGTTTAATCCATCACCATTCTTTAGCTCACTCCGCCATCCCAGTTCAGACATGGCCATATGCAAATCAGTCTGACCCTTTGCCTCATGGGAATAATCCAGCCCCAACTGCCAAAGTCATGTCTTCCCTGGACCAGAAACAAGCATCCTGTGACCGGTTTCTGGCATTTCAGCCGTCATCAGCCAGGCGAGCTTGAATCTAGTGGCAACGTGAGCAAAGTATTCACGTCTGAGCATACCCTGCCAACTTAGAGCAAACAAAGCGATACAAAAGGTGATGATGGACGGAGCATTTGAGCAAATCAAACACTCACCCCCTGTCAACTGGTCTGGGTTTAATCCATCACCATTCTTTAGCTCACTCCGCCACCCCAGTTCAGACATGGCCATATGCAAATCAGTCTGACCCTGTGCCTCATGGGAACAGTGCAGCCCGAACTGCCAAAGCCATGATTTCCCTGGACCAGAAACAAGCATCCTGGGACCGGTTTCTGGCATTACAGCCGTCATGAGCCAGGCTAGCTTGAATCCAGTGGTAAAGTGAGCAAGGGACTCCCGTCTGAGCATACCCGGCCAACTTAGGGCGAACAAAGCAATACAAAAGGTGATGATGGACGGAGCGTTTGAGCAAATCAAACACTCACCCCCTGTCAACTGGTCTGGGTTTAATCCATCACCATTCTTTAGCTCACTCCGCCACCCCAGTTCAGACATGGCCATATGCAAATCAGTCTGACCCTGTGACTCATGGGAACAGGCCAGCCCAAATTGCCAAAGCCATGTCTTCTGTGGATCAGAAACAAGCATCCTGTGACCGGTTTCTGGCATTTCAGCCGCCATCAGCCAGGCTAGCTTGAATCCAGTGGCAAAGTGAGCAACGGACTCACGTCTGTGCATACCCTGCCAATTTAGGGCGAACAAAGCGATACAAAAGGGGATGATGGACGGAGCGTTTGAGCAAATCAAACACTCACCCCCAGTCAAATGATCTGGGTTAAATCCATCGCCATTCTTTAGCCAACTCAACCACCCCAGTTCAGACATGGCCATATGCAAATCAGTCTTACCCTGTGCCTCATGGGAACAGTCCAGCCCGAACTGCCAAAACCATGTCTTCCCTAGACCAGAAACAAGCATCCTGGGACCGGTTTCTGGCAATTCAGCCGTCATCAGCCAGGCTAGCTTGAATCCAGTGGCAAAGTGGGCAAGGGACTCATGTCGGAGCATACCCTGCCAACTTAGGGCGAAGAAAGTGATACAGAAGGGGATAATTGGCGGAGCGTTTGAGCAAATCAAACACTCACCCCCAGTCAACTGATCTGGGTTTAATCTATCACCATTCTTTAGCTCACTCCGCCACCCCAGTTCAGACATGGCCATATGCAACTCAGTCTGACCCTGTGCTTCATGGGAACAGTCCAGCCCGAACTGCCAAAGCCATGTCTTCCCTCGACCGGAAACAAGCATCCTGGGACCGGTTTCTGGCACTTCAGCCATCATCAGCAAGGCTAGCTTGAATCCAGTGGCAAAGTGAGCAAGAGACTCACGTCTGAGCATACCCTGCCAACTTAGGGCGAACAAAGCGATACAAAAGGAGACGATGGACGGACCGTTTGAGCAAATCAAACATTCACCCCCAGTCAATTGATCTGGGTATAATCCATCACCATTCTTTGTCTCACTCCGCCACCCCAGTTGAGACATGGCCATATGCAAAGCAGTCTGACCCTGTGCCTCATGGGAACAGTTCAGCCCAAAATGCCAAAGCCATATCTTCTCTGGACCGGAAACAAGAATCCTGGGACCGGTTTCTGGCATTTCAGCCGTCATCAGCCAGGCTAGCTTGAATCCAGTGGCAAAGTGAGCAAGGGACTCACGTCTGAGCATACCCTGCCAACTTAGGGCGATCAAAGCAATACAAAAGGGCATGATGGACGGAGCGTTTGGGCAAATCAAACACTCACCCCCAGTCAACTGATCTGGGTTTAATCCATCGCCATTCTTTAGCCATCTCCACCACCCCAGTTCAGACATGGCCATATGCAAATTAGTCTGACCCTGTGCCTCATGGGAACAGTGCAGCCCGAACTGCCAAAGCCATGTCTTCCCTGGACCGGAAACAAGCATCCTGGGACCGGTTTCTGGCATTTCAGCCGTCATCAGCCAGGTTGGCTTGAATCCAGTGGCAAAGTGAGCAAAGGATTCACGTCGGAGCATACCCTGCCAACTTAGGGCGAAGAAAGCGATACAGAAGGGGATGATGGACAGAGCGTTTGGGCAAATCAAACACTCACCCCATGTCAACTGATCTGGGTTTAATCCATCACCATTCTTTAGCTCACTCCGCCATCCCAGTTCAGACATGGCCATATGCAAATCAGTCTGACCCTTTGCCTCATGGGAACAGTCCAGCCCCAACTGCCAAAGTCATGTCTTCCCTGGACCGGAAACAAGCATCCTGTGACCGGTTTCTGGCATTTCAGCCGTCATCAGCCAGGCTAGCTTGAATCCAGTGGCAAAGTGAAAAAGGGACTCACTTCGGAGCATAGCCTGCCAACGTAGGGCGAACAAAGCGAGACAAAAGGGGATGATGGATGGAGCGTTTGGGCAAATCAAACACTCATCCAAGTCAACTGATCTGGGTTTAATCCATCACCATTCTTTAGCTCACTCCGCCATCCCAGTTCAGACATGGCCATATGCAAATCAGTCTAACCCATTGCCTCATGGGAACAGTCCAGCCCCAACTGCCAAAGTCATGTCTTCCCTGGACCGGAAACAAGCATCCTGTGACCGTTTTCTGGCATTTCAGCCGTCATCAGCCAGGCTAGCTTGAATCCAGTGGCAAAGTGAGCAAGGGATTCACGTCGGAGCATACCCTGCCAACTTAGGGCGAACAAAGCGATACAAAAGGGGATGCTGGACCGAGTGTTTGAGCAAATCAAACACTCACCCCCAGTCAATTGATCTGGGTTTAATCCATCACCATTTTTAGCTCACTCCGCCACCACAGTTCAGACATGGCCATATGCAAATCAGTCTGATCCTGTGCCTCATGGGAACAGTCCAGCCCGAAATGCCAAAGCCATGTCTTCCCTGGACCGGAAACAAGCATCCTGGGACCGGTTTCTGGCATTTCAGCCGTCATCAGCCAGGCGAGCTTGAATCCAGTGGCAACGTGAGCAAAGGATTCACGTCTAAGCATACCCTGCCAACTTAGAGCGAACAAAGCGATACAAAAGGTGATGATGGACGGAGCATTTGAGCAAATCAAACACTCAAGCCCAATCAACTGATCTGGGTTTAATCCATCGCCATTCTTTAGCCAACTCCGCCACCCCAGTTCAGACAAGGCCATATGCAAATCAGTCTGACCCTGTGCCTCATGGGAACAGTGCAGCCCGAACTGCAAAAGCCATGTCTTCCCTGAACCGGAAACAAGCATCCTGGGACCGGTTTCTGGCATTACAGCCGTCATCAGCCAGGATAGCTTGAATGCAGTGGTAAAGTGAGCAACGGACTCACGTCTGAGCATACCCTGCCAATTTAGGGCGAACAAAGCGATACAAAAGGGGATGATGGACGGAGCGTTTGAGCAAATTAAACACTCACCCCCAGACAAACGATCTGGGTAAATCCATCACCATTCTTTAGCACACTCCGCCACCCCAGTTCAGACATGGCCATATGCAAATCAGTCTTACCCAGTGCCTCATGGGAACAGTCCAGCCCAAACTGCCAAAGTCATGTCTTCCCTGGACCGGAACCAAGCATCCTGTGACCGGTTTCTGGCATTTCAGCCTCCATCAGCCAGGCTAGCTTGAATCCAGTGGCAAAGTGAGCAAGGGACTCACATCAGAGCATACCCTGCCAACTTAGGGCGAAGAAAGCGATACAGAAGGGGATAATGGACGGAGCGTTTGAGCAAATCAAACACTCACCCCCAGTCAACTGATCTGGGTTTAATCTATCACCATTTTTTAGCTCACTCCGCCACCCCAGTTCAGACATGGCCATATGTAGCTCAGTCTGACCCTGTGCCTCATGGGAACAGTCCAGCCCGAACTGCCAAAGCCATGTCTTCCCTCGACCGGAAACAAGCATCCTGGGACCGGTTTCTGGCATTTCAGCCATCATCAGCAAGGCTAACTTGAATCCAGTGGCAAAGTGAGCAAGGGACTCACGTCTGAGCATACCCTGCCAACTTAGGGCGAACAAAGCGATACAAAAGGAGACGATGGACGGAGCGTTTGAGCAAATCAAACACTCATCCCCAGTCAATTGATCTGGGTATAATCCATCACCATTCTTTATCTCACTCCGCCACCCCAGTTGAGACAAGGCCATATGCAAAGCAGTCTGACCCTGTGCCTCATGGGAACAGTTCAGCCCGAACTGCCAAAGCCATATCTTCCCTTGACCGGAAACAAGCATCCTGGGACTGGTTTCTGGCATTTCAGCCGTCATCAGCCAGGCTAGCTTGAATCCAGTGGCAAAGTGAGCAAGGGACTCACATCTGAGCATACCCTGACAACTTAGGGCGGGCAAAACAATACAAAAGGGGATGATGGAGGGAGCGTTTGAGCAAATCAAATACTCACCCCCAGTCAATTGATCTGAGTTTAATCCATCACCATTCTTTAGCTCACTCCGCCACCCCTGTTGAGACATGGCCATATGCAAAATAGTCTGACCCTGTGCCTCATGCGAACTGTCCAGCCCAAACTGCCAAAGCCATGTGTTCCGTGTACCAGAAATAAGCATCCGGTGACCGGTTTCTGGCATTTCAGCTGTCATCAGCCAGGCTAGCTTGAATCCAGTGGCAAAGTCAGCAACAGACTCACGTCTGAGTATACCCTGCCAACTTAGGGCGAAGAAAGCGATACAGAAGGGGATGATGGCCGGAGCGTTTGAGCAAATCAAACACTCACGCCCAGTCAACTGATCTGGGTTTAATCTATCAGCATTCTTTCGCTCACTCCTCCACCCCAGTTAAGACATGGCCATATGCAACTCAGTCTGACCCTGTGCCTCATGGGAACAGTCCAGCCCGAACTGCCAAAGCCATGTCTTCCCTCGACTGGAAACAAGCATCCTGGGACCGGTTTCTGGCATTTCAGCCATCATCAGCCAGGCTAGCTTGAATCCAGTGGAAAAGTGAGCAAGGGACTCACATCTGAGCATACCATGCCAACTTAGGGCGAACAAAGCGATACAAAAGGAGATGATGGACGGAGCGTTTGAGCAAATCAAACGCTCACCCCCAGTCAAATGAACTGGGTATAATCCATCACCATTCTTTATCTCACTCCGCCACCCCAGTTGAGACATGGCCATATGCAAAATAGTCTGACCCTGTGCCTCATGGGAACTGTCCAGCCCAAACTGCCAAAGCCATGTGTTCCGTGTACCAGAAATAAGTATCCGGTGACCTGGTTTCTGGCATTTCAGCTGTCATCAGCCAGGCTAGCTTGAATCCAGTGGCAAAGTCAGCAACAGACTCACGTCTGAGCATACCCTGCCAACTTAGGGCGAAGAAAGCGATACAGAAGGGGATGATGGCCGGAGCGTTTGAGCAAATCAAACACTCACGCCCAGTCAACTGATCTGGGTTTAATCTATCAGCATTCTTTCGCTCACTCCTCCACCCCAGTTAAGACATGGCCATATGCAACTCAGTCTGACCCTGTGCCTCACGGGAACAGTCCAGCCCGAACTGCCAAAGCCATGTCTTCCCTCGACCGGAAACAAGCATCCTGGGACGTGTTTCTGGCATTTCAGCCATCATCAGCCAGGCTAGCTTGAATCCAGTGGCAAAGTGAGCAAGGGACTCACGTCTGAGCATACCATGCCAACTTAGGGCGAACAAAGCGATACAAAAGGAGATGATGGACGGAGCTTTTGAGCAAATCAAACGCTCACCCCCAGTCAATTGAACTGGGTATAATCCATCACCATTCTTTATCTCACTCCGCCACCCCAGTTGAGACATGGCCATATGCAAATCAGTCTGACCCTGTGCCACATGGGAACAGTTCAGCCCGAACTGACAAAGCCATGTCTTCCCTGGACCGGAAACAAGAATCCTGGGACCGGTTTCTGGCATTTCAGCCGTCATCAGCCAGGCTAGCTTGAATCCAGTGGCAAAGTGATCAAGTGACTCACGTCTGAGCATACCCTGCCAACGTAGAGCGAACAAAGCTAGACAAAAGGGGATGATGGATGGAGCGTTTGGGCAAATCAAACACTCACTCCCAGTCAACTGATCTGGGTTTAATCCATCACCATTCTTTAGCTCACTCCGCCATCCCAGTTCAGACATGGCCATATGCAAATCAGTCTGACCCTTTGCCTCATGGGAACAGTCCAGCCCCAACTGCCAAAGTCATGTCTTCCCTGGACCAGAAACAAGCATCCTGTGACCGGTTTCTGGCATTTCAGCCGTCATCAGCCAGGCGAGCTTGAATCTAGTGGCAACGTGAGCAAAGTATTCACGTCTGAGCATACCCTGCCAACTTAGAGCAAACAAAGCGATACAAAAGGTGATGATGGACGGAGCATTTGAGCAATTCACACACTCACCCCCAATCAATTGATCTGGGTTTAATCCATCGCCATTCTTTAGCCAACTCCGCCACCCCAATTCAGACATGGCCATATGCAAATCAGTCTGACCCTGTGCCTCATGGGAACAGTGCAGCCCGAACTGCCAAAGCCATGATTTCCCTGGACCAGAAACAAGCATCCTGGGACCGGTTTCTGGCATTACAGCCGTCATGAGCCAGGCTAGCTTGAATCCAGTGGTAAAGTGAGCAAGGGACTCCCGTCTGAGCATACCCGGCCAACTTAGGGCGAACAAAGCAATACAAAAGGTGATGATGGACGGAGCGTTTGAGCAAATCAAACACTCACCCCCTGTCAACTGGTCTGCGTTTAATCCATCACCATTCTTTAGCTCACTCCGCCACCCCAGTTCAGACATGGCCATATGCAAATCAGTCTGACCCTGTGACTCATGGGAACAGGCCAGCCCAAACTGCCAAAGCCATGTCTTCTGTGGATCAGAAACAAGCATCCTGTGACCGGTTTCTGGCATTTCAGCCGCCATCAGCCAGGCTAGCTTGAATCCAGTGGCAAAGTGAGCAACGGACTCACGTCTGTGCATACCCTGCCAATTTAGGGCGAACAAAGCGATACAAAAGGGGATGATGGACGGAGCGTTTGAGCAAATCAAACACTCACCCCCAGTCAAATGATCTGGGTTAAATCCATCGCCATTCTTTAGCCAACTCAACCACCCCAGTTCAGACATGGCCATATGCAAATCAGTCTTACCCTGTGCCTCATGGGAACAGTCCAGCCCGAACTGCCAAAACCATGTCTTCCCTAGACCAGATACAAGTATCCTGGGACCGGTTTCTGGCAATTCAGCCGTCATCAGCCAGGCTAGCTTGAATCCAGTGGCAAAGTGAGCAAGGGACTCATGTCGGAGCATACCCTGCCAACTTAGGGCGAAGAAAGTGATACAGAAGGGGATAATTGGCGGAGCGTTTGAGCAAATCAAACACTCACCCCCAGTCAACTGATCTGGGTTTAATCTATCACCATTCTTTAGCTCACTCCGCCACCCCAGTTCAGACATGGCCATATGCAAATCAGTCTGACCCTGTGCCTCATGGGAACAGTCCAGCCCGAACTGCCAAAACCATGTCTTCCCTAGACCAGATACAAGTATCCTGGGACCGGTTTCTGGCAATTCAGCCGTCATCAGCCAGGCTAGCTTGAATCCAGTGGCAAAGTGAGCAAGGGACTCATGTCGGAGCATACCCTGCCAACTTAGGGCGAAGAAAGTGATACAGAAGGGGATAATTGGCGGAGCGTTTGAGCAAATCAAACACTCACCCCCAGTCAACTGATCTGGGTTTAATCTATCACCATTCTTTAGCTCACTCCGCCACCCCAGTTCAGACATGGCCATATGCAACTCAGTCTGACCCTGTGCTTCATGGGAACAGTCCAGCCCGAACTGCCAAAGCCATGTCTTCCCTCGACCGGAAACAAGCATCCTGGGACCGGTTTCTGGCACTTCAGCCATCATCAGCAAGGCTAGCTTGAATCCAGTGGCAAAGTGAGCAAGAGACTCACGTCTGAGCATACCCTGCCAACTTAGGGCGAACAAAGCGATACAAAAGGAGACGATGGACGGACCGTTTGAGCAAATCAAACATTCACCCCCAGTCAATTGATCTGGGTATAATCCATCACCATTCTTTATCTCACTCCGCCACCCCAGTTGAGACATGGCCATATGCAAAGCAGTCTGACCCTGTGCCTCATGGGAACAGTTCAGCCCAAAATGCCAAAGCCATATCTTCCCTGGACCGGAAACAAGAATCCTGGGACCGGTTTCTGGCATTTCAGCCGTCATCAGCCAGGCTAGCTTGAATCCAGTGGCAAAGTGAGCAAGGGACTCACGTCTGAGCATACCCTGCCAACTTAGGGCGAACAAAGCAATACAAAAGGGGATGATGGACGGAGCGTTTGGGCAAATCAAACACTCACCCCCAGTCAACTGATCTGGGTTTAATCCATCGCCATTCTTTAGCCATCTCCACCACCCCAGTTCAGACATGGCCATATGCATATTAGTCTGACCCTGTGCCTCATGGGAACAGTGCAGCCCGAACTGCCAAAGCCATGTCTTCCCTGGACCGGAAACAAGCATCCTGGGACCGGTTTCTGGCATTTCAGCCGTCATCAGCCAGGTTGGCTTGAATCCAGTGGCAAAGTGAGCAAAGGACTCACGTCTGAGCATACCCTGCCAACTTAGGGCGAACAAAGCGATACAAAAGGGGATGATGGACGGATCTTTTGAGCAAATCAAAAACTCACCCCCAGTGAACTGATCTGTGTTTAATCCATCACCATTCTTTAGCCAACTCAGCCACCCCAGTTCAGACATGGCGATATGCAAATCAGTCTTACCCTGTGCCTCATGGGAAAAGTTCAGCCCCAACTGGCAAAGCCATGTCTTCCCTGGACCGGAAACAAGAATCCTGCGACCGGTTTCTGGCACTTCAGCCGTCATCAGCCAGGCGAGCTTGAATCCAGTGGCAACGTGAGCAAAGGATTCACGTCTAAGCATACCCTGCCAACTTAGAGCGAACAAAGCGATACAAAAGGTGATGATGGACGGAGCATTTGAGCAAATCAAACACTCAAGCCCAATCAACTGATCTGGGTTTAATCCATCGCCATTCTTTAGCCAACCCCGCCACCCCAGTTCAGACAAGGCCATATGCAAATCAGTCTGACCCTGTGCCTCATGGGAACAGTGCAGCCCGAACTGCCAAAGCCATGTCTTCCCTGAACCGGAAACAAGCATCCTGGGACCGGTTTCTGGCATTACAGCCGTCATCAGCCAGGATAGCTTGAATGCAGTGGTAAAGTGAGCAAGGGACTCCCGTCTGAGCATACCCGGCCAACTTAGGGCGAACAAAGCAATAAAAAAGGTGATGATGGACGCAGCGTTTGAGCAAATCAAACACTCACCCCCAGTCAACTGGTCTGGGTTTAATCCATCACCATTCTTTAGCTCACTCCGCCACCCCAGTTCAAACATGGCCATATGCAAATCAGTCTGACCCTGTGACTCATGGGAACAGGCCAGCCCAAACTGCCAAAGCCATGTCTTCCGTGGACCAGAAACAAGCATCCTGTGACCGGTTTCTGGCATTTCAGCCGCCATCAGCCAGGCTAGCTTGAATCCAGTGGCAAAGTGAGCAACGGACTCACGTCTGAGCATACCCTGCCAATTTAGGGCGAACAAAGCGATACAAAAGGGGATGATGGACGGAGCGTTTGAGCAAATTAAACACTCACCCCCAGACAAACGATCTGGGTAAATCCATCACCATTCTTTAGCACACTCCGCCACCCCAGTTCAGACATGGCCATATGCAAATCAGTCTGACCCTGTGCCTCATGGGAACAGTCCAGCCCAAACTGCCAAAGTCATGTCTTCCCTGGACCGGAACCAAGCATCCTGTGACCGGTTTCTGGCATTTCAGCCGCCATCAGCCAGGCTAGCTTGAATCCAGTGGCAAAGTGAGCAAGGGACTCACATCAGAGCATACCCTGCCAACTTAGGGCGAAGAAAGCGATACAGAAGGGGATAATGGACGGAGCGTTTGAGCAAATCAAACACTCACCCCCAGTCAACTGATCTGGGTTTAATCTATCACCATTCCTTAGCTCACTCCGCCACCCCAGTTCAGACATGGCCATATGCAGCTCAGTCTGACCCTGTGCCTCATGGGAACAGTCCAGCCCGAACTGCCAAAGCCATGTCTTCCCTCGACCGGAAACAAGCATCCTGGGACCGGTTTCTGGCATTTCAGCCATCATCAGCAAGGCTAACTTGAATCCAGTGGCAAAGTGAGCAAGGGACTCACGTCTGAGCATACCCTGCCAACTTAGGGCGAACAAAGCGATACAAAAGGAGACGATGGACGGAGCGTTTGAGCATATCAAACACTCACCCCCAGTCAATTGATCTGGGTATAATCCATCACCATTCATTATCTCACTCCGCCACCCCAGTTGAGACAAGGCCATATGCAAAGCAGTCTGACCCTGTGCCTCATGGGAACAGTTCAGCCCGAACTGCCAAAGCCATATCTTCCCTCGACCGGAAACAAGCATCCTGGGACTGGTTTCTGGCATTTCAGCCGTCATCAGCCAGGCTAGCTTGAATCCAGTGGCAAAGTGAGCAAGGGACTCACGTCTGAGCATACCCTGACAACTTAGGGCGGGCAAAACAATACAAAAGGGGATGATGGAGGGAGCGTTTGAGCAAATCAAATACTCACCCCCAGTCAATTGATCTGAGTTTAATCCATCACCATTCTTTAGCTCACTCCGCCACCCCTGTTGAGACATGGCCATATGCAAAATAGTCTGACCCTGTGCCTCATGCGAACTGTCCAGCCCAAACTGCCAAAGCCATGTGTTCCGTGTACCAGAAATAGGCATCCGGTGACCGGTTTCTGGCATTTCAGCTGTCATCAGCCAGGCTAGCTTGAATCCAGTGGCAAAGTCAGCAACAGACTCACGTCTGAGCATACCCTGCCAACTTAGGGCGAAGAAAGCGATACAGAAGGGGATGATGGCCGGAGCGTTTGAGCAAATCAAACACTCACGCCCAGTCAACTGATCTGGGTTTAATCTATCAGCATTCTTTCGCTCACTCCTCCACCCCAGTTAAGACATGGCCATATGCAACTCAGTCTGACCCTGTGCCTCATGGGAACAGTCCAGCCCGAACTGCCAAAGCCATGTCTTCCCTCGACCGGAAACAAGCATCCTGGGACCGGTTTCTGGCATTTCAGCCATCATCAGCCAGGCTAGCTTGAATCCAGTGGAAAAGTGAGCAAGGGACTCACATCTGAGCATACCATGCCAACTTAGGGCGAACAAAGCAATACAAAAGGAGATGATGGACGGAGCGTTTGAGCAAATCAAACGCTCACCCCCAGTCAATTGAACTGGGTATAATCCATCACCATTCTTTATCTCACTCCGCCACCCCAGTTGAGACATGGCCATATGCAAAATAGTCTGACCCAGTGCCTCATGGGAACTGTCCAACCCAAACTGCCAAAGCCATGTGTTCCCTGTACCAGAAATAAGCATCCGGTGACCTGGTTTCTGGCATTTCAGCTGTCATCAGCCAGGCTAGCTTGAATCCAGTGGCAAAGTCAGCAACAGACTCACGTCTGAGCATACCCTGCCAACTTAGGGCGAAGAAAGCGATACAGAAGGGGATGATGGCCGGAGCGTTTGAGCAAATCAAACACTCACGCCCAGTCAACTGATCTGGGTTTAATCTATCAGCATTCTTTCGCTCACTCCTCCACCCCAGTTAAGACATGGCCATATGCAACTCAGTCTGACCCTGTGCCTCACGGGAACAGTCCAGCCCGAACTGCCAAAGCCATGTCTTCCCTCGACCGGAAACAAGCATCCTGGGACGTGTTTCTGGCATTTCAGCCATCATCAGCCAGGCTAGCTTGAATCCAGTGGCAAAGTGAGCAAGGGACTCACGTCTGAGAATACCATGCCAACTTAGGGCGAACAAAGCGATACAAAAGGAGATGATGGACGGAGCTTTTGAGCAAATCAAACGCTCACCCCCAGTCAATTGAACTGGGTATAATCCATCACCATTCTTTATCTCACTCCGCCACCCCAGTTGAGACATGGCCATATGCAAATCAGTCTGACCCTGTGCCTCATGGGAACAGTTCAGCCCGAACTGACAAAGCCATGTCTTCCCTGGACCGGAAACAAGAATCCTGGGACCGGTTTCTGGCATTTCAGCCGTCATCAGCCAGGCTAGCTTGAATCCAGTGGCAAAGTGATCAAGTGACTCACGTCTGAGCATACCCTGCCAACGTAGAGCGAACAAAGCTAGACAAAAGGGGATGATGGACGGAGCGTTTGGGCAAATCAAACACTCACTCCCAGTCAACTGATCTGGGTTTAATCCATCACCATTCTTTAGCTCACTCCGCCATCCCAGTTCAGACATGGCCATATGCAAATCAGTCTGACCCTTTGCCTCATGGGAACAGTCCAGCCCCAACTGCCAAAGTCATGTCTTCCCTGGACCAGAAACAAGCATCCTGTGACCGGTTTCTGGCATTTCAGCCGTCATCAGCCAGGCGAGCTTGAATCTAGTGGCAACGTGAGCAAAGTATTCACGTCTGAGCATACCCTGCCAACTTAGAGCAAACAAAGCGATACAAAAGGTGATGATGGACGGAGCATTTGAGCAATTCCCACACTCACCCCCAATCAATTGATCTGGGTTTAATCCATCGCCATTCTTTAGCCAACTCCGCCACCCCAATTCAGACATGGCCATATGCAAATCAGTCTGACCCTGTGCCTCATGGGAACAGTGCAGCCCGAACTGCCAAAGCCATGATTTCCCTGGACCAGAAACAAGCATCCTGGGACCGGTTTCTGGCATTACAGCCGTCATGAGCCAGGCTAGCTTGAATCCAGTGGTAAAGTGAGCAAGGGACTCCCGTCTGAGCATACCCGGCCAACTTAGGGCGAACAAAGCAATACAAAAGGTGATGATGGACGGAGCGTTTGAGCAAATCAAACACTCACCCCCTGTCAACTGGTCTGGGTTTAATCCATCACCATTCTTTAGCTCACTCCGCCACCCCAGTTCAGACATGGCCATATGCAAATCAGTCTGACCCTGTGACTCATGGGAACAGGCCAGCCCAAACTGCCAATGCCATGTCTTCCGTGGATCAGAAACAAGCATCCTGTGACCGGTTTCTGGCATTTCAGCCGCCATCAGCCAGGCTAGCTTGAATCCAGTGGCAAAGTGAGCAACGGACTCACGTCTGTGCATACCCTGCCAATTTAGGGCGAACAAAGCGATACAAAAGGGTATGATGGACGGAGCGTTTGAGCAAATCAAACACTCACCCCCAGTCAAATGATCTGGGTTAAATCCATCACCATTCTTTAGCACACTCCGCCACCCCAGTTCAGACATGGCCATATGCAAATCAGTCTGACCCTGTGCCTCATGGGAACAGTCCAGCCCAAACTGCCAAAGCCATGTCTTCCCTGGATCGGAAACAAGCATCCTGGGACCGGTTTCTGGCATTTCAGTCGTCATCAGCCAGGCTAGCTTGAATCCAGTGGCAAAGTTAGCAAAGGACTCACGTCTGAGCATACCCTGCCAACTTAGGGCAAACAAAGCGATACAAAAGGGAATGATGGACGGATCGTTTGAGCAAATCAAAAACTCACCCCCAGTGAACTGATCTGTGTTTAATCCATCGCCATTCTTTAGCCAACTCAACCACCCCAGTTCAGACATGGCCATATGCAAATCAGTCTTACCCTGTGCCTCATGGGAACAGTCCAGCCCGAACTGCCAAAACCATGTCTTCCCTAGACCAGAAACAAGCATCCTGGGACCGGTTTCTGGCAATTCAGCCGTCATCAGCCAGGCTAGCTTGAATCCAGTGGCAAAGTGAGCAAGGGACTCATGTCGGAGCATACCCTGCCAACTTAGGGCGAAGAAAGTGATACAGAAGGGGATAATGGACGGAGCGTTTGAGCAAATCAAACACTCACCCCCAGTCAACTGATCTGGGTTTAATCTATCACCATTCTTTAGCTCACTCCGCCACCCCAGTTCAGACATGGCCATATGCAAATCAGTCTGACCCTGTGCCTCATGGGAACAGTTCAGCCCGAACTGACAAAGCCATGTCTTCCCTGGACCGGAAACAAGAATCCTGGGACCGGTTTCTGGCATTTCAGCCGTCATCAGCCAGGCTAGCTTGAATCCAGTGGCAAAGTGATCAAGTGACTCACGTCTGAGCATACCCTGCCAACGTAGAGCGAACAAAGCTAGACAAAAGGGGATGATGGACGGAGCGTTTGGGCAAATCAAACACTCACTCCCAGTCAACTGATCTGGGTTTAATCCATCACCATTCTTTAGCTCACTCCGCCATCCCAGTTCAGACATGGCCATATGCAAATCAGTCTGACCCTTTGCCTCATGGGAACAGTCCAGCCCCAACTGCCAAAGTCATGTCTTCCCTGGACCAGAAACAAGCATCCTGTGACCGGTTTCTGGCATTTCAGCCGTCATCAGCCAGGCGAGCTTGAATCTAGTGGCAACGTGAGCAAAGTATTCACGTCTGAGCATACCCTGCCAACTTAGAGCAAACAAAGCGATACAAAAGGTGATGATGGACGGAGCATTTGAGCAATTCACACACTCACCCCCAATCAATTGATCTGGGTTTAATCCATCGCCATTCTTTAGCCAACTCCGCCACCCCAATTCAGACATGGCCATATGCAAATCAGTCTGACCCTGTGCCTCATGGGAACAGTGCAGCCCGAACTGCCAAAGCCATGATTTCCCTGGACCAGAAACAAGCATCCTGGGACCGGTTTCTGGCATTACAGCCGTCATGAGCCAGGCTAGCTTGAATCCAGTGGTAAAGTGAGCAAGGGACTCCCGTCTGAGCATACCCGGCCAACTTAGGGCGAACAAAGCAATACAAAAGGTGATGATGGACGGAGCGTTTGAGCAAATCAAACACTCACCCCCTGTCAACTGGTCTGGGTTTAATCCATCACCATTCTTTAGCTCACTCCGCCACCCCAGTTCAGACATGGCCATATGCAAATCAGTCTGACCCTGTGACTCATGGGAACAGGCCAGCCCAAACTGCCAATGCCATTTCTTCCGTGGATCAGAAACAAGCATCCTGTGACCGGTTTCTGGCATTTCAGCCGCCATCAGCCAGGCTAGCTTGAATCCAGTGGCAAAGTGAGCAACGGACTCACGTCTGTGCATACCCTGCCAATTTAGGGCGAACAAAGCGATACAAAAGGGTATGATGGACGGAGCGTTTGAGCAAATCAAACACTCACCCCCAGTCAAATGATCTGGGTTAAATCCATCACCATTCTTTAGCACACTCCGCCACCCCAGTTCAGACATGGCCATATGCAAATCAGTCTGACCCTGTGCTTCATGGGAACAGTCCAGCCCAAACTGCCAAAGCCATGTCTTCCCTGGATCGGAAACAAGCATCCTGGGACCGGTTTCTGGCATTTCAGTCGTCATCAGCCAGGCTAGCTTGAATCCAGTGGCAAAGTTAGCAAAGGACTCACGTCTGAGCATACCCTGCCAACTTAGGGCAAACAAAGCGATACAAAAGGGAATGATGGACGGATCGTTTGAGCAAATCAAAAACTCACCCCCAGTGAACTGATCTGTGTTTAATCCATCGCCATTCTTTAGCCAACTCAACCACCCCAGTTCAGACATGGCCATATGCAAATCAGTCTTACCCTGTGCCTCATGGGAACAGTCCAGCCCGAACTGCCAAAACCATGTCTTCCCTAGACCAGAAACAAGCATCCTGGGACCGGTTTCTGGCAATTCAGCCGTCATCAGCCAGGCTAGCTTGAATCCAGTGGCAAAGTGAGCAAGGGACTCATGTCGGAGCATACCCTGCCAACTTAGGGCGAAGAAAGTGATACAGAAGGGGATAATGGACGGAGCGTTTGAGCAAATCAAACACTCACCCCCAGTCAACTGATCTGGGTTTAATCTATCACCATTCTTTAGCTCACTCCGCCACCCCAGTTCAGACATGGCCATATGCAAAGCAGTCTGACCCTGTGCTTCATGGGAACAGTCCAGCCCGAAATGCCAAAGCCATGTCTTCCCTCGACCGGAAACAAGCATCCTGGGACCGGTTTCTGGCATTTCAGCCGTCATCAGCCAGGCTAGCTTGAATCCAGTGGCAAAGTGAGCAAGGGACTCACGTCTGAGCATACCCTGCCAACTTAGGGCGAACAAAGCAATACAAAAGGGGATGATGGACGGAGCGTTTGGGCAAATCAAACACTCACCCCCAGTCAACTGATCTGGGTTTAATCCATCGCCATTCTTTAGCCATCTTCACCACCCCAGTTCAGACATGGCCATATGCAAATCAGTCTGACCCTGTGCCTCATGGGAACAGTGCAGCCCGAACTGCCAAAGCCATGTCTTCCCTGGACCGGAAACAAGCATCCTGGGACCGGTTTCTGGTATTTCAGCCGTCATCAGCCAGGTTGGCTTGAATCCAGTGGCAAAGTGAGCAAAGGACTCACGTCTGAGCATACCCTGCCAACTTAGGGCAAACAAAGCGATACAAAAGGGGATGATGGACGGATCTTTTGAGCAAATCAAAAACTCACCCCCAGTGAACTGATCTGTGTTTAATCCATCGCCATTCTTTAGGCAACTCAGCCACCCCAGTTCAGACATGGCGATATGCAAATCAGTCTTACCCTGTGCCTCATGGGAAAAGTTCAGCCCCCACTGGCAAAGCCATGTCTTCCCTGGACCGGAAACAAGAATCCTGTGACTGGTTTCTGGAATTTCAACCGTCATCAGCCAGGCTAGCTTGAATCCAGTGGCAAAGTGAGCAAGGGACTCACGTCTGAGCATACCCTGCCAACTTAGGGCGAACAAAGCGATACAAAAGGGGATGATGGACGGAGCGTTTGAGCAAATCAAAAAGTCACCCCCAGTCAACTGATCTGGGTTTAATACATCACCATTCTTTAGCTCACTCCACCATCCGAGTTCAAACATGGCCATATGCAAATCAGTTGGACCCTATGCCTCATGGAAACAGTCCAGCCCGAACTGCCAAAGCCATGTCTTCCCTGGACCAGAAACAAGCATCCTGGTACCGGTTTCTGGCAATTCAGCTCTCATCAGCTAGGCTAGCTTGAATCCAGTGGCAAAGTGAGCAAGGGACTCGCGTCGGAGCATACCCTGCCAACTTAGGGTGAAAAAAGCAATACAAAAGGGAATGATGGACGGAGCGTTTGAGCAAATCAAACACTCACCCCCAGTCAATAGATCTGGGTTTAATCCATCACCATTCTTTAGCTCACTCCGCCACCCCAGTTCAGACATGGCCATATGCAAATCAGTCTGACCCTGTTCCTCATGGGAACAGTCCAGCCTGAACTGCCAAAGCCATGTCTACTCTGGACCGGAAACAAGCATCCTGGGACCAGTTTCTGGCATTTCAGCCGTCATCATCCAGGATAGCTTGAATCCAGTGGCAAAGTGAGCAAGGGACTCACGTCTGAGCATACCCTGCCAACTTAGGGCGAACAAATCGATACAAAAGGGATGATGGACAGAGCATTTGAGCAAATCAAACACTCACCCCCAGTCAACTGATCATGGTTTAATCCATCACCATTCTTTAGCTCACTCCACCACCCCAGTTATGACATGAACCATATGCAAATCAGTCTGACCCTGTGCCTCATGGGAACAGTCCAGCCCAAACTGCCAAAGCCATGTCTACCCTCGACCGGAAACAAGCATCCTGTGACCAGTTTCTGGTATTTCAGTAGTCATCAGCCAGGCTAGCTTGAATCCAGTGGTAAAGTGAGCAACAGACTCACGTCTGAGCATACCCTACCAACTTAGGGCGAACAAAGCGATACAAAAAGGGATGATGGACGGAGCGTTTGAGGAAATCAAATGCTCACCCCCAGTCAATTGATCTGGGTATAATCCATCACCATTCTTTAGCTCACTCCGCCACCCCAGTTCAGACATAGCCATTTGCAAATCAGTCCGACCCTGTACCTCATGGGAACAGTTCAGCCCGAACTGCCAAAACCATGTCTTTCCTGGACCGGAAACAAGGAACCTCGGACCGGTTTCTGTCATTTCAGCCGTCATCAGCCAGGCTAGCTTGAATCCAGTGGTAAAGTGAACAAGGGACTAACATCTGAGAATACCCTGCCAGCTTAGGGCGAACAAAGCGAAACAAAAGGGGATGATTGATGGAGCGTTTGAGCAAATCAAACACTCACCCCCAGTCAACTGATCTGGGTTTAATCCATCACCATTCTTTAGCTCACCCCAGTTCAGATATGGCCATATGCAAATCAGTCTGACCCTGTGCCTCATGGGAATAGTCCAGCCCAAACTGCCAAGCCATGCCTTCCCTGGAGCGGAATCAAGCTTCCTAGGACCAGTTTCTGGCATTTAAGCCTTCTTCAGCCAGGCTTGCTTGAATCCAGTGGCAAAGTGAGCAAGGGACTCACGTCTGAGCATACCCTGCCAACTTTCGGCAAACAAAGCTGTACAAAAGGGTGTGGTGAAGGACGGAGCATCTGAACCAATCAAACACTCACACCTAGTCAACAGATCTAGGGTTAATCTATCACCGTTCTTTAGCCCACTCTGCCACCACAGAACAGACATGGCCATATGCAAATCAGTCTGACCCTGTGCCTCATGGGAACAGTCCAGCCCGAACTGCCAAGCCATGCCTTCCCTGGACCGGAATCAAGCTTCCTAGGACCAGTTTCTGGCATTTCAGCTGTCTTCAGCCAGGCTTGCTTGAATCCAGTGGCAAAGTGAGCAAGGGACTCACGTCTGAGCATACCCTGCCAACTTATGGCGAACAAAGCGGTACAAAAGGGTGTGGTGATGTACGGAGCATCTGAACCAATCAAACACTCACACCCAGTCAACAGATCTGGGTTTAATCCATCACCGTTCTTAAGCCCACTCTGCCACCCCAGTTCAGACATGGCCATATGCAAATAAGTCTGACGGTAATCAGTCAAAATATCGAGTTTTTTTTATTGACTAGACATAATATCGAGTCAAAAATATAGAATAGACATGATATCGACTAGACATAATATAGACAACAAAAATATCGAATTTTAGGTAAGTTAATATTAATTTTTATTTTTTGTGTAATATAATTCTGTAGCGGGTTGTGGGTTTATAGGGGAATAGGGTGGGAAGTAATTTAATTATAATTAATTAAATATGTTCATTTATTTATTGTTATTCATTTAGAATTAATTGTTAATTAATTATTAATTGGTAAATAATTAAAATATAATTGGTAATTAATTTTAATTGATCAATTGATAAATATTTTAATGTTAGTTATTTATTTTCTGTAGCGGGTTGTGGGTTTATAGGGGAATAGGGTGGGAAGTAATTTAATTATAATTAATTAAATATGTTAATTAATTAATTGGTAATTATTTTGAATTAATTTGTAATTAATTTTTAATTGATAATTAATTAATTGTTAATTGATAATTAATTGTAATTAATTGTTTAGTTGACAATTATGTGAATAATATTTTTTTTTCTGTAGCGGGTTGTGGGTTTATAGGGGAATAGGGTGGGAAGTAATTTAATTTTAATTAATTTAATATGTTAATTAATTAATTGATTGGTATTTATTTAGAATAAATTGTCAAATAATGTTTTATCGGTAAATAATAAATTTGTAATTGATAATAGATTTGTATTAATTGATTAATTGATAATTATGTGAATAATATTACTTTATTTTTAGTAGCGGGTTGTTGGTTAATAGGGGAATAGGGTGGGAAGAAATGTAATATAATTAATTAAACATGATAATTAATTAATTGTTTTTTTTTTTTTATAAATTGGTTATTAATTTTTCATTGGTAATTAATTAATGCTTAATTGGTTATTAAAATGTAAAAATTGATTAATTTGTAATTATGTGATTTATATAAATTTATTTTCAATACAGTGGGGATATTAACATTTTCCCCTACGCTATCCAATGCTTTCCCTACTTTTCCACTCACTGGAGTGGGAATAGTAATTTTGACCCCTACGCTATCCAATGCTTTCCCTACTGTTGCATTCGCTGGAGTTGGAATAGTAAGTTTTTACCCCTACGCAATCCAACGCTTTCCCTACTGTTGCACTCTCTGGAGTTGGAATAGTAAATTTGACCCCTATGCTTTCCAATGCTTTCCCTACTGTTGCACTCGCTGGAGTGGGAATAGTAATTTTTACCCCTACGCTATCCAACGCTTTCCCTACTGTTGCCCTCTCTGGAGTGGGAATAGTAATTTTTACCCCTACGCTATCCAACGCTTACCCTACTGATGCACTTGCTGGAGTGGAAATAGTAATTTTTACCCCTATGCTATCCAATGCTTTCCCTACTGTTGCACTCGCTGGAGATAGAATAGTAAATCTTACCCCTACGCTATCCAATGCTTTCCCTACTGTTGCACTCGCTGAAGTGGGAATAGTAATTTTTATCCCTACGCTATCCAACGATTTCCCTACTGTTGCACTCTTTGGAGTGGGAATAGTAGTTTTTACCCCTATGCTATCCAACGCTTTCCCTACTGTTGCAGTTATTGGAGTGGGAATAGTAATTTTTACCCCTATGCTATCCAAAGCCTTCTCTACTGTTGCACTCGCTGGAGTGGGAATAGTAATTTTTACCCCTACGCTATCCAACGCTTTCCCTACTGTTGCACTCTCTGGAGTGGGAATAGTAATTTTTACCCCTACGCTATCCAACGCCTACCTTACAGATGCATACGCTGGAGTTGGAATAGTAATTTTTACCCCTGTGCTATCCAACGCTTTCCCTACTGTTGCACTCTCTGGAGTGGGAATAGTAATTTTTACCCCTACGCTATCCAACGTTTTCCTTACTGTTGCACTCGCTGGAGTTGGAATAGTAATTTTTACCCCTATGCTATCCAACGCTTTTCCTACTGTTGCACTTGCTGGAGCTGGAATAGTCATTTTTACCCCTACGCTATCCAACGCTTTCCCTACTGTTGCACTCTCTGGAGTGGGAATAGTAATTTTTACCCCTACGCTATCCAACGCTTACCTTACTGATGAACTCGCTGGAGTTGGAATAGTAATTTTTACCCCTACGCTATCCAACGCTTTCCCTACTGTTGCACTCTCTGGAGTGGGAATATAAATTTTTACCCCTACGCTATCCAACATTTTCCCTACTGTTGCACTCGCTGGAGTTGGAATAGTAATTTTTACCCCTACGCTATCCAACGCTTTCCCTACTGTTGCAATCTTTGGAGTGGGAATAGTAATTTTAACCCTTACACTATCCAACGCTTTCCCTAGTGTTGCACTCTTTGGAGTAGGAATAGTAATTTTTATCCCAACGCTATCCAATGCTTTCCCAACTATTGCTCTCACTGGAGTGGGAATAGTAAATTTAAACCTCTCGCTATCCAACGGAAAAAATATTGTATATGTTTTGTTAATATTATGTATATAGATATATATATATATATATATATTTAAAAATATATATATATATTTTTAAGTTACAATAATTATTTATTAATTTTAAGTTTATTTAAGTATTTTAAGTATGTTTTAATTAATTATATTTATTATTATAGTACTTTAAAATTACTTTTAAGATATTTAAAAAAATCGATATTTTGACTGTCTATATTTTTTCCTATCGATATTTTGGAGTCGATATTTTTGTACTTATCTGTTTGTAGATAGGAAGTCGATATTTTGACATTCTATATTTTTACCTCGAAATTTTGGTAAGTCGATATTTTGACTGTCGATATTATGTCAGTGATCCCAGTCTGAACCTGTACCTCATGGGAACAGTCCAGCCCGAACTTCCAAGCCATGCCTTCCCTGGACCGGAATCAAGCTTCCTAAGACCTGTTTCTGGCATTTCAGCCGTCTTCAGCCAGGCTTGCTTGAATCCATTTGCTAAGTGAGCAAGGGACTCACATCTGAGCATACCCTGCCAACTTATGGCGAACAAAGCGGTACAAAAAGGGTGTGGTGATGGACGGAGCATCTGAACCAATCAAACACTCACACCCAGTCAACAGATCTGGGTTTAATCCATCACCGTTCTTTAGCCCACTCTGCCACCCCAGTTCAGACATGGACATATGGAAATCAGTCTGACCCTGTTGCCTCATGGGAACAGTCCAGCCCAAACTGCCAAGCCATGCCTTCCCTGGACCGGAATCAAGCTTACTAGGACCGGTTTCTGGCATTTCAGCCGTCTTCAGCTTGCTTGAATCCAGTGGCAAAGTGAGCAAGGGACTCACGTCTGAGCATACCGTGCCAACTTATGGCGAACTGGGTGTGAGTGTTTGATTGGTTCAGATGCTCCGTCCATCACCACCCCCTTTTGTACCGCTTTGTAGTAGTTTCTGAGGCCCGCATGGTCTACTGGTTACCAAAATTACAGAAAGTTGTGAGTTTTTGAAATATTCTCCTGTGTCATATTTTGATTTAATGTGCAAGTTAAGGAACTGCCGGAGCTTTCCCTATCCACCGAGGACGAGGAGGTAATAGGAATGCCTGGTAACACACCTACCAGGCAAACTGTCTGCACCGCGGACTGCAGGATATTCAAGCACCACAAACGCTGCCCCAGCTACTGCATACTTCTCACCACAGCAGCCGAACCACAGTAAATGTTCACCTCCACTTCTTACTGCCCCTGTTTTCATTGGAGTTCAACAGCAAACTTTTGAAACAAAGCTCCAAGCAGGCCAGAGTCATAACAGCATTCTCAGAGAGCCACGAAAACCGAACTGCAAACAACGAGAAGGTGGCAGGCTAGCCTTTGGCATAAACATCTAGGGAATGTGCAGACCGGTGGATCTATGCCTCCCATCAGCCGCAATGGTAAAGGTTGTTGATTACACCGGTCAAGTATGGCAGGGCAGCATTTTTACTAAACAAATTTCAACTTGACAAGTTTCTCCAAAATGTTTACAAGTTCTAGTCTATACCGTTTTACAAAAATGTCTTTCACTGGAGACTGAGTCAAACAGGAAATAGAAAATATTTTACAGGATCTGTAAAACCGATTCTGGTGCATCCAATAATTTTTTTTCTGCTCATACCAGTCTCTTACGGGTATTTTTGTGTCTTTTGTATGTGGGATATACTCTTAAATGCAATTTTCATATGAGATACCAAACAACTAAATACAAAATTATGGTTATTTCTTTTTAATTTTCTTGAAAACGCATCACTGTTTGAAAGAGAACCACTTTACAGATTTGTCTACATTTACGTCTAATATGACTTATACTGTACTGTGATGTAAAGTCCCTAAGGTCTTACTCCATTCTGGCTAGGCCCCCAAAGCAATCTCGGGCTCCACTTCTCCTGAACTTTGCCACTTTCATATCTGTTCTAAATAATAATAATAATATGAACTTTGCCCGCCTTTATCATTTGTAGAACTGGGAGAGTGTCAATTCATTCTGATAATGGCCTAGCTATAACACCTGATGTGACAAACAGTCTAGAACAAGCGTTCCATTATCAATATGTCAGGGCAATCTAGAAGCACCCCTAGATAAGAGAGGATGTATCCCTACAGCTAGAGCTGTCGACCTCGAAGCTAAGGAACCGGGTTTGAGTCTCGGCAACGACGCTCAACTTACTGTGATTCTGGGCAAATCACTTAATCTCCCTGTGCCTAACAAAAATGAATGTGTCCATCTGTAATTAAACTGGTACTCATGTAAAGCGCTCTGATAGCCAATGTCTCGGGTCTAGTTCGTGCTATATAAAACCCTAAAAAATATAATCATCACAGGGGTGTAGTCCGAATTGAAGTTCACTCTTCTCTAATTTTCTTAAAGATATGTCTAGGATCCTTTCTCTAGTGTCTGTAATCTGTGTATTACATTCCTAAAATTATGTAAGAGGTGATAATATTTAGTATTTAAGAACCACCACTCAATCCCTCAGGTAGAGAGGTCCTTTACCCCAGATTACCCTAGAAGATCTTGACTATTGCAGACACTAAGGGGCCTATTATCATGATGGGCTGATCACCACTGCCTGACCGGCGGTGGCGATCCACCCGCCAAAACACCCCGCCAGATGACCATTTACCCCCCCGCCACATTAGCATTGCGGAGGCTACTGCAGCGGATGGAAAGACCGTCCGCTGCTTTTCCGCTGGCAGGCAATCGTCACGATTGCCTGCTCGTTGGAAAAGGCCCATGATATAGTGGGGGTGCCTTGCAGGCACCACCATCCATTTTAAGATCTGTGCGGTGGAATGCCTTTCCAGGGCAGAGACTCCGCCATGGAAAGGCATGTGGAGTTTACTTTGGGGGCCCCCGGGGGCATGGGGGGCTGCACTTGTGGGGTACTCATGGGGGTGCCTGTCATGTTGTGCCTGCCAATGCAAACCATGCATTTTCAACATTGTGGCGGATACTGCTTACAGCACCGCTCGCCACAATGTTGAATACATGGAATGCGACCGCCAGGGTGGCGGTCGCATACTGATGGGCACAGCGGGACTGCCACACCTCTGGCGGTTGGTCCCGGTTACCGTTACGGTGGCGGAATGGGCCCCCTCAGAGAAGAAGATGTATCTTGTCTGACTCTAACAAGAACCAAGGGAGACTACTACTGCAGTGTAAGTTTGCCTTTCCCATGGAACGCTTCCTACACTGCTCCTCTGATAATGAGAGCCTGAGTTTTTAACAAAGGTATGCGGAGTGCCACTTCTCCCTAAGAATCTCTAGACCACAAGTTACTCTACTACATGTTCTCCTAGGGCATTACATATGTAGGGTTTAAGGGTGTTAGGATTTTAGATTACATTTTAACCATGTTAGAAATGTGTATTTTATTTTCATTGTTTGCAACATGCCTTCTTGTTGTTTTTATGATATCTTGTGTGATTATTTGAGATGCACTAGGAAACAGGTTCACCATACTGTAATAAGTAAAAAAAATGTAAAGGTATTGGTTATTCTTAGTGCTGTGTGTGGGATACTGCGCAGAATGAATTAGGTTCACTGTTACTATGGAGCTCCTGATTGCATTACAGTGATTGTTAGCAATTACTTCACTTCAACTTTGTATTGGGTGAGGTACTGTGAGAATACAATAACCTGTCTTTCACATTCAGCACTGGTGCATTGAATTAAGTTCACCTGTGTCACGCCTGGATGGGAAAGCAAACCTTGTAGAACTACGCCAGTCATAGTTTACACAAAAACTGATGAAACAGTAGACAAAAACATTTCACCACTAATAAACTGATTTCCAGAAAAAGATATTGCCTAAGACAGAATTTGGTGGTAAATATCAAGCAACCATGGAGAAACATTTTTAGGCACATTTTCAGTTTTTAGTGATTGGGTTTACTGCTACTGCTTAACCTAGTGGAATGCATTTGGTGCTCAAGTTCTCAATGGCACTAGTATTTAAATAGATGGTAAGATCATTGATACACTTTTTTTCTCTGAACCTCGTGTAATTGAGGCCGTTAGAGTTTGTAAGCATTTCATAGAGTTGTACCAGGCATACTTTCTATATCTACATATTGCCACCAAACTAAATTGTGCAACTGCTTTTTATGCAATTGGCCAGACCATATGTACTATCTTTGCAACACTGCTATTTAGAACATGACCTGCACCCAACAATATTTAGAGAGAAATGTACTTTTCTGAACTTAAAGTTGTGCTGTCTGCATATTATGGTATAACTGACACAAGCATGCACTTTTCCTGGTTTTGATGGTCATCAATCTTCAAATAAAGTCCCAAAACATGCTTTTTGTCATTAACGTTTCTTGACATGCAACTTCCATGAAGGAAAAAAACATCTTAGTAAGACCATCATGAATGACATAGCGAATATGCATTTAGTGAATCAAATGATGAATTGCCAAATATCACATATACACAGAAGAAGAACATTTATTAGGGCAGATATAAAGCGTATGGGCTGCATTGTACCCAGGGACATTACAGGCTATGATAACAATATGATTCTAGCAAAAATCAAGTGGGTAAGTGAGTAATCCAACACATGTGCAAGATTATAATGCTAAATTATTAAACAAATCAGTGAGTCAGTGGAAGTAGGTAGCAGTGTCAAGCAAACTGGTCATACAAAAATTAAGTAGCTGCAGCAGGTCATAAACGTTTAGGTGCAAAGTCTGACTGACTTACAACTAAGGGTAATAATACCAATACGTAGGAAGTTAAATGTGCTGTTTTTGAGGAGGCTTGACTGTCCTAAAGCTTGACCAGAGTGCCTTGTTGCAGAAGGTCACTGAGTGTGGCATTGTGAGTTGGTAATACAATCTTGCTTTTCCTTAAAAATCCCAGAGAAAGTCAATGAAATAAACAAAAGTTAAAGTAATGTTATACTTAGATCTGGCAACATGATTTCATCAATGATGCAGTAGGAAATGTCAACAGAGATGTCATCAATTATGTCATTAATGTGTTACATATGATGCTATATCTGAGATCATAAGATGTGCCTCATTCTTTCATAATGAATACATTTCTTATGTAACAAATCCGAATCCTCCCTCAACCCCTTAGTCAATTTTGGGACTGTGGTCAAATAAACGCAATTCAATCTCTTGCTATGAGCTTCTTGGCCCTTCCTAGACTTTGGGATCGCACCCTTCTGCACAGAATGTGAGTCCCCCCCCCCCCCACCCAGCCATACTTTTTTTTGGTTTTTATTAACTTATTAAACATACACCCATCTCAGCAAATGTAGTGTTCAATGAGATACATTCTTATTACATTTGCAAACAGAAAAGAGGAAGAAAGATAATCTACACACATAGCAGTGTCATAATACAGAAATTGCATATTCGATAACACATCAGATACAAGCAATTATACATTTCAATGGTCATGAAGGCACGGACGGTGGAGTAGTTGGAGAGCGCATCAGGGGTGTGAGTCGGTAGTCATAGGGACTTGTGGGTCTGTTTCTTGTGGGCTGCCTGCATCTCATGGGCGGCTTCTATCGGGTGCTCAAAAAGATATTGCTTAAAGGGTCCCGGATATCTTTGGGGGGATGTAAGAGGGAGCAGTTCGGCATATGTGATTGACTGTTCGTGCCGGAACATCATGTCCTTGATCCACTCCTAAAATTTTGAAACTCTGCCAAGAGGAATATGTATTACCAATTGTGCACTGGTGCTGTGAGGCACAAAAGGAAAGGATTTAGTTGATTTACCTATTATGACTTACCATTAGAAAGTCTGGCGTTACAGTGGAAATCTGTCCATCACTGCCTGAGCGCTCTCAAAACCATTAGTAAATCCAAGCACAAGTATCTAGGCAACTGTTTATTATTAGTGAGGTTATAATTGAGATTTACAAATAGCATATGTGGACAAATTAATGCAAATTAATGCAGTTTCATATAGAAACATTCCTACAGAAAATGTGTGCAGATGGGTGAAGAGTGGCTTTTGTTCAAGTAACAAAAAGAACAAAATAGACGTGCTGAAGTTTGTTAATAGACTGCCAGACAGGCCATAGCTGCAGTCATGCAGAACACACTATGGAAAGCGATAGGCTGGCATACTATCAGAGTAACTCTTCTGACCCACCTAGGACAGAGGAGAGTCATGCAGAACACACTATGGAAAGCGATAGGCTGGCATACTATCAGAGTAACTCTTCTGACCCACCTAGGACAGAGGAGAGTTATGATCAAGCATGAGATAATAGCCCATGTTATAAAAACGCAAAGGTTAGATGAAATAACATGGTTAGCTTATCAGCATAGTGTGTGTTAGATCTGACATCACTAGTGTGGTACTCCCCAAAACCTTTTACCTTCACCCCTTCTGTTTACTGAATTCGTTTTTGTCTGCTTTAGGACCCCGTGCACTTTACCACTGCTCACCAGAGCGAAACTGCTTGAGTTTGCTCCCTAAAACAAGGTAACATTTGGGTTACACCCGATAGGCACATTTATTTTACTTGCAATTCCCTATTATTTGGTACTACATATATCTTGGGCCTTGAAATTAAATGCTACTAGTGGGCCTGCAACACTCATTCTGCCACCCACTAAAGCCGGAAAAATGTTACAAGGGACCTCCTACTCACAACGGAACCCACTAAAGCAGCACTTTAAATCATGTCTCAGACCTTCCACTACAGCCTGTAGTGCAGTTTTAAACTGCCAGGTCTCAACCTTCCTCTTTAATACAATAAGGTAGACGCTAAATGATCATAAGGCAGTGTTGGACTTGGTCCTTTTGACAGGTTCACCCCAAAACTTTTTGTGTTCTCCTAGCCTGTTTCTGTAACCTGGTGTTGGTGATTTTAGGCCTCTGCACACTTTAGCACTGTGGTCCAGTGTAAAGTGTGTGTGCTCTCTGTATATGTGTGGTGAGATAGGCCTGCCCTCGCATAGGAATGCATGGGGATATGTGTGTCCCTGGTAGTGACTGATATGGGAGGAGTGTAGGGGCGAGTTTAGTATGTGCAAACTCGTGAGAATAAATGCTGTGCAATGGTGTGCATAGATTTATTATTACTAGTGGAGAAGTACCACTTTTAAAAGTTGGCATTTCTGTGTGCAGTGTGTCTGCCTGCCTGATGTGAATTGCATGTCTGACTTGTGATTGACAGGTGCTGGATGTTGTGGGGTGCTCCAGGAGCCAGGATGGGTCTGCCAGGTGGTGAATAGGTAGATCTGCATGTGGAAGGGAGGGAGAAGTTGCATCTGGGACCTGAATAGGGCTGTGCCTTCCCTCAACAATGCTGGCTCCACCTCCTGTGGTGCATCTGATGTCCCTGGCATGTCCTGTGAATAGAGGAGAGGAGCTGAGCACAACAAAGTGCTCAACAGCTCCCCTGTATTGCGACTTATATAGCGCACGTATCACCCGAAGGCATCAAGGCGCTTGCCTTGGGAACCCGTCCTGGCTTTTTCCCTGTGAGATAAACCCTACTGGGTATCCCCATGGTGAAAGCCAGGCATCCAGCAGCGGGCGGGCTGCCGTAGTGGAGATTAAGCAACTATTGCCCAGAGTTGCAGCGTGGGACCCCATGATTAGAATAGGCACCGAGGCGAGAATTATCGAGTTTGCGGACATTTTTGGGCTCAGGACCCTGCCGCGTCGGGAATTGAACCCTGGTCCCGGGCCAGTCCCCTGAACTAGTTGTATCTGGTTCTCCCATTACCTGCACCTTTAAACAAAGGGAAATGCTGTAAAGAAGGGGATGTGACCCCATGAGGTGGTTCTGCCTTGGATCCTGACCCTGCGGGGCGTGTTGCTGCTGGGGCCCAGGGGGGACATCCATGAGGGCCTGCCTCCCTGGGCCCTGCATGGCCGCTGGATGCTCTAAGGACTGTTGGGACCCTGGGTTCTATTCTCTTGATCCCTAAGGACTTTGGCTTCATCTAGTGCCTGGAAGCACTATCCTTTAACTGCCCAGCTGAGGAGAAACATGGGCTGCGCAGCGCGATCCTGTTCGCCTTTGGGAGGGAACCCCCACCTTAGGGATTCCCCCGTGATGCCTGCAACGGCGGGTGCCCATCCCGCATTGATCGTTATCTCGCGGCTGTAGTTACAATGCAGGTGCCCACCCCGCTTTATATTTTTGGCAAAGAGGATGCCTACCCCTTGTTGTGCCCGGTGTGAGGAAGTGAACTCTGCGGCCCCGTTCGTCCGAAACCAGAAGTCAGGCGGAGCTGCCTGACGTGGGGAGAGACTTCCGCTTCCCCGAGGGAAGCCCCGCACCCACTGTAGTACCGGAAGAGAATCCACAAACATGGTGCCAGTAAGCAGGGCTCCAGTTTGTCGGTGAGATCCCTGCCTGCACCCAGAGAAGCCCCGGGTCCCAGGAGGGGGCCCGGGTGAAGAGTGAACGCGGCTGATGCCGCCGATGGCAGTGCGGGGCTCCCGTGATGAGAGGGAAGCCCCGCCAGTGCTGCCGACCGCCACCGGAGTCTCCCCAGTAAGGGAGAAGCCCAGAGTCCGTGCCCAGAGAGCTGGTGAGTGACGATGGATGAAAGAGGGGGGAGAGAGGCTCAGAATCAGAGCGACCCCATATAGCAGTGGGCCGCTCCAACATGGCCAGTATCTCTTTTTGTTTGCATGAGCGGACCCGCCATTGTGGGCCGCTCCACCGATGGCCATCTTTGTTTCAAGGGACCCGTGGGGGGTCCTGAGGTCCCGTGGCCGAATACTGCCCCAGAGTGGTCAGTATTTTCCCGCTGCCCCGCTTTGCAGGGGTCTCCTGCAACAGGATGGCGTGTTGTTTTATCCATAGAGTTGTTGTCCACAGAAAAAGGCAAGTGAGGGGTGGAGCAGGGCATTGGTTGGGTGAGAGGTTCCCAAACAAAGACACATTTTTATATTCAATTCTCCCTTAGCTACATTCAACCGCACACAAGGGTTAAGTATTACAGTTTGCTATCACTGTGGAATTTTTCAGAAGGTAGCCATTTTATTGTTTTGTTACTGAATTTGTATAGGTTTCTTAAAATAAAACCCACACAATATCAGTCATTTAAATTCATAATGATAAAGTTCTAAAAAATACAGTGATTTGTTAAGTGTAGAACTGCTGGAAAGGTAGCCTATTGAGTTACCATTATTTACGACACCTGCAAAGACATCCAAGGTATATGCTGCAGTTTTGGCCTGCCACCTTAGCCTTCTATCCTTGTATGGGTGGTAAACTGTCTGTGTATAGAATTGGCTAACCATACCACCTGCTAGGTAAACCACTTAAGGATGGGACATTTTCAGTACCGACACTGTACAAAAACAAACATTTTACTCTCAGAAGATGACCATCATTAAAAGTTGCATGAATGTGTGAGGGAGATGTGTGCCCTGCCTAACACCGGTGTACCGTTGACCCTGACAAAAGGTAGATAACTCCTGACACATTCTGTGCATCCATGGCATGCAATGATGGTACTTGGGCAGTGTGTGGCAGTGGTACATTTGGATACTTGATAAACATGGCAAACTGATATTTGGCTACCAAAAATGTTTTTATTAAAAACGAAACACTAATATCTCAAGAAAAAAACATGTCGTGTAATGAAAGGGCTCACTTTTTCTTTTTCAAAATTAAATTGATCATTTTTCAATTCTAACCTGGTGCCATATCTGTTTGGGCTTTTCTGGCCCGAGCACAGCCATGCCCCTTTTCTAAGCACCTGCATGATGTAAAATGAATTAATTTAACCAATTATTTCTCTTAGTACTTTATTTTCAGACAGGAAAACTCTGAAATAGAAAGAGGCAAACCTTGGCCACTGTTTCGAGCAGTATTATCTGAATATAGAGAATAAATTCAAGGAAATATCGAGATACATTAATTCATCTTAGGTCCTGCAGGGCAGGGACATAAAACAGGCACTGTGCTCTGCCTTGCATCAGAAAAGCCCATCATGATAAGGCCCCTTGAGTTAAAATGTAAAATATTTTCTCATAAACTGAAAAGCTGATTTTCATACACAAAAACTAATACATTTACAAAAATAAATTTAAAGTACATATTTGCATGATAATCATTACTGCTTACTGCAGTGCTTCTCACTCAGTCCTGTTAGATTTGTGTTGGTACATCAAGCGTCCTAGACAGCATGCCGTATGGCAGTTAAAAACCTATTGAGTGTTTACCAAGAGCTCATCAGGGCTTGTAGTCCACCACTGCTTACTATAGGTGGGTATTATTGTCACTCTCATTTGCTCGCTTCTTACTGAATTACTTTCCATGTTGCTGTGTTTCCCCTATAGTATAGCCTATTTACCATGCCTCTGACTGGCTTGCATTCATACCGTCGATTGCTGACTTTTAGTGAACTTTTTTTCTTTTAGCTATAGCACCCCAGCCCCATAAACCATATCATATGTCTGTTGACTCTCCTGCCTACCATCTGCTTCCCCCAGCCCTTCGTTTAGCTTCCCTACCAGCTGTTCATGTTACTTCGGTTCATGTTGCTTTCCCTTCTCACATGCCCTTCTTCTCTGTTTTCTTTCTCCAGCAAAACACCCACCCCATGTTTCAATTAAATATTTTTTTTTAACTCATTCTTACTTAGGTAATTAGGGGCCAGATGTAGGTAGGGTTTTACCGGTCGGTAACGGCCGAATTCGGCCGTTACCGACCGGTAAAAGGATTTTGAGATGTAGGGGGCAGAATCGGTAAATTTACCATTCGGTAAATTTACCGATCGGTAATTTTACCGATTCTGTAAATATACCGGTCGGTATATTTACCGACCGGTATTTTTACAGATTCGTTAAAATTGATATGTAGGTGGGACTCTTATGAGTCCCACAAGGCCTAAGAAATCGGTATTTTACCATCAAATTCAATTTGATGGTGAAATACCGATTCAGGTGTGCATGCACATGTGTGCATGCACACCTGTGCCATATGACAGGCAGACCTGCCCTTAGGGCAGGTATGCCTGCCATATGGCCCCCGACCCTTTTTTGGGGGTGCTAGAGGGTGTCAAAGTGACACCCCCTGCACCCTTGTCAAAATCGGTATTTACCGATTCGGTAAATACCGACCGGTAATGCCCCATTCATTCCTATGGGCTTCAAAGCCCATAGGAATGAATGGAGCATTACCGGTCGGTATTTACCGATTCGGTAAATACCGATTTTTACCGAATCGGTAAAATGCACATCTGGATGGACCTACATGTCCACCCTTCATATTTACCGATTCTTAATTACCGAATCGGTAAAATTCGGTAATTAAGAATCGGTAAATATTTTTTACCTACATCTGGGCCCAAGTGACTGTGTCATTCTGTAGTTCACGTATGTGCTCACTTACAAAATGAGGTTCCTCCATTGCTTTTTTCAATTTCTTTAGCCATATTGCTGCTTTACAGCCTCATGAAAAACCATTGGCAATGTCAATAGATCACACAGGCGAAACGTATTGGCTTTGCTGATGCTTGTTTTATGTTTTCACTCTAGTACCAGCAAACAAAGAGAACAAGCTCAAAATATAGCGTTTATAAACTAATTCATGCCAATTAGGAAGAACCAATCACCATTCTAATTTATACAGGGAGCATTTGCACTTTGACACTGAACAACAGTGGCTAAGTGGCCAAATCATCTAAGCCAGCAAATACGAAATCCAACACAGCATCAAAAACACAGGAGGTAGAGGCAAAAGGTGAGGGGAAACTACCACAAGGATGCCAGGTCTAACACGTGTCCGCTCCAGATGAAAAGAGATGAGAACTACCCACCCTCTTAGGTGTTCTCATCACTAAGGCGGAAGAATCTGGACAGACCATTAGCATTGGCATGCTCTGTAACAGGGCAGTGTTCCACCATAATGTCCATTCCCTGTAGGGAGATGGACCACCTCAACAGTTTTGTATTCTTACCCCTAATATGCATCAACCATATGAGGGGCCTGTGGTCAGGCTGAACCCGGAAGTGAGTCCCAAACAAGCAGGCCTTAGCTTTTTCAGTTCCCATACTACAGCAAAAGCTTCCCTTTAAATTGCCCTCCACCTCTGTTCCCTGGGAAGTATCCTCCTACTGATGAAAGCTACAGGTTGGCCCAAGCCCACATCGTTCATCTGTGATAGTACTGCTCCTACACCATGCTCTGAAGCATCTGTCTGCACAACAAATTCTTTGGAGAAGTCAGGTGCCTTAAGCATGGGCGCCGTACATATGGCAGATTTCATGGCATCAAAAGCAGTCTGGCAGGCATCAGTCCAGATCTCCTTCCTGGGCTGCTTCCATGCAGACAGCTCTGTCAAGGGGGCAACAATGGTGCCATACCCCTTGACAAATTGTTGGTAGTACCCGGTGAGACATAAAAAGGCTCCGAAGCCAGAATGGTGTCAATCTTTTCTTGTAGGGGTGCCATCTTGCCGCTTCCTACCTGGTGTCCCAAGTACACCACAGACCCCTGCCCTATCTTGCACTTACTAGCCTTGATAGTGAGGCCTGCCCTCTGCAGAGCCTTCAACACTTCATAGAGGTGTTGCAAGTGTTGAGAACGCTGATCTCTCCTGGGCCCCTTCGGTTAAGGTAATCTGCCAGTACCCAAACGTTAAATCAAATGGGCTGAGATACCGGGCAGCTCCTAACCGATCAACAAGCTCATCAGCTCTGGGGATGGGTTGCGCGTCATTCTTGGTGACAGCATTGAGCCTACGCTAGTCCACACAGAACCGAAGTTCTGGAGTGGTACCGGGCGCAGCAGCCTTTGGCACCAAGATCACCGAGCTAGCTTGAGGGCTCTATCAACTTCTTCCTTGATGCTGGACCTGACTTTGTCAGCTACCCTCTAGACCAGTGACTAGGGATAATGGTGATGATGATGGATAATAGGTAAAACAAAAACTATTACCATGAAAAAGGTTGAGTATTGGAGTTCATGTTTGAAGAAAATCCTCCTTCTATATTCTTCTATTACTCCTAGCTCAATTTGCTGGCAAGGCATGTGGGCAGGTAATTTGCATAAGGCATGCACTTTTCAACTCTATTGTACTTTAAAGACCCCTTATAGCAGTGGGTAGGTGCTAAACGTCAGGGCATATGCATAGTCTCACCCTATTAACAAATGAAAACACTCCAGAGCTAGAAAGTTCAAAACAATAGCATAGATTGATTAAAAAGACCAACAATCTCCAGAAGTATGTGCTAAAAATACACCACCGTGGGTTAGGATGGCAATGGCAGCATGTGCTAAATAAAAGAAAGATAAACACGTCAGTGCACAGATGTCCCTTTAAACAACATGCAAAGAGTGTCTGATAACATTGTGAGCACGTAGCGTTTCCACTGAGTAAGTGCTGGAATGGAAATTAAGCAGTGAACGCCCTTGCCAATGAATGTGTCTAAAAATAAAAATCCTGTGATGAATACAACAGGGTGAGATGGACGCAAGTGAAATGAAGGAAAATACACGTAATGCAGCATGTGGCCCTAAATGTAGCACGTCTAAAAAATTGATGCAAACAACTAAATTTATCTCGGGGTATACTTGTTCAGGATATCAAATTAAAACTTCTAAATTGTGAATGGATATTTGAAAAGTATAGCTGTGTTGATGTTTTTCTATTCATTAAACCTTAAAAAAGGAGTAAAGTATAAAATAATGGCTTTATGAATTTTTTGCCAGCCATTACCCTGTCAATCTTTTATAATACAAATGAAATGTGTCCCTTTCATTTTGATATAATTTCTTGAACTGTTATAGAGAGCCTCACGCCCAAACACTACGGGCCTCATTTATGGCATTTAGGCATAGGGCTGCACAGCAAGGCCCTATGTCAAATTGAAAGGGCAAGAATGCACTGTATTTAAGCAATTAGGTGCATTCCTGTTCTTTCCGCCTGCGCTGGTGCCGCTTTGGCAGCCTAGTGCCAATTTAGGCCCCCTTGTACCACGGTGCAAGGGTGCATCTGTTGAATGCAGGGTTTTTTATGTGCAGGAAAGGGCACAAAAGCAATCCTACTAGTAGTTTTCCTCTTTCTTTGTTTGCTACAGAATGCAGCATACATGGAAAGTGGAAAGAAATGAGTAGAAAAACACATATTTCTCCTTGTTATGCCTCACTTCGGGATGTGTATGAATGTGACACTTCACAAGGTTTAAATCACTTTGATAATCTGGGGAAGAGCAGAATCCCATGGGTGTTGCATGGGAAAACCAACTGCAACACCCATGGAACGCCTCTCGGGCACAGAGTAAGGCGATGCACTGATTTGCGCTGCATCACCTTACTCATGATTTATGTCAAGTCAAGTCATGTGATTTATATAGCGCGCTACATACCCAGAGGGTCTCAAGGCGCTTGAAGAATGGTGGGGAATTACTTGTCGAATATCCAGGTTTTAAGTTGCTTTCTGAATGATAGGTGGTTTTGAGTGAGGCGAAGGTGAGTGGGGAGTGAATTCCAGGTTTTAGCTGCCAGGTAGGAGAAGGATCTTCCTCCCATGGTGGTTTTGTAGATGCGGGGAACAGCAGCAAGGGCTTGGTTGGAAGAGCGTAGCTGGCGGGAGGGGGTGTAGAAGGAGAGTCGCGTGTTGAGGCATTCGGGTCCGAGTTCGTAAAGTGCTTTGTGAGCGTGGGTGAGGAGGCGGAATTTTATCCTCTTATTGACAGGGAGCCAATGGAGGTTTTTCAGGTGACCAGAGATGTGGTCTTTATGCGGGATGTCTAGTATGAGTCTCGCAGATGCGTTCTGGATGCGTTGTAGTTTTTTCTGGAGTTTTACGGTGGTACCGGCGTATAGTGTGTTTCCATAGTCCAGTCGGCTTGTCACTCAAAGCCATGTGGCTTCACAAATCTTTAGGAGAGCTGTGCGTCAGACATGCATCGCTGTTCGTGATGCAGGGCTCTCATAACTAAGCCTCTATATTTGTATTTCATTTTTCATCAGCTTTTATTGTTTTTTCAACTTATGACACAGATGGTATTGAATTAATTAACAATTACCGCAAATGTTCCAACTGACATTCGGGAACACTTCCACTCAGGACTTCTACTGCCTTTTTAGATTTTATAATTCAACTATTTCTACCTAATGTACTAAAATGTAACATTTAAAATTAATCAAAAAAAGCATAATTTTTAAATCCATATATATATATATATATATTCACTGAAAAAACCATAGGTTTGACACTCCTTATAGTTAGGAATTAGCATTTAAAAAACCTTTGAAATTCACTGAAAAAACCATAGGTTTCACACCAGTTATAGCTGAACATTTTACTCATACAAAACCATTGAAATTCCCACGTTATAATTAGTTGGACTCACTATAACTCGCGCGCCCGCAATCCACTGCTGATGATGTCACATATTACATCATTCTTGACATGGTCAGTGACATCACTGATGACATCACTGATGAGATCTCAAATGACATCACTGATGACATCTCAAATGCCATCACTGATGACATCACTGATGACATCATCCATGTGATAATACGACGCACCTCCTCACACTCTAATCTAACCTTTGATACACCCAGTGTTAAATACAAACTACCATTCCTGAAATTATTGACACACCAATACCAGTAACTACATACGCACTCACTGATTTCTAGGTCTACACACACATCCATTCATTCACCCATACAATCACTCATACATACGGTCACTCATCAATAGAACACTATCATATCTACTCATACACCTATACAGACACTTACACGCTGACACTCATCCACAGAGTTACTCAAACACCTAGTCAGTTTTTTCAAAGAATCAATCACCCTCCCATTTCCTCAACTACACAGTTATACACACTAAACATTACTTATTCAAACATATAATAACACATACTTACTCTCTTTTACAATCACTGATACAAGTACACATTGATCCATACAGTCACTTACGCAATCACAGGCTCTCATGTATAGTCATTTATATATGCCAACTCTCACATGCACTGTGTTTTACATATGTACTTACTTGGACATGGAGCACTGAGATAGCCATTCACTCACCAACACATCCATGCAGACAGTCAACCCCCTATACAGCTCTTTCCACATGCACTCTTGAACCAATATACCAAGTGAATCAACTGCTCATACATATATGCAGAGTCACACACCTCCCAGCCACCCACACACACACTCATCCTCACATACAAATACTTGAACAACCAATCAATAACCCATATAGCCACTCACATAGCTACTGATCAACACATGCAACAGCTTACACAACAACAGACATACTGATGCACACATTCAGACAGTTTAGTCACTAACCAATGCATTCAGTAAGACACATTTAGTCAGTCACGCACCTACTAAATCCTTCATCCAGTCACTCATACATACACTCATTCTTCAATATGTAAAACATATTTTAACTTTACAGAAACACATAGTCACTGGATGATGTCATCAGTGATGTCATCAGTGATGTCATTTGAGATGTCATCAGTGATGTCATCAGTGATGTCATTTGAGATGTCATCAGTGATGTCATCAGTGATGTCACTGACCATGTCATGAATGATGTAATATGTGACATCATCAGCAGTGGATTGCCGGCGCGCGAGTTATAGTGAGTCCAACTAACTATAACGTGGGAATTTCAATAGTTTTGTATGAGTAAAATGTTCAGCTAACTATAACTGGTGTGAAACCTATGGTTTTTTCAGTGAATTTCAAAGGTTTTTTAAATGCTAATTCCTAACTATAACGAGTGTCAAACCTATGGTTTTTTCAGTGAATTTCAAAGGTTTTTTAAATGCTAATTCCTAACTATAACGTTTGTCAAACCTATGTTTTTTTTAGTGAATTTCAAAGGTTTTTTAAAACATAATTCCTAACTATAATGTTTGTGAAACCTACGGTTTTTTGAGTGAATTGTATAGATTTTTTTAAAGTAATTCCTTTGTATATTGACTTTGTCCCCTACTATTTTTTTGTTATTAGCTTTTTTTTTATAACTATTAATTATATTTAAAAAAAATATATATATTTGTTCAATGTATATATATTTTTTTAAATTTTTTCCTGGTGCGCTCAGGGTGCGCGCACCGGTAAGCTCTCCCGAGAGCGCACCGAGAGCGCTATTGCAGCGTTCGTAAAAAAGGAAATACGCATGAAAACAAAAGAATAATGGAAGACATTTAGTATCATACTTATAAAAGCAGTATTTTTGATTTACGAAATGAAAATGATTTTGCATTTCCGTAAAGCTATCAAAACGTCACTCAGGCACGTCGCGTAAGCGCCCCCGGAAGCGCCTACGTTCGCGCCACGTGAGCGCCCCCGGAAGTGCTCCGGTGCGTGCAGCGTAAGCGCGTCAAGTCATGTGACCTTAAAATAACTCTTTTCATTGGTTCCTAACAGTTTTTTTTACAAAGAATGAAATCCCCACCCATTTCCTTCACTTCTTTTTTCACTTTTGTGACTGCAAGACCTGCCTTTTTGCTGTCGGATCTTTGTGGGAATAAAATCTTGGATTATCATGGCTGCCAGACCATCCAGCAGTGAAGATGACTCCAATGAATTTCTTGATGAAGAGGCTCCTCAGCCGAAAATAAAAGAACACTTTATTTGGAAGTTTTTTCTATTCCTGATGACCAGAAGAAAGTAAATGCTCCAAAAGTGGAGTGCTGGTTTTGTCACACTGTCCTCTCACGGGGTGGCCCCACTAAGAAATATTCTTTTGGTAACTCCACAATGATTCGCCATGTGGAGAGGAGGCACCCCCAGAATTTTGCCCGGGAAAGTGTCAGGGCTCTGGCACGAGAGGCTCCCAATGATGGGGCCTCTACTTCAACCGGAGGACAAACTGCATCAGGGAGGGAGCAATCACAAGAGCAGATTCCCAACATCCAGCCTGCTTTTAATAAAGGCGTTATTTAATGCAGATATTGCGATAAGTTAGTGTTCTGCTCATGGTTTGAGCATTGGAGAACCATCGCTGCCGTTCCGAGCCCTATTTTTGTTTTGTTTTTTTGCTCCTGTTGAGCAGTTTCCCGTTCCCTATTTTTGTTTTTTTTCTAAAAAAAGAAAAAAAGAAGAAAAAAAAAAGTTCTTTTCAGAACTACCTCAAATTCTCATCAAAGAGCTGTGTTCTTAAAAAATGAAAAAAAGTAAGTGAAGTGGAGTGCATTGATAAACGAGAAGAAAATGAGTGAGAAAGCACAGAAAAGGACAGGAGGAGAAGGGAAGTGAAGTAGAGGGATTGAAAGAAGGTGAGTGTGGGGAAGGAGAGTGAGGAGAAGGAGATTGAACATGGGGAATGTGGATATGCGAAGAAAATGTAGTAAAGGAACGGGGGTGTGGAAGGGTAAGAAAAGAGCAGTGATGTTTTGGATAGAGTGGAGATACAGACTGGATAAAGACAAGTGAGTGTGAGACAAGGTGAGTAAGGCAGTGAAGAGACAGAGAAAGTGAAAGAAAAAGTGAGAGTAGAAGACTGAAGGCTTCATTTATGAGGTCATGCATCACTTTTACGCCGCCGGTGCGTCACTTTTTGTGACGCACCAGTGGTGTAAAAAATGCACCTTGTTAAGTCATATTTACAAAGTGACGCATCTAGGTAGATGCGTCACTTTGTAAACCCCTGCGCCACATTATACCTGCGCCAGGTGTAATGTATGCAAAGGGGCGTATTGACGCAAGAAAGGGTCGTAGAAGTGACACAGTGAAATCTATGAGATTTCACTGCATCACTTTTAGGACACCGTTGCGTCAAAATCTTGCGCCTGCCTCACAGCAGGCGTAAGACTGATGCAGGCCCTTTGACATGGGGCTGGCCCCATGTGAAAGGATGCATTGCTGGAGTTGCGTCACTTTTGTGACACACTCCAGCAATGCATCACTTTTGCGCTTACAGATACGTCAGAAATACTGACGTATCTGTAACTCCTTGCGACATAATGCGTCATACATTAAATATGACGCATGAGAAGAAGACTGAAGGCCTCATTTATGAGACCATGCGTCACTTTTACGCCACCGGCGCATCACTTTTTGTGACGCACCAGTGGTGTAAAAAATGCACTTTGTTGAGTCATATTTACAAAGTGACGCATCCAGGTAAATGCGTCACTTTGTAAACCCCTGCGCCACATTATACCTGCATCAGATGTAATGTATGCAAAGGGGGCGTATTGACGCAAGTAAAATTCATTGAAGTAACACAGTAAAATCTATAAGATTTCACTGCGTCACTTTTAGGACGCTGTTGTGTCAAAATCTTGCATCTGCCTCACAGCAGGCATAAGACTGATGCAGGTACTTTCACATTAGACTTGCCCCAATGTGAAAGGATCCATTTCTGGAAATTATTTGAGGGTAATGGAAAAAGACTGAGAAAAGTGGAGTGAATAAATTAGAAGACAGAGGATTTGAGAAAAGGAGTTATTGAAGTGGAGTAAGAAGATTAAGAGAAAGGAAAAGAATGAAAAGCAAAGGATGGGAAGAGAGAGGAAGGTAAGTAAAAGAGAAGGTATCAAAAAAGGAGAGTGTGTGACTATAACTAAGTAATAGGGAGTGATCTCGACAGAAGACGAGTGAGAGACTAAAGAGACGAAGAGAATGAGGGAAGGGGAGTGTAGAAGTAAGAGGACAGAGGGATGTAAGAGAAGGAGTTAGTGAAGTGGAGTAAAGAGAGTAAGGGAAGGGAAAAGAGTAAAGGAATGAAGGAAAGGAAGAGAGAGGAAGGAAAGTAAAGGAAAAATGTGTGAAAGAAAGTGAGTGTGAGAGAGGAGTGAGGAAAAGGGGAGTAAACGTGGGGATTCAGAATAAGTGAGGCAAGCGCAATAAGGGAACACAGGCGTAGGAGCATCAGAGAAGAGTAGTGAGGTTAAGGAAAATAGTATAGAGAAATTAAATATTCTACATCAAACTTACCTTATTAGTAATATTAATTTAGTTTGATATTTTCATTTAAATTTATATATGTGAAAGACAAAACAAAATAAGTTACAATATTTATAATATATATTTTACAATACAAGAGACAATGTAGGAGATTAACAAGGTTAAGTGAGGGTGAGTGAAATGCAGGAAGGTTGATGAAAAAGGAAAAATAAAGAGAGAATAAAAGCAAGTGAGCTTGAGACAAACGAAGTAAAGGAGTGAGAATATACAGCCAGTAAAGGAAAGAGTGACACAAAGGAACTGAGTAAGAGAGTAAAACAAGATAAGGAAGGGAGTGTGGGTCATTTTTAGGGAGTAAGCATGACGGAAGAGGAGTGATAGATTGAGAGGATCCAGAGACTGAAGCTAAGAGACAGGCTGTGATGGAAAGGGAGTGAGGATGTGAGAGGATATAGGAAGTGAGAAAAGAAGTGAGTGAAGTGTAATAAGGTGAATGAGAGAAGGAGCATTATTAAGGGAATAAAGAAAATAATCAAAGGGAAGGGGAGAGAAGTAGAGTGACTGACAGCTAGAAATTGGTGGATGGGAGAGAGGTAATGAGCCGTGAAGGAGTGGTTAATGAGAATAAGTTTGGAAAATGGAATAAAGGAAGGGAGGTGAGGGAGAGTCAAAAAAGGCAAGTGAGGGTAAGTTAAGAGAAGTGATAGAGGGTGGAAATAGGTAAGTGAGTATAAGAGAACGGGATAATATTATATATTTAATAATACAAAATACAAAATAATTTGAACATGTTAAATGGTTTATTTTTGCTGTTCTCAGAATATATTGAATTTCACTTAAAACAGTGACTTCAAAAGTACTCATCATATAACAGCGGGCAAAAAAAACACAATCAAAATGATTGTGTTTAAAAAACCCATTAAATAATTACTTAAATAATGTAATTTTTTAAAAACCATATCTAAACTCACTTTTGATCCAACCACTTTTCCACGAGGCCAAATAGTATATGGAAAGTCCTTTTTTATGGAAATTAGTCCACAGTTTTCGTAATGTCTCATTTACCCGACTTTCTGAAAGAAAAGCTCGAACATCTTTCACGTTATGAAACAAGAGTTTTACTTCCATCTCTATTTTACATTTAATAAATAATTCCTATAATACTCACAGCACACTTTATATAATAAACATATACTATCTCTATGAGAACAACATGTTTTTTATTACCTTCATCACTCTCATTCACCAAGTAATTTTGAAGAGTAAAGTAAGTTATATTAACTGCTGCAATCTTCATAGGTCAATTACCTTCCCTAAAATTTTGGTTGTAAGAACACCAGGTAAGAATTTAGTAAGTCAGAAGGCAAACGTTGTTTGAAAGTCAATTGAGTATCATCACAGAGCTGCCAACCTTTTTGAAATTTTAAATAAGCTGTGTAATGTCCTGATGTTATTGAAGGACCATCATGGTAAATAATTGCTGCAGTTGTAAAGGTTCTTCCTGAAATTGATAATTGAGAAGCCACAACATTTTTAATTAATGTAGTCAATTTAGTCCCATCAGGTCTACATCGTTGGAACATTAAAATAACATACTGTCCATATCTTATTAAAAATAAAGCTGATAACATTTCAGATTTACATTGACTACACACCATGTTTTGATTTGCTGCTCTAACTAGATTATTAAAAGACACTGATTTGCAGTCTGGTAAAGTCAAATATATAAATCTTTCAGTGTCTACTGTAGTACTACTTGAAAAGGAGCAATTGTCACAGTCATGTTGCCATTTATAAGAAAGGCCACAAAGATTTTCTACATCTACTCCTTCATCTTGTAAAACAACAAGCATATACATTAGAAATTCCTGACAATCTTGCTGAATATTCTGTGAAAATTGATTTAGACCAGAACATATGTCTAAAACCTTTCGAATTTCAGAAACACTTTGTATATTTGTTCTATCACTGCTACATTTCCCAAACACAGAATTTAATAAACAACAAAGTATTTGATCACGATTTTCAACAATCTGTTCTTTTACAGTTTGGAGAAAGAAAACAACATTAACCACTACATTAGCATAGCAGTTGACACCAGAACTATTTTCAAACTGAAATCCAACAACATCTTTAACTGAATTCATTTCCTTTCTGCTTACAATTACTGGTTCATCTACTTTTTTTCTTGTTGCTACAACTTCACTACAATTTTTCTCATTCTTCTTTTTCGGCCTACCACACGCTTTTCAAACAGAGGATATTGAGGTAAGTTTGGAGCATACTCTCTTCTTAACCTATTATATTCTTTTACACAATTTAGATCTGCATTAATCTTTGTCTCATCAAAATCAATCAAGTACAATCCAGATAAAGTTCTCACTCGAGATAAAGCAACATATGACATGCCCTCCTTGAACACAGAATTTCCAATATTCACCAAAGCAGTATCAACACTTAAACCTTGAGATTTATGAATAGTTGCTGCATATGCTAAAGAAACAGGAAACTGTTTTCTGCAGACATATAAATCTTTCACTAATAAAAAGCGAGCAGAACAACGAGTGATTTGTTGTACTTCTTCAATACCATCAAATTTAATTTTTATAATATCAATTCCATCTCTATTTCGGTAATTCACAAAATCTACAACATGACCCATTGCTCCATTTACTAAACCTCTTTCCACATGTAAATTACGTCGTAAAATTATACGACAATTTAAAGATGCATACAGAGTCTTTTCCATACCAGCAGTTTTGGATATTTTCTTCTCTAAAGAATCCAATTTTGTTTTCAATTTTTCTGACAAAATAATAGTGTCTCCTTCATGTTCTATTTTATCAATAGCTTCCAGTTTCACAATCTCTTGATTCTCCAACTTTAACATTTTGGTGTTGAATTCGCGCTCCGGTGCCTACTCGATTCACGGGTTCACACTCTGCGACTCTGGGCAATAGCTTGCTTAATCTCCACAACGGCCCCTCGCGGCGGAATGCCTGGCTTTCACCTTGCGGATACCCTGCCGGGGTTATCTCACAGGGGAATACCAGGACGGGTTCCCTCAGCAAGCGCTTAGAGACCGCTTGGTGATTTGCGCTATATAAAATTCCTGTACAAATTCCTGTACAGGCACAAATGATGTACATGAGCACTCTTTTTTCTCATGTGATAAACCATGCTGAATTTGTTATGTGACTTTGTCATATATTTGACTCTGCTCAACGTTTAGTTCTTTTTCCAAATCTTCTAAATCAAGTACATCCTCCTGAGCTTGTTCCATGGCTCTTTCAACTTCATCGAAGGCAGTGGCAGCTTCATTTTGTATAATTGGTCCTCCTAGTGGATCCTGACTCAATGAAGCAGAACTCTGACTGTCTTGAGAACTGTCTCTAGCAATCTCTGCTGCAATTGTAGCTTCTTGCTGTATTTCCTCGTTCAACATTTGCAGATAAATTGAAAAAACAGGACATTCTATGGTATCTTTGGTTGCATTGAACGAATCTTCATAAGTAAGAAAATCTCCAAGTAGTTCCTCTTCTCTATGCCAAGGTTTAAAGAGTTGTAAAAGTGCTAAGTAATAAAATTCTCTTTTGTCCGGAGAATCACAACTCAGTTTTCGATGATTAATCAAATGGCCTTTTCTTTGTTTTACTAAACAGCCTTCACATCCAATTACAGCATATACACCTTTATTGATGTCTTCTGTGACGTTCCTTTTAAAAGTGTAGGTTTGCAGAACTTCATAGAGACAAGCGTTCTCAAGGTGAGTACTTCTATTTGGATAGTATGTATCCAACATGTTTGTCTTCAAAATATCTGTACTGTCTGGTTCTTTCTCCGCCAAATACTCAATTTCTTGCACAGATTTTAAAACTCGGTTTCGTGTTGCAGCAAGACCTAAACTCACCCAAATGATGGTTCTAGATTTGGCATATAGACTTGCAGATGACAACCGATCAGAACATTCATACGCTCCAATTTCTCGATGCGACAACATCTTTAGACTGTAACTGTATAATTTCTTGCTTAGACTCTTTTCATGTGAAATTTCTTCCCACATTTCCTTCTGTTCCGTCTTTTCTGATTTTGTGATGTAAGACGTCACATATCGAGCCACAGCAATAGAGTTGTCAGCCACATATTGAATATCCATGTTAGCATTCCACATGGATAAAATGACTGGGTTGTAGTCATTTATGAATTTGGATTCCTCATTTCTTCTTAGGTTGTATGTATTTTTGGGTGATTGTCTTGTCACAGTATGTCGCAGAGAAGACATAAAATTGTTGACTCTTCCTTTCGATGTTACTGGACGTGGAAATGCAAAACGACATTTCGTGTAGAACTTGTCCTTGGATTTGTCTTTTCGACGACAGTATTTCCCACAACGATGGGTTTGAAAACGTAAAACTTGATGTCTTAAATTGTTTTCTTCTGTACTTTTTGGAACAGCACATGTAGAATACTGCTCAATGAAACTCATCACTTTCTCATCTGAATCTGTTCCAAATTTTGGTGCATCTTTAATCCATAGCAGCATATGTATATGAGGGCCACCTCTTGCTTGATACTCCTTTCTCCAATAGAAATCCAACACCTCTCCAAGCGGAGGATTTTTTTTGTTTGTAATAAAAGACATCATAGCTTCAAACCTATGATTGAAATACCTGCATACATTAACTGGATCCAAAGAGCACAGTGCTCCAGGTGTCTTGTATTCAATATTTTCAATGTTTTTATTTGCCTCTCGTTGAAATTCAAGTAAGTCTTCCCAAGCATAATCAGCACAGCTAAGAGTGAGGAACCATGTAGGAGTTCCTAAGTTTCTTAGCATACATTTCAATTCCCCATGACGACGGTACCAATACTCGTTAGTACCACGCTGACATGCCATGAGATTAATTAGCTGAGATTCCAAAACAATGTCTTGCAGTTTCACTTTATCCATTAAATCCCTTGCCGAAACATTTTGTAGATGTGCTACACTTTTCAATATATGGTTTACTGCATAGGAAAGTCCAGACAAGTCACTCTCAAACAGTAGATGGAACAAATATGGAATGCATTGACGAAACCTTGGATCTTCTGCATATAATCTTGATGTCCGGTATTCAGATGCAGGAATTTGAACAGGTCGGTCGTCATATCGTCCACCTTCACCTGTTGGAAATAACTGTGGAAAACAACGAGCTTCTAAACTTTCTTCCCATACACTAATGGGACTTCCTTCAGCTTTTTTCATCTGAAACAAGTCAATAGCATTCCCCATTACTTCTTTGGAATGCAATGGATGAACACTATAATGTTCGTAAAATTCTTCACTTCTAGAGACATCAACTTTTTCTATTTGTCCAGCAGAGACATCAGTGTCGTCTTGTACAGTTGTTTCCTCATCTCCCACATACACATTTTTATAGTACTGATTATTTTTTACCAGATACAACGTTTCCTTCTTGACTTTCCTAACATCCACTAATTCTTGACAGATTTTCTTACTTTTTGTCGGAACACCATTAACTAGAATAACTAGAGGTTCCTCATCTACTTTTTCAATACCAATGGTATCAATATTTTTCTTAAAATCTAGAGGCAAATAAACAACTCTTCCCTTTAATCCTCTCTGTAAATCTGAAGGAGGCAATTTCCCTGTCTTAGGCTCCATGCGCACAATAGCCTGAAAAGGATGCACACATTGAATCAGAATAGACTCATAGGTATTTAAATCCATCAATTCAGAAGAAATGTCTACCAACTCCGGATTATTATGAACAGCTCTAGCAGGCATTCTGTTTTCATTTAATTTATTATAGCAATATGTACAAATACGTTGATCAGAGCCCAAATCAAAACAATTTTCAACCAACAAATAAGTTGCAAAATCCTTCCACTCATTATTATTTATCTTTTCGCTTCTTACATATAAATCAACTAATCTAGTCTGAGGCTTATAATGAGTCCGTCGACAACAAACACAAGAAAAATTAGGCCTTTCACTTGAATTGACCTTAAACTTTATCATTTCATTTTTAAAATTTTCTGTACTTAAAATCTCTACATTCTCTTCTACATTACCTTCCATTACTGTATCAACTTCTGCACTAACCTCTTTTTCACCAAAGTAACAAAACTCAATTTCATCACAAATGTTTTTGACATCTAATTCAGTTCCATGCAAAAGAACACTGTTTAACTGTTTTAGCTTAAGTGCTGGACTTTTTGCATAGTACAACCTTCTCACTAATTTCCTCACTTTATTATGATGCACTGCTAACATCCTAAAATGGTGAAAAACACTCTGACATACTTTTCTTCGAAAGACAAGCCAGTGAATGCCCTTGCAAACCTGTTTTTTCTCTCACTCTACAAGGATCTAACTCTTGTAAAATGTTCATTTTTTGTTTCACAGTTTTCTTAGTATATGTCCGTAAGAAAGTGCGAAACAAATCGATTGATTCCTGTCGGACACTACAAACACTACTACAATTCCATGTATACACTGGAGACTTAGGACATCTCCCTAAAACTTCATCAGCTAACACCTCTTCTGTATTTCTAGGCACAATCTCTTCTTTTTCAACCGGACAACCGTCCTTCACCTCATATGCTCGACCACTGGTGTCAACTGCATGCACCAAATCATTATCCTGAAAGTAACTTTCTTCATTAAAAAATGTCTCAGTACTTGAACTATGCTTCCATTCTCTAGAAAAAACATCACAAAAATGAGTTCGATTAATTACTCTCCTCCACTTACATTTTGATTTAAACACATTAATTATCGTATCAAGTGTACGAATTCTATTCATTACTAAACAAAACAATTTATTTTTCACTTTAAATGCTTCATCCACGATCTTAACTATGTTTTTTTTCTTGTAAAAAGCTGTCTTTTGTTTATAACTTTTTATATTTTTTAATAAATTCGATATAATCCTGTTGTAAAACATTCGTCTACGAATGTCAGAAAATTGTTTGCTTCTTCTATTGCTTTTTAAAATATTGTCTCCTTGTACACGTCTAACAATTGTAGAAGGACATCCTGTCTTTTTTGAAATTACACGTGTTTCAGTCTTTTTATTTAAAAAACTTTTTTTTGCTTCAAATTTCAATAATTTCCTAAGAAAATTTGTACTTTGCTTACCAGGAGTATTTTTCTTTTTCTCTGAAGATTTTATTTTGGTTGGTTCTTGATTTTCTTTTTCCTTAGACCTTAATTTTCTCTTATAATTTTTGGCTCTCCTTGTTTTAGAAGGCATCTTTCTCTTTGTTTGTATAGATGATTGTAATCTGTGGAAAACAAAAAATAACATATTATAGACCACTACAAACATATTACATAGCAATTACAATAAGTAAACAATATAAACACTAGTATACAACAAAAGGCCCAATTACATTACATGTGCTTTGCTTTCTGTCAAAAGCGATTAACTAATTAATTTTTATGTCTTGTTTATATATAGGTGGTCTGTTTTTGGCCTGTAGATACAGAGAAATAATTAGTGCAGAGACACACATAGTGCTTGCACAGACAGAGATGGTAGATTACATGTAATATTGTGCACATGTGCCTCAGATCAGACCAAATCTATTGCATTTTCAATGCTTTTTTACCTTGCTTCCATCAAGAAAGCAGTCAGATGCGTCACACATTTGCCATAAATATAGAATGTTAGCACTCTAGTAGCTCATTATTTCAAGCTTCACTCACAGTGTAATCTTAGACTGATTAATTGTTTTTTAGATATAATGTACCATGTCTTTCACTGCCAACAGTATGTGTTACACCGAGGACGAGATCTATTGCATTTTCAATGCTTGTTTAGTTTGATTCCATCAAGAAAGCATTCAGATGTGTCACACATTTGCCATAAATTCTGAATGTTTGACATTAATGCTGGTCCAGAGATAGTGTAAAGGTTTCATTGGCATATTTACAAACCGCTTGCACAATGTTAGATATAATTTACTAATTTATGTTATATCTTGTTTATATATAGGTGGCCTGTTTTTGACCTGCAGATACAGAGAAATAGTTTGTGTAGAGACACACATACTGCTTCCACAGACAGAGATGGTACATTACATGTAATATCATGGACATGTGCCTAAAATCACACCAAATCTATTGCATTTTCAATGCTTGTTTACTTAGGTTCCATCATCATGACATTCAGATGTGTCACACATTTGCCATACATTTTCAATGTTTGATATTAATGCTGGTCCAGAAATAGTGTAAAGGTTTCATTGGCATACTTACAAACCGCTTCCACAATGTTAAATATTATTTATTATTTAATGTTATGTCTTGTTTATAGATAGGTTGTCTGTTTTTCGCCTGAAAATTATTTGAAATAATATCAGCAGAAACATATATACTGCTTGCAGACAAACAGATGGTAGATTACATGTAATATGGTGCACATGTGCCTAATATCACACCAAATCTATTGTATTTTCAATGCTTGTTTACTTTAGTTCCATCAAGAAGGCATTCAGATGTGTCACACATTTGCCATATATTCTAAATGTTAGCACTCTAGTTGTTCATTATAGCAAGCTTCACTCACAGTGTGATTTTAGTCAGATTAATAACATTTTAGTTATAATGTACCATGTCTATCCCTGCCGACAGTATATGTGACCCTGCCTAACATCACAATAATAGGTGAATCAAGCTTCAGTCACAGAGTGATCTTAGGCACATAATCAGAATGTTAGATATAATGTACCATGTCTGTCTCTGCCAACAGTATGTGTGACTCTGCTTAAGATCACAGTGATGGGTGAATGAAGCTTCACTCACAGTGTGATCTTAGGCACATGATCAGAATGTTAGATATAATGTACCATGTCTGTCTCTGCAAGCAGTATGTGTGTCTCTGCTCATATTATTTCACTTTCTCTACAGACGAAAAACAGGCCACCTATATATAAGCAACACATAACATTAATTTCTCATTACATGTAACATCCTGCTAATCTGCCTAAGATCACACTGTGAGTGAAGCTTAATTTTCCCATCAGTGTGATCTTAGGCACATGTCCACGATATCTATACTACTATTATAAAGGAAGAACTTTGAGGCTTTGAGGCGGGTAAACTAGGGAATCACAGCGCCAATCCACACACCCGATACATCGTTGTAATCTTCAGGGTGTGCAGATGGACATAGGCTATATAAATTAAAAATAAATACGTTATTAAAAAATATAAGTTAAAAAAAGAGTCCCTTCAAAGTAGCGCAAGTCGCGACGTGCTTGCTGACACCAGGAGCGGCGTACACGCGAGGAGCGGCGTACAGGAGAGGCGGAGAACAGCGTGGGGAGGAGCGGCGGAGATCAGCGCGGGGAGGAGCAGTGACGAGGAGCGGCGGAGATCAGGGGAGCAGCGGACATGACCGGCGGACAGGCGGTCAGGATCGGCGGGCAGACAGTGAGGGGCTGCATAGATTGAATATTCACTGTACTGTACGGCTCTAATAATTTAGTGAGAGCTGGTACCGGGGCCTATCGGAGGAGCTGCACTTGCTCTCCTATTAAAGGGCCCGCACCGGGGTTTTTAAGGCTGCAAACACTGCGAGCTCTTACGCTTTCTTCCCCTTGGCAACCACTGTACCACTGCCATCTTTTCATCCCCCCGCTGCAGCCGTCCGGACATCGCCACCAGTGCTGGGAAGGTACAAGCATGCCATCTCTGCATTGTTTTGGTAAGCTGTTTTATGTTAAGGTACAGGCTGTTTGTATAGCACCTGTGGCAGCCATGGATTGCTTCTAACCGCTGAAAATCATGTCGAATCGTCAGGTTTGCGCCAGAGTGGAGCAGCTGCCGTGTTCTTCTCGGATGAGAGCGTAAGGTGCTGATAACATGGAATTGTGAAAAGCGCAGAGCACTGATATCAGGCCCATGAGCACAGTGAATATAAAGCGTGTCTGCTATTCAGAAAAGGCATTTCCTTTTAAATTGAATCAATTATTTGTCGGGGGAAGTGACGGGACAGTACAGGAACTTCTGAGGGGCAAGCAGGTACTCTGTGACTACCTGCACTTTTCCATTAAGGAGACAAATGAGGCTCAATAAAAAGAGCATTTATAAAAATAAAAAATAAAGCAAAGAATGTATAAAGAAAGAAAGAGAAAGCACACGTAAACAATCTGTTCTGTTACGTTAATCACTGACAGGTGGATGGGTAACGTTCAACACAATGAAAATAGAGGGGATTAAAAATATAAAAAGGTAGTTGACACAGCCTGTGCGTCACGCAGAGCACCCGGGTCACCCCTCTGCGGAGAACAGTCAACAAGTCCTAATAATGTGTCTCATGGGCAGGTACCAAACGGGGCATTACAGCAGGAAAAAGTGACATGAGCAGTGACGTGGGCAGGTTACACAACGTCAGGGCGGGCGGGGGCCCTGAGCCATGATTGCTCCCGGACAACGTCGGGACGGGCTGCTAGTTAATATATATAAGGTAGACTCTCACATTTTTAACATCTCTCACAGCATTGGTGGGAAAATGCATAAACACACAACTATGTCAAAGATTGCGCACGCATATTGTAAATACGTTTCTCTTTTTTTGTATATTCTATCTCAATTTATGCCATTTAAAAAAATAATTTCCAGCAATGCATCCTTTCACATGGGGCAAGCTCTATGTGAAAGGGCCTGCGTCAGTCTTACACCTGCTGTGAGGCAGGTGCAAAATTTTGACACAACAGCGTCCTAAAAGTGACGCAGTGAAATCTCATAGATTTCACTGCGTCATTTGTATAACCCTTCTTTGCGTCAATACGCCCCCTTTGCATACATTACACCTGACACACATATAATATGGCACAGGGCTTTACAAAGTGACGCATCTACCTAGATGCGTCACTTTGTAAATATAACTCAACAAGGTGCAATTTTTACACCACTGCTGTGTCACAAAAAGTGACGCATGGCCTCATAAATGAGGTCCTCAAGCGCACCACAGGGAAAAACAGTGTAAATTTTTTTTTATTTTTTATTTCCAGCAATGCATCCTTTCACATGAGGCAATCCCATGACCTTACCTTATGTAATGTTAGAGATGTTAACAGTGTGAGAGTCTACCTTATAAACACACATCTATGTCAAAGATTATGTACACAGCTTGTAAACATACACCCAGACAAGAATATGAAATGCTGTGAGAGATCTTATAACTGTGAGAGTCTACCTTATAAACACACAGCTATGTCAAAGATTGCTTTGTCTGCCTGCATATTTACAAGCTGCGTGCACAATCTTTGACATAGCTGTGTGTTTATGCATCTCCCCACCATTTCATATGGGTTTCTATCTGCTATTCCTATCCCTCTCCAGACATTCACTTCTTCCACCCATGCTACAGGTTGCACAATGCGCTTAAAAAAAATGACCATATTTACAACTCCAATGAAACCATTACATAATGTCTAAACCAGCATTGAATCCAAGCATAAAAACAATTTATAAAAAAGACTACCTTATAAACACACAGCTAACATTATAGAAAAAGGTAAAAATATCATTCCTTAAATCACAGAGACACACTCTATGATACTTGTAAAAACTCTCTTTCTTTTTTAAAAGATTTATTACTCACCTTTAAAAATGGTTTGGAAGATGTTAAACAGTGTCAGTCATAGTCAACAGATATTCTTAAGCAGAATCTCTGAACAATGCTTCCTTCACTGAGAGCCTTTCAATAATGGCACAGATTCTTTCTGATTTCAGAGCCATATTCTTGCACATAGCCAATTAAAATGATTCCCCCCCAAATTCAAAACCAAACTACACATCCCCCCAGTGCTCATTCACCAAGTAACCATGGTAACTCCCTCTAAAACCAACACAGAGTTCACAAGTTCATTTTACTATGTTGCAAAAAAATCCATCAAGCCTGCTTGACCTCTCAATCTACTAGCTAATAAAATGCAATGTTTCTTTAAATGACTTTTTCTCAACCATTGAAATGACTTCTTACAAAAAAAAACATGCAGCCTAATTTTCAGTGGAGATTTTTAAGAACGCTCCAATCATTTCTACTTAAACATCTGCACTGATTCTCAAACACTTTTTTTTCATAATCAAATTGCCATTTCATTTCCACAACTCATCTGACTAGAAGAACACCTACCTTCACACACCTATCTTCAAAATGACAAAAGTCTGGTTTGTGGGGCATAGCTATGTCCACTGGGCTCAACAATATGCAACTAACAGAGGTATTTACAGCCTTGATTTACCAAATGTAGATATTGTATGGATTGGACAAAGAGGATTGAGAAGTCACCGATTGATACCATTGGCAAAATCCTTTATGCATTTACCACACCCTGACCTTATAATTGTGCACTGTGGTGGAAATGATTTAGGCACATTGGGTGGGGTAGGTCTGGAAATTCTCTTAAAGGACATCTTTGGGCAATTGATGTCACTTTTTCCAAAAACTGCCTTGGTACTTTCTAATACATGCCAAAGGCAAAAATGGAACTGGTCCAACCAATTTTGTCCACAGATTGAGAAAGCAAGGAAACATGTAAATAAATCTGTTTCTGCTTACATGAGAGACTATGGTCTGGGTTCCATTTACCACAACAACTTGCGTTACAACATGCAAGACATCTATAGGAGAGATGGTGTTCATTTTACAGATGAGGGGAATAGAGTTTTCCTCTTGAATATAAGACTCTGCATTGGTACCTACTTGTAGGTACAAAAAACACCCACTTAACACAACAGCTCTTTTCAGAGCTAACTTACCACTAAACACTCTACATTATTTTTTTACTCTATTTTTTTACACTGTTTTTCCCCGTGGTGCGCTCAGGGTGCACGTACCGGAGAGCGCACCTGTGAGCGCAGCCAGCGCTTACCCCGCGAAAATTTAAAAGTTTTTCTGCCCTTCAGGGTCCTTCTAGGCCCGCCTCAGAAAAACTAGGGAGTCAGGGGGTGTCTACTCTGCCCCCTTTTAATTATATCCCCCTTTCTTTTTTCACCTCTTGGGTCTCGATTCTACCGAGACAAAGGATGGTGGACTCTCCGGACTGTTTAGAATGTTGACAGACACCCGACAGCCAATCAGCTTTCCGCTCGCGCACTCCCGTAGCGCGCCGGGTGCGCTCCCCGCTCGGAGAGCGCTTATAGATATATATGTGTTTTTTAAGTTAATTAAAAAAAAAAACACTGGAGCAATTTTCAGCAAAAATTGCAAAGGCACATCTGCGTACCAGTCCCTACAATTTTGCCAAGTTTAGCGTAATTCCGTTCAGCGGTTCGGGCTGTAGACTTGTCAGACCGTCCTAAGGAAATTAACATGGGAAAAACAAGTTTTGGGACCCCCCTTTTTTCTCAGCCCCCACTTCACGAATCCCCCCGAAACTTTCAGGGAAGGAGCGCAGCAGAGCTGGCCAAAATTTTGGAAAATTTCACACAAATTCCTCAACCGGCACCAGAGTTATTCCCAATAGAATGTTGCAGATTTCCTATGGAAAACAATCCTAACTATAACTACCTACATATATGTATTATCTACTGGTGGTCGCCAGTAGATAGTTATAGTTAGGGCCTAGTTTCTAGTTTTTTTGTCTTCCCAATAAATTTGGCGCCGGTTTACGAATCTTTGTGAAATTTTCAAAACTTGTGGCCTGCCTCGGTCAGCTCCTATCCTGAAAGTTTCAGGGTGATTCGCAAAGTGGGGGCCAAGAAAAAAGGGGGGTCCCTAAACGTGTTTTTTACATGTTATTTTCAAGAGGAAACTTTAGACACGGCTACAGCTCGAACTGCTGAACAGAATTACACCATTTTTGGCAAAAAGGTAGCCCTTGTTAAATGGTGTTAATCTGTTAAGTAGCTCCTGAGAAATTTTTAAAAAAGAGGTCGAAAAATGCATTTCCCTTAGAAACCTTTAGACACGGCTACAGCTGGAACTGCTGAACAGAATTACACCAAATTTGAGAAAAAGGTAATTGTAAATGTAAATGTAAATTTAAATGTACATGTATTTATATAGCGCAAATCACCGACACGGTATCTAAGCGCTTGCTTAGGGAACCCGTCCTGGTATTCCCCTGTGAGATACCCTGGCAGGGTATCCACAAGGTGAAAGCCAGGCATCCCGCCGCGAGGGGCCGTAGTGGAGATTAAGCAAGCTATGCTTGGTTAAGAAAGCACCCTTTTCAGTAAATGGTGTAACTCCGTTCAGTAGTTGCTGAGAAAATAAAAATAAAAAAAAGTTTCGATATATAGAGGCATTGAGGATCCGTGCACCCTCCCGACCACGAGCTTTATTCTAATTAGCTGTCAACACTCCAAACCAGGAAGTGTTGGCAGCCATCTTGTGCCTCGGTAACCAAGGCACAATAAAATAGAAAAACAAAAGATGAAAAATAACAAAAAGGGGCAGGGCAGAAACACCCTGACCCCCTAGGCCTGCTCAGGGGGTCCCACAGGGAGCCCAAGGGCCCAAAAAAGCATTAAAAAAAAAACCCGAGGAATTCGCACTGGGTGCGCGAATCCTGCCAAGAAAAAAAACAAAAACGAAGCACGGTCTCCCGCGCTTCATTGTTTTGAAGCCCCCAGGAGGGCCAGGTCCTGGGGCAATGAACAAAATGTGTGGGGGGGCCAATCCCCCCACATTGCCCGGGGACGCCACATCGCTGGGGCTTGATGAAATAGTTGTGGGGGGCATGCAGCCCCCCCAGACCAGGGACTGCCACCCCCTGGGGCTAATTTTAAAATGTTTCAGTGGGCCTCAAAGGCCCTCCAAGCCCCGGGGACCGCCACCCCTGGGGCTTATAATAATTATTTGCAGGGCACACGGTCCCCCATTGCCCTGGTGACCCTCATCCCCGGGGCTTTTAAATAAAATAATTAAAGCTGTGAGGGAGGCTCAAGCTCTCGATAACACCACGGGGACCGCCACCACCCCAGGGCACTAAAATGCAAATTTGGAGGTCCGTTACAGACCCCCGGGGACCACCACCTCCCCGGGGCTGTGCTTTGCATGGGGATGGGGGCCCCCCTCCTGGAGCCAGTGTGGCCCTGGGGCCTGCTACCCCCCAGGACGCCAGGGGGCCTGTTTATGGAGTGGTGGAGAAAGGGGGCATGGCCTTTGTCTACCTCTCACCAATCCCACTGCATGGGGCTTACGTTAGGTGAAAGGTAGGCTAATTGGCCCCTAAAGGAACCCCAGCAGTGAAAGGGACTTCATTTCTCATCCATGAGCGTGCCAGGGAGAGCATTTGTAGAGTAGTGGGCAAAGTGGGCATGGCCTGGTATGAGTAGTTACCAATGCTGCTATGTGGGACTGACTGGAGGTAATAGTTTGGGAAGTTGGCCCCAAGGATGTCCTTGGGGGCCAACTACCCCTCTTGTTACCTCCAGTAAGTCCCACACAGTGGAATTGCTAAGACGTCGTCAGAGGCCATGGTCCCCTTTCTCTACCACTCTGCAAACATGCTTTGTGGCAGACTACTGGATGGGGGATAAAGTCAAATTTAGTCCTGAGGGAGTTTGAGGGCCAAGAGTCCCTCTTGGTGCCTCACATAAGTCTCGATGCAGCGGAATTCCTGAGTGGTGGTTAGACGCCCAGCACCCTTTCTCCACCACTCTGCAAACGCGATTACTAGTTAAAGTAGCATATTTCTTCACCTCTGAGTTCGAGGTAGTTTTAATCCCCCTTCCCTATTATGTACTAGGGCCTTATAGAGGAGGTCATGCTAATCACAGGGGTACCCCAACGCATAGTATTCCCTAGTGTATGTAGGTGTTTTCCCCATATTCAAATTGTATTTTAGCATTTCACTGGCTCTAGGCCTGGTTAGTCAGAGTCAGTTACCACCAGTACCCGTCTGAAAAAGTTGTGGGCACAGGATGATTTTGCAACAAGGCCTATTTCGGCTCCTCTGTTAGTTCTTTCTGCACATCTCTTCTTCTTCCTGCACTTCTCTTCATCTTTCTGGACTTTTGTTGCCTCTTTATGCATTTCTTTTGCTTCTTTCTGTGCTTTTTTTATTCTTTCTTCACATGTCCTACCTCTGTAGGCATAGGTAGAAATTAGCATTTAAAAAACCTTTGAAATTCACTGAAAAACCATAGGTTTCAGGTAAGTAATAGTTAGAAATTAGCAAGTAAAAAACCTTAGAAATTCACTGAAAAAAACATAGGTTCCAGGCACGTTATGGTTAGAAATGACCAATTAAAAAACCTTAGAAATTCACTGAAAAAAACAATAGGTTTCAGGGACGTTATAGTTAGTTGGACATTTCACTCATACAAAATCGTAGAAATTCCCAAGTTATAGTTAGTTGAACTAACTAAAACTTGAGACCCCGCCATGCACTTGTGATGACGTCACATATTACATCATTCATGACATGGTCAGTGACATCACTGATGATATCACTGATGACATCTGAAATAACATGGTACCTAGACAGAATGGAAATTTCTACAGTACAATAAGTATAGACTAAATAGGTGCTATATTCTTTGTCCAGCTGGACAGGATGTAATATCAAATAAACGAATAACATCAAATTTACACAAAAGTTCAAGTGGGACACAAGAGGAAAAGGGAAAAAACAATAAAGGCAGGGTTCAGGCAAGGGAAATTGTGTCTTCGTGGCATAAAATTATAGCAGACTTAGGTAACGTACAAACACCATTGCACAAGAAACTTCACAATATATTAGAAGCATATGGTATAAAGACTGTTGACGGTGTTTCGATCACTGGGAGAGAGGTAAATAGGATCATCTTCAGGACATATATTTAAACATGCCTGTGTGCATATGGCTCAAGACATTAAATAATGGCTGTGCAGTTTCAATAATAAGTGCTATGCTGCACAAACTATGGAAATACGACATAGATTATGGGGAAAAAAGGGAGAAAGATGTACATACAGTTACTAGGGGCATTGGTTAAGCTATACATAATGAATTACTGACTGTGTGGTGAAAACTTCCTATTAATAGAACCACAGCGAGATCAAGAATGGCTGTGATGCAGATAACATATGGGCACAAAGGAGCAGAGTTACAGTGGTAAGTAAGGAGGCACAGAGGAGCTGAAGGATATATACGTGACTAGGGGAAGTGATTGAGTAAAGATGTTGGCTTGCTCATAATCATGAGACTAACGAGCAATGGTGAGTGAAGGTAGGGAGAACCTTAACGGCTTACCAGTTAACTGCCGGTCTTGAAGGCAATACGAGATAAGTGGAGGGAATGTCCTCTGTTCCTCGATGGAAGCCTGAAAGATATGTGCAGAACGGTAAGAGTACCGTAGTGTGAAACGTGATAAAGGACCTGAATAAAGGGGTCAGCTTACCTGTAAAAGTTTAAGTATAGATGGCGCCGGGGTCGCTTAATGGAGTTGGATTCCGTAATAGAAATCTATAAAAACACAAAGAGGATCAATTTCGGGCAACCCTGCATGTGAAAGCCAGTGAACTAATTACAGAAGCGGTGATTAGGGCGTAATGCGAGGCTGTGATGATCGTGTCACGGGGAGTATCCCTGTAATTTAAAGGGGGGTGAGGGGATTAGGATCCACCAGATGTGTGATGGAGCAGCTAGAGAGTGCTCAAGCGCGGGAGCTTACCGAGGGTGATCTCGGACTTGTCCCACGTTGCGTCGTCCCGGCGGCTGTCTACATGAGTTAATGTATTTCAACAAAGGGAGAGGTAGGGAGAATAGAGGACACTCTCTTAATCCCCGGTTTCATGTATTTCAACAAAAGAAGAGAGGTCTGGTCAGTCAACGGACTGCCACAGATCTGGAGCAAATGATGGAAAAGTAACAAACTCACTCTGTTTGAGTAGGAAGGCCCTCACACACCGACCTAGTCAGTGTCATGCTTCATCATCGGGCCCCACCGAAGAGACCGAGTGCCTCTTCGGTGTGCTACGACGCCAGAAAGACTGCGGAGCTGGTCGTGTGGGGAGGGCGTGACGTGAGTGAAAAGTAATTAAAAGTGCCTAGGAGGGTATAAAAAAAAAGGTTTTTTAATGTGTGATCCCTCGTCGGGGTCCGGTTCCGAGGATTTTTGAAGGTTAAAAAGCGGGTTGTGAGCGCTGAGGGCGATGTGCCAGGCGCGCTCCAACCCTCCTCCCGAGACCCATGGTAGCGCCCTGTTTTGAAGTGCTGAGACACCCCTGAATTTTGTTTTTTTTTCCTTAGAATGAGCATCATGCTCTTCTAATTTTAAGCACTTTTTCACTTTTCCTTTTTTTCACTTTCACGTCCCCAGGTTAGGGTGGACTATTAGAGTGTCCATACCGCCGGGGTATAGTCCTGAAGAATGCCTTGGTGAATCTATACCACTAGTACGGCAGAAACATGTTGACTGACTAATTTAACTCTGTGGTATTTAGCTGAATTTAACCAAATCCTAACAACCTTGGCACGTAAATTCAGACACATATACCACTTACCTGTGTCTTAGGGATCACACATTAAAAAACTTTTTTTTGATACCCACCTAGGCACTTTTAATTACTTTTCACTCACGTCACGCCCTCCCCACACGACCAGCTCCGCAGTCTTTCTGGCGTCGTAGCACACCGAAGAGGCACTCGGTCTCTTCGGTGGGGCCCGATGATGAAGCATGACACTGACTAGGTCGGTGTGTGAGGGCCTTCCTACTCAAACAGAGTGAGTTTGTTACTTTTCCATCATTTGCTCCAGATCTGTGGCAGTCCGTTACATGAGTTAATGCTCATGGAGAAGGGTGAGCTGCCTGTGGTAAAATTAAACCGTGGCGGCCAACTGTAAATTATTTGTGCAGTGAGCGAAATAGGGAGTGCTCGTGAGGATAGTTAAAAGGGGTACTAATAAAACAATAATTTGACCACAGGCAGCTCCTAGATGGTTGGCAAAATGTTCTTCCATCCACAAGATGGCCGCCGCATTCGGCGACCACAGATGACGTGCTAGGCAGGCGTCCTCGGCTGTCTCGTGACAGTGGTCACCTGCCCCTCATCTCCAAGTATTATAAGCTTTCACAGTACACCCTCCTCCATGAGCATCAACTCATGTAGGCAGCCACCGGAATGTCGCAACATGGGACAAGTCCAAGGACCCCTCTCGCACCTTATCAGGTAGTTTCAACCATTCTTCTGGAAAAGTTTTGGTTAGAAGTACCATACAGCTACCTCACAACCTGGGAGCTTGAACAACAGATTGAATCTTCTAGCAATAAATAGCACAATGCCCTTGTCATTTTCAGTCTTTTGCATTGCCGTCCTAGTTTTTACCTGTACATATTTAAATTTCAAAAGTTTGAGTCCTACTTTGCCAAATGAAATATCGCATAAGCGATACTGCAATCCACCAACAGAATGCCCCAAATCAAACATCCTGCTGTTCTAATACAACCACTGAATGTGTTTTGCAAGCAGTCCAGAATTTCAGACTTGTCCCAAGTTTCAGACGAATACCCATAACATGGAATTCTAACACATGTTTTGAGCAGTCCTGGTCATTATGCCTGACATATTCTGATGGCAAGTTACCCCAACATTTACTCAAGTTCATATGTAATCTCATTGTGGAATATTCACAAAATATTTTTTGTAATAGTACAATACCACTACTAACACACTACAAAATGCTATTCACTAACCTATATGCAGAGGTTTATGACTCCGCCTCTCAAATCTTTTATGTGGGGGTATGAGTTTTGATAATAAATGCTAGCAGTTCAGGGGGAGTGGTTGGAAAATGGGGACTATTTATTAATACATCGAAGGTGTTAAGGGAGCAATAAGGAGGGGCTAAGAATAAGAGAGGGCGACAGAGGGGTTGATTTTCTTGTCACAGTATGTCGCAGAGAAGACATAAAATTGTTGACTTTCCTTTTGATGTTACTGGACGTGGATATGCAAAACGACATTTCGTGTAGAACTTGTCCTTGGATTTGTATTTTCAACGACAGTATTTCCCACAACGATGGGTTTGAAAACGTAAAACTTGATGTCTTAAATTGTATTCTTCTGTACTTTTCGGAACAGCACATGTAGAATACTGCTCAATGAAACTCATCACTTTCTCATCTGAATCTGTTCCAAATTTTGGTGCATTTTTAATCCATAGCAGCATATGTATATGAGGAGCACCTCTTGCTTGATACTCCTTTCTCCAAAAGAAATCCAACACCTCTCCAAGCGGAGGATTTTTTTGGTATGTAATAAAAGACATCATAGCTTCAAACCTATGATTGAAATACCTTCATACATTAACTGGATCCAAAGAGCACAGTTCTCCAGGTGTCTTGTATTCAATATTTTCAATGTTTTTTATTTGCCTCTCGTAGAAATTCAAGTAAGTCTTCCCAAGCATACTCAGCACAGTTAAGAGTGAGGAACCATGTAGGAGTTCCTAAGTTTCTTAGCATACATTTCAATTCCCCATGACGACGGTACCAATACTCGTTAGTACCACGCTGACATGCCATGAGATTAATTAGCTGAGATTCCAAAACACTGTCTTGCAGTTTCACTTTATCCATAAAATCCCTTGCCGAAACATTTTGTAGATGTGCTCCACTTTTCAATGTATGGTTTACTGCATAGGAAAGTCCAGACAAGTCACTCTCAAACAGTAGATGGAACAAATATCGAATGCATTTACGAAACCTTGGATCTTCTGCATATAATCTTGATGTCCGGTATTCAGATGCAGGAATTTGAACAGGTCGGTCGTCATATCGTCCACCTTCACCTGTTGGAAATAACTGTGGAAAACAACAAGCTTCTAAACTTTTTTCCCATACACTAATGGGACTTTTTTCGGCTTTTTTCATCTGAAACAAGTCAATAGCATTCCCCATTACTTCTCTGGAATGCAATGGATGAACACTATAATGTTCGTAAAATTCTTCACTTCTAGAGACATCAACTTTTTCTATTTGTCCAGCAGAGACATCAGTGTCATCTTGTACAGTTGTTTCCTCATCTCCCACATACACATTTTTATAGTACTGATTATTTTTTACCAGATACAACGTTGCCTTCTTGACTTTCCTAACATCCACTAATTCTTGCCAGATTTTCCTACTTTTTGTCGGAACACCATTAACTAGAATAACTAGAGGTTCCTCATCTACTTTTTCAACACCAATGGTATCAATATTTTTCTTAAAATCTAGAGGCAAATAAACAACTCTTCCCTTTAATCCTCTCTGTAAATCTGAAGGAGGCAATTTCCCTGTGTTAGGCTCCATGCGAACAATAGCCTGAAAAGGATGCACTCATTGAATCAGAATAGACTCATAGGTATTTAAATCCATCAATTCAGAAGGAATGTCTACCAACTCCAGATTATTATGAACAGCTCTAGCAGGCATTCTGTTTTCATTTAATTTATTATAGCAATATGTACAAATACGTTGATCAGAGCCCAAATCAAAACAATTTTCAACCAACAAATAAGTTGCAAAATCCTTCCACTCATTAATATTTATCTTTTCGCTTTTTACATATAAATCAACTAATCTAGTCTGATGCTTATAATGAGTCCGTCGACAACAAACACAAGAAAAATTAGGCCTTTCACTTGAATTGACCTTAGTGTTTATAATTTCATTTACAACATTTTCTGTACTTAAAATCTCTACATTCTCTTCTACATTACCTTCCATTACTGTATCAACTACTGCACTAACCTCTTTTTCACCAAAGTAACAAAACTCAATTTCATCACAAATGTTATTGACATCTAATTCAGTTCCATGCAAAAGAGCACTGTTTAACTGTTTTAGTTTAAGTGCTGGACTTTTTGCATAGTACAACCTTCTCACTAATTTCCTCACTTTATTATGATGCACTGCTAACATCCTAAAATGGTGAAAAACACTCTGACATACTTTTCTTGAAAGACAAGCCAGTGAATGCCCTTGCAAACCTGTTTTTTCTCTCACTCTACAAGGATCTAACTCTTGTAAAATTTTCATTTTTTGTTTCACAGTTTTCTTAGTATATGTCCGTAAGAAAGTGCGAAACAAATCAATTGATTCCTGTCGGACACTACAAACACTACTACAATTCCATGTATACACTGGAGCCTTAGGACATCTCCCTAAAACTTCATCAGCTAACACCTCTTCTGTATTTCTATGCAGAATCTCTTCTTTTTCAACCCGACAACCGTCCTTCACCTCATATGCTCGACCACTGGTGTCAACTGCATGCACCAAATCATTATCCTGAAAGTAACTTTCTTAATAAAAAAATGGCTCAGAACTTGAACTATGCTTCCATTCTCCAGAAAAAACATCACAAAAATGAGTTTGATTAATTACTCTCCCCACTTACATTTTGATTTAAACACATTAATTATCATATCAAGTGTACGAATTCTATTCATTACTAAAAAAAAACAATTTATTTCTCACTTTAAATGCTTCATCCACGATCTTAACTATGTTTTTTTTCTTGTAAAAAGCTGTTTTTTTATTTATAACTTTTTATATTTTTTAATAAATTTTATATAATCCTGTTGTAAAACATTCGTCTAATGAACAGATCTCTCTGCAGTGGCATCTGTCCTACTGCCTTTAAGGATGCCATTCTGGTACCTCTCCTAAAAAAACCAGGGGCGGACATGTCGGAGCCGTCAAATTATCGCCCCATTTCACTCCTTCCTTATTTTTCCAAACTCATGGAAGCCCATGTTACCCGCTGCCTGTCCAGCTTCATAGAAACCTCCTGCTATCTCGAGCCGAATCAGGCCGGCTTCAGACCTGCTCATTCCACTGAAGCCGTTATTCTGGCAGTCCTTGACACACTCAGGAGCGGCGCGGACGCGGGAATCCCCCAGGCCCTCGTCCTACTGGATTTGTCGCCCGCGTTCGACACGGTGGATCATAACATCCTTCTCCACCGTGTCGAGCAGGCAGGCATCCGGGGCGTTGCTCTTGAATGGATCAAATCCTTCCTTACGGGAAGAACACAGGCGGTCCGTCTGGGCCCCTACACCGCTAAACAAACCCCCACGTCCTGTGGTGTCCCCCAGGGATCTTCCCTTTCCCCACTCCTCTTCAATATTTATCTCCGGCCACTCATTCAGTCACTCTCGAAATGGGACATCGTCACCTATAATTATGCTGACGATCTGCAACTTATTTTCTCCCTCAACTCACCACACGCTGTTAAAACATTTCACGGAGCCATGATTCACATCCAACTCTGGATGAACCAGAACCAACTGAAGTTGAACCCCGGTAAACTGAGCTCCTCCTTCCTGGGCTCAGTCAAGCTTACTGGGGTCCACAGTTCTGGCCGTCAGAGTTTGGACCCCCCCCCACCCCTTTAAAAACAGTAAAGAGTTTGGGTGTCATCATTGACACCGAACTCTCCCTCAGAGCTCAAGTTGGAGCGGTGGTTTCCTCCTGTATGTACCAACTCCGGAGGATCCGCAAAGTCCGTTACCTTCTTCCCCCGGCGGCACTCACCCAAACTGTCATCTCTTTGGTACTCTCCCGCTTGGATTTTTCTAATGCCATCTACCACGGCCTACCGCAGTATCTTATACAACGCCTCCAAGTTGTCCAGAACCAGGCGGCCCGCCTGATTCATGGCACTCCCAGATGGCAATCAGCTAAGCCTCTGCTTACGTGCCTTCATTGGCTCCCAGTCGATCGTAGGGTTGCCTTCAAGGTGGCATGCCTCACCTTTAAAGCACTTCACTGCCCTGGTCCCGCTTTCTTAAAATCCCTCATTCGCCCTCACTGTCCCACACGCAATCTTCGATCAGCTCACCGAGATCTGCTGATCACCCCCAAGAGCAAAACCAAGAGATTCGGCGGTCGCCGCTTCTCTCACCTGGCTCCCGCACTCTGGAACCTTCTCCCTCTCCCCATTAAATCCTCCCTTTCCCTCCTGACCTTTAGGAAAATGTTGAAAACCCACCTCTTCCCCACCTCTGGTTAGATCTCGCCAACTCTGCTCCCCCCTCATCTATTCTGTCTATCAGCGCCAGGAAGCTTCGGTGTCAGCGCGCTTTACAAAACGCACTTAACATAACATAACATGTCAGAAAATTGTTTGCTTCTTCTATTGCTTTTTAAAATATTGTCTCCTTGTACACGTCTAACAATTGTAGAAGGACATCCTGTCTTTTTTTAAATTACACGTGTTTCAGTCTTTTTATTTAAAAAACTTTTTTTTGCTTCAAATTTCAATAATTTCCTAAGAAAATTTGTACTTTGCTTACCAGGAGTATTTTTCTTTTTCTCTGAAGATTTTATTTTGGTTGGTTCTTGATTTTCTTTTTCCTTAGACCTTAATTTTCTCTTATAACTTTATCTTTCGCTCACAACCCGCTTTTTAACCTTCAAAAATCCTCGGAACCGGACCCCGACGAGGGATCACACATTAAAAAACCTTTTTTTTTATACCCTCCTAGGCACTTTTAATTACTTTTCACTCACGTCACGCCCTCCCCTCCTCCATGAGCATCAACTCATGTAGGCAGCCACCGGAATGTCGCAACATGGGACAAGTCCAAGGACCCCTCTCGCACCTTATCAGGTAGTTTCAACCATTCTTCTGGAAAAGTTTTGGTTAGAAGTACCATACAGCTACCTCACAACCTGGGAGCTTGAACAACAGATTGAATCTTCTAGCAATAAATAGCACAATGCCCTTGTCATTTTCAGTCTTTTGCATTGCCGTCCTAGTTTTTACCTGTACATATTTAAATTTCAAAAGTTTGAGTCCTACTTTGCCAAATGAAATATCGCATAAGCGATACTGCAATCCACCAACAGAATGCCCCAAATCAAACATCCTGCTGTTCTAATACAACCACTGAATGTGTTTTGCAAGCAGTCCAGAATTTCAGACTTGTCCCAAGTTTCAGACGAATACCCATAACATGGAATTCTAACACATGTTTTGAGCAGTCCTGGTCATTATGCCTGACATATTCTGATGGCAAGTTACCCCAACATTTACTCAAGTTCATATGTAATCTCATTGTGGAATATTCACAAAATATTTTTTGTAATAGTACAATACCACTACTAACACACTACAAAATGCTATTCACTAACCTATATGCAGAGGTTTATGACTCCGCCTCTCAAATCTTTTATGTGGGGGTATGAGTTTTGATAATAAATGCTAGCAGTTCAGGGGGAGTGGTTGGAAAATGGGGACTATTTATTAATACATCGAAGGTGTTAAGGGAGCAATAAGGAGGGGCTAAGAATAAGAGAGGGCGACAGAGGGGTTGATTTTCTTGTCACAGTATGTCGCAGAGAAGACATAAAATTGTTGACTTTCCTTTTGATGTTACTGGACGTGGATATGCAAAACGACATTTCGTGTAGAACTTGTCCTTGGATTTGTATTTTCAACGACAGTATTTCCCACAACGATGGGTTTGAAAACGTAAAACTTGATGTCTTAAATTGTATTCTTCTGTACTTTTCGGAACAGCACATGTAGAATACTGCTCAATGAAACTCATCACTTTCTCATCTGAATCTGTTCCAAATTTTGGTGCATTTTTAATCCATAGCAGCATATGTATATGAGGAGCACCTCTTGCTTGATACTCCTTTCTCCAAAAGAAATCCAACACCTCTCCAAGCGGAGGATTTTTTTGGTATGTAATAAAAGACATCATAGCTTCAAACCTATGATTGAAATACCTTCATACATTAACTGGATCCAAAGAGCACAGTTCTCCAGGTGTCTTGTATTCAATATTTTCAATGTTTTTTATTTGCCTCTCGTAGAAATTCAAGTAAGTCTTCCCAAGCATACTCAGCACAGTTAAGAGTGAGGAACCATGTAGGAGTTCCTAAGTTTCTTAGCATACATTTCAATTCCCCATGACGACGGTACCAATACTCGTTAGTACCACGCTGACATGCCATGAGATTAATTAGCTGAGATTCCAAAACACTGTCTTGCAGTTTCACTTTATCCATAAAATCCCTTGCCGAAACATTTTGTAGATGTGCTCCACTTTTCAATGTATGGTTTACTGCATAGGAAAGTCCAGACAAGTCACTCTCAAACAGTAGATGGAACAAATATCGAATGCATTTACGAAACCTTGGATCTTCTGCATATAATCTTGATGTCCGGTATTCAGATGCAGGAATTTGAACAGGTCGGTCGTCATATCGTCCACCTTCACCTGTTGGAAATAACTGTGGAAAACAACAAGCTTCTAAACTTTTTTCCCATACACTAATGGGACTTTTTTCGGCTTTTTTCATCTGAAACAAGTCAATAGCATTCCCCATTACTTCTCTGGAATGCAATGGATGAACACTATAATGTTCGTAAAATTCTTCACTTCTAGAGACATCAACTTTTTCTATTTGTCCAGCAGAGACATCAGTGTCATCTTGTACAGTTGTTTCCTCATCTCCCACATACACATTTTTATAGTACTGATTATTTTTTACCAGATACAACGTTGCCTTCTTGACTTTCCTAACATCCACTAATTCTTGCCAGATTTTCCTACTTTTTGTCGGAACACCATTAACTAGAATAACTAGAGGTTCCTCATCTACTTTTTCAACACCAATGGTATCAATATTTTTCTTAAAATCTAGAGGCAAATAAACAACTCTTCCCTTTAATCCTCTCTGTAAATCTGAAGGAGGCAATTTCCCTGTGTTAGGCTCCATGCGAACAATAGCCTGAAAAGGATGCACTCATTGAATCAGAATAGACTCATAGGTATTTAAATCCATCAATTCAGAAGGAATGTCTACCAACTCCAGATTATTATGAACAGCTCTAGCAGGCATTCTGTTTTCATTTAATTTATTATAGCAATATGTACAAATACGTTGATCAGAGCCCAAATCAAAACAATTTTCAACCAACAAATAAGTTGCAAAATCCTTCCACTCATTAATATTTATCTTTTCGCTTTTTACATATAAATCAACTAATCTAGTCTGATGCTTATAATGAGTCCGTCGACAACAAACACAAGAAAAATTAGGCCTTTCACTTGAATTGACCTTAGTGTTTATAATTTCATTTACAACATTTTCTGTACTTAAAATCTCTACATTCTCTTCTACATTACCTTCCATTACTGTATCAACTACTGCACTAACCTCTTTTTCACCAAAGTAACAAAACTCAATTTCATCACAAATGTTATTGACATCTAATTCAGTTCCATGCAAAAGAGCACTGTTTAACTGTTTTAGTTTAAGTGCTGGACTTTTTGCATAGTACAACCTTCTCACTAATTTCCTCACTTTATTATGATGCACTGCTAACATCCTAAAATGGTGAAAAACACTCTGACATACTTTTCTTGAAAGACAAGCCAGTGAATGCCCTTGCAAACCTGTTTTTTCTCTCACTCTACAAGGATCTAACTCTTGTAAAATTTTCATTTTTTGTTTCACAGTTTTCTTAGTATATGTCCGTAAGAAAGTGCGAAACAAATCAATTGATTCCTGTCGGACACTACAAACACTACTACAATTCCATGTATACACTGGAGCCTTAGGACATCTCCCTAAAACTTCATCAGCTAACACCTCTTCTGTATTTCTATGCAGAATCTCTTCTTTTTCAACCCGACAACCGTCCTTCACCTCATATGCTCGACCACTGGTGTCAACTGCATGCACCAAATCATTATCCTGAAAGTAACTTTCTTAATAAAAAAATGGCTCAGAACTTGAACTATGCTTCCATTCTCCAGAAAAAACATCACAAAAATGAGTTTGATTAATTACTCTCCCCACTTACATTTTGATTTAAACACATTAATTATCATATCAAGTGTACGAATTCTATTCATTACTAAAAAAAAACAATTTATTTCTCACTTTAAATGCTTCATCCACGATCTTAACTATGTTTTTTTTCTTGTAAAAAGCTGTTTTTTTATTTATAACTTTTTATATTTTTTAATAAATTTTATATAATCCTGTTGTAAAACATTCGTCTAATGAACAGATCTCTCTGCAGTGGCATCTGTCCTACTGCCTTTAAGGATGCCATTCTGGTACCTCTCCTAAAAAAACCAGGGGCGGACATGTCGGAGCCGTCAAATTATCGCCCCATTTCACTCCTTCCTTATTTTTCCAAACTCATGGAAGCCCATGTTACCCGCTGCCTGTCCAGCTTCATAGAAACCTCCTGCTATCTCGAGCCGAATCAGGCCGGCTTCAGACCTGCTCATTCCACTGAAGCCGTTATTCTGGCAGTCCTTGACACACTCAGGAGCGGCGCGGACGCGGGAATCCCCCAGGCCCTCGTCCTACTGGATTTGTCGCCCGCGTTCGACACGGTGGATCATAACATCCTTCTCCACCGTGTCGAGCAGGCAGGCATCCGGGGCGTTGCTCTTGAATGGATCAAATCCTTCCTTACGGGAAGAACACAGGCGGTCCGTCTGGGCCCCTACACCGCTAAACAAACCCCCACGTCCTGTGGTGTCCCCCAGGGATCTTCCCTTTCCCCACTCCTCTTCAATATTTATCTCCGGCCACTCATTCAGTCACTCTCGAAATGGGACATCGTCACCTATAATTATGCTGACGATCTGCAACTTATTTTCTCCCTCAACTCACCACACGCTGTTAAAACATTTCACGGAGCCATGATTCACATCCAACTCTGGATGAACCAGAACCAACTGAAGTTGAACCCCGGTAAACTGAGCTCCTCCTTCCTGGGCTCAGTCAAGCTTACTGGGGTCCACAGTTCTGGCCGTCAGAGTTTGGACCCCCCCCCACCCCTTTAAAAACAGTAAAGAGTTTGGGTGTCATCATTGACACCGAACTCTCCCTCAGAGCTCAAGTTGGAGCGGTGGTTTCCTCCTGTATGTACCAACTCCGGAGGATCCGCAAAGTCCGTTACCTTCTTCCCCCGGCGGCACTCACCCAAACTGTCATCTCTTTGGTACTCTCCCGCTTGGATTTTTCTAATGCCATCTACCACGGCCTACCGCAGTATCTTATACAACGCCTCCAAGTTGTCCAGAACCAGGCGGCCCGCCTGATTCATGGCACTCCCAGATGGCAATCAGCTAAGCCTCTGCTTACGTGCCTTCATTGGCTCCCAGTCGATCGTAGGGTTGCCTTCAAGGTGGCATGCCTCACCTTTAAAGCACTTCACTGCCCTGGTCCCGCTTTCTTAAAATCCCTCATTCGCCCTCACTGTCCCACACGCAATCTTCGATCAGCTCACCGAGATCTGCTGATCACCCCCAAGAGCAAAACCAAGAGATTCGGCGGTCGCCGCTTCTCTCACCTGGCTCCCGCACTCTGGAACCTTCTCCCTCTCCCCATTAAATCCTCCCTTTCCCTCCTGACCTTTAGGAAAATGTTGAAAACCCACCTCTTCCCCACCTCTGGTTAGATCTCGCCAACTCTGCTCCCCCCTCATCTATTCTGTCTATCAGCGCCAGGAAGCTTCGGTGTCAGCGCGCTTTACAAAACGCACTTAACATAACATAACATGTCAGAAAATTGTTTGCTTCTTCTATTGCTTTTTAAAATATTGTCTCCTTGTACACGTCTAACAATTGTAGAAGGACATCCTGTCTTTTTTTAAATTACACGTGTTTCAGTCTTTTTATTTAAAAAACTTTTTTTTGCTTCAAATTTCAATAATTTCCTAAGAAAATTTGTACTTTGCTTACCAGGAGTATTTTTCTTTTTCTCTGAAGATTTTATTTTGGTTGGTTCTTGATTTTCTTTTTCCTTAGACCTTAATTTTCTCTTATAATTTTTGGCTCTCCTTATTTTAGAAGGCATCTTTCTCTTTGTTTGTATAGATGATTGTAATCTGTGGAAAACAAAAAATAACATATTATAGACCACTACAAACATATTACATAGTAATTACAATAAGTAAACAATATAAACACTAGTATACAAAAAAAGGCCCATTTATATTACATGTGCTTTGCTTTCTGTTAAAAACGATTAACTAATTAATTTTTATGTCTTGTTTATATATAGGTGGTCTGTTTTTGGCCTGTAGATACAGAGAAATAATTAGTGCAGAGACACACATAGTGCTTGCACAGACAGAGATGGTAGATTACATGTAATATTGTGCACATATGCCTCAGATCAGACCAAATCTATTGCATTTTCAATGCTTTTTTACCTTGCTTCCATCAAGAAAGCAGTCAGATGCGTCACACATTTGCCATAAATATAGAATGTTAGCACTCTAGTTGCTCATTATTTCAAGCTTCACTCACAGTGTAATCTTAGACTGATTAATTGTTTTTTAGAAATAATGTACCATGTCTGTCACTGCCAACAGTATGTGTGACACCGAGGACGAGATCTATTGCATTTTCAATGCTTGTTTAGTTTGATTCCATCAAGAAAGCATTCAGATGTGTCACACATTTGCCATAAATTCTGAATGTTTGACATTAATGCTTGTCCAGAGATAGTGTAAAGGTTTCATTGGCATATTTACAAACCGCTTGCACAATGTTAGATAAAATTTACTAATTAATGTTATATCTTGTTTATATATAGGTGGCCTGTTTTTGACCTGTAGATACAGAGAAATAATTTGTGCAGAGACACACATACTGCTTCACAGACAGAGATGGTACATTACATGTAATATCATGGACATGTGCCTAAAATCACACCAAATCTATTGCATTTTCAATGCTTGTTTACTTAGGTTCCATCAACAAGACATTCAGATGTGTCAGACATTTGCCATACATTTTCAATGATATTAATGCTGGTCCAGAAATAGTGTAAAGGTTTCATTGGCATACTTACAAACCGCTTCCACAATGTTAAATATTATTTATTATTTAATGTTATGTCTTGTTTATAGATAGGTTGTCTGTTTTTCGCCTGAAATTAATTTGAAATAATATCAGCAGAAATATATACTGCTTGCAGACAAACAGATGGTAGATTACATGTAATATGGTGCACATGTGCCTAATATCACACCAAATCTATTGTATTTTCAATGCTTGTTTACTTTAGTTTAATCAAGAAGGCATTCAGATGTGTCACACATTTGCCATATATTCTAAATGTCAAGTCAAGTCAAGTCAAAAAATGTATATAGCGCACTACATACCCAGAGGGTCTCAAGGCGCTTGAGGAAGGGTGGGGAATTACTTGTCGAATATCCAAGTTTTAAGTTGCTTTCTGAATGATAGGTGGTTCTGAGTGAGGCGAAGGTGAATGGGGAGTGAGTTCCAGGTTTTAGCTGCCAGGTAGGAGAAGGATCTACCTCCCATGGTGGTTTTGTTGATGCGGGGTACGGCAGCAAGTGCTTGGTTGGAGGAGCGTAGCTGGCGGGAGGGGGTGTAGAAGGAGAGTCGTGTGTTGAGGCATACGGGTCCGAGTTCGTAAAGTGCTTTGTGTGCGTGGGTTAGGAGGCGGAATGTTATTCTCTTATTGACGGGGAGCCAGTGGAGTTTTTTCAGGTGACAAGAAATGTGGTCTTTACGCGGGATGTCTAGTATGAGTCTGGCTGAAGCGTTCTGGATGCGTTGGAGTTTTTTCTGAAGATTTGCGGTGGTTCCGGCGTATAGGGTGTTACCGTAGTCCAGGCGGCTCGTGACCAGTGCGTGGGTGACCGTTTTTCTAGTTTCGGTGGGGATCCAGCGAAATGTTTTTTTGAGCATGCGAAGAATGTTGAAGCACGATGATGAGACGGCGTTGACTTGTCTGTTCATCGAGAGTGAGGAGTCCAGGATGATGCCCAGGTTCCGTGCGTGGTTCGTCGGGGTGGGTGCTTTTCCAAGGGCCTCTGGCCACCAAGAGTCATCCCAGGCGGAAGGGGAGGTGCCTAAGATAAGGACTTCTGTTTTGTCTGAGTTCAGTTTCAGACGGCTGTGTCTCATCCACTCGGCTACTTCTTTCATTCCTTCATGTAAGTTTGTTTTGGCGGTGTTCGGGTCTTTGGTGAGTGAGAGGATCAGTTGAGTGTCATCAGCGTAGGAGATGATGTTGAGGTTGTGTTGGCGTGCGATGGTCGCGAGGGGGCTCATGTATACGTTGAAGAGAGTGGGGCTGAGTGATGATCCTTGTGGCACGCCGCAAATGACTTCAGTGGCTTCTGACTTGAATGGTGGGAGTCGGACTCTCTGAGTTCTTCCGGTAAGGAACGAGCTGATCCAATCCAGTGCTTTTTCTTGGATTCCAATGTTTCTGAGGCGTTGTAGGAGGGTGTTATGACAGACTGTATCGAAGGCTGCGGAGAGGTCCAGGAGGATGAGGGCGACTGTGTCTCCATTGTCCAGTAGGGTTCGAATGTCATCTGTTGCTGCGATGAGTGCGGTCTCAGTGCTGTGTTTTGCTCGGAAGCCAGACTGTGAGGAGTCGAGGGATTTGTTGGTTTCAAGGAAGGCGGCGAGCTGGCTGTTGACGACTTTCTCGATGACTTTGGCCGGGAATGGTAGGAGCGAGATGGGGCGGTAGTTTTTGAGTTCGTTGGGGTTAGCTGTGGGTTTTTTCAGAAGGGCGCTGAGTTCGGCGTGTTTCCAGCTTTCCGGGAAGGTGGCAGAGTTGAGGGAGCAGTTGATGACATCGCGGAGATGGGGTGCGATGATGGGGTCTGCTTTGTTGAAGATGTGATGGGGACATGGGTCTGTGGGGGATCCTGAGTGGATGGAGTTCATCAGGTGGATGGTGTCCTCAGTGGAGATTGGGTTCCAATCAGTTAGGATGTTCAAGGGGGGTGAGGGTACTGCAGAAGGTTGTGTGGCTAGGTCTCCGTGTTGGTTGTCGAAGCTGTTATGGATGTCTGCAATTTTGTTGTGGAAGAACGAGGCAAGGGAGTCGCAGAGTGTTTGAGAGGGACTGATGTCGTTGTAGTTGGCTGAGGGGTTGGTAAATTCTTTGACGATGTTGAATAGTTCCTTGCTGTTGTGGGCGTTTGTGATATTTAACACTGTAGCTTTAATAGAATCTAAGGATGTCACTAGCTAGTCACTTCATGTTAACATAGGAAAGTTCTGATATCTGTCAGTTGATGCCTGCTGGCAATGCATGTGGATGAGATTCTTATTCCTGGATTAAACTTCATTTAACCTACTCATCTGTATCCTAATTTATTGATGGAGATACTTCAGCGTTGTTGTCTAGACGGTCTTTAAGTGCAGCTTTCTTGGCAGTCCGGATCAGTTGGTGGTGTGTGCGAGTGGCGTTTTTGAGGGCGTCCTTGGTGCTGGTGTTTGGGTCTTTTTTCCAGGCCTTCACAAGGGAGCGACAGAGTTTCTTGGATGTCTTAAGATCATCGTTGAACCAGGGAGCGTTTTTGCTGCCTAGTTTGATTTGACGTTTTTTCAAAGGTGCTAGGTTGTCGGCGCTATTCGTTAGCCATTGAGTGAGGTTAGCGGCTGCTTGGGTGGCGTTCGAAGAGTGGGCCGGGGGGTTTTGAAGAAGCGATGAGGAGATCTGGTCGATGGAGATTTTGTTCCAGTTTCTTCGCATAGTGGGTTGAGGAAGGTAGTGGGTTGTGGTCTTTTTGTAGACAAAGTGAACACAGCTGTGGTCCGTCCAATGGAGAACTGTGGTGTGACTGAAGGAGATATGTTTGCTGGAGGTGAAGATGGGGTCGAGTGTGTGGCCTGCGTAGTGAGTGGGGGTGTTAACAAGTTGTTTGAGTCCGAGGTTGGCCAGATTTTCCAGAAGGGTGGTGGCGTTGCTGTCGTTGGTTTTTTCCAGGTGAAAATTGAGGTCTCCCAGTAGTATGTAGTCCTCGGAGGGGAGGGCCTGTGGGGTGATAAAGTCAGTGATGTCTTCACTGAATTGTGCACGGGGTCCTGGTGGCCTGTAGAGGAGGGTGCCTCGGAGTGTGGTCTTGGGGTCGGTGTGGATCTGGAAGTGAAGGTGTTCGGCGCTAGCGAGGTTGGCGTCTGAGCTGGTTGAAATGCGGATGGAGTTCTTATGGACGATTGCGATGCCTCCTCCTGTTTGTTTGATGCGGTCCTTACGGATGATCTTGTAGCCTTCCGGGATGGCAATGGTGATGTCTGGGGCTGAGGATGTGTTCATCCATGTTTCTGTTAGGAAGGCGACGTCCGGAGAGATGGTGTCTAGTAGATTCCAAAGGTCGATGGCGTGTTTGTGAACTGAGCGGGTGTTGAGAAGGATGCATTTAAGGTGGTTGGGGTCAGATCTCTGTTTGGTGTTCGTGGATGAGGAGTTGGTCTTGGTGCCGTCATACTTGCAGGAGATGCATGTGAAGGGTCCATGGGTGTGTCCAGGAGTGGCTTGGGCACAGTTGGGGAGTCGGCCTGGGTTAAGGGCTGAGAGGGTGGAGGCATCGTAAGTGATGCGGGTGGAGTTGGTGGTACGGGGGCCAGGGGGTCTGGCGCTGGGCGCGGGCTTGGCGCGGACGGGCGTAGACGGGCTTACCTTTGGCGCACCTTCGGCGCGCATGGGGTGCGTCCGCTGCGCGTGAACGCTGCGCGGAAAGACATCAGTCATATGTAGGTGTTGGGGGAGGGGCGAGGCAGGGTCAGCTGGGAGGCGGGTGCGGGGTGGAGCTACGGGCGATGAAGCAAAACAAACTACAAAATGGCTGCAAGTGGGATAAATCGAAACTGGGCGAGCCTGGGGGACAGACAGAGGCACAATGGGGCATACAGTACTTTGCTGATACAATGCGGAGACAACAATGCGCAGGTTAAATTATGCAACACTCAGAATGGTAAACGCACAATGCACAATAAATGGAAAACGGGCAATGCAGGCAGCGGCGGTGATGCGGGGGGAAAGATCGCGCTGACGACTTAGCTGTAAGGCGCTATGAAATTGCAGGGCAGCTTTCAAGCGCTCTCAGGTCACCGAGTCACCAAAGCCTTGGGAGTGTGTGGGAGCGAACTCTTCTGAGCTAGTCAGGAGAGTCACGGCGATTGGGTGGTGGGGCAGAGCAACAACTATCAGTGGGAGGCAGGGTCAACTGGGAGGCGGGTGCGGGGTGGAGCTACGGGCGATGAAGCAAAACAAACTACAAAATGGCTGCAAGTGGGATAAATCGAAACTGGGCGAGCCTGGGGGACAGACAGAGGCACAATGGGGCATACAGTACTTTGCTGATACAATGCGGAGACAACAATGCGCAGGTTAAATTATGCAACACTCAGAATGGTAAACGCACAATGCACAATAAATGGAAAACGGGCAATGCAGGCAGCGGCGGTGATGCGGGGGGAAAGATCGCGCTGACGACTTAGCTGTAAGGCGCTATGAAATTGCAGGGCAGCTTTCAAGCGCTCTCAGGTCACCAAGTCACCAAAGCCTTGGGAGTGTGTGGGAGCGACCTCTTCTGAGGTAGTCAGGAGAGTCACGGTGATTGGGTGGTGGGGCAGAGCAACAACTATCAGTGGGAGGCAGGGTCAGCTGGGAGGCGGGTGCGGGGTGGAGCTACGGGCGATGAAGCAAAACAAACTACAAAATGGCTGCACGTGGGATAAATCGAAACTGGGCGAGCCTGGGGGACAGACAGAGGCACAATGGGGCATACAGTACTTTGCTGATACAATGCGGAGACAACAATGCGCAGGTTAAATTATGCAACACTCAGAATGGTAAACGCACAATGCACAATAAATGGAAAACGGGCAATGCAGGCAGCGGCGGTGATGCGGGGGGAAAGATCGCGCTGACGACTTAGCTGTAAGGCGCTATGAAATTGCAGGGCAGCTTTCAAGCGCTCTCAGGTCACCGAGTCACCAAAGCCTTGGGAGTGTGTGGGAGCGACCTCTTCTGAGCTAGTCAGGAGAGTCAAGCACTCTAGCTGTTCATTTCATGTTAGCACTCTAGTTGTTCATTATAGCAAGCTTCACTCACAGTGTGATTTTAGACAGATTAACAACATTTTAGTTATAATGTACCATGTCTATCCCTGCCGACAGTATATGTGACTCTGCCTAACATCACAATAATAGGTGAATCAAGCTTCAGTCTCAGAGTGATCTTAGGCACATAATCAGAATGTTAGATATAATGTACCATGTATGTCTCTGCCAACAGTATGTGTGACTCTGCTTAAGATCACAGTGATGGGTGAATGAAACTTTACTCACAGTGTGATCTTAGGCACATGATCAGAATGTTAGATATAATGTACCATGTCTGTCTCTGCAAGCAGTATGTGTGTCTCTGCTCATAATATTTCACTTTCTCTACAGACGAAAAACAGGCCACCTATATATAAGCAACACATAACATTAATTTCTCATTACATGTAACATCCTGCTAATCTGCGTAAGGTCACACTGTGAGTGAAGTTAATTCACCCATCAGTGTGATCTTAGGCACATGTCCACGATATTAATATATATAAGGTAGACTCTCACAATGTTAACATCTCTCACAGCATTGGTGGGAAAATGCATAAACACACAACTATGTCAAAGATTGCGCACGCATATTGTAAATATGTTTCTCTTTTTTTGTATATTCTATCTCAATTTATGCCATTTAAAAAATAATTTCCAGCAATGCATCCTTTCACTTGGGGCAAGCTCTATGTGAAAGGGCCTGCGTCAGTCTTACACCTGGTGTGAGGCAGGTGCAAAATTTGGACACAACAGCGTCCTAAAAGTGACGCAGTGAAATCTCATAGATTTCAATGCGTCATTTGTACAACCCTTATTTGCGTCAATACGCCCCCTTTGCATACATTACACCTGACACACATATAATATGGCACAGGGCTTTACAAAGTGACGCATCTACCTAGATGCGTCACTTTGTAAATATAACTCAACAAGGTGCAATTTTTACACCACTGCTGTGTCACAAAAAGTGACGCAAGGCCTCATAAATGAGGTCCTCAAGCGCACCACAGGGAAAAACAGTGTAAAATAAAAAAATAAACAATTTTCCAGCAATGCATCCTTTCACATGAGGCAATCCCATGACCTTACCTTATGTAATGTGAGAGATGTTAACATTGTGAGAGTCTACCTTATAAACATACAGCTATGTCAAAGATTATGTACACAGCTTGTAAATATACACACAGACAAGAATATGAAATGCTGTGAGAGATCCTATAACTGTGAGAGTCTACCTTATAAACACACAGCTATGTCAAAGATTGCTTTGTCTGCCTGCATATTTACAAGCTGCGTGCACAATCTTTGACATAGCTGTGTGTTTATGCATCTCCCCACCATTTCATATGGGTTTCTATCTGCTATTCCTATCCCTCTCCAGACATTCACTCCTTCCACCCATGCTACAGGTTGCACAATGCGCTTAAAAAAAATGACCATATTTACAACTCCAATGAAACCATTACACAATTTCTAAACCAGCATTGAATCCAAGCACAAAAAACAATGTATAAAAAAGACTACCTTATAAACACACAGCTAAGATTATAGAAAAAGGTAAAAATATCATTCCTTAAATCACAGAGACACACACTATGATACTTGTAAAAAATCTTTAAACTCTCTGTCTTTTTTAAAAGATTCATTACTCACCTTTAACAATGGTTTGGAAGATGTCAAACAGTGTCAGTCACAGTCAACAGATATTCTTAAGCAGAATCTCTGAACAATGCTTCCTTCACTGAGAGCCTTTCAATAATGGCACAGATTCTTTCTGATTTCAGAGCCATATTCTTGCACATAGCCAAATAAAATTATTCCCCCCCCAAATTCAAAACCAAACTACACATTTTAATTGGTTGAAGATTTCAAGACTTTAAAACTCACATAACATTCACCCATCCCCCCAGTGCTCATTCACCAAGTAACCATGGTAACTCCCTCTAAAACCAACGCAGAGTTCACAAGTTCATTTTACTATGTTGCAAAAAAATCCATCAAGCCTGCTTGACCCCTCAATCTACTAGCTAATAAAATGCAATGTTTCTTTAAATGACTTTTCCTCAACCATTGAAATGACTTCTTACAACAAAAAAAACATGCAGCCTAATTTTCAGTGGAGATTTTTAAGAAAGCTCCAATCATTTCTACTTATTCATCTGCACTGTTTCTGAAACACTTTTTTTCATAATCAAACTGCCATTTCATTTCCACAACTCATCTGACTAGAAGCACACCTACCTTCACACACCTATCTTCAAAATGACAAAAGTCTGGTTTGTGGGGCATAGCTATGTCCACTGGGCTCAAAAATATGCAACTAACAGTGGTTTTTACAACCTTGATTTACCAAATGTAGACATTGTATGGATTGGACAAAGAGGATTGAGAAGTCACCAATTGATACCATTGGTAAAATCATTTATGCATTTACCGCACCCTGACCTTATAATTGTGCACTGTGGTGGAAATGATTAAGGCACATTGAGTGGGGTAGGTCTGGAAATGCTCTTAAAGGACATCTTTGGGCAATTGATGTCACTTTTTCCAAAAACTGCCTTGGTATTTTCTAATATATGCCAAAGGCAAAAATGGAACTGGTCCAACTAATTTTGTCCACAGATTGAGAAAGCAAGGAAACATGTAAATAAATCTGTTTCTGCTTACATGAGAGACTATGGTATGGGTTCCATTTACCACAACAACTTGCGTTACCACATGCAAGACATCTATAGGAGAGATGGTGTTCATTTTACAGATGAGGGGAATAGAATTTTCCTCTCTAATATAAGACTCTGCATTGGTACCTACTTGTACAAGAAACACCCACTTAACACAACAGCTCTTTTCAGAGCTAACTTACCACTAAACACTCTACATTATTTTTTTACTCTATTTTTTTACACTGTTTTTCCCCGTGGTGCGCTCAGGGTGCACGTACCGGAGAGCGCACCTCTGAGCGCAGCCAGCGCTTACCCCGCGAAAATTTAAAAAAAAAACAAAACGTTTTTTTGCCCTTCAGGGTCCTTCTAGGCCCGCCTCAGAAAAACTAGGGAGTCAGGGGGTGTCTACTCTGCCCCCTTTTAATTATATATTTTTTCGCCTCTTGTGTCTCGATTCTACCGAGACACAAGATGGCGGACTCTCCGGACTGTTTAAAATGTTGACAGACACCCGACAGCCAATCAGCTTTCCGCTCGCGCACTCCCGTAGCGCGCCGGGTGCGCTCCCCGGTACGCGCACCCGTGAGCGCTTGGAGAGCGCTTATAGATATATATGTGTTTTTTAAGTTAATTTTCAAAAAAAACACTGGAGCAATTTTCAGCAAAAATTGCAAAGGCACATCTGCGTACCAGTCCCTACAATTTTGCCAAGTTTGGCGTAATTCCGCTCAGCGGTTCGGGCTGTAGACTTGTCAGACCGTCCTATGGAAATTAACATGGGAAAAACACGTTTTGGGACCCCCCTTTTTTCTCAGCCCCCACTTCACGAATCCCCACGAAACTTTCAGGGAAAATTTCACACAAATTCCTCAACCGGCGCCAGAGTTATTCCCAATAGAATGTTGCAGATTTCCTATGGAAAACAATCCTAACTATAACTACCTACTGGCGACCGCCAGTAGGTAATATGGATTTAAAATTATGCTCTTATGTATATATATATTCACTGAAAAAACCATAGGTTATAGACCATATATAGTTAGGAATTAGCATTTACAAAACCTTGAAAATTCACTGAAAAAACCATAGGTTATAGACCATATATAGTTAGGAATTAGCATTTAAAAAACCTTATTTTACTCACACAAAACCATTGAAATTCCATATATAGTTAGTTGCACTAACTATATATCGCGCACCCGCAATCCACTGCTGATCATGTCACATATTACATCATTCATGACATGGTCAGTGACATCACTGATGACATCACTGATGACATCTCAAATGACATCACTGATGACATCACTGATGACAACATCCAGTGACTGTATGTTTCTGTAAAGTTAAAATATGTCTTACATATTGAAGAATGAGTGGATGTATAAGTGTCTGGATGAAGGATTTAGTAGGTGCGTGACTGACTGTATGAGTGAGTGATTAAATGTGTCTCACTGAATGCATGGGTTAGTGACTAAACTGTCTTAATTTGTGCATCATTATGTCTGTTGTTCTGTAAACTGCTGCATGTGTTGATCATTAGCTATACGAGAGGCTATATGTGTTATTAATTGGTTGCCCAAGTATTTCTATGGGAGATTGAGTTTGTGTGGGGGTGGCTGGAAGGTGTGTGACTCTATGCATAGATGTGTGAGCAGTTTATTCACTAGGTGTATGAGTTCAAGAGTGCATGTGGAAACAGCTACATGGGCAGTTGACTGTGTGCATGAGTGTATTGATGAGTGAATGGATATCTCAATGCTACATGTCATAGTAAGTACATATGTAAAACACAGTACATGTGAGAGTTGGCATATATAAATAACTGTGCATGAGAGCCACTGAATGAGTGAGTGGTTGTATCGATCATTGTGAACTTGTATCAGGGATTGTATAAGAGAGTAAATATGTGTTAGTATATGTTTCAATAAGTAAGGTGTGTTTAACTGTATAGTTGAAGAAATGGAGGTGAGATTGTTTCTTTGCATGACTGACTGGGTGTGTGAGTAACTCCATGGATGAGTGGCAGTGTGTGAGTGTCTGTATACACTGAGTGTATCTAATGTTATATTAGAGTCTGAAGAGATTTATCGTATTAGCACAAGAATGATGTCAAATGAGATGTCATCAGTGATGTCATCAGTGATGTCATTTGAGATGTCATCAGTGATGTCATCAGTGATGTCACTGACCATGTCAAGAATGATGTAATATGTGACATGATCAGCAGTGGATTGCGGGTGCGCGATATATAGTTAGTGCAACTAACTATATATGGAATTTCAATGGTTTTGTGTGAGTAAAATAAGGTTTTTTAAATGCTAATTCCTAACTATATATGGTCTATAACCTATGGTTTTTTCAGTGAATTTTCAAGGTTTTGTAAATGCTAATTCCTAACTATATATGGTCTATAACCTATGGTTTTTTCAGTGAATTTCAATGGTTTTTTAATAGCAAATATCATAAGCTGTCGAATGTCAAGTACGTGGTAAGTGAAAACATTTTCGTGTTTATGCACACTGATCTACTTTGAATGGTGCCCCCCCCCCTCATTTCTATTAGGAGTACTCTCTTTTTGCAGATAGTGAAAGGTAGTTAACGCAGGCCTTTGCCCCCGCTGTAATCCGTCGTGCCTGCTTCTCTCTCCATTTGATTGATTGTTATCCAAGTATTTACTGTTTTAGAATTAGTTCTCTTTGGTTCATTCTCTATTTACAAACAAACACAGAGTCGCAATACTCTGTTTAGTCTTTGCAGATAACGAAAAATCGTGTAAAAAAAAAGAAAAGGAATCGAGCAAAATCAGTATGCCACTAATGGGATCTCTTTTTGACCTCGCTAAAATAGAAACATTAGGAACAACCCCTCATTACAAATACAAAACTAGTGAGATGAACTGAACTCCACACAATGATGGCTGCAAAACAGCTCGGCTCCGCCACCCACCCCGCCCAAAATAACGATAAAGAACGGCTGCCATGATTGGTTGCGGAATGACCACGACGGAGCTACGAAATGGTGCTGCTCTCATGCTAACCCCAGCTTCAGTCTGAAACATCCAGAAACACTGTAGACTACCAATTCGATCAGTTCCGGTAGCGCCCCAATGTAACCCGGTAGAGAAGAACTAGCCCTCCCCTCTTTGACTGATGGTTCTTGTTGCCTGTCCCTTCTGTTGTCATTTAACAGAACTATTTAGCCTGCTGAAAGGGGTTGTGTTCCGACCGCTGGTTGGTGGAGACATTTTGACTATATTCTGTACCTGCGTTGTCGCGTAATGCGTCATATGACGCGCCGCGTTAGCGCATCCGGAAGTCATCCGGGGCACGCAGCGCGTAACGTAAGCATAACAAGTCATGTGACTTGTTAATAAAACTTTTCATTGGTTCATTTTACTTTTCTTATTGTAATGATGAAAGGCTTGGTCATATGACCTAAAAATTACGCTTTTCATTACTTCCGAACATTATTTTTTCTTAAATATATGTTATAATGTTCCAGGCTAATGTACTTTCCCGGAAATTTTACAACTGTCCTGCAAGTAAAATATATTCTTTTTTCGAGAAAAAGAGCGTTTCTTCGTCCCATGACGGAGCCGTTCAGCAAAAGAGGGTCGACCTGCTGTCTTAGTCGCCGATACGCCTGAATATGAGATTCTTATCGATCACTTTATGTTGCAGGAATAGAAAACACAACAGCCCTTGACCATTTATCTTTACTGCGTTCCTTCGTATTATACCTTTTACCCTTCATGTAATTGGTCTGCTTGATTTCACTTGCCTTTTAATGATTCTAAAACAGTCACTATTATTAAAAACTTTACCAATGTATATACTACTACCATGTTTTCTTTTAAAAACCTTTATTGTGAAAATTTCATTATACAAATACGAGCCTATAACCACGTGGGCCTGCCACAGAGCAAACTGTAATCGTATATGATGAGTAGACATTTACACTGTAGAGGAACGTAACGGGCGGGCCATTAGGTTGCAAGAACTAAGGTGTCTAACAGTTACGGAATCGGTGGACGTACATTTTATAATTAAAATACGACAGGGCCAGTTACAATAAAATTATCTAGATATACATTTGCGGGCAAGTACCATGGGTGACGTTAATTCGAACTTTCAATAGTACAGTAATCAATAACACATCAGAACTTAATATCAATAGGGATGTCGAAATATTCAATCAATTCTCGTCCCCGCCCGCCATGTGCTTCAAAACTGCATACGTATCTCGTGATTTCAAGGTTCTGCAACCAGTACACAACAAGGAGATACGAGTCCCATTTATTCCGGCGCCATTTTGGGCGAGGACAGGCAGGTCCAGGATATAGTCAAAATGTCTCTACCAACCATCGACTATGATGATGTTCATATGCTGTATTTATTAGAGTAACACTCATCTGTCCACATGAAATTAATTTGCCACAATCTAAACATGTCATTTTAATCTTTCCAAAGTTCTTCTAAATATTTGGGACCGTTTCCCTTGCCTCTGAAGCTCTCAGTGCCACTTCTTTGATGAATGTACTAGCAGGTCAGGGGTTCTCCTCCAAATCTCTCTTTTATGCAGCACTATAATTAATTGGTGCCACCTCTCCATATGACGATGCATGGTATAGTTACCACAACTATATATTTTTTCGGTTCCTCTGGAGAGTTCATCGTGGCAGATGAAGCGTGTAACGTACCGGGCATTTACCTTTTTTTGCATGTACAGGAAAGGAAAAAAAAATCGAGCGTCCGAGTTCTAAGGTGTCCCAGGGCCATTTTAGTGGACCAGGCCCAAATCCAAAGAACAGCCATCTCACAGGCTAATGGGGCGACCCACGCCGACTTTCAGCATTGTAGAATGACCACACCAGTACAGCAACTTGCTAGACATCACCTCGGTGCCATCCGGATCTCGGCGCCCCACTGCAGATGAAGTGCCTCTCAACTATGAAACCACCACGGTGACATCCGGATCTTGGCGCGTTGTGCTGCCTTCGGCCTATTCGCACATCGGTCCGCTACTGACGCCATCTCACAGGCTAATGGGGCGACCCACGCCGAGTTTCAGCATTGTAGGATGACCACACCAGTACAGCAACTTGCTAGACATCACCTCGGTGCCATCCGAATCTTGGCATCTCAACGCCTAGTGGTATCTTCCATACAAAAAATATTGTTACGCTGCCTTTGGCCCCATTCGCACATCAGTCCGCAACTTAGACATCACCTCGGTGCCATCCGGATCTTGGCATCTCAGCGCCTTGTGGTGTCAGTCAGAAAATATTGTTGCGCTGCCTTTGGCCCCATTCGCACATCGGTCCGCTACTGACGCCATCTCACAGGCCAACGGGGCGCCCCACGCCGACTTTCAACATTGTAGGATGGCCACAGAAGTGCGACAACTTACTAGACACCACCTCGGTGCCATCCGGATCTTGGCGCGTTGTGCTGCCTTCGGCCTATTCGCACATCGGTCCGCTACTGACACCATCTCACAGGCCAACGGGGCGCCCCACGCCGACTTTCAGCATTGTTGGATTGGCACACCAGTGCGGCAACTTACTAGACACCACCTCGGTGCCATCCGGATCTTGGCGCGTAGTGAAGCTGCAGCAGCTGCAAATAAGCTTCAGACAGTGTTACAACCGCTGCTCAGAACTCTCAACTATGACACCACCTCGGTGCCATCCGGATCTTGGCGCGTTGTGCTGCCTTCGGCCTATTCGCACATCGGTCCGCTACTGACGCCATCTCACAGGCCAACGGGGCGCCCCACGCCGACTTTCAGCATTGTTGGATGGCCACACCAGTGCGGCAACTTACTAGACACCACCTCGGTGCCATCCGGATATGGCGCGTTGTGCTGCCTTCGGCCTATTCGCACATCGGTCCGCTACTGACGCAAACTCACAGGCCAACGGGGCGCCCCACGCCGACTTTCAGCATTGTAGGATGGCCACACCAGTGCTGCAACTTGCTGGACACCACCTCGGTGCCATCCGGATCTTGGCGCGTTGTATTGCCTTCGGCCTATTCGCACATCGGTCCGCTACTGACGCCGCCTCACGTGCCAACGTATTTTCTCCGCATTTTATACCCTATGCCGCATAACAGGCCATGTGACTTGTTTATAAAACTTTTCATTGGTTCATTTTACTTTTGGTTTCCTAATGATGGAAGGCTTGATCATATGACCTAAAAACAACACTTTTCATTGGATGAAAACTTTTTTTTTTTCCCAAACGATGAAAGCCCCACCTTGTTTCTGGATGTTTCAGACTAAACTGGCGTCAGCATGAGAGCACCACCATCTCGTAGCTCCATCGTGGTCATTCCGCGAGCAATCATGGCAGCCGCTCCCCACCAGAAGCCTGCAGGAGTCGGGCCCCCAAAACTTTTGATGAATTCTCAAGGCGGAGGGGACGCTTTCGAGAATGGGGTCCAAGACCTAGCAGACAAGCGTACGATTTCCAAGGTGTCCCAGGGCCATTTCAGTGGACCAGGCCCAAAAAGGAAAGAGCCTGCCGCCATTTTGAGAGTCCTGTGACAGCCGCCTATCGCTGCACCGCAAGAGTGGGCGCAACTCAGCTGAATTGCGGCTTTTGACACAGTGGACCAAAAACGGACGGAATGGCAACTGAAACGGTAAAGGGGCACCCCACTACAACAGATGACACTCCACCTGGAGAGGCCCGTTCACGCCGCCTCCCCCGGGGCGCCCCACGCCGTTATTCGGAGCAGCATTGTAGGATACCAAAACCAGTGCGGCAACTTACTGGACATCACCTTGGTGCCATCGTTCTGCTGCCTTGGAACTATTCGCACAACAGTTTGCTACTGATGACCCACCCCCCGCGACGCCCCACGCCGTTATTTGCTGGGTGGCAACTTACTAGACATCACTTTCGTGTCATCTAGATTTCGGCGCGTTCTGCTGCCTTGGAACTATTCGCACAACAGTTTGCTACTGATGACCCACCCCCCGCGACGCCCCACGCCGGAAATCTGGACGTTGTGCTGCGTTGGGACTATTCGCACAGCCGACCGCTACTTTGTTGTTTTTCCCTAAAAATGTTTATATGTTATTACTATTTTTGTTTTCTTGTATATATTTATAAATTATTAAAGTTTTATAATCTTACTACTTTGTCGGAGTGCTATATATTTTTAATGTGACACATAATTGTAAAAACTTTGATGTACAAAGAGTCATCCCTGGAATCTTCCGCTTCACGCTCGGTCCCCTCCCCAATCACAATACAGGATGGTTTTCAGATAATAGCAACGCTTCTGCTGTGACGGATCTCATCGAGTGTGGGCCTTGATCTACTATAACTCCTTTGAAGAGGGGTGATTCTTTACAGCTGTGGCCATAAACTACATCTGCAGGGCTAGCTGATAGCCTAGGACCGGCCTGGACAATCGGACACAGAGGAAAAGGAGTGTCAGAGGGTGCGGTAGTGAATAGGGCGAAAGGGAGGTGTCGGGCGGGCACAGGGTGTGATTCTCAGGGAAGAGCAGCGCAGATGGGGGGAGGTTTATTACCCATGCATAAGACAGAGAGCGGGGGTGACCACTGCCTGGGTGAGATGCTTGCGAGGGTGGGGAGCCATGCTAAGGATCGACAGCGTGCACAGAGTGGGTCTGGTCAAGGCATCTAAAATGGCTGCCGTGCACGACAAAAGTGTGGCATTTGAAAAAAGACAAGATGGCGCAGACAATGTTTTTCAACACTTCCTGATTTCCTTCGAATCGAACGTTAACAGACGTTGGGGCATATTACCAAAGTTAAGCGATATTTATCCCTAACGATGCATTGCAAAGATTTTTTTACCGTCAGAAATTATCGCAGATAAACCTTGCTATTATCAAGGTTTATCGCAAATACGATAAAAAACGACCGCAATGCATTAATATCGCTGAAAACTCAGCGATATTCATGCATTACCGAGCTAATGCTCTTAGCCATGTTATCCACCTCCCGTTGGATAACATGGCTAAGAACTGCTCAGGGCAGCTGTTACTTTTTGGAGATATTCGCGCTTATCTCGAATATTTCCAAAAGTTGATAATAGGAGATAGCGATGTTAGCGACTGTTTCCAGTCGCTAACATCTTGGCATGCCCACTTTGCATGTCATTAGTGATAAATATCACTCACATGCAAAGTGGGGCCCAAGATGGTCGCTATTTCCTACTAGCCGTCGCTAACTGGTGTTAGCAACAGCTAGGTAATACAGATATAATTTTATCTCCGCGAAGCGGAGCGCTGTTACAGATATATATCTTGTTTTTGAACGTTAATTTCTCAAAATGCACTGAAGCACATATATTGAGACCTAGCAAAGGCACATCGGGCTACCAGTCCCTAATATTTTACCAAGTTTCGTGCAAATCCATTCAGCCGTTCGATTATTATTATTATTTTTTTTTTTTTGCCCCGCGGGGCCCTTTTAAAACCTCCACATCAAACCTAGGGGGTCAGCGAGGATCTACTATGCCCCCTTATGGTCATTTGCCCCTTCGCTTTGGCCTCCTCTTGTCTCTCGATCCTACCGACAGACAAGATGGTGGCCGCTACGTACTGTTTGGAATGTTTACAGACACCGGAGAGCCAATCAGCTTCGCTTCGCAAAGCTCCGTAACGCGAAAAGTACGCGAAGCGGAGCGCTGTTACAGATATATATCTTTTTTCGAACGTTAATTTCTCAAAATCCACTGGAGCACATATATTGAGACCTAGCAAAGGCACATCGGGCTACCAGTCCCTAATATTTTGCCAAGTTTCGTGCAAATCCATTCAGCCGTTCGATTATTATTATTATTTTTTTTTTTTGCCCCGCGGGGCCCTTTTAAAACCTCCACATCAAACCTAGGGGGTCAGCGAGGATCTACTATTCCCCCTTATGGTCATTTGCCCCTTCGCTTTGGCCTCCTCTTGTCTCTCGATCCTACCGAGAGACAAGATGGCGGCCGCTACGGACTGTTTGGAATGTTGACAGACGCCGGAGAACCAATCAGCTTCGCTTCACAAAGCTCCGTTGCGCGAAAAGTACGCGTCCTGGAGCGCTGCCCGGTCCGCTGTTACAGATATATATCTTTTTTTAAACGTTAATTTCTCAAAATCCACTGTAGCACATATATTGAGACCTACAAAAGGCACATCGGGCTACCAGTCCCTACAATTTTGCCAAGTTTCGTGCAAATCCATTCAGCCGTTCGGGCTAAAAGTGAGGCCAACCGCCCTATGGAAAACTCAATGTTAAAAACACGTTTTGGGACCCCCCTTTTTTCTCGACCCCCCCTGGACGTACCCCCCCCCAATTTTCATGGGCTGCTCAGAAACAAAATGTGCCATTTTCCTGAAAATTTCAGCCAATTCCGTCCACAAACGCCAAAGTTATTAGACATAGAATTTTCAAAAAACCCATAGAGAAAAAATCCTAACTATATATACCTACTGGCGACCGCCAGTAGGTAATATATATTATATACATATATATATTATCTACTGGTGGTCGCCAGTAGATAGTTATAGTTAGGACCTAGTTTCAAGTTTTTTGTTTTCCCATGACGAATCTTCGTGAAATTTTCAAAACTTGTGGCCTGCCTCGGTCAGCTCCTATATTGAAAGTTTCAGGGTGATTCGCAAAGCGGGGGCCAAGAAGAAAAGGGGGGTCCCTAAACGTGTTTTTTCCATGTTATTTCCAAGAGGAAACTTTAGACACGGCTACAGCCCGAACTGCTGAACAGAATTACACCAATTTTGGCAAAAAGGTAGCCCTTGTTTCAGAAAGAACTCTTTTTCTTAAATGGAGTTTATCCGTTAAGTAGTTCCTGAGAAATTTTAAAAAAGAGGTCGAAAAATGCATTTCCCGTAGAAACCTTTAGACACGGCTACAGCTGGAACTGCTGAACGGAATTACACCAAATTTGAGAAACAGGTAGTGCTTGGTTAAGAAAGCACCCTTTTCATTAAATGGTGTAACTCCGTTCAGTAGTTGCTGAGAAAATCAAAAAATAAAAGTTTCGATATATAGAGGCAGGGAGGATCCGTGCACCCTCCCGACCACAAGCTTTATTCTAATTAGCTGTCAACACTCCAAACCAGGAAGTGTTGGCAGCCATCTTGTGCCTCAGTAACCGAGGCACAATAAAACAGAAAAACAAAAGATGAAAAATCACAAAAGGGGGCAGGGTAGAAACACCCTGACCCCCTAGGCCTGCTCAGGGGGTCCCACAGGGAGCCCAAGGGCCCAAAAAAGCATTAAAAAAAAACTGAGGAATTCGCACTGGGTGCGCAAATCCTGCCAAGAAAAAAAACAAAAACGAAGCACGGTCTCCCGCGCTTCATTGTTTTGAAGCCCCCAGGGGGGACAGGTCCTGGGGCAATGAACAAAATGTGTGGGGGGGCCAATCCCCCCACACTGCCCGGGGACCGCCACATCGCTGGGGCTTGATGAAATAGTTGTGGGGGGCACGCAGCCCCCCCAGCCCAGGGACTGCCACCCCCTGGGGCTAATTTTAAAATGTTTCAGGGGGCCTCAAAGGCCCTCCAAGCCCCAGGGACCGCCACCCCTGGGGCTTTCAATAATTATTTGCGGGGCACACGGCCCCCCCATTGCCCCGGTGACCCTCACCCCCGGGCTTTTAACTAAAATAATTAAACCTGTGAGGGGGCTCAAGCTCTCGGTCACACCACGGGGACCGCCACCTCCCCTGGGCACTAAAATGCAAATTCGGGAGTCCGTTACGGACCCCTGGGGACCACCACCTCCCCGGTGCTGTGCTTTGCATGGGGATGGGGGCCCCTCTCCTGGAGCCAGTGTGGCCCTGGGGCCTGCCACCCCCCAGGACGCCAGGGGGCCTGTTTATGGAGTGGTGGAGAAAGGGGGCATGGCCTTTGTCTACCTCTCACCAATCCCACTGCGTGGGGCTTACTGTAGGTAAAAGGTAGGGTAATTGGGCCCTAAAGGAACCCCAGCAGTAAAAGGGACTTCATTTCTCATCTATGAGCGTGCCAGGGAGAGCATTTGTAGAGTGGTGGGCTAAGTGGGCATGGCCTGGTATGAGTAGTTACCAATGCTGCTATGTGGGACTGACTGGAGGTAATAGTTTGGGAAGTTGGCCCTAAGGATGTCCTTGGGGGCCAACTACCCCTCTTGTTACCTCCAGTAAGTCCCACACAGTGGGATTGCTAAGACGTCGTCAGAGGCTATGGTCCCCTTTCTCTACCACTCTGCAAATGTGCTTTGTTGCAGACTACTGGATGGGTAATGAAGTCAAATTTAGTCCTGAGGGAGTTTGGGGGCCAAGAATCCCTACTGGTACCTCACATAAGTCTCGATGCAGCGGAATTGCTGAGTGGTGGTTAGACGCCCAGCACCCTTTCTCCACCGCTCTGCAAACGCGACTACTAGTTAAAGTAGCATATTTCTTCACCTCTGACTTCGAGGTAATTTAAATCCCCCTGCCCTATTATGTACTAGGGCCTTATAGAGGAGGTCATGCTAATCACAGGGGTACCCCAACGCACAGTATTCCCTAGTGTATGTAGGTGTTTTCCTTGTATTCAAAGAGTATTTTAGCATTGCACTGGCTCTAGGCCTGGTTAGTCAGAGTCAGTTACCACCAGTACCCGTCTGAATAAGTTGGAGGCACAGGATGATTTTGCAACAAGGCCTCTTTCTGCTCCTCTGTTGGTTCTTTCTGCACATCTCTTCGTCTTCCTGCACTTTTCTTCGTCTTTCTGGACTTTTGTTGCCTCTTTATGCATTTCTTTTGCTTCTTTCTGTGCTTTTTTTCTTCTTTCTTCACATGTCCTACCTCTGTAGGCATAGGTAGAAATTAGCATTTAAAAAACCTTTGAAATTCACTGAAAAAACCATAGGTTTCAGGTAAGTTATAGTTAGAAATTAGCATTTAAAAAAACCTTAGAAATTCACTGAAAAAAACATAGGTTCCAGGCACGTTATAGTTAGAAATTACCATTTAAAAAACTTTAGAAATTCACTGAAAAACCATAGGTTTCAGGTAAGTTGTAGTTAGAAATTAGCATTCAAAAAACCTTAGAAATTCACTGAAAAAAACATAGGTTCCAGGCACGTTATAGTTAGAAATGACCATTTAAAAAACCTTAGAAATTCACTGAAAAAAACAATAGGTTTCAGGGACGTTATAATTAGTTGGAGATTTCACTCATACAAAATCGTAGAAATTCCAAAGTTATAGTTGGTTGAACTAACTAAAACTTGAGACCCCGCCATGCACTTGTGATGACGTCACATATTACATCATTCATGACATGGTCAGTGACATCACTGATGATATCACTGATGACATCTCAAATAACATGGTACCTAGACAGAAAGGAAATGTCTATAGTACAATAAGTATAGACTAAATAGGTGCTATATTCTTTGTCCAGCTGGACAGGATGTAATATCAAATAAACGAATAACATCAAATTTACACAAAAGTTCAAGTGGGACACAAGGGGAAAAGGGAAAAAACAATAAAGGCAGGGTTCAGGCAAGGGAAATTGTGTCTTCGTGGCATAAAATTATAGCAGACTTAGGTAACGTACAAACACCATTGCACAAGAAACTTCACAATATATTAGAAGCATATGGTATAAAGACTGTTGACGCTGTTTCGATCACTGGGAGAGAGGTAAATAGGATCATCTTCAGGACATATATTTATACATGCCTGTGTGCATATGGCTCAAGACATTAAATAATGGCTGTGCAGTTTCAATAATAAGTGCTATGCTGCACAAACTATGGAAATACAACATAGATTATGGTGAAAAAAGGGAGAAAGAAGTACATACAGTTACTAGGGGCATTGGTTAAGCTATACATAATGAATTACTGGCTGTGTGGTGAAAACTTCAGATTAATAGAACCACAGCGAGAGCAAGAATGGCTGTGATGCAGATAACATATGGGCACAAAGGAGCCGAGTTACAGTGGTAAATAAGGAGGCACAGAGGAGCTGAAGGATATATACGTGACTAGGGGAAGTGATGGAGTAAAGATGTTGGCGTGCTCATAATCATGAGACTAATGAGCAATGGTGAGTGAAGGTAGGGAGAACCTTAACGGCTTACCAGTTAACTGCCGGTCTTGAAGGCAATACGAGATAAGTGGAGGGGATGTCCTCTGTTCCTCGATGGAAGCCTGATCGATATGTGCAGAACGGTAAGAGTACCGTAGTGTGAAACGTGATAAAGTACCTGAATAAAGGGGTCAGCTTACCGGTACAAGTTTAAGTATAAATGGCACCAGGGTCGCTTAATGGAGTTGGATTCCGTAATAGAAATCTATAAAAACACAAAGAGGATCAATTTCGGGCAACCCTGCATGTGAAAGCCAGTAAACTAATTACAGAAGCGGTGATTAGGGCGTGATGCGAGGCTGTGATGACCGTGTCACGGGGAGTATCCCTGTAATTTAAAGGGGGGGTGAGGGGGTTAGGATCCACCAGATGTGTGAGGGAGCAGCTAGAGAGTGCTCAAGCGCAAGAGCTTACCGAGGGTGATCTCGGACTTGTCCCACGTTGCGTCATCCCGGCGGCTGTCTACATGAGTTAATGCTCATGGAGAAGGGTGAGCTGCCTGTGGTCAAATTAAACCGTGGCGGCCAACTGTAAATTATTTGTGCAGTGAGTGAAATAGGGAGTGCTCGTGAGGATAGTTAAAAGGGGTAATAAAACCATAATTTTACCACAGGCAGCTCCTAGATGGTTGGCAAAAATGTTCTTCCATCCAGAAGATTGCCGCCGCATTCGGCGACCACAGATGACGTACTAGGCAGGCGTCCTCGGCTGTCTCGTGACAGTGGTCACCTGCCCCTCATCTCCTAGTATTATAAGCTTTCACAGCACACCCTCCTCCATGAGCATCAACTCATGTAGACAGCCTCCGGAATGTCGCAACATGGGACAAGTCCGAGAACCCCTCTCACACCTTATCAGGTAGTTTCAACCTTTCTTCTGGAAAATGTTTTGGTTAGAAGTACCATACAGCTACTTCACTACCTGGGAGCTTGAACAACAGATTGAATCTTCTAGCAATAAATAGCACAATGCCCTTGTCATTTTCAGTCTTTTGCATTGCCGTCCTAGTTTTTACCTGTACATATTTCAATTTCAAAAGTTCGAGTCCTACTTTGCCAAATGAAATATCGCATATGCGATACTGCAATCCACCAACAGAATGCCCCAAATCAGACATCCTGCTGTTCTAATACAACCACTAAATGTGTTTTGCAAGCAGTCCAGAATTTCAGACTTGTCCCAAGTTTCAGACGAATACCCATAACATGGAATTCTAACACATGTTTTGAGCAGTCCTGGTCATTATGCCTGACATATTCTGAAGGCAAGTTACCCCAACATTTACTCAAGTTCATATGTAATCTCATTGTGGACTATTCACAAAATTATTTTTGTAATAGTACAATGCCACTACCAACACACTACAAAATGCTATTCACTAACCTATATGCAGAGGTTTATGACTCCGCCTCTCAAATCTTTTATGTGGGGGTATGAGTTTTGATAGTAATTGCTAGCAGTTCAGGGGGAGTGGTTGGAAAATGGGGACTATTTATTAATACATCAAAGGTGTTTAGGGAGCAATAAGGAGGGGCTAAGAATAAGAGAGGGCGACAGAGGGGTTTAGACAGGGACATGCACCCACACACAAAGGAGTAAGTCAATTTCTATTCACAAACTGCATTTCTTTAGTTACACCCAAAACTGTATTGAATGTATGCCAGCTCTGGGCCAGGAGAAAGTCTAGCACCAGAACTGTCCAACCACTGATACAGTGATACCCTCACATAGAAAATAATGGAGGCAGCAACTTAAAATAAAATCCAATATACCTAATGTTAAATTAACTTATTATAGGTTTTTTAAATATTAGTAAATTATATTTAAATGTTAAAACATTTATATAAATAAAACTTAAATATTACATTCTTATAAAAAAATTCTACATGTAAACGTTAATGCAACTTTAATTTTTTTCAAACAAATTATATTAATCTAAATTTATTATACATATAACTTCCAATAATTTAACCACATAATAAATATATATCCATTTTTTATTTTCTATGAAAACGTTTTCCAAAAATATTTTTCATTTAATTTACTATATTAAACATAATTAAATATGTAATTACAAATTATTTTAAATATATATATTCAAAGTAGCAGAAAGGAACAAAAGAGGCTGTGGGATTAGCTCGAAAGAGGAAATAATGGATTACCTAATCTTTTGAACATTCAGCCCAGAAATGGATTCTGAAATTCAACATGTTTTCTACAATGTTAACTGAACAGCCTTACAGTGTACCGTTTTATTACTTTATGCAAGTCTCAACTAACTCCTCTATTTAACGTTTGTTTTTCTATTGATAAATATTATGCTTTCCATAGATTTGCTTTTGGTCTGCCTCCATTAAAACAGCTGAGTATTTTTATTACTATTTGTACTATTTTTCTATCCCTTTATTACTTTTTCTAGAAACTATAAAATATGGTGCACATTCACCCTATTTCTACATTATTTTTCTTTCTGTTGGGACTTGAATCCTTCCGGGCCATTCAACATTCATCATTCATCGAATTGTGTCAAAGTCTTCACATCGAACTCATCATTTCAAATGTTCGTTTAGTCATACAACCCTGATGACCTCATAACTATCAGCCAACTACAGTTTGACCTCTCTCTTATAGAGCATCATGAAAGCAGTCCCAGTCCATTAACAACAACTCCCTTCTCCACACAGGTATGCAAGATTTCAGACCTTTTTGCAACGATTAGGCAGAGGTTGTACAAGTTGTAAAGGATTCCTTTTTATGGCAAGCAACAGTGACCCATAACTTCTCTCCTTAATGAAGGGTCTCTTCAAGAACTAAACAATTGGTAAGCTACCTGGCTCATTGCCCAGAAACTATTATTAATCTCTCTAGTACAACAATCTAAATTAACTCTGTCAAGCTACTAAATATGGCACTCTGTTACCTAGCAATGTAAACTACACTTCACATCATATAAGTCGCAGTCCAAATATAGGTCTTTTGACCAATGTCATTGTTTCCATGGATGGAATAATTTTACTATACTTTTTCTACCATAGACACTCCTGTCACCTGCTAGGATTGATTGAATTCCTAAGTCACCGTACAAAACATTTTGCTTTCTTGTAAGAGATATGTTTGGCAATATTCCACTTTTTTTTGCTCTGTCAACAAATACATTCTCTCCAGGTCTCTCTATTGTTCTCTCCATTTAGCATCTAATTTTCCTATATTGTTTCTTATTTGGTCTTTGACAATCGTTTTTATCTCTTTCAATGTTTAAGCCTGCCATAACGTGTACCTCTTTTCATGCGTTTCTGAAATGGAAGGGTAAATGGACTTCTAACTCGTTTAACTTCACAAATGAGATGTAGTTCCTTGCTGGTTCAACTAAAGTTCCTATTCTCCTTTTAGTTGTCATTGTGATTCTCACTTATAAAGCTCATTACTACTACTAGTTATATTATGTTATGTTATGTTATGTTATGTTATGTTATTGGATATTTGGAAAGCGTGCAGCTTCTCCTGAGAGTGTCGTGGCGCTGACTTAACCCTATTGACAGAACTAGTGTGGTTCAAAAGAGATTTCCCCACCTTCTGAAGCGTACATGTGCATAATTGGATGAAAGAAAGTGGTGGTGGTTGAAGTGGTTAATGTGACCAATGTGTGCAGTGAAGATTATTTTTAGTAATTGAGGGAGAAAGGCTTCAGCCACGCAGCATAAGCATGAAAGGAAAAATGTGTAATGTGTACTTGATAGTAAATCTTAGAATAGTCATGCAGGTGTGGAAGTAGGTAGTTTGCCAAGAATGAGTAAAAGATGTGGACTTAGTGTACGCTTAGGGATTGTGCTTGATGGCCAGAAATTAGCACCAATCATGGTAAAGTTAGTGTGAAGGGCAACTAAGAATAGGGGCCTGCTGACCAAGGCACATGAGCAGAGTCAAGGCAGGTTTGACATATATGCAGGGGTATAAATGTGGGGCTATGTGTATGTGTAAGTACTGTTCATAAGTGCTAGTGGTGCAGAATACGATGAATGTGGTTCAGAACATTAATTTTTTATTTATGCCTATTGGTTAACCTGGAATTTAGGTACCAGGCTGTTGTGCTGATTAAGTGCATTCCTCTGTGATCTTGTCACAGGGGGTGAGGAAGGAAGTTGCCATGTTTCTAATAGATAATTCCTATTTAATTTTATTCTATTATAGCCTTAGAGCCCCCTCTAGCAGGCTATATTGGCCATTAAAAGCCAGATCCAGCATTAAAGGCCTGAGCTGATGCGAGGGCCTTCAATGGCCGGTAGATCCTAATACGGAGGACTCTAAGGCTATTAGAACTTTTCACCCCTAGAGGGTAGCGTGTTTAAATTTGAAAAACACTGGATTCACTGAGCTTGAGGGGTTGACATATTCTCGGGGTCCGTAAGGCCTTTGTTCGTACCTGTTGCTGTGAACAAACATTGGAATGTTGACGCTCTGGGCTTTCACCAGCCACTAGAAGCCCGGAGCGCTCCATTTTCTTAAACAGAGTGCTCAACCTTCCAGTGTTCTTATATGGGTTTCAGACTGTGGTGCTATAAGGCTTTGCTAATCAAATTGGGTTTTGTGGTTGAAAATGTACAAATGTACAAATAGATCTTCCGATCTGTATAAAATGCCAGGGGCCAGATTAAGGTTGTGCAAAAGTATTGGTGCTAAGCAGCCAGAAGTGTGCCAGTGCTACGAGGTTGCAGAATTGCACAACATTTTAGTAGATATGGCACATTTCTGTTTCTCTTTGACACAAGCCTGCTCAGCAACTTCCCCTGCTGTATTGTTTTGTATAAGAGTTTAATACATTTGGCCCAGATTTTCAGGAAAGATTCAGGTATACACAGGAAGGGAGTTTCCTAATGTAAATATCTGCCCGGAGAACTTAGAGTGATCATATCAGCATTGGCATATCAATGAGCAGATCTTTTATTAGATAAACCACTTTGGCCAATAGGTACATAATACAGTAGAGTGAAGAGTATCTGATATCACAAAGTGTCCATTGTGTTATGTAGAAGTCCAAGAAAGATACTTTAGTTGTTTGCTACAGTAAGCCATTGCAACGTGTTAAAAGTTGTGCCAATGTGACCTCGAGACTCAATGTTCAGGAGGGATCTTGCGTGAAAGTATTTTCCCTTATTGTAGTGTAGCGCTCTAGTCATTGCAGCATAACGCAACGACGTGAGCGTGGCGGCTATTTTAGGGACACAGCGCGGAGCCTACGATGCAAGTAGACGTGCTCCCAGCGCTCTCTTCTGTACATTAAATAAAGTTATTCCCACTCTAGCACGTTTGGTGTGGTCATTCAGGGTCAGCTAACCTCCTTCAATTGGCGACGGAGGACGGGATCCCGCTGTGTGAGGCGCTCTAAACCACTGCGCCACCCGGAGATACCGAGCACAAAGGCCATGTGGAACAACAGACTGCCGGTAGGCACAGAGGGGGAGAAGAGAGCGTGGCAGAGGAGTGCAATCACACTGCCATCACAGCCCACCACCAAGGGGGGCTGCCCGAGTCCAGCTAGCAGGGCCCACCAGCGACAATAAAGGAGGAAGAGTGCTCACGTGTAGGAGAGGAGAAAGTGAACTGAGCCTAAAGCTCAGCCAACATAAGGAGCATAGACTGCACGAGGAGGTCCTGTAGGGCAAAGAGGAACCACAGTGAGTGAATCAGCCCAGGCAACAGAACAATGGAAATGGGGGACACACCCACCAGAGCAGGGAGAAGCCAAGCACCACGCCCGAGTAGCCCACTGACCCCAACCAAGGTCCTGGTGGAACAAGCCCAGCACGGTGCAGGGGCGGGTCTGCACTTCCTCAGAGCCCCACAAGCCAGAATGCACAGAGAGCCCCAGGAAGCCCTGGAAGAGGGGAAGAAGCACCTCAGAGACAAGCGGAAATGTGTGCCCAAGCCTCCTCGCTCACGACACCGGTCCCCTTCCTACCCAAGCTGGGCGATCCCTTGATGAAATGGGAGGACTGGAGGGTGTACTTCATGAACTATCTGGAGGCGTTGGAAGACGAGAATGGGGAAGCATTTCCCAGCAAGAGAAGGAGGAGAATACTGCCCCACAACCTAGGACCGGAAGGTATAAAAGTCTTCCAGAATCTAGTCCCTACACCCCGACAAGCGGCTGACGACGATGTCTTTCAACATGCAATAGAGGACTTAAACAACCATTACAGACCGGCAGTGTGCACATCCATAGACAGGTACAACTTCCAACAAAGGAAACAAGCCGAGGGGAAGTCTATAGACGAATAAGTAGCGGCGCTAAAGAAACTGCCCATCACTTCTAAGTTCGGCGCATTGCATGACAAATTAATTAAAGACCAAATAGTCATGCACACCACGAATTCGGCAATCCAAGGCAAGTTGTGGGTAAATGGTGATGCGTCCCTGAAGGAAGTCATAGCCATGGTGAAAAAGGCGGAACTATCCAAGAGGTGCGATGAGGCAGCGAAAAGGGAGACCACCGCTAGACCCATGGTCAACAGGATTTCTGAAGCCAACCCACCTGACAGAGGCAAAGCAGAGGCGGGAGACACAAGGGCACAGACCAAATAGACGCCCAAATCCTCGCCTATGAAGAGGTCCACGAGTGAGGGAAAGAACGCGTGCAACAGGTGCGGCAGTCAAGCTCACGCGTCTCAAGACATGCGTTGTCCAGCGTTCCTCGCCAAATTCATGTACTGCGGAATCATAGGTCACTACGAGAAAGTGTACCGCCGCAAGCAGAGAAGACCCACAGTCAAGTACATTGCGAAGGAGTCAGACGTGGAAGGGGAAGTGGAAGAATATGAAGACAATGCGTTGTGCGTCGAGGAACACATAGTGGGCATTGACTGCAAATGCTCCAAGAAACCACAGTGTGACCTGATTATTGGAAGAGTGCAAGTAAAGATGGTGGCGGACCCTGGATCCCTGTACACCATAATATAACGCAGGGTATGGGAGGAGGGCTTCAGACAATACCTGGGACCTCACCTGGAACCGCCGGACATTCGACCTGTCACGTCCACGCAAGAACCCATTCCCATGGTAGGATTCCGAACATTGAAATTTGAATTCAAAGGCCGCAGTGCGGAGTGCAAGCTATATGTGGCAGAAATGGGCCCTTCAGTGTTGGAATGGATGGACCAAGGCGATCTAAGCATACAACTGAATCCAGGCGGTACCACACAAGTCCTGATGACCAGTCCTGAACAGCCACCAGACGTCTCTAGGATGAAGGAGGACTCTCCCACAGTGTTTGGTGGCAAGGTGGGAAAATTGACGAAGTTCACGCACAGGATCGACCTAAAAACAGATGCCAAGCTGGTGTGCCACAAGGTGAGAAACATCCCGTTGGCAATCAGGGATATGGTACAAGCGGAGCTACAGAGATTAGATAGACAGTGCGAAGTGGCTGACTCCACTGGTGGTGGCAAGGAAACCCAATGGCAAGGTCCGCCTGTGTGTGGACCTAAGAGAATTGAACAAGAACATTATAGTGGAAAGTTTCCCCTTCCAAGGATAGACGAGATGCAGGCGAAGACGAAGGGAGTGAAACGCTTTTCCACCATCGACCCTGCATCGGCGTACCATCAAATAGCCTTGCATCCAACAAGCCAGAAACTCACGTCCTTCATAACCCCGTTTGGTTGTTACCAATTCCGCAAGATGCCTTTTGGACTAGCTTCAGCAGCGGCTGTGTTTCAGAAACTGATGCACAAACTGTTCAAGAACACTGAAGGCGTACAGTATTTTCAAGATGACATCTTGATAATGGGCAAGAACAAGGCGGTATGAAGAAAACTGATGGGATACCATCAAAATGCCAGGCGCACAGCGAAATTGAAAGTATCACAATTGTGATCATATGTAAAACAAATTACTCAAGTCATGTATAGATAAAGTTTTTGTTGAGCCAATTACTTGCTCTGAAGAAAAAATGACATCACTGAATACTCTGTACTAACAATATATGTACTTGGTGAATTGAGAAACAATATAAACATTGGAGAATCTAAATGTTTTACTTCATCATGAACGTAGTACTCTGTACATAAAATCATAAATCAAATTCGAAACAATGGTCAACACAATACTTCAAATTGGTGCAGGATACATAATATATTCCCAATGCATTTCGGGAAACAATCCCTTCTTCGGGGGCACTGTGAAACAAAAAGAAAAAGAAATAGGCTTGTTCATGCTGTTCATAATATCATCTTAACCAGCTAGTATTAGAAATGACCAATGTGAAAAGGACATAAGAACGACCAGGGTGTGTAACCGATGATCAGAGAGGAGAAAGAATAATACAACTTGTACATCTGCTCGCTGTCAATTGCCAGGAAAAATACAACACCACTGGTAGTGAGTGAGACAGGAGAAACTTAAACGACCAAAAGTACCCAACAGAAAGCCAACTGTGACGGAGATGTGTAAAAAGACGAGTAGTTGGAAGAGTGAATTAAAAATAGATAGCCGAAATGAAAAATCAACGGGGCAGCATAGCCACTCACGTGTGACCTGCAGTCCAAATCAAACTCCTGTGCTGCTGTGTGGACTGCCAATCCTAATGACAGGGATAGTAATGACTGCTCAGTGAACAGTGAAACGCCAGACGTGTCTACTACCTAAACTGTGGAGACACTGAATAAACTTACTTGAAAAAATGTAGGTAGTAGAACAACCTCTGCCACAATTGCAAGGAACTGGCTATGGGTCACTATGGGTAGAAGATAATGTAAAAAGTCTATTCTAGAATGGTGAGAACTGTGCCAGATGCAATTGTGACCATATCAAAATATTTACCTGATAGGCATGTAAAGCGAGGCTTCAAACAGATAAACTGGAAAACTTCGTGGGTTTTGTGCCGGAAGGGACACAACTCACCCCGAGTATGCGTCAAGAAGATAACTCCTGCGTTAAAAAACAGGACCCTTTAGTGAATGCCTGTGGTGGTGGCTGTGTTTCAGAAACTGATGCACAAACTGTTCAAGAACACCAAAGGCATACAGTATTTTCGAGATGACATCTTGATAATGGGCAAGAACAAGGCGGACCATGATATGAAATTGTCCACGGTGTTGAAGGTCTTGGAACGCATGGACTCACGGCAGAGTGGGAAAAATGCCGGTTTGGTATGACGTCCGTCACCTACTTAGGCCACGAGAAACAAAAAAAACATTGTAAAAGCCATAGATGCAGCACCACCAACCAAAAGCAAAGAAGAGGTTCGCTCGTTCTTAGGAATGGCTGAATTTTATAGTAAATGTGTTCCGCACTTAGCCACAAAGACGCACCACTTGCGACAACTCCTCAGAGACAAGGCTTCTTCGTGTGGACGGAGGAGACACAGGCGGAATTTCTACAGATCAAGGCAGACATTGTAACAGCCATTCCCCTGCATGGGTTTGAACATCAAGCAAGATCCAGCCTAACCACGGATGCGAGTGAAAGAGACCTGGGTGCAGTCCTCATGCAGGAAACGCAGGATGGAGAAGTGTCCACCGTTGGCTTTGCATCCAGGTCACTGTCACCGACGGAGCAGAAGTACAGTGTAATAGAAAAAGAGATGTTGGCAACAGTATGGGCAATGGAGAAATTTCGCCGGTTCATGTGGGGAACGAGATTCAGGCTCAGGACGGACCGCAAACCCCTGGTCAAGGTACACACCTCAAGTGGACATGCTAGTGCAACCCCACGCATAGCAAAGATGACCTTGAAATTGTTGGACTACAGGTATGATGTGGAATACATCCCTGGAACGAGAAACAAAGTAGCAGACTACCAAAGCTGAACCTCTGCCATGGAGGAAGCTACCTTCTGCCCTGAGGAAGAAGAAGTCAGCGTAGCCTTCATGGAAGATCATGAGAGGGTAATAAGCACGCCGGAGTGGAGAGTGGTGTACGTGAACGATGTTGACATCATCAAAGTCAAGCAATTCCTACTGCAAGGTTGGCGGGAAAAGAGGCACATGAAGGCGGAACACAGGAAGTTCTTTGAAGTAAGAGATGAGTTGTCCATTGGGAACCAAGGTATCCTCCTGCAGAGAGGAGAAAAAAGTGATTCCTCCCGTCTCTTTGGTGCCGCACTTACTTGCCCTACTGCATGAGGGGCACCTAGGTATCCTGAAAATAAATCGGAGGGCGAAACAAACATACTGGTGGCCGGCAATGGACAACCGGATAGAAAGGCATGTTCAAGAATGCTTGCAATGCCAAAATGCAGACAAGTCGCAAAGCATGATGTGCCCGTCCTTGGACAGGTTTGACAACCCTTCTAACCCGTGGGAGGAGTTGTCGATAGACATTCTCGGTCCAGTGCTGGATGCCCAATGGATTCCCAAGGATGTGGTAGTGCTAGTGGACAGGTATTCCAAGTGGCCGGAAATTGACGTGCAAGAGGTCGTGGACACGGAGAGGGTACTGATATTCCTTACTGCCACGTTCCTGAGGGAAGGGATCCCATGTTCCATTCTGAGCGACAATGGACCTCAGTTCACGTCAGAGAAATGGAATACCTACATGGAAAGAAACGGCATCAAGATCAGACACATGGCGGTGTATCACGCTGTCAGTAACAGATTGGCCGAAAGGTTCAATAGAGTTATTATGGGCTTCACTCAATCAGCCATAGGGGCAGGACAAAACTGAGAAAAAGAATTGAGAAGCACATTATGGGCATACAGGATTACCACAACCAGCACAGGATACATCCCCTTCAAAATCCTAAGAGGTCGAGAACCTTTCACGAAAGACAATGTTGCTTGGAAGGAACGCACCGCCAAGAGCAAATGATCCCCCGCAGTGGTGCACCACAATTTGGAAAAAGCACAGAAAACATATACGGATCAATTCAACAAAAGGCGCAATGTGAAGGATGAAGTGTTGGAGAGAGGAGAGTGGGTCAGAGTCAAACTGGCCCAGTTGAAAAGGAAAGGAGACAGGAAGTTCAGTGCGCCCTTACAAGTCAAGGAGGTTTACGGCAGATCAGCCTTGCTGAGTGATGACAAGGTTTGGTCTCAAGATCGGATGTCCAGGGGCAACAAGATAGTGCAGTGGACCAAAGTGGAAGGACTGCCGGCGGAAGACCCCATGAACATCATAAGGAGGATCTACCTGAGTTAGAGGAAGGAGCGAACTCAGGAACAAGTGAGAGCGAAGTAGAGTCGGAAAAGAGGGATGATCGGGGAGGCCGGGAATACCAGGGAAGCTCCAGCCAAGCTCCACCAGAGGAGAGTACACCGAGTGCTGAAAGAAGAGGAACAAGGCCTCCCCGAGAGCAGGTGGAAGAATCCTACAGTACCCCGGTGAGACGCACTTGTGAGGCCAGAATGGTGGTAAGAACAGTAAGGTACCGAGACTTTGAGATGGGGGAGCTCAATGGGTGACCTGTCCTTGGACTTTTAAATATCCATTCCACAGCTCCTGCTGTGGTTGTTGTTGTTGTTCTCTCTGTAAAGAAAGGAGATATGTAGTGTAGCGCTCTAGTCGTTGCAGCATGACGCAAGGACGTGAGTGTGGCGGCCATTTTATGGACACAGCTCGGAGACTACAAAGCAAGTAGACGTGCTCCCGGCGCTCTCTTCTTTACATTAAATAAAGTTATTTCCCCCTCACTCTACCACATTTGGTGTGGTCATTCAGGGTCAGCGAACCTCTTACACTTACTAGTCTACAATGAAGACGTTTGAACTTTTGGATGTCTAAGGGAGATAATTGTGAAACGAAAATGTGGGAGGAGAAGACTAATGGTCACTTGAACCCGGACAGGACGACTCTGCAACTTTAAAGTTCTCATGAGTACTCTCAGACAAAAAGGAGATTTTGAAAGCCATGTTGAAATGCTGTCCGAGTCAACAGTGACCCTTGATATTTTACAGAATGCGGCGTGTGCATGAGATGTGTGAAGCTCAGTGGCCACAGTTCTGAGAGTGACGTTTGTTTCCTGGTTGGTATTTAGCTTTAATTTTTGTTCTTAAGTTACAGAACAAATTAATGTAATAGTCATAGCATTTAATATTATTTTCTTTCCCATTTTAAAGGACTATTCCAAATATTAGCCCTCTCTCAGCCGAAATATGTTTCTTACTCTATGATGGCTTTCTGAAGGATGCAATTTATCTATTTTAGTCCACTTATAAATAATGTGTACTTTGGTTTATTATCCATGTACATTTTATTTTGTACAATTCATGTTTTACTTATAATTTGTGGTATGAAAATTTCTAATGTGAAAGAAAGTTAGAGACCTCTTCAGATTTGTCATTTGTGCGTTCCTTTAATGGGAAGGTCTTGAAACCTAGGGAACTGGGTCCCAATAGTATATTTTCCACTAAGAAATCACGTTATCTACCACACCTCAAACTGCAAATATGTTTTATGAAAAAAAAACGTGCGCTCTCATGTGGGATTAGACACAATATTTCCAGGTCCCTATTTGGTTGACCCTACTCTCTGAAATTAATAAAACCAGCCATGGTGGAATCCCCTCCTCCATTTACTGGCCATCTTGCAATAAGAACCTAAGAATAGTTAAACTTATTCGAAATTAAGAGCTCACGGCCTGAAATGGTAAAATGGAATTCATCTGTTTAAGTTCTTTTGGCCTAATATACAAACATGCCCTACATGCCATTAAGAGCCTGGGGTCTTGAATCTATACCTAATAGCTACAACTAATTCTATTGCAAACTGTGCACTTCATAACAGTGGCAGTTGTATTTACATGTATTTTAAGAGTTGTACTTTGTATATATCTCAAGTGTCTCTATATAGGTTGGGTGCAAAGAAAGAACAAGTCAGTAGGTCCAGATGTCTTAGAGACCGATGTGCTTTTCACGTACATCTGCTGCCAAGAAATCACAAATGTACCATAAACCCATCCCTTACACATAGTAAAAACTAAAAATGAAATATTGGTGGGATATTTATGAACATACCATGAGAAAACACAGGTGAACATTTGAAAATGTGGCACTGATGACTGAACCCATGTATAAGGAACCTTATCAACGTAGTAGGGTCATTTTGCGTAGGTAGCAGTGTTCTCATAGGTGCACTACACCCAAAATTGGTGCAACCAACGTGCCTCGCTTGCTAAGGTAGGAAAGAGGCATTATACTGAGCTGAACCACTGCACAATGTCTGGCACGAAGGATACATGTAGCAGATACCAGGTGCAATAATTGCTGTTAAGAGAGAACTGCTTTAGCAGGGTATCACCATTCAAAATTCAATACAGTTAAAAATAAAAAATGTAACCTTCAAACAAAGATATAAAAAAGCCTGAAACATTTCATGCACTGTAATGTTTCAAAATCCAGTGAGAGAACTGAAAGTTGCATGGCCTTTGAAGATAAACTAAAAATAGCATTAAAGAAGAGGAGGCACATATTACATGCTATTAATCTTTACTTGCCTACTGTCAGCAACTATACATCACCAAGGACTCGTAATATAATGTTAGAAAAAGACATTGGCTCCTTTCATATGTCTTCTTTCTACTAATGCATCAAAGCAAAAGGGTGACTAAAAGAATTTAGGAAAAAAAGTTTGATCAAACTTCAATTTCAGATAAACTATGAAATCCAACTTCGGACAGGGACGCATAAACTCGAGGACCTTTAGCACATGGCTGAGATTGTCATGTAAACTTCACCATGGACAAGGTGGGAGTCTCAGCATAAAAGAGACTTTCTCCAGCAATGATGACAGGAGTTCTGGGCAAAGAAAAGGAACAATATGATAAGATTAGAGAGGTAGCCAAGTTTGACCAACGGGACTACACGTAGGAAAAAGACAGAAAGTGAAAGTATGTACTACAAAAAAAGAAAATGTTAAATCAACAGTATTGAGAGCAGGTAGAAAATGTACCATTTGCCATATGCATTCCTTAGTTTCAGAGGTTCATAGTTCAAAGGAGAAAGAGTAATTCACCCCCTTTTATGTAGATGGTCTTTCCACATAATCGTTAGTTAATACAATATTGTTTGGTGAGGAAGAGATATAATCTTTAGCTCCTTGTCTTTAATAAAAGCTTGAATTTCTTTGTGCAGCCCAAGAAAATATCAAATGTTTACGCTAGACATTGTATATACATTCAGAGTCTCTCAATCACTATGGCAGGTGCATAATTAATAAGCTTGAAATGTGAGGATGATTTAGGAAGAGGCAACTGACCAATCAGCGAGTTTCTGCATGCTGGCTACACCCCATTACACATACGAGGCTCTAAAAGTTATAAACAAATGGACGAAATTCTCAGTAAGCATTAATACATCAATGTCGGCGTCCCCCAGGACACAGCAAACCACTGGGAAACGTCAGGAGATAAAAATGACCTAATGAGGCTTTTTGAAACATTCTTAAAAGTTAGAAAGGCCATGGGAGACTGAATAGGTATTGCTTGCCCCTCATGGCCCCCTAATCATCATGCAGCACATATTTTAACGCAGTGCTGAAACCTGAAGAGTTCTGAGACCTACTACTAAAGGTGGGCTCTGGCAGCAACCTTAAGACTATGTCCATGCTATTTATATATGTTTTGATGGCCCATGACCATTAGGAGAATCAAGGTGATGAACATCTAAGAAGCTATTATATTCTTCACGGGTGTCTTATGTAACTAGCAACTACAATTTTCTATCCACCTTGATATGAGCAGATTTTTACATGTTATTGTGATATTGTGCATAGTCCTTAGTGGTATTATATTTACACAAGCACAATTGTGGGTAAACCATGATTATTGGGCTATGCATATCACATTTGCAGAAACTGTCAAACTGATTGTTTGTACATCCATGTGCACTGCACTAGCAACATTCCCTTTATCAGTTTAGAAAATGTTTCGAGTTTACAATGAAGTGAGTTTGCGGTGGTTGGCATATCCTACATACAATTTTCATGCAGACACCAGGGTTCCTGTGCTATTAATGCAAAGAAAACGCAATTACTCCATGGCAAGGGGTGGGAAGTGGGAATACCATGTTGTACTTAGTCTTGCAAGTTTGACAATGTCCACAAATTACCCTTATCTACACTGGAAATGGTGAGAAATGTACTCCAGCCCTGGAATTATGGAAGTACCCTTCAAGGTTTGGAAGAGGGGCAGATCACCTTACAGCTTGGTACAGATGCAGGAGGAAAGGTTTCTCAACAGAGAAACAGTTTTCCTCATTGATGAAAAAAGTAAAAGTAAAAACAAATATGTTTGCACAATGAGCTCGATTTCCTTAGTGCCTGACTCTATACTATTCTACTTACATTTACACTTTGGTAATATAGGAAGCTTGGAGATATATCACATCACAAGCTCAGTTGTATGTAAGCCTGCAAACCTGTACATGCTTGAGCTGCCCAGGTATATCACTGGTAAGGTTTGTGAAAGGGGCGTGGCTTGCCAAGCAGCGTAATGGCCACTCGTTGAGAGGGCTCCGCCGACAGCAACAAGATTCTAAATGATCGTGCCTTAAAGGGTGTATGCAGTTGCCTAAACGTAATGAGCTGATAGGGGCGAGAGGTAGAGGCGGCTGACGGCAGAAAGTAGATATGCCTAGTGGCTTCCAGAGCTGAGAAATATGAAGGTGGAACCGGGGACGCACATACCGGGCCCTGACACAAGGCCTACATTGGCTGCTGGAACGCACGCTGTGGCCCATGAGGAAAAGATCCCTGCTCGAGGCTGAGACAGCGGGCGCCGCAGCCAAGTGCGGCAGGGCTGACTGCGTGCTGCTGAAACAACGCACATAATGGCGTGTGGTCACGGACTCTGGGCACCCGGCGTGGGAGTGAGCCAGGGTCAGCTTGAATTTCTTGCGCGCTCCTGCACTGGTCATGAATATAGGAGGGTGGTGGGACTCGGGCAGCGGAAGCCGTCAATTAAATCCTAAGGTGAGAAGCAGAGAGAGCGTTAGACGCGTAAAGATTCATTAAGAAGCGCTGGTGTAGCGGACGAGCCTAGGCAGTGCACTAGTGCGAGAGGTGGCACTGGACCTGGACAAGCAGAATCCTTTATGTGAAACAGGCATCTAGTGAGGAACTACATTGGCTGTGTGCAGTATAGGCCCCGAGTGAGGGGTTGTGGCACTGAGGTCTCCAATAAACCTTCAGATTTAGTGGATAGGCCCAACTTTGTGTAGCTACGCACGGAAGTTCCCAGGCATATTGCACTAAAGGTTGCTGTGGAAAGTTTTGTGTTGGGTGTATTGGCCTGTACTGGAGACTGAGACTGCAACAGCCAAACATTCTGAAATATGCACCATCTCTGGTGTCTGGCCCTGACCATTCTGAGGCTATGAATGTCAGAATTGCCTGATCCATTGATCTTGGAGCCCATCTGGGTATGTGGATACTAGCTGAAATCGCTGTTAGCATCAGCTGAAGCTATTTTGTTTTTGGCAGCCATTTTAGTTCGCCATGGGCTCTCCTTGTGCTTCCCCCTCTTCACTGCTGCCTACCCTTATATTCTGCTTGAGTAATCAGTTACAGTTAACTCCTTCAGCATTGAGCCAGTGCACTGCACTTGCTCAGAAAGGCCTGTAGCTGCCAGAGTGCACCTGCTCTTGGAGTAACTGTCAGGCTATTTTAACTAATGTCAGCAATATTGTAACTCGTCCCACTTTGTTGATTCTTATGTATCCATATATGTATTTGTGTGTATACTTGTACCTCCTCTTTTTGAGTCTTCATGCTTACTCAGCTATAAACTGGCCATAAAAGGCCTCATGCAGTGGCCTAAGTGTATTGACACAGTCTCCCTCATGTGCCGTTAATAAATGTATTATCTTGATATTACAGCTTCCGTGCCAATCTCTTCTTTGTTGGTTTAAGGACCGGTGCATCAGTGAGCCCCTAAAAAGGCTTTTTATTCCACAAATTGGTGCCCGAATAGGGACTCATCGAAGACCTGGTCATCCAAGAGTGCTGTTGTGATGGAAGGCAGTAACCCACTGTGGAAGGTACTCTGCATGAGGAGACCCTTTGACTTTGCAGACTGATGTGTTGTCCAGTTTTCCCGATCTGACCCTCTAGGTGATGGCCTGTCCCGACTGAGATCTTCTTTGGCGTGAGTATTTCAAAACGACCATTAGGTCACCCAGAACTGGGCAGTTGGAAGCTGGAGACTTTTGTTTGGTAAGGTCACGGAGCGACACTTGTGTATAGCCTGGCCAAGATTTTGGTTTGTTTGTTTGTTTGCTGCAGCAAATAAAGTTAGGCAATTTGAAGATTTTTCTCAAATTTTTTGAAATTTTGAACGGTATATTTGCGTTACGTACTACTTTGGTATGATATTATATATGATATATTATTTTTGGCAGGCCTGTTTCAAGCACACTTAAATAGGTTTATGTACATTGAATATGATATTTCTTCCATAATGTATAGTACACTGTGGAACAATATATATATATATAAAAAAGGATCCTGATCTGCGCACTTAGTAAAATTCATAAGTGGTGATACGGAGCGCTTTTGAGTGTTCTGCCAGCCCAACTGGTAATTTGGTGTATTTTGGAAAAGGTCTGAGGCTCGAGCCTGTCTTTTTTAACATGGCAATCTCTCGGCTGTCTATTTGTCTTGATGTAAATATGACTTAAAATTAGTATTTACAACTGGTTTGGTTTGAGTACCTTCTCGGGGCTGTCTCTTGCTTTTCTCCTTAGTGTTGATATGTGGGTTAATTGTTTTTTTTGAGTGTCTATGTGGTTTGTGGACTGACACCGGTGGTGTTGCTTGTGAAGTACTTAGCCCATACAAAAAAAGTTGCAGCTACCTGCTTCGGGATCCTTCGAGGGCTTAGACCCATTCTGAAGTTCTTTGATGCCCCTACCAGGCAGTTGATCATCCAGGCCACTATTCTATCTCGGCTCGATTACGCCAGTTCGCTCCTGTTAGGGGCGAACCAGGCGGAAATCGCCCAGATGCAGCGCGTCCAGAATGCTGCGGCCAGAACCCTGGTGGGGTTACCGAGGTTTTGCTCTGTGAGAGCAACTGTTCGGACTCTTCACTGGCTGCCTATGGCGCAAAGGATTGACTTCAAGACTCTCTGTCTTTCCTTTAAGATCCTCAAGTTGTCCTCTCCTCAGATTCTTGAGAATCTTCTCATTCCCTATGTTCCTCTTCGCTCCCTGAGGTCTGCTTGTCAAAATCTGGTGGTAGTGCCTAGGTTCAAGCTGTGTAGAGCTGAAGGGCGGTCCTTCCGGGTCATGGCTGCTAAACTCTGGAATTCTCTTCCGCCCCACATCCGTGCACTTGACGATTTGCTCGTATTTAGGAGGGTCATTTAAACTTACTTGTGCCCTAGTGTTTCTTAGTCTCTCTCCCTCTTTTGCCTTGGTCCTGCAGTCTGTGTGGTGTTATGTGTTCATTTGCCTGTTCAAAAGCACCGGGACGCCCCTTTGCTGGGGCAGGTGCGCGCTATAAAAATATGTATAACATAAAATAACATAACAAACATATGTGGAAACATCAAAAGGGTTAGTGATCATTATAAAAAAACATTGCTACATGAAAATAATTGTTACAAATCATTGTATTAAAATCTTTTTTGCACTATTAGGAGTTTCATAATATCTAATACCACATTTGTGCAAATTCAATGATAATTAGCACTACAGAAAATTACCTTGTGCAAAGTCTTTGCCAAGATTTCAACTTCTAAATGGTTAAAATATACTGTGTATCAAAATTAGTTTCTCTAGCAATGACAATATTACTAAATCTTAGGGCACTAACAAAGTTATGCAATGAATAGCTGTATAGACATGAGAATTACATTGCAAGCCTTTTAGCAATCTTTTACTTTTATGCACAAGAATTCTGGGCGCACTATGGCATTCAGAAGGCTGAAGTTCTGAGCAAGTTCTTTAGGGTCTAGAACGCACATTTCACAGGAATGAAAATTAAAATAAGACAGCAAAAAGTGCATCCTACCTTTAAAATTAGCAACCACACAGGCACGGAATAGGACTGCTTTTCAGCTGTGCTTCTCCAGAGTTACTTTGGATTGTAAAGATTGCATGGACATAGCCTTTCTACGACAGGGGACAACAGGTTTAAGGGTCAGAGGCCAAGTTCTGTATTTAGAACTGATAAGTACTAATGAACGTGAAATGTCCACGCAGGGAGCCACTGTCAGTGTGTGATTTCTACATTACACTATGGAAGCTTGCAATGTTGAAGAGTACTTTAACAACTTAATTCCTTTGTATTAATTACATTTCCTGATTCTAACATGGTAGGCTAAAACACTACAGGTAATGGAAATTTGGCTCTAATGATGTCTGAGGCTATAATGTGCCTACGGAAATTAGGGTCAAAATTAATTCTCAAATTCATGTTAATTATATTTAGGATATTGCCATTCGTAATTTAACCACATTTAAGAAATGGAAGAATTTACTTGGTTGTTTCAATAAAGTTATGGCCTTTATTAGGCCTTCCTGGAACAAGATTGGATACCACAGATCTGTTTTTGGTAAATTTAGATAAAGGAAATGTTGCATATTCTGTTAGGAACACATAGGGATATCATTATTTTCTTGAGAAATTATACAAGTGTAGGAGATAAGCAGGTGGGGTTTATCCTATTGAATAACATTATCAAGGGATAACAGCGTCTGTAGGCCATATGCAGAGAATAGATCTGCCATATATACAGTATTACTGGTTTTCACTCAAAATTGTTGTCCTAGGGCCAGATCAAAAGGCTATGACAGAACATTTGCATTAATGTGCTATTATGTTACATAGCTTCTGCCCAGCTGCCAAAAAGGAGGGTAAATATTGTCGACAGGAGGTCACCTGTTTCAGGTTAGCTTCTATCGAATAGGGGAGGAGATTAAGGAGACTAGCTCCTGGGCAAATTAAGGGTAAAAAAAATTAAGTAACACATTGTTATTGTTCATGCTTTATGTTCTCTCTCTCTCTCTCTCTCTCTCTCTCTTTCTCACTATCTTTTGAGCCTGTCTAAGCCGTCTAGGAACGGCCATGAGACATCTAATTGGCTATTCAGTAATACTGTTCTAAAATTGTTAAGATTAATATAATGAATAAAAAAATATGCCACGTTACTGCCCATCTTGTCTGATGAAATTATAAAAGGATGAGTAGTCTCGATTGATGTTCCCTTATTTGATCTTGAAGGGGAACTACATATTGGTAGTTTTTGTTCTAAAATTCTCAGGTGATAACACCATTATTATTTATGTTATTCTCATGCTATATACAGTTTTGCATGGGGCATTGCTAGTCTCTTACTAGTTAGTCTGTGTAATTGATCTGGCAACCCTTATTAGAGCTGATGAATAGGTTTTTTTCTTTAAAAATGATGTTACATAGTCCAGATCCTGAAAAGTAGAATGCACAAGGGTTCACAATGTTAGGAAAGATGCTCGTGTGAACCTCAGCAAACATTTTGAAGGGAAATATTGCTTTATAGGAGTTTGTTTGCCACAATAGGTTTTGCTGGAGTAATTCATTTACACACTATGTTGAGGTTTTGTTAGTTATTTATGTAATAAAGATCCCTCTTAAATTAGTAGTTTTTAGATTTTACCGCCGTTTTTTTCACTTTCAGATAGATTAAGTGGTTCTTGGGTGCCTTGCTAATGTATGGGGTGCCCCAAGACTAAAGAAGTATTCTGAAATAGAGTATTCTCTCTGTTGATAGATTATTTTCATGCCTTTTCTAAAGATTTTTTGTTCTGACCACCAGCAAATATCTGCTGCTCTACAAACATTGGTTAAGGTAAGAGAGAAGACCCCTCGTGTTCCAGGGAACAGGGTACTGTATGACCTTACAAGTCTAAGGGATATCCCTGGAATAACTTATACACAACAAACTATGGTTATATCACTGTGAGCACACCTGATCCATACCATACCCTCCGGAAACAGGCCAAAAACTAAAATGCAGCGTTAACACTCTTTTATTAAAATATAATCAAAAGTATATTCAATTAAAATTTCAGAAGAAATAAATGTTCTGAAAACATACAATATAAAAACATTTCATACATTAAAAATAGAAATAATCTTCTACATAAATTTCTAAAGAGTACAGTACATAGAAAAAACCCTAATAAGGTAAGCACATAATACAATAATTCATTTTACAAATTCAAAGACAGACAAAAAAAACCATATACTCAGATAATTCGAACAATTTTTCTACTAATTCGTAAGATCCAATAGCCTTTACACAGATAATGTAGCAACACCAGAATTATTGATTTGACATATAACTGGTGCCTTCTGGGCTTTTCTTGGATTCTCTAATATACAGTGCGTCGACACTTTTCGGTGTTAGTGCCGTGGATGTGGTCACACCTTCCTCAGGACAGATTTGAATGGGGTCATCAATTTCATATGACTGGTGTCCTTCTTGATTTTTATGATTAAGGATTCTGGTGTAGTCTGCTGCTGTTCACCTCGGGTGTAAATATAAGTCTTCCCCCCGCTTATTGGTGATTCACTATTAACCGTGGTGGCGTCTTGTGATTTTAAATCGGTATCGCCATAAAGTTCAATATGTTACGCGACTAATATCAGCCGATGAGGACTGCAACATTCCTACCTTGCTTGTTCTTTCGTCTTTGATCTCGTTTAGATCTGTGTATATAATACTATCTTGATTCGTAGTTCCCTCTCTTCTTACGAGTTCATTGCCTTTCCTTTGATAAACGCATATCTTCTTTAGAAAGTTTTTTGTGTTTTAGTGCTCCGTATCCCCAGGATTGTACACGGAGGCTGTATGGCTGGATAGCTCAGCGGATTATGTGGAACTGGATATGTTCTGATTCGTGGCCGCTTCCGTCATAACCTCCGGTCTCTCCCGATCTAATCTACAAACATTGCCAGAGGGGTCCAAACATCAGATTCAGCCTGGGGAGTCAGCTCCGATCCAGCATGGAGTCGAGGTAAAGGGAACCAGCACAGGCGTTGCTGGCAACTAGGACCACAGTGAAGGTAGAAGGCCGGAAGCACTGGGGCCTGGAACAAAACAGAGAAGAGTGTACCACTGCTACTGTCTTGGACAAAAGATGGGGTCACAAATCAGGATGGAGAATTCTTTGCATTGATTAAGTTTTTTGATGCCCAGCTCAGAGAGTCACAGACCGACAAGGACGGCAAGGAGGCTTTTGCTTGAGGTGACCCCCTTTGAAACAAGGGTTGCTTCAGATATCCCAGCATCAGGCCTCTGAGTCCTGGTCTCCAAGTGAATGCAAGTCTGCACCTCTGTTTGTTGATCAAGAGATGCCTGGGTATACTAGGTACAATCTGTGGCCCCAACAAAAGAGCAGAGCGCTAGCGGAGGAACACAGAAGTTAGGGAAGGACTTGAGTTCAGAGTACAATGCGCTGTGCCTTTGGTGACTGTTAGATTAAAGTGACGAATACTGGTGCACTGACTGAGACACTGGACAGTATCACTGAGGGCATTTACCCCTGGAAGGTGGGTTCCCTATCCTGAAAGAAAAAAGGATCCTTTGGCCCCTGATTGTCTGATTGAATTGCAAGCTGAGTAACTCCATCTTTGGTAGGTAGGTGGTACTGACTGGGAGACTATTGATGACAAAGTCCATGAGTATAAATATTAATTATGGAACCCAGTGCCCCATGTGCCTAAATATCCACCTAATAGACTGAGTCCTGGTTGAGATCCAGTGGGTATATTTTGTACTATCGCTACATTAGTGCACATGCTGTTTCTGTGTGGGCCAGACCTTAACTTACGCTCCTCGCTGGTGCATATCCTGAGCCCGACATAGCAATTGCCAACAACATGGATAAGCACGATGCAAAACAAGCTAAACGTACCTTTGAACACAAAAGACTTACCCGGCACAAGGATGATGAAGCGGATACTGACAATGAATCTAGCGCTAACGAAAGTGCTGAGGGAGGTGGTGCTGATTTCCGCACCCTATTACTTAAGATGAAAGAAAGCCTAAAGACTATCGACCATAAATTAGACATGCTGAACACGAGGTTGGACCAGGTTAAAAGACAAGTGGACTCTCATGAGCAACGCCTATATGTACTAGATAATCATACTACTGAGCAATACGAATTCCAGGTGGAAACTAAGGAACAACTGCTAAACAACTGCCGAAACAATCTACGCATCACGGGCATCCCAGAATCAGCGATTGTAAAGATGGAAACATATGTGGTGGACCTGATGCACAGGTTATTTGATCCTGACCTTTCAGCACAATTCATAGTTGAAAGAGCCCACCACACACTGGGCCCCAAACTCCCGGTGGATCCACGCCAAAACCAATATTAGCATGTATACTGAAGTACCGGGACCACAATGCTCTCCTCTGGCTAGGTAAAGTGAGTGGGAATATCAATCATATGGGCAACAACATTTCCATCTACCCAGACTTTACCCCAGCAGTCCAAACAGCCAGGCGTAAATTTGTGCCATTTAAAACGTTGTTACAGCAGGCAGAAGTACCATATGCTCTGCTATACTCGGCCAAATTAAAGGTCAATTATGAGGGGTTAGCTGACCACTTCACTGATGACAAGTCTGCGTTAAACTTTGCTAAACACATTGGAAAGGCCCAAAATGCAGCAAAGTCGCCCTACAAAGATGGTCTTGAAGCTAGACTCAGTGATAATGACTGATTCGATAAGAGTTGTAATGCCGGATATTGCTAACCTAAATGTATTGTAAAATTCAGTGTTGGAAATGATTATAACGTAGTATTGTTGCTGTTACATGACTCCCCCTGTAAAAAATACGTAGGGTGTATGCACTGCTCTCGCCTGATAAAGGCGGCCACCCTGCCGCCAGATGGGGCTATATGCAGGCAAAACCATGCCCCCAGGGAGATCTCCCAATACTAGTCCCTTGACATAAATTTGGGTCTCAATTTCTAGTTGGTATGTTGGGATGGGCTTCTATACTCAACCCAATTGTGGGGTTGGAGAGGGCGGGGGTTAGAATGGGAAGTTAAAAAGGTTGGACAGGACAGTCGCATTACATCTTTTTTAAACATTAGAAACTGCAAAAAGTTAAATAGCCAGAGCAATCCACATGTGGTCACGTAAAGGTCACTACAGCGTGTAGCAAGTTCACACAATTCGCATGTGCCCAGAGAAAGATCCACATCATGCCAATTATCCAACATGGGCAAAATCAATAACAATATGAGATGACAGTCTATAATTTTCTCACAATGAATATCAGAGAGGTGAACAATTTTCGTAAAGCTTGTCTTGTACAATCATATATAGTCAAGCACAATATTGATATTTGTTTCATGCAAGAAACACATTTGCTCAACACATCGTACACCAAGTTACACAACAGACGATGGGGAGCTATTTACTGCTCCATTTATTCCAATTATGCCAGAGGGGTGTCCATATTGATTAGGCGTGGCGTAAACTGGAGAATGACTACGTCACATGTGGGCCAGGAAGGTAAATGCATGATACTAGGTGGCATACTTGGCAAGGTTTATATCACCCTGGCAGTGATATATGGTCCAAATGTGGATAAGCCTGACTTCTTCCAAGATGTCTGGGCCAAAATACAAACGGTAGGGTACGAAACCATAATATGGGGAGGAGACTTCAGCGCAATAGAGGACTAATCCATGGACAGGAAGTGTGGCTCCGGCAAATTGTACCCAAGATCTATTGCAGTTATAAATGACATTATCACTGAAGGTGGGCTGACAGATATATGGAGGAAATGATATCCTACACTATACGAGGGAACCTGCATCATGGCTCAATATAACTCTTGGTCTCAACTAGACTTCTCGCTGATTTCCCCAGATGTGTCAACCTCGACTACAACCATACAACACTTACCCAGAACACTTTCAGCCCATACCCCAGTCCAGCTAACAATGAATATATCAGAAGGCCCACCAAAATTCCCCTGCTGGAGACTTCCACCACATGCCCTCACCGACACCCTATTTAGAGAAGAGATTAGAGGTGACATAATAGTATATTTCTCCATTAACTCTGGTTCAGTACAGAGACAAGCTACGCTATGGGAAGCATTTAAAGTTGTGATCCATGGGAAATGCATCTTGAGGCAGGCAGGTGTATTACGATCCATCAGACAAACACTTAGTAAGCTGGAGACGAATATTAGAGATCTGGAATCACAAAACCTGAGCACAGGGGACAAACAAAGGTTGGGTGACATTAGGGGCCAAATATCAGAGTATGAAGAAGAAGCTGATAGGGAAGTGAAATTACTAGGGAAATATGCTCAAGCACGAAGGTACGTTGAGGGTGGTAGGTGATAAACCAGGCAGAATGCTGGCTAATATTCTAGCATACACAACTCTGAACTGTTTATCACAGAAATCCTAGATAATAATGGTGGGCTGGATAGAGGACCTCAACTTATACTGGAATAATTTATAAAACAATATTCCACACTCTACAAATCCTCCTCCCAGACGATTCTTGAAGAATTTCAGTCATATGTAGATTTCCTTGAACTGTTGTGGTTGGGCAGAGGCCATAGAGCCTACTTGGACAAGCCTTTCACAGTTGAGGATGTTACTCAGGTAATAAACAGTCTTTCCTCAGGCAAGGCACCAGACTCAGATGGCCTAACTGTGCCATTCTACAAGTCTTACGCCAACGTGCTTGCACCCCAGCTTTTGACATTATACCAGGAGGCGCAAGAGCCAGGGATGTTTCCGCCCACAATGAGAGAAGCTATGAAATTGTCATTGCTAAAACCTGGGAAGTCCCCGAATGACAGAGATTCATACCGTCGCCCTCTCTTTGTTAAATATTGACACAAAAATCTATGCTAAACTTTTGGCAAACCAGTTACAACCAACGCTGCCCTTGATTGTTAGCAAAACACACAAGTTGATGAACGGAATGTTGCACAATGGAAAAACATTCACCCCCAGTCACAGATCTGGGTTTAATCCATCGTTATTTTGCTCACCAAGCCTCCACAGTTCATCACCACCCCCTTTTGTATCGCTTTGCTCACCATAAGTTGGCAGGGTATGCTCAGACGTGAGTCCCTTGCTCACTTTGCCACTGGATTCAAGCAAGCCTGGCTGAAGACGGCTGAAATGCCAGAAACCGGTCCTAGGAAGCTTGTTTCCGGTCCAGGGAAGGTATGGCTTGGCAGTTCAGGCTGGACTGTTCCCATGAGGCACAGGGTCAGAGTGATTTGCATATGACCATGTCTGAACTGGGGTGGCAGAGTGAGCTAAAGAACGGTGATGGATTAAACCCAGATCTGTTGACTGGGTGTGAGTGTTTGATTGGTTCAGATGCTCCGTCCATAACCACCCCCTTTTGTACCGCCCTTGATTGTTAGGCCTGGCCAGCCATAGACACCAGAAAAGCCTTCTATTCACTCAAATCGGAGTACGTATTCATTATACTCACAAGACTCGGAATCAGCCCAACGTTCATATGTCAGATAAAACTACTCTACTCCTCTCCTACTGCCAGACTTAGATTAAACTGTCTGATCTCGTCCCCATTGTCTATCACCCGAGGCAGGAGACAGGGTTGCCCCCTGTCCCCTTTACTGTTCGCAATTGCCATAGAGCTGCTTGCTGTGGCTCTCCGACAACATCATGCGCCAAGGATGATGAAGCGAATACTGACAATGAATTTAGCGCTAACGAAAGTGCTGAGGGAGGTGGTGATGATTTCCGCACCCTATTACTTAAGATGAAAGAAAGCCTAAAGACTATCGACCATAAATTAGACATGCTGAACACGAGGTTGGACCAGGTTAAAAGACAAGTGGACTCTCATGAGCAACGCCTATATGTACTAGATAATCATATTACTGAGCAATACGAATTCCAGGTGGAAACTAAGGAACAACTGCTAAACAACTGCCGAAACAATCTACGCATCACGGGCATCCCAGAATCAGCGATTGTAAAGATGGAAACATATGTGGTGGACCTGATGCACAGGTTATTTGATCCTGACCTTTCAGCACAATTCATAGTTGAAAGAGCCCACCACACACTGGGCCCCAAACTCCCGGTGGATCCACGCCAAGACCAATATTAGCATGTATACTGAAGTACCGGGACCACAATGCTCTCCTCAGGCTAGGTAAAGTGAGTGGGAATATCAATCATATGGGCAACAACATTTCCATCTACCCAGACTTTACCCCAGCAGTCCAAACAGCCAGGCGTAAATTTGTGCCATTTAAAACGTTGTTACAGCAGGCAGAAGTACCATATGCTCTGCTATACTCGGCCAAATTAAAGGTCAATTATGAGGGGTTAGCTGACCACTTCACTGATGACAAGTCTGCGTTAAACTTTGCTAAACACATTGGAAAGGCCCAAAATGCCGCAAAGTCGCCCTACAAAAATGGTCTTGAAGCTAGACTCAGTGATAATGACTGATTCGATAAGAGTTGTAATGCCGGATATTGCTAACCTAAATGTATTGTAAAATTCAGTGTTGGAAATGATTATAACGTAGTATTGTTGCTGTTACATGACTCCCCCAGTAAAAAATACGTAGGGTGTATGCACTGCTCTCGCCTGATAAAGGCGGCCACCCTGCCGCCAGATGGGGCTATATGCAGGCAAAACCATGCCCCCAGGGAGATCTCCCAATACTAGTCCCTTGACATAAATTTGGGTCTCAATTTCTAGTTGGTATGTTGGGATGGGCTTCTATACTCAACCCAATTGTGGGGTTGGAGAGGGCGGGGGTTAGAATGGGAAGTTAAAAAGGTTGGACAGGACAGTCGCATTACATCTTTTTTAAACATTAGAAACTGCAAAAAGTTAAATAGCCAGAGCAATCCACATGTGGTCACGTAAAGGTCACTACAGCGTGTAGCAAGTTCACACAATTCGCATGTGCCCAGAGAAAGATCCACATCATGCCAATTATCCAACATGGGCAAAATCAATAACAATATGAGATGACAGTCTATAATTTTCTCACAATGAATATCAGAGAGGTGAACAATTTTCGTAAAGCTTGTCTTGTACAATCATATATAGTCAAGCACAATATTGATATTTGTTTCATGCAAGAAACACATTTGCTCAACACATCGTACACCAAGTTACACAACAGACGATGGGGAGCTATTTACTGCTCCATTTATTCCAATTATGCCAGAGGGGTGTCCATATTGATTAGGCGTGGCGTAAACTGGAGAATGACTACGTCACATGTGGGCCAGGAAGGTAAATGCATGATACTAGGTGGCATACTTGGCAAGGTTTATATCACCCTGGCAGTGATATATGGTCCAAATGTGGATAAGCCTGACTTCTTCCAAGATGTCTGGGCCAAAATACAAACGGTAGGGTACGAAACCATAATATGGGGAGGAGACTTCAGCGCAATAGAGGACTAATCCATGGACAGGAAGTGTGGCTCCGGCAAATTGTACCCAAGATCTATTGCAGTTATAAATGACATTATCACTGAAGGTGGGCTGACAGATATATGGAGGAAATGATATCCTACACTATACGAGGGAACCTGCATCATGGCTCAATATAACTCTTGGTCTCAACTAGACTTCTCGCTGATTTCCCCAGATGTGTCAACCTCGACTACAACCATACAACACTTACCCAGAACAGACTTAGATTAAACTGTCTGATCTCGTCCCCACTGTCTATCACCCGAGGCATGAGACAGGGTTGCCCCCTGTCCCCTTTACTGTTCGCAATTGCCATAGAGCTGCTTGCTGTGGCTCTCCGACAACATCATGCGGCAAGAGGGCTAGGATTTACCACTCGTGGTATCATTGTATTGTTATATGCGGATGACATTACTCTATATATTAACAACCTTGTGGATAACCTCAATCTAGCAATCCGCAAGAGCCTAAATTTTGGGAGGCTATCTGGCATTCAGATCAATTGGTCTAAATCTGTCCTGTTTCAATTAACTACAAGCATTTTACCCTTTCTATTGTATTATCCTCTCCAATGGGCTACTGGACCTGTCTGCTATTTAGGGATTTGGCTTTTCCAGACTACTCAAGAACTCTGGAATGAGAACTACGACAGTGCAATGACTTGGTTAGAGAACAAAACCAAGAGCTGGTCCCATCTCCCTCTATCTCTGGCGGGCGTATAGCCATTGCCAAAATGATTGTTTTCCCCAAGTTTCTATATTTAGTCATAAATCTCCCCCTACCACTCACTAAAGCCTTTTTTGAAACTATGCAATCCTTGATGATTTCCCTGGGGCGAGCAGGCAAACATAGCAAAACTTAGCATAAGGAGGACTGGGAGCACCAGACATCCTGCTCTATGCCTATTGTGCACAAGCTCAATTTTTACATCATTGGATACATCCCACATCCTTCCAGTTGCATGTGGCGGTCAAGAAGATAGAACAGCTCCAATTCCACTTAAGGTTGTGCTTTTTCAGCCATACAGGTGCCCCCAGGTTAAAATTTACCCTATTGAGACACTAAGATGGAGTTGGGAGGGCCTGCGAAAATGAGCAAGGTTGGAGGTTCTGTATGCCCCTTTGATTTTGCTGACGCAGCACCCCTAGCTGCCACCATTGGAGGATAAGTGGAATGTGATGTTAGCCACTACGTAGAGAATGAACAAATATGCAGACCTCTACTGCTCTGGAATACCGAATTAAATCCCAAAATCTCAGTAGATAACTGAAAATATTGCTGCGGTCAACTAAAGATGCTATCCCCTAATTATAAATTGTGTTTTATCCATTTTAAATATTTACACAGATTTTTTTTGTACCCCCTTACAGCTGCACCGCATGGGCCTGAGGCCAACTGCTGACTGCTGGAGATGTAGAGTGGAATCAGCCACCATTTTACATGTAGCTTGGGAATTTTTTTCATTGCAAAATGTTGAGTAGACATATTTCACATTATCGGGGAAGTCCTGAATAAACCAAAGACACGTGCTCCGTTAATATGATTATTGGGATTTGTAAAGGGCACACATGCAAACCTTCGGAAATTGCATGCCATGCTCTTGTCATTAACTAAACGCAGAGTAGCCATTCATTGGAGTGCATGGAAAGCCCCCTCCGTTAAGGTATGGCTAAGCGATGTTATTTATTGTCAAGCTCAACTCTCGCTGTTTTGGGTACTTATGCCCACAACATCTAGACATAAGGGTACCACTACAATAATCTGAAGACACTAATATACCCTCACTTGCTACAGCTACCACTAGCACAAGACCCCCGATTGTATAGAACAGTTATTGTCATACTATGCTGTAACAAATGTCTTTTGAATTGTGGTAAGCTACATGGTTTAGATGTTCGAAGGCTGGGCCTGCTATTATATTTATTTATTTATTTATTTGTTGTCTCTTTTATAGCGCAAACGGGGTGTCCCGGCGCTTCAGTGGGTGTGATCATTCTCTCTCCATCAGAGTCAGCAGAATAGGTATGTTTTTAATGCCTTGCGGAAAGGAAGTTCTTCCTGAATTGAACGGATGGCCTGCGGGAGTTTATTCCAAAGGGAAGCGGCGCAAATTTGAAAAGTTTTTCCTCCAGAACGAGTCTTTCTGATTCGCGGAGTGGTCAGGAGATTTTTTGAGCTGGATCGCAGGAGTCTATAATAATAATAATAATAATAATCCACATTTGTATAGCGCACAATCACCCGTTAGGGTCTCTAGGCGCTGGGGGCCGTCGGGAAGATTAAGCAAGATATTGCCCAGAGTCGCATAGTGCTGGGCTAACCTGCCGCCGGAGCCGGGGATCGAACCCTGATCCCCAGATTCCAGCATCAGTCGCCCTGGCCGCGGCGCCACACCTCTCCCCTCTGAAGTTTTTGTAGGGGCGTAAGATGGAGGAGAGCTATGCAGAGCCCCTACCCTTAATAGCCCTGTGAGTCAATGTAAGGGCTTTGAATTCCACTCTTTTTTGTATCGGCAACCAATGAAGTGCACGGCAGTGTGGGGAGATATGTTCCCGAAGGGAAATCCCACACACCAATCGGACTGCAGCGTTCTGTACTGTTTAAAGCCGGTGGCAGAGGCCTGTAGCAAGTCCGGCATACAGAATAGAATGCATAGCGATGTTTCTCTTTCAAGTTAGCATACAACTGTCCTAAAGAGTTGTTTCTTTTTTGTTGTTACCTATAAGTTTAAATCAGTAATGGATGCTAGGCACACTATGCATGCATGAGCTATCCTGCGCATGTCATATTTTGTGAAAATACAAATAAATTAGATGTTTTAAAAAAAAGGTTTTGGGAATAAATCCAAAAGGCAGTCATTTTGCATTTCTTCGTAGGAGTAGATTTATGAGTGCAGATTTATTCATTTTCTGTGCATTGACTCCTCTGTGTCTAAAATATTAATACCAATCCTGCAACAATGACTTTTTTTTATCTGGTCTTTTTCTAAATTAACAAGTTGGAGCATTCGGCTCTGCCGCCTGAATAGAAGTTTTTGTTTTGAAACAAATCAGCAAACTATTAGATCTAAATTTGAGTAAAAAGGGACATTGCACAGTTGGAACGGATATAACCGGCTGCAAAGACATCCACACATAAATGAGGTTGCTTCTCCAATGGTAATAGTTGATACAGTCACCTGACCTGGAAACTGAACTAGTTGATTGCTGGCGATATGACGTGATATATGGAGTAAAATTAAATAGCAATCTCTGCAAGTTGATTGTGTGAACTTAGATTGACAATTGGCCAATATGTATTCCTTTTTAATTCTGCTATTTTTTTAGTTAACCTTGTCTTATTCTGTAAAGTATGTACTTTTGCACGATAATTTGATACACTGCGATGGATAATGTCAATGTGTTAATCATAAAATCAATAGATCATTTCATGAAAAAAGTGAGACTGTTAAGTAACATACGTTAGACATTTCTTCTGCACACTGTGACACACAGAAACTGATTTTAGTTATACTGCTGCTGCTTAGCCTGCGTGTCTGTGTGAGAGAATGTTGGTGAATGGAATGTTTGTGTGTGTGAGTGTCAGGTGGAGATGAACTGAGCAGCTGTGAGGCTGCTCCTGATGGGGCTCTCTGTGTAACATCTTGCCTGATTAAAGAAACATGAAGATACCAACTTAAATGGACATTAGTTTTATTACAACATATTTTGGCGACGATCTGGAAAAGAACATGCCTGATAAACCTCCTAAAGCTACAATTTACAGACTTAAAGCATACTGGGTCTCCTGACTGAACCCCACCAGTGACCCCTACATCAGTCGCCCCAGCTTTTCTGTGCCAGTCCCTGCTCTACTTTCCTGCTCCCTCCCCTTCTCCTTAGGGACAGTGGTCTCTGTCCTTTCACTTTGGGACAGTGCTTCCAGAAGTGCAGTTTAATTGAAGAGCGTCCAGTTCTTGCTACTTGCCTGCCCTGCTTCCTTGGATGAGGTGTCCCTGTACTTCTATTTTTGGAGAGTGCTGATCATACCTGGACTATCCCTGAAGTGTACCCAGTTCTTGCTGCCTGTTTATCCTACTACTTGCTTGCTCTACTGCTTTGGAAGAGGTGTTCCTGTTCTCCTGCATTTGGATAGGGTTTTCTTGGTGTGGAGTTTGCTGCAGGAATTACCCTGCTGTTTAGTGCCCCAGAGTTTTCTTTTATAGTGCTATGACCTGCTGTTCCTGCAAGTGCTTCTACACAAGTGGCCCTGATTCAACCCAGCTGTTTGCATGATGCTGGACCGACTACGCTGTTTGCTCGTTACTGGTGGCAGTATCTGCTGTGCTCCTGGATACCAAAGCAAATCCCCATTTACTGTTTGTGAACTTGTCAAGTGAGCCATTTTATTGTGCCCCCTTATAGGTTGAAAACGAAGACACGCGCTATTCCCACCTCGCACGCAACCTTACCTTGCTTCAGCTGTCCAGCAATGCCTCCTCTCACTTCTCTGTGACATTGACAGTCCACAAGGTTTTCTGCTGTTTGGCGCTGTGAAGCACTGTGATTACGGGAGCCACCCTGCGCGACGTCACCACTGCGTGCCGCCATTTTGCGTTTAGCCGCCAGGTCATGTACAGTTCCAAGCATATTTTTAGTTCTGCCAACCTCGTTTTTTTAAAAATAAACAGGCAGATGCATCAAAGAAAATACCAGGAGCAAACAGGCAGATTCTCAGAATTCTCAGAAAAAGAACAAAAAAGCCAACAATGCTCCTGGTATTTTTGCATTTGGGAATCTCTAAATAGCGATTCCTTAAATTGCTCTTGCATTTAAGGAATCCCAAAATGAGATTCCTTAAATGCAATGCATGAAACCCAAAAAAATTGTGAATTCGCTAATAGGTGGAGCAAATTACCATGAAGTTGAACTTCGTGGTAATTTGCTAAAACTTTGAAAAATGCACTTTTATGCATTTTTCAGTTACATGTTGCGCACAGGGCATGTGTGTGAGTAACATTTGTGCACAGATCCATTTCAGGGGTGTAACAGGGTGTCCTTTGGACACCCTGGCACCCTTGAAATAGCGGAACATTAGCGATTCGGTAATAGCTAATCGCTAATAAGGAATGGCTTTCCCATTCATTCCTATGGGCCTCTAGGCCCATAGGAATGAATGGGAAAGCCATTCCTTATTAGCGATTAGCTATTACCGAATCGCAAATAAGGAATCTGTAGGAATCGCTAATAACATTGCGATTCCTACATGCATCCCGTTTTGCGAGTGTTTAATAGCGATTCCTTAAAATTCTCTATTAAGGACTCGCAAAACATAACTTTGATGCATCTGCCAGAAAGTTTATTGGACTTGACGAGTGTTTCTTTCTACTTCAAGGACTTCGGATGGGTGCAATGTATACTCTACATTTTATCGGCGTAGGTGATCCTCGTGCTTCACCGCAGGTACTGTTTTCACTTTGGTAAACCTTTTGTCCCTCCTGCTTTGGCCTGCCTCTTCGTATTCTTTTAAGTCGTGCCTTGTGCTTGGTCTGCCTCCTCCTGGTGTGTCCTCATGAGATAAGAAGGTACTGATTTCCCACCATTTACCTTACTGGAGTTACTGCCTTCAGCTCTACAGTTTCTCTCCAGGGACTTCAACTTTGTCATGTTTTTTTTTGTTCACTGCTCCACTTCAACGTCATCTTTTCTACTTCACAAATCCAAAAAGATATCTTGGAATATTTGTATCAGATAGCCTAGACGACCTTTTTGCACTAAATTTTTTACCTTTACTAAAAAAGGTGGGCTCACTTTTAGACCGGTGGAATTTGTTACCCCTGTCTATTATAGGGCGTGCATCGCTAATTCGTATGTCGGTATTACCCCTTTTTAATTTCCTTTTTTGTGCAATTCCCTGCGCAATCCAGGCCTCTTATTTTAAAAAAGTAGAAGCGCTGATTTCTTCTTTCCTATGGGCAAAAAAATCTTCCAGACTTCCACTGAGCACTTTGTATTTATCATTTACACAAGGAGGGCTGTCCCTCCCAAATATTAGAGAATATTATTTTGCGTCTTTTGCACATTATAGTCACAGGTTTTCTGTTTTAGATCTCCATGAGTCGGATGATTTTTTTATCAAAAGGATGCTGTTGGAATTGAAAATTTATGACCCAGTGATAATCACTAAAGATCCAAAAAAAGTACGCTATAAATCCCTGCAGTGGATCCTTAAGGTGAAAACTCAGTTTTTTAAATTCTATGGATTACCTAATTTTAGCAGCAAGACAGATTTAATGAATTTTAGCTTGGGAGACGCTGGATGTATGGACAAATATATATTAACTATTTGGAAGGAGAATGGCTTTGAGAAAATTGAAGACTTCCTCTTGGGCAACAGATGAAAATCCTGGGATGAAATCAATAGTCAGTTAATCCATTCGCACTGCATGCTGAACTGGTCCTTCATCAGGATAAATCCAAAACTTAGAGAACTCACTATAGGAAATCTATTCATGAAAGAAAATATTTCCACTATCCTTAACAACAAAACACAAAAGAAAATGAGTATTTGGATTAAAACACTAAGAGAAGGCAAAGATCAGGACCTCTACAGCAAGATTATTGAAAGATGGAAAAAGAGGGAAGATATTACAATTAATCAACAGGTATGGGACAAAATAAATAAGTTTAATAAAACCATTTTTCGAGGAGCAAATTTTAAACGTATGCAATTCTTTAACAAATGGTTGATATATAGAACTCTGTCCTTTTTGCATAATATCTTCCCCCAAGTAGCTGACAAATGTTTCCGATGTGAAGGAAAAGGCACGTGGAAACACATTGTTTGGGAATGCCCCAAAATCCAGGTATTATGGAAGGAAATAGAAAAATATCTCTCAATTGTCCTTAAAACTAATATTGTCCTTGATGAATTGACTTCCGTCCTAGGTTGCTCTCCTATCCACACTCAACACGATGAGTCGCTTTTTATAGCTTCTTTAATAGCTAAATCCCTTATATTACAGTCCTGGAAAACAGACCTTGTCCCATCTTTCCAAGCATGGAAGATAAAATTACTTCGAATCCAGGATAGGGAAAGAACATACGCTTTAAGATCAGGGGCTCTGAAAAAATATGAGAAATTTTGGAGTGGGTTTGATCCTTAAATTTGCCTTGCTACTATTTATTCGGATTTAAAATTGGTTTATTAGGTTCGTTATGTATATGCACGATGCACTTTATAAATCTAGCTATGAAAAATTAACTGAGAAATTTCAAAGGGAATTTAAAGTTCCTATATTTTTTTAACTCTAACAAAATCTTTTGAATATTAGTGAAAGTCTATTGCCTGTTTGCTCTTACACAATTTTGCACTTTATAATTTAAATGTTATAACTAAAAACTGTATGGTTGTTTTTAATATTCTTTTCTTCTAGACTGTATTAATTGGATCTCAAATATGTCATGTCTCTTGTACTGTATTGTATTGTTATATATGAACTCTCAATATAAAAAAAAAAAAAAAAAAAAAATCTTTTCTACTTGGCATGTTCTAGATGAGGTGCATTGCATCAGAAGATTGACTACCGTCACGCATCTGCTATTTTGCGCATTTGATCTTGAACATTTAATTCATGCATATCTGTTTCTTTATTGTGTCGTGATCTATGCAATTTTATTTTGTTACTTGCCATTCTGCTGGAAGTTTTTGCTTTACCACTAGCATATCTAGAATGAATGTTACTTCCTTATTTTCGTTTCAGATCTTTGTAGTGTTTTTCCTCATTATGGGTTAGTGTGGTACAAGCATCATCTTTATGTTTGTGTGGAGTTTATGCTTGGTTCATGCTACATGCTATGCCACATTTTGCAGGATTTATCATTATTTGTCATGCTTTTTTGCGTGCTTTTGCTCCTGGTATTGCTTTTGCCCATGTTACGTGGTTATGGGTTAGTTTGGAGTAAGCACCCATTGTTGAAGGAATGTTTTGGTTCTGTGTGGAGTCTCTTGCCACACATCACAACCCAAACTCATGTTTGGGTGGAGGTTATTGTTGGTGATCGGAGTGATCTTTACTTGTTTTATATGCCTACTTTATATGCATGTACCTACGTGATTTCCAGGTTACTACTTGCTTGCATATGTATTACTCCCTTGGATTTCAAGGTTTCCTTGCTTGATTTGTTTTTTTTCCCTCGCACGTCACGGTTGCGTTGGGTGTTTCCTTGGTTCTGTGTGTAGCCAAGTCCACATATGACACCCCAACTTGGATTATTGGAGAAAGAGTTTTCCTGCTTACATTACGCGCATTTACTTACGTGATTTCACATTGCTACTTGCTTTGGTTTACATTGCATTGTTACTCCATTGGGTGTCAAGGTGTTCTTTCTTGATTTGCGTTTTTCCCTCGCACGTCAGTATTGTGTTAGGAGTCCTGTTGGTTCTATGTAAAGCCCCTTACACACATCACACCCCAATTTGCTGTTGAGGGAAGTCTTCTTAAAAAGTGCATGTTACTATGTGGAAATTTTCCACTCTTACCTTTGTGTTTTTATTGATCAGTATTCTTTCACACTCTTGTTAGTTCTCATGTTTGCCTGGCCAGCTTGCACAACCCTAGCACTTGAGTTGGTCTGTAGTCTGTGGTGCTGGAGTGTTGGCTTGCTTGACGATAGAAAGAAGGATGGTGTGCATGAGCCATTTCACTTGTGTTATGTTCCTCCCACCTTATTTTCTTTTCTTTGCATGAATGTTCCATCCTTAATTTTTCATGCTATGCTTTAGTAAGTTGTCATCTCATGTTTCTTGCAATGTTTCTTATGCCTTTTGATTCCCTTCTTTTCCGTTGCAAAGAAAGGGGATGTGTTATACTGCTACTGCTCAGCCTGACTGTGTGAGATAATGTTGGTGATTGGAATGTTCAATCAATCAATCAATCAAGAACATTTATAGAGCGCGCTACTCACCTGTGAGGGACTCAAGGCGCTGGGGGGGTGCTGCTACTGCTCGAATAGCCAGGTCTTGAGTTGTTTCCTGAAGGAGAGATGGTCCTGGGCTAGAAGTAGGTGGGTGGGGAGGGAGTTCCACGTCTTGGCAGCCAGGTATGGGAAGGATCTTCGTTTGGTGGTGGTTCTACGGATCCGCGGGACGGTGGCGAGGGCAAGGCTGGCGGAGCGGAGCAGGCAGGTGGGTGTGTAGAACTTGAGGCGGTTGTTGAGGTATTCGGGCCCATGTCGTGGAGAGCTTTGTGTGCGTGGGTCAGTAACCTGAACTTGATCCTCTTGTTGACGGGGAGCCAGTGTAGGTCTGTCAGGTGGGTGGAGATGTGGCTATGACGGGGGATGTCCAGGATGAGTCGTGCCGATGCGTTCTGTATGCGCTGAAGTTTTTTCTGTTCATGTGTGTGGGTGTCAGTTGGAGATGGGCTGAGCAGCAGTGAGGCTGCTCCTTGTGGGGTTCTCTGTGTAATATCTTGCCTGATTAAAGAAACATGAAGATACCACCTGGAATGGACAGAACTTTTATTACAACAATATTCTCAGTAAAATAGAAGAAAGACTAAGTTTTGTGTTTAAAAGACAGATTATGCTTTGTGCCTCATATGCAAACATATGGCGGCCACTCAATGAAATGAAAAAGCTTCTAAAAGTGCCTAGACAGACTAACAATGAAAATGGCTAGATTCGAAGTGCATGTCTGCAGGTGTTTAGAAGGACTAATCTGATTTATAGTTCATATCTCCATCCCACCACACACACACGTACTATATCATGTACCCAAACAAATTATACAAACTGGTTTAACGAGAGAATAAACTCACTATCAAGCTCAAAAGAACATGTCCTGTGAAACTCACAATCCTACGCATTCCCAGATGCAATATTAGTAGCAATATGCATGGACACACAGACATGGATCAGAGTGTGTTTGTGTGAGTGTGTGTTTGTGTGTGTTTTTGTTTCTAAGTGATGTATATGTTTGTATGGGTCTCTCTCTCTCGCTCTCACACACATTCTCTCTCTCTCACACATTCACTCACTCTCTCTCTCTCCACATCTATCTCTATGATTGCACCTTTATTAGTAGTCCTATTAGATCCGTTGTGAGGGAGGCTACTGCCCCTCTACCCAGACTATGTGTGAACGGACTGTGGTGGCAGCATGATTGGCAGCACTACTCTTACTCCATGACACAGTTAGAGGGGTGATATGCTGGAGGGGAGGTTGTTCCACGTATCTACTTCAATGTTACAGGTGTGATGCTGAGGAGCATGGTGGTGCTGTGACAACCAGTGAAGGAGTTCGGGATGCATGCTGCTCCTGTCTCAACATCTGCTAGTGGGATGATGCCTGTCTGTTCCCATGGATGAGGCTTGGTCCCAGATTGAGACTGCCATGACCAGAAAATACAGGGAGGGCTGCAGTGGCTTGTCCTGGCAAATCCAGTGTAATAAGAGAGCTGTGATCACAGGGAAACGTTTCTACCTTGTCACTGAGTAATCCAGCTAGGACGAAGGAGTCGTCACCACACAGATTTGAGCACCAGTGAAGATGTCCTGAAGCCTGGCACGACATGGAGGCAGTGTTAGGGCCTCAGTTATAAGTGCAACAACAATGGGTTGCTTCATGGAGTAGTCCCTACCTATACACTATAGCATGTATGAGTCATTTTGGTTTGATGTGCCTTTAGGCCAAATTGGTGTTGAGCACCTGGAGACGAAGGGCCAGATTTATCATACATAGTTGCAAGGGCAAGTCCATACAAAAGTCAGTTATACCAAGCAATGCAAGGTCAACTTTGCGTGGTGAATCTGGAACTAGCAAGACAGCACAAGTCAATGCCACATATTACACTGCCCAGGGAAGGCGTTCCATGGGAGGAGCATGGGTGTGCCTACACATCCACCAATGGATTGTAGTGCATTCTCAGGTTTACCAAGAGTGGTTAACCTGGTAATGCTCAAACTGTTTTGTCTTCCCGCGGGAGGGGCAACAAGCAGAATATTTTTATTTCTCCTTGTTCTTTCCTCTTTCTAAGTGTGCTGCATTCTTACAAAGACAATCCTCAGAGGATTGTTTGTGTGCAGAAATGTGTCTCTTCATGTAGACAGCATTCCTGCCTGCAATGCAGGCACCCTTGCACAATAGATTAAGAGTGGCTGCATTGATGCTAGGCAGCAGATCTTGCACCACGACTTACATTGAGCTGGATTGGGCCACATTTTTGTAAATATGGTGCATTACTACTGTCTCCCTTTCACACAGTGCTGCAAGTTGACTAGCTGCACTGCATAGCATGAAAGAGTGATAACTCTGGCCCAAAGTCTCTACATGTGAGGACTTAGATTCCATATGTAATAAGCTTACGTTAGTTAAGGGTCATCCATTTGTCTGCTGCCAGATAGAAGAACTCATAGAAATTGCTATCTGTATTTAAGAAACAACCTCCACAGTGAGCCAAGCTCCCTGCCAGCACCTGATGTGCCAGGGAAAGCCACTGCAGCCCTGCCTGTATCATCTGGCTGCACGGCAAGAACAGCCTCTTTTTCTATCACTGATGAAACCATTTGAGGGGACTCACGTGTCTTACTAGTAGTTGGAAGTATGTCACACTAGTTTCTAACCAACAAGGCACACTAAACATAGACATACATTTTATGCCAAAGCAATGTAACTGACAATATCATCACTGACTCAGAGGGAACACCAGGATTTCACACATTACCCTCCTCACACAGCATAAGTAATGCAGGAGCCCCTCTTATACACCACAAGAGGGAAATAAATGCCCCAAAAACAACACGCATAAATAAGGCTTAAACAACAGAATTTGGGCACATGATCACCCATGCATTGCATTTAAGAGCAAGGAATATATTACATTCACAACTGGTTATCCCCCAAAATCTATTACAACACAGCAAATAACAAGCTTGTTCCTGATACATTTCAGCGCATGATAAGAGGTATACAGTGTTTCAGACTATGGGTATCTCTTATGCCACCCGCCCATAATGTAGAATAATATCAATTTGTGGCAGAAACTACAGTATATACAACACAGGAAGTCCTTTAACCCACTAACTGGCTGCATTGTGTTTAACCTTCTGCAAAATAAGAGGGTAAACTCCTTACAAGTCATGTACCTGAGCCTCACTCATTGAAACTGTCTACTTGGACAAATCATATAACAATCACAGTATACCTTAATTACAGATTACATAAACTGTTTTGTGCACTGAAAAAGCAAAAATAAAATAAATGTCACTCATCAGGAAACAGTAATAATCCTGAAACATTTCAGACAGGGCCTGGTTCCTGTAAGTGGAGCAACATAAATTGGTACATCAAACAATGAAAATAACAACCAAGAATTACAAATCACTAGCACAGTACTTCATACCTTATTGTCATTTCTGATGCACAATACCTATCATGGCCCTAATTGATTCAAATACTGATTATGCAACTGAGATTCTTCTACCTTGAGCTTTTCAAGGTCTTCCACAATACACCCAATTTAACAAACAAATAATTCAGTCAGAAGCTGAGTGCATTGTGTCAACTGCCTGCACAAACCTGATTCCTGATTGTCCCTTCAGCTAATGCCTTGGCTGCATTTTCAAAGCAGAGCTGGTTGGTTACCCCAGCCAGGTCATCCTAGGCAAAGATTTTACCTTGTGACCTAGCCTCTGAAATCGAACTCAAAATCCTCGCGGTCAGAACACCCCTCCACTACTAGAGCCAATTGCTACAGATGCTTGATGAATACCACCAACTGGACGAAGGACAACTGTCTCAAGCTGTACACACGGACAAGACAAAAGTCCTCACCTTTAGGGACAACACCTTGCCATGGAATGAAGCATGGTGGCTTGCTGAACTCAGCCCATCCCCCACTACAACAGACCACAACCTCTACCTCTGCATCATCTTAGCCAGCAAGCAATCTATGAAGAAAAAGTAAATGCAGCCTCATCTGCCTGCTTCCACACCCTATGAATGCTCTGCAAGATCTTCAGGTGGCTCCCAGTCAACACCAGTAGGAACGTTATGCAGGACCTCGTCACCAGCAGGCGGGACAACAGGAATATACTGTACGTTGGAATCAAGGCATGTCTCCTGAAGAGATTAATGACAATAGAAAGCTCAGTGCCCAGACTCATTCTTGACCTCCCCAGACTAACCCACATCATACCACATCTCAAGAAGCTGCAGTGGCTCCTAATCCAGAAGATATGCCATTTCAAGATGTTGACCCCGTCGTACAAAGCCCTGCACAATGAATGACCAGCATACATCTACAATCGCATGGCCTTCCACCAACTGACCAGACACCTTTAATCTGCTACCCACTTCCTTGCCGACACCCCATTTATCCACCAAATCAACAGTGGAGTACGCTTCTTCTCACACCTGGTAACTAAAGCTAGGAATTACCTTCCTCTACACCTCAGTACCAATTAATTGCTTCAGGAACTCAGGAAAGCACTCAATACCCGGATGTTTGAATGAACAAATCACCACACAGCAGTTAGCAACTCCAGCGCCTCAAGACCCTCACAGGTGAATTCCCACACATTATAAATACCCAAATGATTGATTTATTGGTCAGCCTTCCTGATTAGTACTAAGGGTTGGAAAAAAAGCAGCCCTGCCTAGAAACATATTTCCACTTAACCACAGAATCATATGATGCACCCCATCTCCCCTGCCATCCACCAAATGAAAATGGTTAAGAAAATGTACTCAGTAACATCTTTGTCAAGTTCCTCATATAATTTCTGAAGGTATCACTGTCTCCATCTTCCTTCACTTCAGTATCTGTGTCTCCACTCCAAGCTCCAGGAATTCAGGCATTACACTTCCTCTGTGTGGGGAAGCTATTCAACCTCCATCTTGTACCATGCTAAATCACAGGCAATTCAAAATAGATCCCACTGTGCAGGGAAATCTTTCTCACATCTCAGGGGGAATTTAGCTACCATATGTGGGCCACATATCCACTATGTATACCCACATGGAACACACATAGAATGGCAACTCAAGGGTATGGGTGTTACATGGGAGTGGATTTTACATCATTGAGGAAAGTGCACAACGCTGTTCTCTGGCATAAAAAAACAGGTCTGTTCAGTAGTATTAATTCATTAAAATAAGTATGCCACCACTACCGCTTCCTGTTCGCAATCCGGGATATGGATACGAGTCCCATATCAACAAAAGAAGGCTTTCTTTGTGTGTCTATCCTAGTTCAGAACAGATTAATAATCTTCAGCAGGCCGAGGGTTGCGGTCACATGCTAAGTGAGTTAAGGGCAGTTAAAAGTCAGAATCTCAGTTTCACTTATAGTTGGGTAACTCTGGGCAGGGCTACATGCCAGTACACCATGCAAGGTATATTCCTGTCCCCATGACCACAGTGGGGCATGCCATGAAATAAAGGATTTAATACAGTGCAGCATTTTGGAAATATACGTTGTTATAGTTTTTGTTGTATATCTATGATTTATTCCAATTATTTATTTATTTATTTATTTATTTATTTTATTTATAGTGTTTTGTATAGCGCGAACAAGACCCGTGGGTATCAGAGCGCTTAACAAGGAAATTATTGCATATAGGCATTATAAAAGCAGTACTGACAGCAAAAGAATAATGAGGTAGAAAGCGATATACTGTATGGATGAGACTAAATAAATATATTCAAAATGACTGTGCAATTAGCAATAGGTGGCGAGCAAGGTTTGGCTTGTGTCATAGAAACAAACCCTGCTCGTTGAGGTAGGGTTATGAGGCGTCCCAGTGCATATCAAGGATAATAAGTATAAATAAATCGGTGTGCTAGAAGATATATAGTATGATTGTGACATATAGTTAACGGTTCCACATAAATGGCTAAATAAATCAAGTGAGAAAGAAGTTCTATAGTGTGACTGTGAGATATGGTTAAAGTTCACACATAAATGAGGTAGCAGCAAAGTGTCAGAAGTTCTATAGTATGACTGTGAGATATAGTTAAAGTTCACACATATATGAGGTAGCAGCAAAAAGTCAAGTCTCGGCTTGCGCACGGCATCATTTCCTTATCCGCTGATGATCTTCCAATTTTCCAAGAAGAGGGCGGCCCTTAGTTAGCTGAGTTACACATCCCAGTGATCGGTATGTTTCTCTAAGTAGGGTATTTACTCATCAAATGGCTCTTCAGTTCTCGTTTGAATGTTGCTGTATTTTGAATCTTCCTGATGTTTGGAGGGAGGGAATTCCAGATTCTGGGGGCAGCTCCGGAGAATGCTCGGTTGTAGGTCTTTTTCTTGTGGAAAAAGGCTGGTCGTAATAGCAAATCTTTTGCGCTTCTAGTTGATCTGTTACCTCCTGAGAGCTTAAGTTTCTTGGCTAGGTATCTAGGCGTGTTGTAATGTACAGCTTTATGCGTGATACAGGCCATCTTCATTTGAATTCTAGCCTCGTAAGGTAGCCAGTTTAGTGCTTTCAGGCGAGGGGATATGTGATCGAATTTCTTCGTTCCCGTGATGAGTCTCACCGCTGCGTTGAGGCAGGCTTTTAGTGGTGCTGTGGATGATTTTGGCAAGCCCGCTAATGTGGTGCAGCCGTATTCGATCCTCGAGATGACTAGTGATTGGATAGCCAGTTTTAGATCTGTCTCCGAGATAAAGGGTTTCAGCTTTCTTAAGTAAGACAGGTGGAAGCGGGCGCTCTTGGCCAACGAGTTAATATGGTTTTTCATGTCGAGGTTCTTATCTAGTGTAATTCCTAGTGATTTGGCTGAATTAACTAGGGTCGGGGTGCAGTTTAGCGCTGTCACCAATTTAGTCCACTCTTCAACTTCAGATTGGCTCCTTGTTGGTGAGATTAGTAGGAATTCTGTTTTCTGGGCGTTAAGTTTCAGATGGTTCATTGTTAACCATCGCAAAGCACTCTTTAGTGTCTTGTTCATTAAGTCAATGTCCTCAAGGGAGGCGATCTTCAAGTATAATTGCGTGTCATCCGCATACATGTGATAGGATACCTGAGATTTTTGGAGGATCTCCGTGAGAGGTTCTACATATAAGTTAAATAGATCTGGTGATAGCGTTGAGCCTTGTGGGACCCCGACTGCGTTGGGGCTCGGGGATGAGATTGCTTGGTTAACCAGGAATCGCTGAGACCTGTTCTGTAGGAAAGAGTTGAACCATTTCAGCACGTTTCCCGACAGACCCATCCTGTCATGAAGTCTGGTCATTAGCACTTCATGCTTTACCGTATCAAATGCTGATGATAGGTCTAGGAGGATCAGTAGGCAAGATTGATTACTGTCTAGGGCTTGTAGGGCGTCATCAACAATGTGCAGGATCGCAGTTTCAGTACTGTGCCCTGTTCTGAAGCCTGATTGGCAATCATCTAGAAGCGAGAATTTAGCGATGTGTTGACTTAGTTGGCCCTGTACGCATTTCTCAATGAGTTTAGCCAGTAGAGGGATGTTGGTCACTGGCCGATAGTTGTTCGGGTCTGTAGCATCAGCTGTCGGTTTTTTGAGGATGGGCATCACCTGCCCTGTTTTTAGACAGTCTGGGAGGGTTCCTTGTGCCAGTGAGGTGTTTATTATCTCGGTCCATATTGGAACTAGAGTGTGGCTGATTTCTCTTACACACTTTCCTGGTAAAGGGTCTTGAAAGTGGTTATTCGGTTTGAGTTCCGCCAGCGTTCTGGCGATCTTTTCCTGGTCGAATAGCTCAAATGTGTCCCATTTTGCCTTATTTTTAGTTTGGAGACTCTCCGGGGAGATGTTGGTCTCATTACTAGGTGGAGGCAATGACTTGAGGTTAGTTGCTGCAGTAGTAAGATCTTCTTCAAGCAATTTAGATTTTTCCGTGAAAAATGCGGAGAATTCCTCGCAGCTTATGGGAGTCTTTGTATTCTCTAAAACCGTTTTGGCTAGTTTATTTGATTGTTGTTTTAGAATCTCGAAGAGTTTTCTTGGTCTGTTTCTGGCATTGTTCAATTCAACTCTGATAAATTCTTTTTTGGAGTTGATTATTTTCTTGTTGTATTCTTTCCTTGTTTTTCTGAGTGCTTTCAGCTCGGGGGAGGAGGGATGTTGTCTCCACCTCCTTTCAGCCATTCTCAGTTTGCGCCTGTCCTCGTTCAATGATTCGTTAAACCAAGGATTTTTTGGTTTCTCTGATACCTGTTTCAGTTTTTGGGGCATGGTGTCATTGACGATATTACCGATCGAGGTTATGTAGTGATCCGTCAACTCATTGACATTCTGCTTATTGTTGGGTGGCTTCAGGTCTTTCTCACACCTTTTCACCAGTCGATCAATGTTAGCCTCTTTTGTGTCTCGGGTCAGTTTCTTGATCTTGCGTGGTTGCACGGTCTTGCCCTTTGTCATTGTAGGTATCGCAAATGTTATGATGTGATGGTCAGACCAGTCACATGGGTCTATAGCAAGGATAGAAGTCTCATCCTTTCTTGAGATAATCCAGTCTAAGGTCGCTCCTCGTGAATGAGTGGGTTGGTTGCAAGCTTGTACAAGATTTAGCTCATTGAGGAAGTCTTTAAGCGAGTTGACCAGTTTGTCACCGCCGTCATTCCAATGGAGGTTAAAGTCACCTAGGAATATGTTATTGGCGTCCGAATTAGAGTTGGTCGTTAAGATCTCCATCAGTTGTTATCAACGAAGTCTCTCCAAATGTGTTTTATGTGAAATATTTCTAAACTCAACAATATGTGTTTGCTGTTTGAGTGATTTTGGAGCATTCAAGCGTATTGGAAATATCTGGTATTCTGTGTACTCAGCATACTAAGGAAGCAAATATGAATGTCCATCATCTTCACTAATATTCACCTGTTGGAGAAACACAATCGACATGTCATATTTTCTAATATGTTTAGGGAAATATATATTTTGAGCTTATGTATAGATAGACAGTCAGAAAGAGATAAATTAGATTAATCTAATTTGTAAGGTATGTGTAGGAAAATGGGTTAATGGTTGAGAGGGAATGAAGCCCCACTCAGGCAACAACCACAATCCAACTCAGGGTGAGCCACAAAAATTCACTAAATTAGCCTGTGCTCAACACTCTGAGAGCTTGGTAAAAAGCAGTCAGGGTTCAATTAGTGGGAATGTGTAAAATATTTATGCAGTAAACTAAAAGTAATTAAGTGAAAATACAACACAAGAAAAATCCCAAACCTATTTAGAAAAATATAATTCAGTTTAATAAATATGATATCAGAATGTCAAACATCCATTCAGTAGACCCAGAGGTATTCACTTTTAAAGATATTAGTGAACATAGTGCCTAAAAACACACAGCACTACTTATGGTCCTCTAGTTATTCTAAACCAGTAGAAAGTCACAAATTCAGGACAACGGCAATGGAGCGTGTCACTAAAAAGTTACCTCTTAACTCTGGCACGAGGGGTTCAGTATGCGGTAAGGGTGGCCATGAGGAGTAGGATGAGCATCATCAACAGTTGTCATTGTAGTGAAAAGAGTGGGTCAGGCATTACCGACGGTCATTGCTGTGCTTCACATTGGTGATCATTGTGGGCTGTCATTGCTGGTGGTCATTGTTGGCACAAAGAGCGTGTCCCACAGGAACTTCATGTAGGCAGTCATCAAGGGCATCAGAGTCTTAGTATGAACAGGCCTAATGTCAGTCACAAGGAGCTGAACACCTCAGGATTGTTTCCCCTTCTTCATAGGAGAAGCTCCCACTGATGCCAGCCAAGTGTTCAGGACCTGGGGTGAACCTCTTAGGAATCAGGACTCACTTCAGAAGAGGCTTGCAACAAGGATCAGGCAGGTCCAGTTGCAGGCCTGGCAGTCCAGTTGTAGCATGTCAGCTGGGAAGTTGCAGGGAAGCCTATGAAGCTTGTTTTGTTTCTGTAGCTCACACAGGAGGTCAGTAAACTGACCTCTGGAGTCACTGTGGTTGGGTGGGATCAAGGCAAGCACCAATCTTCCTTCTCAGCCAGCAATACAATCCTTCAAGCAGAAGGGCAGTACTCTTGAAGCAGGACAGTGCATTTTCTGTAACTTACACAGGTCTAAATGTTTTATGATTATGCTCTGCAGGTGCAGTATTTATAACTGGTGCCTGGTGGACTCCCTCTCCTACCCCCATATCTGGTTCTGAAAAGTACTTCCCCTGTTAATACTTCAAAGTGTCTGAGGCTGACAAAGGGCAGGGCAGGCCTGGTGTCAGTTCACATTGTGTGTGCAGGAGACAAGCCCTTTTAAGTGTAAGTGAGGCTGGTTATAGCCCCTCCCCAGTCATCCTGCCAGGATGGCGCGTTCCGTCCACACCTAAGGCCCCTTTGTTTTACTGTCTGGAAGCAATACACAACCCCCAACAGGAGATACAGGAAACTAGCAGAAGGCACAGATACTTGGAAAACTGTAGTGAATCAATGGAAACACTATTATATTTACACCAAGTTTAATTTTATAAATTACAGGTACTGCGCAGCAGTCGTTCTGGTTCCAATCCCATCACACAACTGACGATCCCAACTGCATTCCAATAGAATTAAGGCTGTAGCCTCACATAAGATTCTAAGTACGGATGCTGGATAACAAAGCATCCATAACAGTGAACCACTACATTATCCTTCCCCTAAGAAGTTTTTTTTTAATTAAATACTAACAGTAAAACTACTAACTACGATTGTAAGAAAAAAACAATAATAAACACAAAGAAACCATGTACAAAAGAAATAGTACAGTGTACTTATGTAAGATTTGCAAAAAGTCCTAAAAAAAATTATTTCATCGAAATTTCAATGGAACATTGCAATGCCACTTGCTTCTAGGAGGACAAACAGATGAACCTTCACCTATTTGATTAGAAACCAAATCAAAACAATCATTACTGATGTAGTTTCCTTCACACCCATCGACATCAGCTTGCTTGCCATACGTCTGCTGATTATTCAACTTAACCACTCGGGAAATGTTCCACCAGTTCTTGTTATTCACCCTAATGGCATTGCCAAATACCTTGTCAACAATAACAGGTTCTGAAAACTTTGCACATCCCTTAGGTGTGTAAACAGGACTCTTGAGGCGCACCGCATCACTCTCACTGATCTTCTGGGAAACAGTTCTCTACCTCTCATCAAAATGTTTTTTCTGCTGTACTTGAGCCCTATTTACATTCATCCTAACAAACTCATCCACATCATCCATGACATTCATTTTGACCAATTTTGACATCCAACCAAGACAAATTTTGGAGGATGGCTTCCTGCCTCTCAGAAGTTCAAAATGCGAAATTCCAGCAGAAGAATGTTGGGTTGCGCGGTAAAATTAAAGCATGGAGCGTACTGCATTCTGCACCACACATTTGCTGGAAATTCCCCACTAGACACAATTGTTCAATACCTATTCATTTGCTCTACCAGCCCATTAGTTTGTGGATGATAGAGTGAACTCCTGTGGTGCACAATTCCCCCTAGCATGAGAAACTTTTGAAACTGACAAATTGTACACCATTGTTAGAAACGATAGAGGTTGGAAACCCTTCACTTAAGAAAACATCTTTTAAAAAATCAATCGTGGTCTTCAAGGTTGGTTCACTTAAGAACTGAACTTCAGGCCACTTAGAGTAATAGGCAATTGCCACCACAACATACCTGGAAGAAACAGGAAGAACACTGAAAGGACCAATGAGATCTATACCAATCTTTTCCCACGGTCTACTTGGGATATCAATGTGTTGCATGAGCAGTGTCCCAACCTTGAAACCTTTCTCTGCACTCCCGCAAACCGCACACATATCAATTTGCTCATCAATTCCCATGTCCATCTGTGGCCACCAGAACACTTCCCTCGCTAGAACTGGGGCATCAGTGGGATTGGCTGCCATACAGTTTGCAATCCCATTTATAAACAGTGAGAACAAGGTGGGAGCCATTACACAACCTTGTCTCATCCCTTTCTATACAGGAAATGAATTTGTCACCTGGCCTTGTGTTCTCCCCCTTATTCTTGCATAATTTCCCTCATGGAGTCTGATAATAAGAGATAATAACTCATTTGACATCCCCAGATCTTTCAATACTGTCCATAACTTACTTTGGGACACAAGGTCGAAGGCTGACCTAGGATCCACTAAGGAAGCATATTAACTGCCTTTGTCCAAGACCGCTGTCTTCCAATATAATAATGTAAAACGAAATGTCTGGTTGATGGTACTTGTACATGCCCTAAACCCAGCCTGGAGTGGTAACAATATACACTGTTCCTCAAGCCAGACTTGAACCTTATTTAGAAGAAGTTGCCCCATGATCTTCTGAAGTGAGTCTATAAGGCTAATTGGTCTGTAATTTCCAGGCTGCGATTTGTCTCCTTTTTCAAAGACTGGGATTATCTCTGCCCCTTTCCATGAGTTCAGAACTGGAGCACCCTTCACAATTTCATTTGTTAAAATCTTAATATCAATCAATCAATCAAAGCATTTGTATAGCGCACTACTCACCCGGAGGGTCTCAAGGCGCTAGGGGAGAGGGGGTCCGCTACAGCTCGAACAGCCAGGTCTTGAGCTGCTTCCTGAAGGCGAGGTGGTCCTGGGTCAGGCGGATATACTGACTCCATTTACATTTATCAAAGAGGAAAATATTGACTGGAACCTCATCCGGCCCTGGAGCTTTACCTTCCATAACAGCTTCCAAAGCAAGTCTAAAATCAGTGTCATCAAAAACCGAACCTTGATAATAAAAGTGAGAGGGGACAGCCCTATCAAAATCCTCTACACCACAAGCGTACTGACATTTAATGTGGCTAACCCACTGGTCCTGCCGTACATGGTTTAATGGTTCTGTTGGCCGATCACCCCTGCCCGATTTCATTATATCCCAAAATATTTTAGGGTTTTTACTTTCACAGGCACTTTTAAGATCCAGCCATGTCTTCTCATCCCATAATTTTTTGGCCTTCACCTGTGTACCCTTATAGGCCAACCCGGTCAAACGCAATTTACTAGGATCTCCTTCTTTTATTACAGCCCCAAGGGAATTACGAGCCATCTTACATTGTTCATTAAACCATTTGCAAGTATCATTATTCGTATTGCCTGGTTGAATACCTCTAGTGTTACATTGCTTGTAAAAGTATTTACGGAGCTGTGAAATAAATTCTTCATGGTATCCTATTACAGACTCAAATGTTGAGGAATTTGCCAGACGTGCTTCTAATGTTATAATTGCATTATTAATGTTGAGGGATATATTTTCTAGGACCTCCGGACTCTCATTTAGTTTTGTCCATTTTAGCCGCCTCATATCATTTGAGGGGACCAATATCAGTGTGATTAAATTCACAATTTAAGGAATTAACTACTTTTTCGGACAAATGGCCGAAAACTGAACATAATGGATTATGGTTGCTCTCTTACCACTCTCTTACCACCATATCCCTTAGTGCCGACCTTAAATGAATATTAATCAGAACATAATTAATATGACTAGCACTAAAACCATTATTAAATGTGCAAGTGCCCTCTCTGTCGGATGTAGATCGACCATTTATCGCCCTCAATCCTTTCTCTATGCATAATTAATTCATTTGGATCGCCACATTCGTCCATTTTTTTATAGGGGCTAAATCTAGTTTGGGAATTCCCCACTGGGCATCTTCTGCCTCAACAAAGTTAGATATCTCCTTTTTGAGGGGTTCAAATGTTACGTTAAAATTGCCTGCAGTTATTACATTCCTGCTCCTGAAATTCCCATCTAATAAATTATCAAGAGCTGTAATGACTTCCGATTTTTTTCCATTCATCCCCCTTATATTATAGATGTCAGCTGGCTCTTGTTGCTCCCGTTTCAACCTGATTGCTAAAATATACTTGCAATGGGATTCTAGTTCCTCTATGACAAAACCTATATCTTGTCGGACCCAAATTGTTAGACCTCCTGAGGGCCAGCCATTCCCCCTACTATCTGCTGGTAAATAGAAATGTGAGTAACCTGCATGGTAGGCACGGTCTATCGTGCATGTTTCCTGGAGAATGCTTGTATCAAATTCATCCATAAATGTATGCCAGTCGGGAGATGGAATATTAGATTTTAACCCGGCTATGTTCCAGGATAACATGGTAAGATCAGTTGGAGACTTATCACATACAATGTGGTCAATAGTAAAATTCTGTATACCTTCTCTGGGGATATCCTTATCTTCCTTCACATTTAGTTTTAACATTGTATTACCTATAGTTGGGTCACTAATATTACATGGTGGCATCTCATTAATAACGAAACAGGGATGTGAGTCACTACTAGATGGAAGATCTAGCTGGGCATCCAACGTTAGAAGTCAATCAAGACTTCCAAGGTGGAGGACCCAACTGGGGAAGAATTTTGATGCTCAGATAATCCCCCAAACTATTACTCAGTGGAGACCATCTAAACTGGATGGAGGAGTGGCCTGGGGAAGAGGTACGAAATTCCAAGGCAAGCATATTTTCAACAAGGTCTTGTCCCTTTAATGTCAACTCGATGTCAATTCGATACAGGCTAGGAATTGTGTTCTGGAAGTGAGTCTTTGTGCTTTAATTATATCCTCGCTGATGACAGACCGACACCCTCTAACGTTGCGAATCCCGTGTATTGCCTAGTTAGTAAGGGAATTTGTACTTTCAAAAACGTTTACGAATGTTACATTTGGGCACATTAACCATATAGATTGTGAAAGTCTGGAGCAGGTTAGGTCTAGATCCATTAGGTCTTGGATGTAAAAGATTAAGTTGAGGATCTTCTATTCCTAACAGGGAGGGTCAAATAGTATGTGTTTGTACAGTATTCCTATTTGCGCTAGTCATTTTTAGACAATTTGACCGTTCAAAGGAGGTTACTTCCTTACTATTGAGGTGTGACGGTGAGGCTGACTAGAAGCTTTACTATGGGCAGTCTTAGAAACAATGCTTACGTTTTTGAGTGTGGCGGATCGCCTGGCTATGTTGGACTTGTTGCCACATATTAGATATTTTACAGTCCGATTCAGTAGGGGCCTTATGCAATAGTTGCTGAACTATAGTTGTTAATTCCATAATCACTGTTCTCATGGTTTTTATTTCTACCCTTAGTTCCAGGACAAAAGCATGCGTCCCCTGCGAATCGGAACTCAGGTTAGTACTTGACTCTGTGGCAGCTTTAGGGGAGGAACTACAAAGCAGAGAATGGCTAATGTGCAACAAAATGTCCTCCCCGTCTTACTCCAATGGGACAGCTAATGAATCAGCTAATGGGGAGAATCTATTTGTACATATTACTTCAGCGCCCATCAATTGATAGTTGTTATTTAAAATCTTATTGGGGGCAGGTCTATCATCCTTCTCCACTGTTAGTCCACCCACTTGAGTTAATTGGGTTAAAGGACTTCCTCCAGCAGCCGGCTTGTGAAACATAGCAGAAATAGTTAACTGACGCCCAGGGCTAGAATTTGCCAATTGTGCGGGGCAGTTTGGGGGTTCAGTATTAACTACATGTACCATTGTATCACCCTCTAAAATACCCTCGCACTCGATGATAAGTGTATCCATTCTATTCATGACGCATTTATTTCCTAGATGTTTCTGCTTCCGTGACTTTCTAGGATTCTTGACTCTATTTTCCTTCCGAGCATTTCCCCCACCATCCCTACCTCCTCCATTTCCCTCCATTGTTTTCCTTTTCCCCAGATTTGAAACTATATCAGCAAGGATTTAAAATATACAGTCAATGATGACATGTTAAGTTCATAGCCCACTCGCAAGCACCTCATAATCACAATGTTTAACTTAGAGTGCACTGTTGGCTGCACAATTAAAAAGACCTGTCAACAGATGTCCAGTGTGGAGTTGTTCCTATCCACGGTATGTCAAACGTTGGGGGTGTTGGCCCTACCCTGCCCCTTCCTGGCAAGGACGTTTCCGAATTCCACCTCGTGCATCCTAGCACAGGTTATGATGCTGGGTGATGTGCAGGCTGGGGCAGCGAGTCCTTGCCCCCTGGTTTCGCTGGCTGGCTGGTTGCAGAGAAGTGCAGCAGTGCACAAGGGCCTCTCGCTCTGCAGGCACCCATTTCTGAATTTCACCTTGCCTCTCCTGGCACAGTTGATGATGATGGGCGAGGTGCAGGCTGGGATATCGAGTCCTTGCCCCCTGGTCTCGCTGGCAGACTGGTTGCAGAGAGGTGCGGCGGTGAATAAGGGCGTCCTGCTCTGCGGGAGCCCGTTTCCGAATTTCACCTTGTGCCTCCTGGCGCAGGTGATGACACTGGGCAAGGTGTAGGCAGGGGCAGCGAGTCCTTGCCCCCTGGTCTCGCTGGCTGGCTGGTTGCATAGAGGTGCGGCACTGAACAAGGGCGTCCCCCATTCATTTTGACATCCAACCAGGACACATTTTGGAGTATGGCTTCCTGCCTGTCAGAAGGTCAAAAGGCGAAATTCTAGTAGAAGAATGTTGGGTTGTGCAACAAAACGAAAGCATGGAGCGTACCACATTCTGCAGCACACATTTGCTGGAAATTGCCCACTGGACACAATTGTTCAATACTTATTCATACACTCTACCAGCCTATTAGTTTGTGGATGATAGAGTGAACTCCTGTGGTGCACAATTTCCCCTTGCATGAGAAAATTGTGAAACTCAGTACTGACAAATTGTACACCATTGTCAGATATGATAGAGGATGTAGACCCTTCACTTAAGAAAACATCTTTTAAGAAATCAATGATGTTCTTAGAGGTTGGTTCACTTAAGAACTGAACTTCAGGCTACTTAGAGTGATAGGCAATTGCCACCACAGCATACCTGGAAGAAACAGGAAGAACACTGAAAGGACCAATGTGATCTATACCAATCTTTTCCCATGGTCAGCTCGGGAAATCAACGTGTTGCATGGGCAGTGTCCTCACCTTGAAACCTTTCTCTGCACTCCCGCAAAAATGCACACTTATCAACTTGGTCATCAACTCCCATGTCCATCTGTGGCCACCAGTCTGCGTTTGGTTAGGGTTTTTCCCAAATGTCCTTCATGTGCACCACTCAGCAATCGCGTTCTCAAACTTACAGGGGGTCTAACCTCTCACCTCCCATAAGAATATCATCTTCTACTGTGACATGCTTTTCTTTCGGCCACCCTTCTCTGACATATTTTATGACCTGAGCAAGAACATCATCATTTGCCAACTCGCTTCTCCACTCTGATTCACTCACAGCACACATTTCATCAATGTCAATAGAAGCTACATACTAATAATCTTGATCATCCTCTTTTTCCAAATCAGAGTCGGATTCAGTCACTGGAAATTGGGATAGAAAATCCGCCCACCAAAAGGCTAGCAGTTCTTTTTCAATCCCAGAAAAACTAATTTTGCTCCCCTCAGCACTGCAAGCATACCCCAATGTGTTTTCTGTGTTACCAGTGTCCAGGGTGAGAATGGTTCCCAACCCAAATCCGCTGGCATCAACAGTTATGGTACATGTTTTGGGGGATCAAATGCCTTGAGAACCCTGTCACCAACCAATCGTGATTTGATCCAATCAAACACCATCTGACAACTCTTGTACCATTTGAAAGGTATACTTTTCTTCAACATATTTGTCAAAGGTTGAACTTTGGATGCATAATCTTGTAGAAATCTCGAGTAGAACTCACGTAGACCAATAACAAACTTCACACCAGCCTTATCGATAGGTGGACACGTGCACCCAATGGCCTTGACTTTCCCCGGCCTTGGCTCCACGCCCTGTTACGACACCACATGTCCAAGATATTTCACTTTCTCCTGGAGGAACAAACACTTTTCACTTTTGAGAACAACCCCCTTGTCCTACATGATTCCCAAGAACTGCTTGAGAGACTTGTCATGGCTCTCTCTGGTCTCACCAAAAATCAAGACGTCGTCTTGGAAACCAGCAACTCCCGGGACACATCTCAACATCTGACACATAATTCTTTGAAACACTGCTGCCGCTGATGCTAGGCCAAACAGCATTCTACAATAATGATAATTACCACTAGGTGATACAAAAGCTGTTAAATATCTAGAAGATGGATCCAACACCACCTGTTGGTAGGCAGATGCGAAATCCAATTTTGTGAACCATCTCGCCCCCTTGGTCATCGCTAATAATTCAATTATTTTAGGCAATGGATGTGAGTGAATCCAAATGTTTTATTTAAACTGCGCAAATCCACACAAACATGCAAGTCCCCGTTTTACTTTCTTGCTACCACCAAGGGTGAAAGCCACAAAGACGAATCGACTGGTTCCATAACTCCCTTGGCACATAACTCATTAAGTTATTTTCCAACCCCTCTCTAACACTAAAAGGAACGCTCCTTAATTCATGTTTCACAGGGATGACACTGCCTTTCTCTTTAATTTCATGAGTGAACCCCTTAAATTTTCCTAAACCTGAACCAAAACAGTGGGGTAATCCTGAATGAGGTTTTCTGTGTAATTCATAGCCTCAACTACGTTAACTTGTTCTTTAGTACCAGGTCTGAGAACCATCTGAAAAATACCCTGGTGAAACCAACCTAGAATAGACAACCCTTTAATGGCCATATAAACATTGCCTAGAATTTTTCTACCCTAGAGTTCCAAGATGTCCTCAAAGAAACCAGCCAACTAAATTCTCCGCACTTCATAGGAAACCGGTGCCCTGTCTGTGGGTTCTAAAGGTTGATCACAGCAGGTTTCTGCAAATAACTCTTGAGTAATCATTGTTATTCTTGCACCTGAGTCCACCAACAAAGTAAGTTTTTTATCTCCCACACCAATCTCAACATAAGGATCAACACAAGTGTGGTATCCCCAATGATGACTTGTCGATCGTTCACAACCATGACCATATCTCTCAAATAATCCTGAATGTTTTGAATACTCTCACATTCATTTGCAGAGTCTGATGCAATTGCCACCCCAACTGTACTGCTCTGACCTTTGTTCAAATGCCCCCTACAACTACTATGTCTGACACCTTGACACATTTTAGCAAAATTACCATATTTGCCACAGTTTCAGCACATTACATTTTTGGCTGGACAAAACTTGTTTCCTTTTGAATGGGAAGAATTCCCACATCTAGAACACAAATCAGACTGTTTATAAAAAAGTTCTCTTTTCCGAACGTGGCACCTGGACAGTCTTAAAGTCTCTGACTCTGACAGCCCCTACCATCTCTTCAGTCTTCTTCTCCAACTCCTTTACGACACTTTGGATAGTTCAATGCTTTTTGCAGTAAGGATCATTTCCTCCAATGAGGGTTCACCCATTGAAAGTAGTTTAGTTGAATAGACTTGTCTGCACACTTTCAAATGTACTGATCTCTAATTAACTGATTGGTAAAAGCCTCAAATTGACAATCTGTGCTAAATTGACTGAGCGCAGAAACAAAAGTATCCACATCTTTTCCAGGGAGTTGTTCTCTCTTAAAGAATTTATGACGAATTACTACTAGACTGAGTTGCACATCAAATCGTAACTCAAGCTTCCTAACAGTCTCCACATATTCATCAATGTCTTCTTCGTCCTGCCCTCTCACCAGCAGTTGTAAATGTTTGTAGATCATTCTATCTTCAAACCATAAACAGTAAAAAAGTAAAAATATCTTCCTTTCTGGACGGTATCTCAATGCGCCTATTGCCCCAAGATAAGATACAATAGCATCATACCATTTTTTCCACACAACGGGTGGATACCAGGTGTCTCTAGAAACGAAGGTGGAGCTGTGACTGACTGCATGTTGGAAGGTTAAAGGAAATAAAGAAAGCATACTCTGGCCAAATATACACTTATTTGTGAATACACCACATACTCACATCAGGAACAAATGCTGCATAAGCTGCTGTAAAGCAACTGCTTTGGTACTCTAAACAGTGCTAGGTAAGCGCCTCACTGCAAGAAACACATCCAATACTGCTGCGACATTGGTGTGTGGATTGCCACATTAAGAAACATAATCAAAACTAAAATGTCTTGAAAACCAGGTTGTGCGCGTCACCGCGCTCCGTTATGACAAAGTATGCCCACATTAAGGTGTGCACATTATGCGCTGCTTGCTCAAAACTCGCTTTGGCACCTTCCAACCAGGTATGTCCAGTGTTGCCAACCACGAACAAAGAAAATTTCCGACAACACAGTTGAGACGCGGTAGACGCAGGTACAACGTACGTTGCCAACCACGTGGTGTCTGTTTCTCCAACCACATCAAAATGGCCGACAAGAGTTGCACACAATCTCAGCTTGTGCAAGATGACTACTGGGAGCGGTGCATCTGAAGCTCAACTGAGGACCCTGTGCATGCGTTTCTCTGTGGATCAGCTTGCCTCACCTCGATCTCCGTAGATCGGCTTGTTTCACCTCCTCAGCCTCCGTGACCACCAGCAGGATATAAATGTGCCACAACGAAGGCTGCCAAGGTGATCCCACCAGTATCAATTTCTCCACTCTTCAAGAAGATCACAGAAAAACAGGAGAGCAGATGCTTCATGGGTTCTGCACTACCTGTAACTTCTTGGCAAAAATACTTGCAGTAAATCGATGGAAACACTGTTGAACTTACACCAAGTTTAATGTAATAGAGTACAGGTACTGCGCAGCAGTGGATCTATTTCCAAGCCCAGCACACAACTGACGGTCCCAACCACATTCCAATAGAAGTAAGAACGTAGCCTCACATAAGATTCTAAGTATATATGCTGGATAACAAAGGATCCATAACAGTAAACCATTACAGACAAGTAGATGTCAACTTTCTAAAAGTGGCCTCATCAGAACTGTGACTTAAACTCCATCTTCGCCATTAAAGAAGATTTTAAATTACAATTCATTTGAGTATATACATCAAATCTATATCTAATCCCAATCCAAAGTTAGCAATTGTTAAATGTACTAAGGCAACCCAGCGTTAGTTAATAGGTAAGAAAGGCCCTAAAGCGGTGAAAAAAAACTTTAGGAGTTTATCACTTCCAGGACATGTAAAACTCAAATACATATGTCCTACTTTTTTAAAACAATGCACCTGTCTTATGTCTTAAGGCCTCTTTTAGGAGTGGTTTGGGCAAAATAGCAGTTTACAACTGCACTACAGTGGCGGGTCTGAGACATGCTTTACAGTGCTACTTTAGTAGGTGGCACAAAAAGTGCTGCTGCCCACTGGTACATTACAGTCCCTCGTTTCATGTATTACCAATTACTAGGGACGTATAAGAAAGTTAAAATGTACCAATCAGGTATATGCCAATTGTTCCATGTTTTAGGGAGAGAGCACAATCACTGTGCCATTATTTAGTAAGGAAAAGGGGCACAGTCCTAACCTTTACAGGTTCAGAAACAGAAGGCAAAAATCTGAGGGTGGCACTATGTCAGAACTGTCATCTTTTGGGCGGTCTTCCCCTGTACTGTCTGACTTTTGCCTCTGTGTTTTTGCTGATTCTTGTTTGTTGGCCATAGGATTCTGAGCACTTTACCACTGCTAACCAGTGCTTAAGTGCATGTACTTCCCCTCTAAGCAGGATGACATATGTGTATACCTGATTGGCATATTTGATGTACTGGTAAGTCCTTGTAAAGTGGTGTACCAGATACCCGGGGCCTGTACTTCAAATGCTACTTGAAAGCTGTAACACTGATTATGCAACCCACAGAAATAGCCTTTCAAACCCATCTCAGGCCTAACACTGCAGTGTCTGTGTGTGCAGTTTACTGCCACTTCGACTTAGCATTTAAAACTACTTGCCAAGCCTTAAAATCCCCTAAAGTAGGCCCCAAGTAACCCTAAGGGAAGGGTGCCATGTAAGTAAAAGGTAGGGCATGTACTTGTATGTTTTGCATGTGCTGGTATCGGCAATCTAATTAGTTTTTCACTACTGTGAGGCATACCCCTCCCATTAACCAGCATTGGGAATTCCATAAAAACACTTTTAAGCTGTAATTCTTGATCAGAGGAGTAGTTTGTCATGTTCCATATGGTTGGGATAGTAATGATAAATACTCCTAACTGGTGGTACTGGATTTAACATTACTGTTTTAGAAATTCCACTTTTAGAAAGTGGACATTTCTTTGTACTTACTGCTCTTTGTGCCTGACAGCCTGCATCCAATACATGTCTTGGTTGAGTGGCAGCTACACTTAGTGCATTCCCTCTAGACAGCCACAAACACAGGAAGGTGAGGCCTATCTGCATGCTGAGCAGTCATCTGCGTTCAGCAGCATTCTAGTGGGCCTTCCTGGACAGGGAGGAATAGGAGGGACTGACACTTACACTTCAAAAGGTATTGTCCTATCAACACACAAAGCACTGATTTACCCCTCACAGGACTGGGTTGAAAGGGATCCTTGTGCTCTTCAGAGTTGCTTTTGAAGTCACCAGCTACATCAAAGGCACTTTGGGGTGTAAGTACTGGGTCTGTGACCATTCTGAAATCAGACACTTCTGGATCTTGAACGGAATCTCTGTCAGAAGGAATGCTGTGCTGCTTAAAGGACTCAACTGGGTGGGGAACATCCTTTACAACGCGGATCTTACCCAGCACTACAGTTACGATGCGTCTTTTACAACGCAAGTCGTAACCACGACTTGCGCTGGAGGGCGCTCAAGGACAAGGAATAGTAGATTTACTATTCCAACACCTTCCCTACTGTACGTAGGCTGGTGTTGGAATAGTAAATTTAACTATTCTAAGTCCAGCACCCATACAGCGCAAGTCATGGTAACGACTTGCGTTGTAAAAACGCCTTGTAACGGTACGCGTGGTAATACCACGCGTTGTACCGTCATACATCCAACTGGGTTGCTGTTCTGCTTTTCTGCTTGTGGCCCTGCTTCCTGCTGCTCCCTGACTCTGGTGAGGGAGAGCTGGACTCTACCTTCCCTCCAAGTGATCTCCAAGGGCTTGCTAGCTTGCCTCCTGGTTTATAAAGTCTCAGGCATACAAAATACTTCCTGCGCTTCTGCTGGTGCCGCTAGACTCTGCCTTCTGTGAGTTCTGTGAGTTCTATCCTTGCCTGAGGTTCCCTCTACAAGTCCTGGGCCAAAGCAGTTGGTTCTGCAGCTGCTTTCTTCAAAACCAACACATTATTACCACTGTGTCTATCGGAACTGACGTATCACTCTTTGACATCGACGAAGAGGCTGTGAGGCGACAACGGTTCTACAGCCGGGTTGGCCTGATGAAGACGCTCTATGGTGCTTGACGATGATGCATTGCCTTCACTACAACAGAGCTCGACAATGACGCAGTGACCCTAATGCATGGAAAAGATCGATGCATCGAGCCTTCAGCATTGACTCTTTGCTCCATGCAATTTACTTTCTCAGCGGACCCTGCATGGGTCCTGAATCCAGACTGCGCTCCATCTCAGTTGGCCTGAACTTTTGATTTGTACCAGACCTTCACGTTACCTCTTGACTGGTAGTGACTTCTAAGCACTATTTTCTTCCTTCAATGTTGAAAATGTCCTATCTTGACTTCCATTGATTGGATGTCTGTTGTTTTGCTCAGATAAGTATTCTCACTTTCTCTAAACCTGTGTTGAGTCTTTTTGGGGCGTTTTTATTGTGTTAATGTGTATATATGGTTAACAAATACTTTACACATTGCCTCTTTACATAATCCTGACTGGTCTGTTCCAAGCTACCAGAGGGTGAGAACAGGTTATCCTTTAGTGGGTATCTAGCTTACACTGACTAGAGTGTTGGTTCCTGCCTGGCCTGGCTGGAAACTTCAGTCAACAATGAATCCCATTTCTAACACCCTGCTAAAATGTGCCAGGTGTGTAGGTAAATCATGTGGTAACGTTTTTACCATCTACAATGTTTTCTTTCTGTTGATAAAAATCACAGATAGGCTAGTCCTTGTTTTGTGACATGCTACAATGGTCTTTATGGTGCTTCATGTTTACAGGTATTAGGAAAGGTGCACTTTTTCAAATTATGCACAGTATTCACTGTTTACAGAGGTGTTTGCGGAGGGACGCATTTCTCAGAAAACCCTCAAGACAGTGTTTTCCCTGCATAGTGTTGTTAGCAGAAACTCTACTGAACACAGACATCATCCTTCAGATAGGTTACATAGGAGATGCCTGTGTTTCTGTAAACTGTTGTATACACAACATTCAGCTGGACAGATGTGTTAGGAGAGAGTGCAGCTTCTGAACAAATTGTATTTTGCATAGTTTTCCACTTGTATAAAGAGTCTTTGCTTGGGGGACAGTCTCGCAGTAGACCCATTCCACCCACAGCCTTCACCCTGTACATAGTTGTTAGCTGGGAGGGCATTCTCTCACTAAACTGTATCAGACATCATGTTGTGCAGTGGTTACATTTTAGAGGGTACTATGTTACGGAACTTGTCCATCCACATCCTTCAATATGAAGAGATATTTCAGCAGACATACCAGTTCCTGAAGAAATCATATTATGAATAGAGTTCACTATTTTCAAAGGTGTTTGCATAGGTACCGGTATGTCGGTAAAACCTTATCTACACAGTATTCGCTCTTTATAGAGGTTTTAGGAGACTTCTACATACATCCCTGTGCTTCAGTAAAGACTTCTACATACATCATTGACCCTGCGTGGGGTGTTTTTGAAGATAGGTCAGTCCCTCATCACAGTAAACTGCATGTAAACATCAGCTTGTATATAGCTCAGAAAGGCCTTTGTTTCAGTCAAATACTGTATCCAGAGCCTTCAGTATATAGAGTTGTTAGTAACGACATAATCCTTGAAGAATTTGTATTTTGCATAACATTTCACATGTTCAAAGGTCATTTTATTTCAGTTAATAAAAACTATGTTATTGTGCAGATAAAAACATTAAAGCAGTGTGATAATATGTTATGAATGGTTTTCGACAATTTCATTTGAACATCACAGTAGTTCATGTTACACTCTGTTTGGCTAAAATCACTAGGGAGCCATCTTTACATTACATTCATCAAACCTTTTGCGGTCAATAGCCATTCTGCTGTAAGATAACATTTTATAAAAGCTGCTATTATTTGTGGGGACTCGCCTTTCATACAGAATAGTATCGCATGCCGACATGATATAAAATCATACGTATTAGAAAATTATTTTCAATAAAATTATTCTTTCCGTGAATAAAATCGGGCAGATTAGTAATATGAGAGTCAAACTTTCTTTGTGTAATTGGCGAAGTCTGCACTTTGTGTTCAATTGGCTTTTGTTGCTATTTGGGGGTATATTCTACTGTTTGGTATAAACCAAAAACTATATTCAATAACTTTCTTTTATAAAAATGATCTGAGTAGTGTTGTAAGGTATTTCTGGGGGTGAGGCTCCCTGTAAGTGTCAATCGTTATTCAAGAGTATCTTCTTTTTCTGAACCCTTCTTTATCTTCGAATCATGACAGTCTACTTGTTTGTTTGTTGATAACTTTTTTGATAGAATCATGCGGAAGTGCGCTGTCCCATAGCTCTTTGGCTTTCAGAGTTGTTAATGCTTTGTTAAGAGCTTGCGCCCAGACGTTCGTATTTTGATACTTGTTATTATGAATTGCATTCCTTATCAGAGCTCGAAATGTGTTTTCATCAGAGGATCTTAGTAATGACATGTATTAGATCAGTGCACCTGTTTGTGAAAGTTTTCGATTTATCAGCCTAAATTCTAATCGGATATGAGAGGGAGATGCACTCTGAGGAAGCTGAAATAATAGTCTAAAACCTTGGGCCTTATTTATGAGGGCCTTGCGCCGCCGGTGCGTCACTTTTAAAATGGGAAAAAGTGGCGTACCTGTGGCGCAAGGCCTTCATAAATGAGGCCCAAGTTATTTTGTGCTGAATTAACAAAATTCCCGACGTGCCCGGAAAATCTTCAGTGCCTTAAAAGAGAGTTGGAATGAACTTGCCTTGTATCGTGGTTAGTAGTTGCTTAAAGGTCGAGCTTTGTAATTTTCGATGTATTTGCTTGAAAGCTGACATTAGGGTAGTGATTCTTGGTTTCACTGTGACTGCCGATCTTGTAACCAAGCGCTGAAGTATTCATATGACGTACTTTGGGTAATTGGTTTTCCCAGTGGCCAGCTGCCTTTCTTATTTATTTTTCCCCCACAAATCACTAACTGTGTTTTTGTGAAGTAAATAGCCATTTGATTCTCGATGCAATAGATCTTTAATTGGTTGTGAAACTTCTGTAGACCTACCACAGTTAAATTCATATGGATAAGATCATATGCATATAGTACTGATGCTACTTCCCTGGTTGATGGTCTTGGTGGATGAGAATTAGATGTTTCCAAATAAACACTTAGATCTACCAGAAACAGATTAAATAGTACAGGCTCCAGGATGCAGCCTTGCTTCAGGCCTCTCTTTATTGCTATTTTTTCCGTCAAGTTGGTGTTTTGACCAAGTTTAACCTGGGTCCAAATATTGGTATACAAAAGTTGAATTACGCGTGATAATTTTGAGGGAATTTCCCAATTGCACAGCTTTTTCCATAATAGATTGTGGTTAACATGGTCGAAAGCTTTTGAGAAATCCACAAAACATGTATATATATATATAGTATATATATATATGTTTCTTTGACATACATTTATCGAGGATCATATTCAGAGCTACAAGATTGTCTAAAGTGTTGGCTTTTGATAGGAACCCTGTCTGACTATATGGGGTTAAATTATTCACGTCTGCCCATTCTTCGAGTTCTGTCAATATGAGTCCTGCAAATATTTTGGAATCGGTAACCAATAAAGGCTAACATTCTGCAGCTTTCCGGAGAAGCATAAAGGCCTTTCGTGTAGATTGTCTGCAGAATTGAGCCATGCCAAGTGTCCTAGATAGTTTCTGTGGCTAAGCAAAAGTTAAATAAGATTTGAAAGCGATTACTCCAGAATTCCCAGTCTTCTTTTTATATAACCCTTGGAAGGCCATTTGGACCAGGTGCCCAGTTCCCCCTGCTTTTCTCAATGTGATTTTGCTTTGTGTGAAGGATAACGTTGTTTCACAGAAAACGTTAGTTGTGATTAATGACTGATCATCTTCATGATGCATAAGTATAAAGCAGCTATGTGGTCTTTCCAATTTTCTTTTGTGACGTTATTTCCCACTGACCCCACTTTTCACATGTTGGTGTATAAATAGAGACAAATCTCTCGGAAACCCTTCCACACACAGCCTTCACCCATTTCAGAACTGTCTGCAGAGAGGCCAGTCTCTTAGTAAACTATACTACACAGAGACATCATGTTGTAAAGAGGTTCTGTTATAGAGGGCTCTGTGTCAGCAAAGTCTTCCCTTCTTAGCTTTCAATCCGTAGAGAGATTTTAGTAAACAATTTGGTTCCTGAACAAGGTGTGCCATGGAGAGCTATAGTACTAATGTACTAATGGGATAGATGATTCCACTGTGTGTGAGTGTGTGTGCCTAAAAGTCTCAGCAAATATAAATATTAAGTAGTAACAGACCTGATTCAGGGAACAATTATTTTTAATATTAACATTTACTATCAATAGAGGTTCAGCTGTCAGGGGAAGCAAAGTGCTAGTCAAATATCTAGTGGTCTCTCTCTGTTCTTGGGTTGCAATATTTAGCAATATGATAAACTCAATATGTAGGTATGTTTCTACAAGGCACGTTTCTTTCAGGTATTTTAACTGATAATTCTTAAAGAAAGGTTTACCTTTGACTTCAAATCTTTATCTCTTAAATGCTGCAATCTTCCATGATTGTAATTTTTTAAAGATACAGGAGGGTTAACAATTAATGAAGTCCCAAAGTATGCAGCGTGCTTAGCCATACTCTGTTTAGCATTAAACATACTGGACAGTCTATATTTAATGATGTCCTAACCTATTCAGCCTGTATATCTACATGTATGTATTCATGTATTCAATTTATTAAAGTTTTGGAACTCCAATGAGGTCCACTTAAAAATTACACACCAATTAATACATAAAATGCAAATAAGACCATATGGTAATATTGCGGAAACAGGATAATAAAAAATTACAACATATCACAGTTTCAAGGGATAAAAAGTTTTCGGATTTAGCTGCCTGCAATGAGGAAACAGGGCGTATCCAGAGTTGTGCAAATAGCAATTAGAAAGCAACCGCGACAACGTAAAGCACTTTCAGGGATCAAAGTTTGGAATTAGCAGCGAGCAAAGAGAGAACAGAGCATTTCCAGAACTGTGCAAATAACAAATGAAAGCAGCTTAATCATGTGCAAATTTACAATTTGGGATACAAAAATTTAATTAAACAGCAGCTTATAAAATAGGGACCAAATAGTGCAAAATACATTCGTAAACTGGAGAGGATAAAAAGACAAAAAATAAGATCAGCTGATCAGAAAATAAATCCCACTTGGAAAATATACAGTTAAAATATGTACATAAATTCCTTAAAGAAATTAAACAATTTTGCACACACAGCTTCATTTTTGGGATTAAAAAGAAAGTTGCAAGCTGAGGCTACGTCCTTAACACCATTTTGTACAAACATCGGTCTAAGCCAAAGATGACGATAAAAGGCCAGTGCCGGACACACAAACAAAACATGGTCCAGGTTCTGGATACTCAGCTCACAAAAATTGCAATTTTTTCCATTTTTTTTAATTCTGGCACCAATGTGCTGTTAAGTCATTTAAAGGTAGGAGATTAAATCTAAATAGGGAAAACCAGCGTCTTGTTCCATGGTCTAGGTTCCAGGTTAAATATTTCTGAGGCGGTTTCGGGGAAGTAGTCCTTGCTATTATCTTTAATCTCTTCATATTTTTAGACAGCACAATATCTCTATTATAGCTTATCCTCCCACTTGATTTTTTTACGAAGGATTTAAATTCTGATAGTGGGAGGGAAGTAATATATACTTCCTCAACACAAAAGATGTTTAAAGCCAAAGAGAAATCTCGGCCTAAAGAGTATTTCTCCCCCGTACCACCGAAAATTTCCTTACACATGAAACCTCTTAGGGAATAAGATTCACTGTTTTTTAACTGGTATCCCCAACGTAAAACTCTGGAAATACCTTGAATATAGGTGCTTATTAGTCCATGTTCCAATCTATCGCAGCTGAAGGAACTAGTGTATTAAAATTACACAAATTAAGTAATATCTGGCCTTCTATCTTCTCTAAAAAGCTCCACTCCTTTTCAGGGATTGATTCAATAGCATATAATAAGGTTGATGGAATTTTTGCTTTCAGCACCGTCAGTAGATGTACAAAATGCCTTCTTCCCATTGTGCTATAAAACATGCGCAGACCATTAACATGAGACATAGCTTTACTGGTGCTGTGATTGATATGGCATTTATTCTTCGTACTACTCGCAATTATTTTCCCTAAATATACATATGAATCCACCACCTCTAACTTTTCAAGACCAATGTGCCAATCGAATTTACATAATTTTCTGCTTCTGCCACTTTTCAAGATTAGAATTTTACTTTTGGAAACATTGATCTTTAAAAAATGAGCCACCGTATAATTCTGCAACGATGACAACTTTTTATTTAGCCCTAGAGGCGTAAGATCCATCACGACTATATCGTCTGTATATCTATATCCTTTAATGTCTTTAAGAATACACTGCTATGTAGACCTGTGAAGGAAGCTTACACTGCTGGTACATGTGCTGTACTTGAGCTTTCTTCTGCAGTGGGGGGTTGGGGGGAGGGATTGTTTTCTTTATACAATACATGTGCGAGATAAAGTATTCACTGTACTTTTGAGATGTAAAAAAATCCCTTATGCATCGCAATGTAACCTCTTTGTACATGGTGGAATACATCACCATGCATTCGTTAGCATGAGGTGAGTCAAGAACTACTCCTTTGGTTGGTGCCTGTTAGAAATGGGGGTCTCTAGTTGGCAAATGTTTGCACCTTTTTCCAAGTAGGGACCCTTCTTCCTAGTCAGGGTAAGGAGGATACACTGCAAAAAATAACCCCTGCTCACCCCTTGGTGGCTTGGCTCGAGGAGAAAGGCTTATACTTAGAGGCAGTGTTAAAAGCATTTGTGCTTGTGCACAATACAGTAACTCAATGAAAACACTACAAATGAACACCACAATAGTTTAGAATAATAAGCCATCTTTATCTAAACTAAACAAGACCAAAATGACAAAAAAACAACATGCAATAATCAAAACATGACTTTTAGAAGGTAAAAACATGTCTATCGTTAGCGAACTATAGATGTGACACTTTCAACACAAAGTACCTTGTATGCGTCACAATCATAAACAAAAAGCGCAGCAGGGAAGGTGATGCTTCGGCTTCTTATACCCAGGGAAGGTGATGAATCGGTGCCTTACTCCAGGGCAGGTGATGCGTTGGTTCCTTACTGCCATGCAGGGGAGGTGATGCGTTGGTTCCTTACTGTATGGAAAGGTGATGTGTTAGTTTCTTACTGTGCAGGGAGGAGATGCATCAGTTTCTTACTGTTGCCTCGGTGTCCTTGTACACTTGTCGGTGTGATGCCTAGGGATCCAGGATGTGTTGGTTCTCGATACTGTGGCAACGGTGCCAATGGCGATGCGTTGGTCTCTCCAGCCACAGTTCCACAATGCATTGGTTCTGGCAGCAGCATAGCAGGGCCTACGCCGGTAACAGTGCGGTGATCTCAAACTTTGGAGATCGGTGCATGGGATTCGGTATGCACTGATTTCTCCATCCGCGGACAGGGGCTGCGTCGGTTTCTTCAGTGGCGCAGCAGCGATGCATCTCAAATGGGTGTGGTTGCGTCATGCTTCTCGTAGTTGTGTCTCTTTTCCAGCTCCCAAAAGGAGGAACAGCCTCCAGAGGCCCAACACTGCAACATGCACCTCTTGGCAGGTTAGAACTCCCAGCAAGAAGTTCAGGGAGCTGGTGGTGAAGTCTTTATTGGCCACATGCATCATTGTTGCCGTTTGCGATTTCTAATTGCGAAAATTAAGGAATCGTAATTAAGAAATCGCAAACGGCTATGCATCAAGAAATCGCAATTTTTTTGCGATTTCTTAAATTTCCTTAATTGCGGTTCAAAATTTGCGAATCGCAATTAAGGAATCCCTTCCCATTGATTCCTATGGGCCTCTGGGAAGCCATTCTCATTTTACGATTCGCAATTAAGGAATCGCAAAATGAGAATACTATTTCAAGGGTGCAGGGGGGGTCCAAAGGACCCCCCCTTCACCCCTGAAATTTAACTTTAAGAACATTTTTCACACAGTGTAAAATGAAACTTTGAAAAATGCACTTTTGTGCATTTTTCAAAGTTTTCGCAAATTACCATGAAGGTGAACTTCATGGTAATTTACCTCTCCGTATTTGCGAATTTGCAATTTCTAAAGTGTGATGCATTGCATTTGAGAAATCGCAAATTGCGATTTCTTAAATGCAATCGCAATTTAAGAAATCGCAATATAATTGCGATTCCTTAAATTGCGAAAAAATAAAAAAACATGATGCATCCAAAAAAAGAAATTGCATTCGCAAATGGACGAGTTTTTCGATTCGCACCGTTTGCGAAAGCAATTTACCTTGATGCATGTGCCCCTATGTCCCTGAGACTTAAGAACAGGAAGCAAGCTTTACTTCAAGCCCTTGTAAATCCTCTTAAAGCAGGCTATACAGCACACAGCAAAGTTGGTATCCTCTTCTTGGCAATAACAGCCACCGCAGGCCAACCCCACAGAACATACAACAAAGGGGCAGTACTTCTCCTTCAGCTCTCACAGCTTTTCTCTTTGGCAGAGGTTCCTCTTGAGTCCAGAAGTATTCTAAAGTTCTGGGGTCTGGGCCCCAATATTTATACAGCATTGTCCTTTGTTCTTCTGTGGCAAACAGGCTCTGTGCTCAGTCAAAACCAGTTATGTCCTCCCTGGCCCAACTTCCCGACAGGAGGTGGAGATAGCATTGTGTAAGTCAGACCAGGCCCATTCAGATGAAAGGAAATCTCCCCCCCCCCACTCTAAATGCAGCCCAGGTCTATTAAGCCAAGCCCTAACTCTTCCAGAAAACAGTGAATGCACATACCCAGCCCCTGTCACTCCAAAGCCAGACAGCCACTCCACAACCCAGCAGAGGCACACAGGATGGCTAAGCAAGACAACACCCACTTTCTAAAAGTGGCATTTTTAAACATACAATATAAAAATCATCTTTACTGAAAGATGCATTTTTATATTCTGAGTTCAGGCATACTAATCTCCACCTTTCTATCTTGTCCCAATGGGAAGGTATGTTTATAAGATGTTATAAACTCCCACTTTATACTATGGGACAGATAGCATTTCAAAAGTGAAAAACAAAATACACTGTATTTCACTATCAGGATATGTCACACACCTAAGTAGATGTCCTACCTTTCATATACACTGCATCCTGCACATGAGGATAACGTGAGCCTACCTTAGGGGTGTCTTACATGTAATAAAAGGGAAGGTTAGGGCCTAGCAAGTGGGTGCTCTTGCAGGTTTACATGGCAGTACTAAACTGTGCACGGACACTGCACTGGCAAGTCTGAGAAAGATTTACAGGCTGCTCATGTGGGTGGTACAATCAGTGCTGCAGGCCCACTAACAGCAATTGAATTACAGGTCCGAGGCACACACATTACACTGTTCTAGGGACTTAGTTGTAAATCAAATTGGCCAATCATGGAAACACCAATCCATTATAACAACTTACACAGAGAGCATATGCACTTTAGCAGTGATCAGCAGTGGTAAAGTGCCCAGAGTTGTAAAACCAACAAAAATAGGGTCAAAAACAGGAGGCCAAAAATCAAACTGTTTGGGGGTAAACTCGCTTGAAAAGCCAGATCTACCAGTGCCAAATTCCACTCTATGTGTATTTCAAAATATGGGTAACAATAGATCCTGAACACAGCTGCACTGTCTTGCCATGCCTAAACAAACGTGCCTAGGAAATATAATTGCTACAGCACATTATTATATACACCTGTCTTGTGAACAGAATATACAACATTTTTTGACATTGAATGGCACAAATTGCAAAATCCCAGTATCACCCTGCCATACCCTTTTTAGGTCGAGCCTCTGTAATCTTTTCTTGTGGCTTTTGGAACACCCACCAATTTGCCACTGGTTGTTATCTGTGGCATACAGAAATGCTGGCCTGTTATTGGTGTTTGTCCATGTTGGTCCCTCCTTTGTGTGTGTTCTCCCACCCCATGGTGATTTCATTAATGGTTTCCTTTGGTCAGCCACTGCTCCTTCACTGCACTGGATAGCCGCTCCTCCCCCTCTGATCAGACTCTATTTTCTCCTTTCAGCTACACACTACAGAATGGAGCTGGAACAGTCACAGCATTGTTTGCATTCCTTTCTGGCCATGTGACGCCCTTTTGTTGTCATGGTCACTGGCATTCGTCCAACTGGCTCACTCAAAATGCAATCAGTGTGATTTTCCCTTCATAAAACCATGTTAAGCTCATCATTTTTTGTTCCTCCATAAAGATGGACTGCACTTTCCAAATGAGGAAAAAACTTCAATATTTATAAGCAATGTAGTACGTTTGCACAAAGGCAAGTGTCGTAAAACAACCAGTATACTCCATGCTTCTAGGTGACTAAACTAAAAGTCTCCTTTCACTATTAAACACCTTCTTGGTAACAGTGAGCGTTCAGATAAAATCAAGATAAAAAGCACATTTTCTGTTGCCTGGCCCTTTATGCTTTTGAGAGACACTAATGAGAGGTATGCAGGGCGATGTGTATACCATAGGTGATGGTGGAAGCAGTGGAAAGTGTGCACTTGTGCAGTAGGTACCAATCACTTTGTCCGTGTTTACATTTTTGTACAGCACCCCATGTCATGATGTGTCACCAGAGCCGGACTGGTAACCGAAACCGGCCCTGGCAAACAGCTCGGCAGGCCCCATATGTTGGGGTAGGAGGTGCATCTGAGTTGTTTGCCAGGGCACACAGCTCAGCAGGCCCCATGTGTTCGGGTAGGAGGTGCTTCGAGTTGTTTGCCAGGGCCGGTTTCGGCCAATTTTGGTACAGGAGGCCGATATTGCAGGCCCTGGGGTAACAGAAATGCCCCCCCCCAGTGGCCAAAAAGCAGCCCCCACCCTGGCGGCCCACTGGGGAAATGCCTGGTGAACACTATGACCGGTCCGGCCTTGTGTGCCACTGGTGTGAGATGCAGGGTGATGTTGCTTACCTCATTCCTGCACAGCCTTGTGCGTTTGCTGCCTCTCCGTCCAACTAATGCCAGCTCTGCCTTATATTAGTGCACAACAATGTGTGGTATAGTGGGATAAATGTGTGGGTGGTTTGGCCTCACTAACCAAAAGTGCTATTGTAAGCAACATTCTGGCGGCGTTTAGCTTACTGTCCAAAAATGTATTCCCAGGAGAGGCCTCGTTTTGCTCTGTTTTTAGAGTAGACTTATATACAAGGAACCCAAACCTCTTTGCCACGATATTAGATATAGGAGAGGTGTTAAATGTGGAAAAACATACAGTGTGAATGCGCCATCTGAACGTGAGAGTTGTGCGAGCTGTTGAGGTGTGTTGCAGGCTTTTAAAATTAACTGAAATGCGAATAACATCTGTTTCCCACCGAAGTTTTTGTAAGGGTCATGAAAATATTACAGTTAAGGCAGACTGCCGTTTATAAATTAAATTATATATATTTATTTTATCTACCATGAAACTCTTCTTCACTATGGAAATAACAAAATGTTTTCAAACAGAAGCAACTATTAAGGGAAGTTGCATCTAATCATTAATATGCATGATTTTACAAATAGGTGCTAATAGTAGTTACAATTTTGAACTAGATGCTTTAATGTATTTAAGCAAAAAGCAGGCAGAGTTCATTTTACCCATGTCTCAAGTTATAGCGTCTGATGGCTACTTGCTTAGTTTACTAATGAGCTTTAGTACAGATATATCACGGTATTCCTTTTTAGGTTTTTCCTTTATGACATTGCCATACCACATCGGTCCCTGAGGGCTTAAATCCAGACTAACTCATAGTTCTTTATCTGCTCTCTCACCATTCCAGAGGGACAGATACAATATCACCCCAGAACATAACACTCTGAACTCTCTCAGGAGTCGCAGTTACAGTTCATCAACTTTCATTCTCACATATGTCCACAATAAAAAGAAAGAGATACAAAGAAAGCTTATAATATTTAGTGACACTAGTGCGCTCTATCATGAAAATCTGTGCTGCAATTATGACACATACAAGTCAATAATGTGATTAGGACAATGAATAAACTGTTCACAATGAAAAGCCCTGTCATAGCGAATTAAAAATTAGCTTAAGCCTATGTTACTATGAAAGAACAGTGTTATAATAAAGATTTCTCAAATTTGTGCCAGACCCCATACCTGATGGTCCTAATCAGCTAGTCTACATCTCATGTGTGCAGTTCTTTCGTCTCAGTAACTTTACTCTGCTAGCCTCGCTCCTCTCTATTGTTAGAACGACAAGTCTTTGCTTATGCAATAAGATGTGTCCTGTTTAAAAAACAGCAGCTGGACCTGTTTATTATGTCTAGAAGTTAGTGTCCAACCACAGTGAAAAACAGGCACAAAATGCCAGCTGAAAAGCTAAATAACAAAACATGTGCTGCTTATTTAAAACATAACAATGTGGCACAAAAACAAGTGTGTTACTCCATAACTTGTGCAAAGCAAAAGCAGCCTACTAGGTATGTAGGTAGGCTAACATAGGGAAAACTACAGTGGGCCCTATAGGGGACTCACAATAATGGTAGAGATTTAAAAATTCAGCTTTAAGATGGCATAAAAGTCTTTTTGAATATCTTGCCTCATTAGGCGGAAACAATGAGAATAAAGCCCATCTTTCACAGCACTAATCAGCATACCAGAGCTCAAATATATTCAGCACAAATTCCCTGCACCGTGACAGATGGGAATTTTGGAAAGCTAAAAAGATGTGTTCAGTACCACAGAAATTGAAGGGGCTTATTTATGAGAGACTTACACTGCTGGAGCATCACTTTTTTTGAGGCTCTGAAAACCTCTCAAACATATCTATGAGGCTATGCAAAGCCACTTTGCATTGCTTTGAATAGCCTCATAGATATGGAGTAAGGCAAGGCAGCACATGTTGCTGTGTTGCCTTACTTTGCTGCAGGGAGGTGTTCCATTGGCGTTGCTGCAGGTTTTCCCATGCAAAACCCCTGGATTTTGACTCTGTCCCAGATTTTCTTAATGAGGTAAACATGGGGAAGCGCCAAAAAGCTTTCACCTCCCCAGGAGAGACATTGTATCCTCTTTCCATGTGAGCTGCATTCAGCAGCACATACGGAAACATGAAAACTTCTCTCTCTGTTGTTTTTTTGCAGGTAAGTGCCTCTTCCTGCTCCAAACAATCCTGCATGCAACACAGACACCCACAGCCCTGCACCATAGTGCAAGTGTGACTGCATTAGCGCTAGGCAGCCAATTGTGTGCCAGCACAGGGGGGGGGGGGCAAGAATGCACCGCATTGGGTAAATGCGATGCATTCTGTCCCTTTCACATTAGCGAAGGGCAGTAGAGCAAGAAGTCTTGCGGCGCTGCACCATGCCAATTCCCTTTAAATACGCCCCTAAATCAATAAGGGCTGTGGGGGAATGCAGTGTGCCATTTTTTTCTCAATAGTTTTTGTCATTAGTAGTAAAAACACTGTAGCTAGCTGCAAGAGAAAACTCTACCTGGCCTCTTTCAATCTCAGTTCTCATCCGCACAGATATATTCCGCTATAAAGGCAGTGCACATCTTTCCATCACCATGGATGAAACAAGCGCTTGTATCCGACGAGGAAATACAGCTGGCACAGTGGTTGAGTGTTCTTGATTTACTTCCCTGTACTATGGCAGCAATTTGGGTTGCGATACCATATATTTTTAGAAGTTGTTGAGAGAGATGAGAAGGCAATTGCTCTGCGCACGCTCTGTCATTGGCTGGTTCCAAAACAGCATCCTATAGGGTCGGAGGCGCGCGGCGTTCTCGGCTTCCCGGCTCTGCTGGCTGGCACTTCCGCCCGACGAGGGGCCGCTAATTGAGGCAGGCACATGGAACTGTTAGATGCGCTCCTGTGGGAGCCCTCATTACAGATGGAAGTGATCTGGATTTCCTAACCCCCGCCCTCCTGCTTGTCAAGATCCTTTAAATATTTTGTCCACGTAGTCCATTTAATAGCTCACAAGCTCGAAGAGACAGCAAAGCTTTTTCCAGGAAGCTCGCCAAGTTCAGCACAAGCAGGGATATTTCGAAGCTCGAACCTCTCCAATTGCAGAGGTTTAAAGCAATTAATAGCATTACTGGCATGCCAGGCATTTAAGGAAGCTTGACTCTCATCAGGAGCCTTGAGGTTAAACATCTTTGTCTTGGGCAATAATGCTGACATTGGGGAATTACTGTAAATCAGCAGAAGCCTGCAGAAATGAATGCACGCATTGCAAAAGCGGCAGTAATTTGAAGGATTGGGGTTATAATTGATCAAAGACTAAGCATGACAGGCTGGCACGAATTAATTCCGCCTTCAGGGTCAGTGTCGATCCAAGAAGGAAGGAAAAAAGGAATATGCCACAAAACGTAACCCAGAAAAAATAATTGACTCAAGCCTCTTCTAAGGATGGAATGGAATCGTGCAAACGCTGACTAGGTCATTTCATCCAGTTGTGAAAAGTCTCAATGGAGCCAGGATGCGTTCATGGGGACTAATGAGATATGTATGCTTGAAGGATGAGAGCACGCATTTGGGATCGGATGATGCTTTGCTAAACCAGCAATTTTCAGCAAAATGGAAAATAAGATCGCAATTTCCGTCGAAGGCGCTATTTTGTTTCAGCCAAATCATGTCCTGTATGGAGAAATTGCGCAAACTCACGTTCAAAGATATCAGCCAACAGAAACAAAAAGTACAGCGATTGCCTAATGTATTGCAACCAATATGATTTAGAAGTTGCAGATTGTAGCCAGACAATCATAATTTCATGTATACATTTAATTATATCTCTATTTTCCGAGAAAGATACATTACAATCAAATCAGCTGAATTTTTCTAAAAACGTGGAGCGCTGTAAACTTTCCATGGTTGACTGATTCGTATCTCTCGTAGAGTTCAGCCACAGAATAAGTATTTCTCCTTTCATAATTGTTGAATAAAATGAACCCTAACCTGTTGCGCTCGTTTTAAAGGATTTAGGGGTATATTATCAAGGGCCTTAATTCATGTGTTAGCGACCTTTTCCGGTTGCTAACGTATGAATTAATTATCGCCCTATTATCAATGCGTCGCTAACTCTGGTTAGAGATGCATTTGATGCGTTATTCATCGCCCCCTCGCTGGGGCGATGAATAACGCTAATGAGATGCAGGGTGGGCGTTCCCACGTCCAACCACATGTAAAATGTGGTTGGAAGTGGGATTGCCTTACGTTACGTTAAACGTTACGTTACGTTACGTTAAAAATATTTGTACCGCGCACGTTCACCAACGGTTTCATGGCGCTCTTATTCACAAGGCAACCCTTGGGAGAAGGAGACCTGCGATAAACGCATCTATCGCAGGTCTCCTAACGCCTGCTTTTAGTACGTGTTATTTACAACAAGGGGTGGTGATGGACAGAGTCTCTGAATTAAGCAGAGTACTCTCACCCAGTCAAGAGATCAGGGCTAGATCCAACACCGTTTTTTAGCTCATTGCACCATCCCAGTTTCAGAACCTGGCTGTATGCAAATTAGTCTGTCCCTGGCCCATCAGGATTCAAGCAAGCCGGGCCGAAGAGGCTGAAATGCCAGAAACCGGTCCCCGGTAGCTTGTTTCCTTTCCAGTGTAAGAATTGGCTTTGTAGTTTGGTTTGCCCTGTTCCCATCATGCACTGGGACAGGAACAGACTAATTTGCATACAGCCAGGTTCTGAAACTGGGATGATGCAGTGAGCTAAAAAACGGTGTTGGATCTAGCCCTGATCTCTTGACTGGGTGAGAGTTTTCTGCTTAATTCAGAGACTCTGTCCATCACCACCCCTTGTTGTTAATTATTTAGTACGTGTTAGGCATTGCTAACATGAGGGGGTGGATCATAAAGCTGAATCCACCCCCCCATATTATCAAGGCCCACATTAGCGCGTGAAAAAGGCGCTTTTTTTCACGCGCTAATGCGACCTATTGACGATTTCACATCGCCTGTTGGCTTTAGCGTTGAGAATACGCTGCTAACAGGCTATGTGAAATCGGCGATAGATTTTTCCACGTTATCAACGCTGTGCGATATTTTTTGTACAGGGTTGTTAACGCGGGATTTCTGGTCTATTGTTATAGATCTAGATCCCAACTCAGGTCGACTGAACCGTTGGTACCTGTCATAGAGCAAAAGGCAATCCACTACTAGGTCAATCAATTAATGACTTACACCACTCTAAAGAACCACTTAAGCTTAAGGAAGTTTTAAAGTTTATTACAACGCCAAACTTAACTGAAGATACAAACATCTCAATATAAGGTTCAAAAGATATACGGGTATCAATACAAACATACATTTTCTAAATGCTCTTAGTCGGCAGAAGAATATTACCAAAACCGATCAAAAATCATCAAAGTTACAAGAATAGACACAAGCTGTAGCTTATGAGTCATTTACAGAAAGGAAGAAAATCAGGTTAGACTGTCCCTACACTAGACTAATTGACATCCCTACTTAGCAAGATTTTAACCTAAAAAGGTGTCAGCAGTGGTGTCTTCCAAAGAATATCACACACTTCCCTTAGTCTTTGTTGCAAAAACGATGTCTCGCAGTTCCCTATCTGCCTACCCATCCGCTCTCTTAGGTTCCTCAGACCATCTGCCTTAACTCCACCCAGGGGTGCTGTCCCTAATACAAAATCACATTTACAATAGAAACGCCCTTTAGAGACGCCCCTCACGTGGTGTTGGTTCTGGCATTTTCCATGCTGATACTCCTCTGGGCCCATCGTTAGCGTTGACCTTGCTTCCCAGGCTCCTCTCCGGCAAGACGGTACCCCCCCAGGAAATTTCTGAAGCCTCCTCCAGGCCTGTGCCTGGTTCTCTTGAACAAAAGTCTATTCATCACTCTCTTGATTGGAACCTCCTCGCACCTGCAAACAGACACTTGTACTGTGGGCCCCAAATTCCGGCCTCCACCGTATCTTCTGAGTCGTAAACTATCGAGCAAGCTCCACAAATTGTGCCTAGCACGACCTTTCTCTAACGAGCACATACAGATCAAAAGAAAACAACTTTGTCTATTCAGGCCTATTAAAAATACATGAACGGGCCTGTGTACTCTGCAAAACATTTAATTTCTTAATCTAAACAGTATTCTAACTTATTACACACAATGATTATATGAAACACTTCTATAAAACATATTTTTCAGTTCTATGATCAATAATACTTTGAATTACAATAACATCAAAATCCACCATCGTGTAAGTGTGTAACAGCATCTTGTACTCTATGTGAACTGCCATGTGGCCTACACATTTCTATGTTTAGCAGAATTACATTTTCCCCTACAACAGCCACATAACGTGGGATTTCAACATCATTCTAACATCTCTACAAACATCTACATTAGTTCTTCACACTTGATATAAGTATTCTATTTTCAATTAAACACTCTTATGTATTTTCACTCTATAGATTCGACACTCTTATATAATGTTTACTAAACCAATACAACGTGCTTGTAAATATGGTGCACTTCTATTTTTTCTTGATTTCTGCTCTCTCAATCCCCCCTTTGATGACTTTTAGTAGTCATCACCATCATGACACCATCTCTGAGGTATGGACTGAGTCAAACTGAAGTCGTTTCAGTACCCCCTCGTTTCATCATCTCTAGAGCCTTCAGACTCCTGTACTGATTATCCTGCATCGCAGTCAATCTCCTCTCCTACCTTCTCATGGTTCTTTGCAACCGGTTTGATCTATACCATTGGTACAGCCGCACCAATCCCCACAAAGTGATTATACAAATCAATATTATGATGATAGGTTTCAGTATGTACCAAATGAAACTCTTTCCTAAGTTGGCAAACCAACCTCCAACTTTACCCATTCCTTGACCTACTTTTTCCCACACTGTTACCTTCGTCAAATCCTCAATCTCATGATGAATTTTAGTAATGTTCCGAATGTACTTTTCTAAAGGTTTTGAATTGTCTGGAATATAAGTACAACATTCCTGGACCTTCAAAGCCTTACAGACTCCTCCCTCTTTGGCTAACAGAACATCTAGAGCAAGTCGGTTCTGAAGAACCATTGCCCTTATCGATTGCATCTCTCCCTCCACCAGCATTAATGATCTAGCAGTACTGGCGGACAACCTATCTACAACTGTTGCCAATCTTCGTATCTTGACATCATTTAGTGCTATCCCTAAAATAGGAAACATAGCACCAAAGACGTCTCCAACTACCTCCTCAGCGCTTACATCCCTTCTTCCTCTAGCTTGAGTTCCTCCCTCTATAATTTCCAAATCCTTAGCATGGTATATTTTGGGGAAGACAATTGCCAAATAACATGATCCATACCAATTATCTGGTAGTTTCACGTATGCATTTCTTCCACAGACAAAATATACATTTGGGATCACCTGCATTTCCTTCAAGAAGTCTTTTGAGTAGTACTCTAATTGGAAAGCATGTTCACAACTTACTTTTCCCACAAACACATTCTCGTAATAGGTTTCACCCCTATGTATACACAGTTTCCCCTTTTTCTCTCGGTCTAAAGCTATTGGACCATTGCTACCCTTTCTTTGGTGTGCCCTTTCTTCCTCGGTCCAATCTGTTTTCCATTGACCTGAAGCTTTTAAAATCTTCTGTCTCCGGTATCGATCATCCACTTGTCCTATAAACTTTTTCTCAATTTCTGACACTTTACAAGTCAAATTATTTCTTCGGGCATGTGAAGTATCTAATGTTTTCCAGGGAAGGAAAATTTCTGTAATCTGTCTTCACTCTTATAATAATCCCACTTATTTAAATGTTTGTAGTTCGGCACTTCTGGTAAAACAGCATCGAAGTTTGAAAAATAGTATTCAAACCCATCACGTTCATAGAATATTCTAAGCAACAAACTACATGTGATTCCATAAGTCAATGGAAGATGATGATATCTGATACCTTCGTCTACAGAGGCTGGCAATTTCATACAAACATAACAATTCTTGGCCTCCATAGCGTCAATGTATTCATAAAGCAATTTAGCATATGCATTTGATTTAAAATTTCCCTGTGATTCATCTACATGTAACCTACGAGTCTCAGCTGCTAGTAAAGCTTTGTCTTTCTCTGTATTGTTCCCCTTTTGACCAGAAGTAGTAGGTTTCTGTATCGATACAATTTTTGCTTCCTTTATTGCCTTCTCTTCATTTTCATGTCCCACTACGTAAGATATAGTAACTACTAAAACTATAAGAAAAATCACTCCCACTAAAAGTGTGCCTACTATACATTTGGTCCCGCGGTTCGGGTTGCCAGCCTCCATGATCTCAAGTCAGTATAGCTCTGGTTTTCTTTCACAGCACAATGTCTCTTTCCTTGTACAATGTCTCTTCTCGAACCACACCTGGAAGCTGATAATCTTTTCCGCAAGATCAGTCTTTGTGTTCAATAGCAACAGACAACCCTAGCCCTTCTCCGTCCACTAAATGGAAGTCCCTAGTTTCTTCTTCTTCCACTTGACGCTAGGTTATCTCTCAATTTGTTTATTTACAAAGTCTTTCACACAGTCTTTTAGCAATCCGAAATTATACGTGTTCCAGCGACTCTAATCACGGCTTCTAATATTTCCAAACGAAGAAGGACCTCCTCAAGTATTGACCTCCTTGGAAGACAAATCGGAAATTCTATTCTGTTTAAAACCAGGTCTCTTATTCCGCTCAGATAAGGAGGATAGGGGATATTGAGTGTCAGCAACCCTTCGACTTCCACTCCCGGTATCAGAAATACTATTTCCACTGTTATGATGGGGTCAGTACTGGTCAGGGTCACTTCCCTCACCCTCCCGGATCTCTGTACACTGGACATCTGCAGCGAGGTAGGTCCACTCAGGAGTAGCGTATCTTCTGCAAGGCACTCGCACCCTCCTCGATCTTCTCGGACCTTCCTGTTCCTGTCCTTGTGCACTTTCGTCCAAATCCGAGTCTTCAGATACAGGGGCAAGAGTTTTCTCTGGAGCTGGCTTCAAGCTTGGCCTCTTTCTTCTTTCACTTGGCCAATTAGCTTCTCCACGCCTCTCTCTCCTATATCTTGTCCGCACACTCGGTTCTTGATCACTCTGGGCTCGATCTGTGTCTGAGCCGTATTCGCAGCAACTTTCTCCTTCTGTGGCAACTTCAGTTTCACTGCCGTCCTGTCCCTCTTCGTGATCTGTCGCGCTCCCAACTTCTTCCGACGCCCCCACAGCTTGATTGATCCCCTCTAGTGGTTCACCGTCTACAGCTGGATTTTTATCTGCTAGAGGAGCTGTTTCTTCTAGGGGTGCTGGAACTCTTCGAGTATGGGAAGCGTGAATCCAGTTTGGCAGCCCTCCACACTTCACAGCGGTATTCGTTGTCAGGATAACTTGATAGGGGCCCTTCCAACGCACATCTAGGCAGTTCTTCCGGACGTGCTTCTTCAGCAGAATCCAGTCACCTGGGCACAAGTCGTGACATAGATCTCTTGAAGATGGAACTTCAGCAGCCTGCACCTGAAGAGACACAGAATGAATGGCGTCAGACAGACCCTTGCAGTAATCCAGGATCAGGTCATCTGTAATATTCAACAAAGCTGTAGTTGATACAGACGGAAGTCTCATTGCCCTCCCCATTAAAACTTCATGTGGAGAGAGACCTGTCCTCCTGTCTGGTGTGCTACGCATACTCATGAGTACCAAGGGCAGAGCATCAGGCCAGCTTAAGGACGTCGATGAACATACTTTGGCTATTCAGGACTTGAGTGTGCCATTTATTTGCTCCACAATACCTGAAGCCTCTGGTCGATAGCTACAGTGCAACTTCTGATCAATGTTCAATGCAGAGCAAAGTATCTTCACAACTTCACTGTTGAAATGAGTTCCTCGATCTGATTCCAGGGAGGTCGGCACCCCGAAGCGCGGGATCAACTCTCTAAGCAACAACTTTGCTACTGTGAGTGTATCGCACCTGCTTGTAGGGTATGCTTCGACCCATCTGGAAAATATGCATACAACCACCAGAACATACCTGAGGCGGTTGCTTTTTGGCATTTCAATAAAATCTAATTGCATTCTGTTGAAAGGCCCCCCAGACCTCCCAATGTGACACATTGTAACTGGTGTTCTTTTCCCTACATTCAATTGCTGACATGTAACACATCTCTTACACACTGCTTCTGCTGCAATCCTGAATTTAGGACAATACCAGGTCTGCCTGAATACCCTCAGCATAGCATCTCTTCCTAAATGTACTGGACCATGTATCTGTCGTGCCATTGGACTCACCAATTCCTCAGGTAACACTGCCCTTCCATCTGCTGAAACCCAAAAATCCATTTCACTTTTCACGCAACCTGCTGTTTCCCATGCCTTTTTCTCAGAATCAGGTGCGTTCTCTTGCATGTTTTTTAAATCCTCCCAAGTATCAACTGTTTCTAGCATCACGTTTAACTCGGTCCTTTCCTGAGCCCCACCTACTTCCACCTCCGTGAAAGAATATCCTTGCTCCGCACAATAGCGGGCAACTTCGTCTGCATATCTATTACCTTGCGACACAAAATCTGTATTTTTGGTGTGGGCTACGCATTTGACAATTGCAATTGCTGCTGGACCTTGTAATGCTTCTAACAACAGTCGCACAAATTCCCCATTTCGAATAGGCGAACCAGAGGAGGTCATGTAACCTCTCTGAGACCACAACTGCCCAAAATCATGAACTACACCGAAACCATATTGGCTATCGGTATAAATGGTGACTCTAATTTTGTTTCCTGCTAAACAAGCACGTGTCAATGCAATGATTTCTGCCACCTGAGCGGAGTGTACTCCTTCCAGGCAAGCGGCTTCCACAACTCCAGTAATGGTGCAAACAGCATAAGCTGCTCTCAACCGACCAGTATCGTCTCTTAAATATGAGCCATCAACAAAGAAAATTTCATCAGGGTCGATCAACGGCTCATCCACAATATCTGGTCTTGGCTTTGTGCATAGTTCAGTCACATCAAGGCAGTCGTGATCTTCACATTCCTCGCCTTCTATATCATTAGGAAGTGGCATCAATGTAGCGGGATTCAAAACAGAGCACCTCTTAAGGGTCACGTTCTCCGCAGCAAGTATAACTTGCTCGTAGCGCGTGAGCCTACTACTGGTCAAGTGCTGTGTCTTGGTCCTGGTCATTAACAGTTCTACATAATGAGGTACATACACCACTAACTGGTGTCCCATGACAATATTTTCACACTGTTCAATGCTGACACCTGTTGCGGCAACGGATTTGAGACATCCGGGCAACGCTGCGGCTACCGGATCTAAAGTAGCCAAAAAGTATGCAACTGGTCTACGGGCATTTCCATGAATCTGTACCAAAACTGACAAAGCACAACCCTCCCTTTCACAGCAGAAAAGTGAAAATGGTTTTTCATAGTCAGGCATCCCCAAAGCCGGAGCACGACACAAGTCCTCTCTCAGCTGTAGAAATGCCATCAAACAATCCTTGTCCCATGGTACCGGATCACTCACCTCCTTGTGCGTCAGTTTTTGTAAAGGTTTTGCTTTCAGTGAAAAGTTAGCTATCCACTGTCGACAATACCCAACCATTCCTAGGAACATCCTAACTTCTCTCTGTGTCGTAGGCGCGTTCATCTTCATTATCGCCTCTATCCTATCTGGTGACACTTTGCGCTTTCCTTTTTCTATCCTGTGACCCAAGTACTGTACTTCTGTCAGACAGTACTGCAATTTGTTCGGAGATACCTTATGCCCATTTTCAGCTAGATGGTTCAACAAGGCAATGGTATCTATCTTACAAGCCTCTTCCGTTCCTGACGCAACAAGTAGGTCGTCTATGTACTGGACCAGAACCGAGTTCTGTGGCAGTACTAGACTTTCAAGATTTTTCTTCAATAGCTGGTTGAAAATTGATGGGCTTTCTGTATACCCTTGTGGGATACGACACCATGTTAGGACACGATTCTCCAGCTTAAAAGCAAAAAGGTACTGGCTCTCCTCATCTAATGGAATTGAAAAGAAAGCCTGACAAAGATCTATCACTGTGAACCACTCAGCTTGGAATGGTATCTGAAACAATATCACTGATGGATTTGGTACCACTGGACAACATGAAACAACTATGTTGTTAATCTTTTGAAGATCTTGCACTATTCTAAATTTCCCACTAGGTTTCTGCAAACCCATAATCGGGGAGTTGCATGGACTACCCACGATTTCCTTCAGTATTCCCTGTTGAATCATAGAGTCGATTACGGGTTTTATTCCTGCAATCGTCTCCGGGGTCAATTTATATTGGGGCGTTCTTGGATATTCAGCATTTGGTTTTACCATAATCTTCACTGGTTCTACTCCTTTGATCAGTCCTATCTCTTCTCCAGTAAAATCCCATACCTCTGATGACACTGCATCTCGTAAGTCCCAAGGAAGGTCTTCCACAGTCAGGGTAGGATACAGTTCTATGCATGTTCTCGAATTTGTAACTTTAAAGGTAGCATCATCGTCTGTAGTCTGTACCTCTACTCCCTGAGGTGTGCAGTATATTGTACAGTTCAGTTTGCACAATAAGTCCCTTCCTAACAGACACACAGGACTAGAATCACATACCACAAACTGATGTTCATCGGTGTAGTTTCCTATTTTCACTGATACTGGTTCCGTCAAAGGGCTATTCATTCTCCTATTTGCAACTCCTACCACCTGAATCCTTTCCCCCGACATTGGTAGATCTGGAACCACTGCCGATCTCAAAGTTGATCGAGTAGCTCCAGTATCCACCAAGAATGTTGTAGGACACCCTGCCACTTCAGCCTCAACAAACGGTACTCTTTGATCCACCTCTAGAACTGCCCCGAGGGTACAGTCCTCCTCTCTACTTACACGTCGTCCCGTCAATGGATCAACGTAGTAACACTCTTCTTCACCTGTGAAAAAAGGCATTTGTCTATAGACCTTTCCCCCTGTCGTAATCTTTGGTGGCTGCGGGAACTGAGCTCGAGGAGCCGAAGTCCCCCCTTTGGCCACCTTGCCCTTTGTCACTGTCACCCTTTGGGCTGGAACTTCCTGTACTTCCTCCTCTAGAAATTCTAGTTCTCCGTTTTCAGGGTTATAGGGACACTCGCGTCTCCAATGTCCCACCTGGTGACACTGGTGACACTTTGTCGTTTTTTTCAATGTAGCAAAGTCTATTCTAGGTCTCAGATTTTCCTCGTTGTCCTTATTCTGACTGTTTGATTTCCGTCCCATTGTCCCTGTTCCCTGTTGCTGCTGTCCTCCCTTTCCAGCTGACTGCATCTGCACCATCATCAGTTTCTCCTTTAGTTTCTTTGCTTTGGACTCTATTTCGTCACTGCAATACCTTGCGTATCTCAAAATCCCATCCAATGGTTTGTTTTGCCAACAAATTAAATGTTGCTGAATCATCAAACAAATATCAGGTCTCAACCCCAAAACAAAGTTTGATACAAACTGTCCTATATCCTTGGGATCCATTACATCTAATCCACTGTATTGTTTGAATGTTTTCAGCAATCGTTCATAATACTCATGAACTGTCTCCTTGGGTTCCTGTCTTGTTCGGTCTATTTTTACCCAATCTATGTCTTGTGGTGGCACCTTCTCCTTCAGCCATGTCATCACCCTTTCATATTTTACCATTACACTTTCTGACGGTCCATTAGTACGAGTATCCCTTTCTGGTTCTGCAGTTGGCCACTCGACACTAACCTTGCATGCTATCCACAAGTCTCCTGGGACCACAATATCAAACAAGGTGTTCAAATCAATCCACAATACTTTTGAAATCTTGACAAACCTCCCTACCTGCTTATACCACTCTACAGGATTCTCCCTTAACTTCGGAAATGAGTTTGTAAATGCAGCCAAATCTCCCCTACTCCAGGGCACGTGTACATAATTCCCATTCGCTATTTCTCGCAAAGGGAATGCCTCCATCTGCATTAGCCTTCCCTCCGGAGACATCACATTCGTACTCCGCCTAACAGTTCCCTTTTTGGACCACCTCTCTTCCCATTTGTCCAGATCTCTCCATGCTCTTATTCCTGTGATTAGTTCCCTTATGTGTGTTTTTAATCCAGTTGTCCTCCTCTCATCTAGGTCCTGATCTAAATAATGCAACCTGTGGTTACCCTGTAATGCCTTGGTTCTGGACAAATCTACCATATACTTGTCTGCCAGTTCAGACAGTTTCTCATGAGTTGCTCTTGCCTTCCTAGGAATATCCTTTGCTATAAACAGTAGCTCATCTTGTTCGTACATGTCGATCCTTTCTAAAGACAATGTACCATCTATTATATCGTCCAGATCAGATCTTAAGCTGGTCACATCGAGTCTTTTGGCTTTTATTACAGCTTTCAGTATGCCATCTCTAGAGAGTCTATTTACATCTCTCCCATCACAGCTCTGAGTCCTACGTCTAGGCTCAGGCGAGTTATGGGGGGTCCTCCCATGCTCCCATCTCTCCAGGTCCCATGCAGTTCCATCCTCTCTGGGTGTATGGTGAAACACTCCTCTATTTCCCATAATCCCACATTTCTCATTCTGCATGGTTTCTCTAGGTGCATGGTAAGACATTCCATTATTCCCCATGTCTTCACAATTCGCCTGTGACCTCTGATCACTCGACGCATGGCAAGATCCTTCACTGTTCCCCATGCTCCCACGATTCCAGTGCTGTACATTATTGCCAGGTGCGTGGTGAGTGCACCTAAACCTATCCCTGTATTCTTGGGTCCTTTGGTCTCCCTTACTTTGAATGAGACGAGATGTCTCTCCACACTCCGTACTTCTGCCTTTTTGCTCCTGCCCATTTCCTCTGTCAGTATGACGTGTAACTCCTCTACTCTCCTGACTTTTACCTTCCCACTCCTGACTGCTTTCGCTAGCCCCGCAGTGAGATAATATTCCATTGCCTCGACTTCCCCATTCTGCTTCTGCTCTTGACCTGTTGCTCGGTACTCCTGTGGACCCATCCCATTCCCTCAAGTCAGCCCTCAACTCTTTATAGGATTTCGGCCGTGGTCCCCTCAGGTCCATCGGTCCTCTCTGACCCCCCTGCTCTGTTACGGGATCCACTGCTGAATCCAATGAGGTGCTCCACGTTATCGGTCCTGGCAATTTCCTCCAGGCATTTGTCGTGTTATTCCTTCTTTCCATCTCAACTCTTTCTCTGTCTAGCCGTACCTGTTCTTCCTCTCCCCCTTTCTCTGGGTGATAAACCGACACTATAGGACCTATGGTAACGGGTACTTGAAGAGCATCTGGCAATCCATAAGACTCAACCCTCTCTGTTGCTGGCATCTTCTGCACCACAACCCTTCCGACTACTCCCTGTACAGGGCTATGTTGAGGTATCTCCTCACCTTTGGTAGGTACCCAATTCGAGATAGGGAGTGGCCTATTTCCTTCCATGTCAACCCTGTCTTCCTTTGGGAGCTCCGTACCTTCTGTCTCCCTATAGTCCGGAGGCGGTTTATCTATCAACAACCTATTTATTAGGTTGTCCTCCGACTCGCTCTCATCATCTTCTTCTATTGGTCTCTTTTCTCCTGTAACCTCTCTCACTGGGTACAACTTATCCACTTCAATCATCTGTACCCTCCATCTCTTAGCCTCCGCATCCCATTTGGCATCTTGCACTGCCCTTACTGATCGCCTTACCCTTTCTTGGCGTCTGTTCTGACTCCTGTCGTGCGCCGCCCTAATCCATGCATTAAGGGCCTCAAACTGTGTTGGTCTAGGCAAAGGTCTCAATGAGGACATAACTGCTTTCAGTTGATGCAACACTTCTAGTCTAAATGTTCCGTATTTCGGAAAAGTCAGTTCCTCATTCCCTTCTGTAATCTTACTCCAAGTACCAAGCCACAGTATAGTATGCAACCCAACATTCGTTGCCATATAGTGAGCTGGTGTACCCTCTGGCGGTGCCTCTTCCCCGTAATAAGATTCTCTTAAAAATCCCTCTCAAACATTTAAAACACTTCATGTTCAAAATTTACGAATTTCTATTTTCTCCGCGTTCGTTTACTTCCTGATGACAATCCACCAATCTCAGCGCGGTTTTCGCTAACTGGCCTATCACTGCGCGGCTCTTTGCTGACGTCACACCAACCGCCCTATCACAGCGCGGCTTCACACCAACCGGCCTATCTCAGCACGGCTTCACACCAACCGGCCTATCTCAGCGCGGCTCTCGCTGACGTCACTCGTCTCCCCTTTGCAGCAGTTCCCCTCCTTTCTCCGCTCGTCTCCCGGTCATGCATGCGTCCCATTCATACTCTGAAAAATGATTACTTCCGTCCAAGCGATCACTTTCCTTGACTGTACGTCCACAGTCTAACTGTAATTGTCACCTTAACTGACGAAATGTCTTTCCGTTGGTCTAGACAATCGCCTTCTCTGATAGGTTACTTGCACACAGTAACTTTCGACCTGCGTCCGTTACCCACACACTCACTCTTGCATTCCCCCTATCTCGGTCCTGCGGGCGATCAATGGTACCTCATGACCCCCTTTTCTCTGGTCGACAACTACTCTGGATGTTCGATACACCCGAACCACTTAAGCTCTTTCCCCGAACTTAAGATTTTCACCAGTTCACCGGTTCCCCCGTTTCCCAGGTTACCAGTTTACCAGTCTGCCAGGTTGCGCGCGCTCACAACCCTCTCTCATTCACACTACAGGCATTCAACTCCGCATGACATTACAATACAGATACAACACAAAACACCGCAATCTGTCCACGCATGACCCTTGTTCTTGTCCGATTCTGCTGCTTTTCTCTCGCGCCGACAGCACCCTCTTCGGCAGGCCACCTCTCGATCTCTAGGGACCTTGGGGTAAACTTAACCTAGTCTAGATCACCTTCCTCAAGAAGGTAACCATCCTCTGCTACCAACTGTTAACGCGGGATTTCTGGTCTATTGTTATAGATCTAGATCCCTACTCAGGTCGACTGAACCGTTGGTACCTGTCATAGAGTAAAAGGCAATGCACTACTAGGTCAATCAATTAATGACTTACACCACTCTAAAGAACAACTTAAGCTTAAGGAAGTTTAAAAGTTTATTACAACGCCAAACTTAACTGAAGATACAAACATCTCAATATAAGGTTCAAAGGATATACGGGTATCAATACAAACATACATTTTCTAAATGCTCCTAGTCCGCAGAAGAATATTACCAAAACCAATTCAAAAATCATCAAAGTTACAAGAATAGACACAAGCTGTAGCTTATGAGTCATTTACAGAAAGGAAGAAAATCAGGTTAGACTGTCCCTACACTAGACTAATTGACATCCCTACTTAGCAAGATTTTAACCTAAAAAGGTGTCAGCAGTGGTGTCTTCCAAAGAAGATCACACACTTCCCTTAGTCTTTGTTGCAAAAACGATGTCTCGCAGTTCCCTATCTGCCTACCCATCCGCTCTCTTAGGTTCCTCAGACCATCTGCCTTAACTACACCCAGGGGTGCTGTCCCTAATACAAAATCTCCTCTCCGGCAAGACGGTACCCCCCAGGAAATTCCTGAAGCCTCCTCCAGGCCTGTGCCTGCTTCTCTTGAACAAAAGTCTATTCATCACTCTCTTGATTGGAACCTCCTCGCACCTGCAAACAGACACTTGTACTGTGGGCCCCAAATTCCGGCCTCCACCGTATCTTCTGAGTCGTAAACTATCGAGCAAGCTCCACAAATTGTGCCTAGCACGACCTTTCTCTAACGAGCACATACAGATCAAAAGAAAACGACTTTGTCTATTCAGGCCTATTAAAAATACATGAACGGGCCTGTGTACTCTGCAAAACATTTAATTTCTTAATCTAAACAATATTCTAACTTATTACCCACAATGATTATATGAAACACTTCTATAAAACATATTTTTCAGTTCTATGATCAATAATACTTTGAATTACAATAACATCAAAATCCACCATCGTGTAAGAGTGTAACAGCATCTTGTACTCTATGTGAACTGCCATGTGGCCTACACATTTCTACGTTTAGCAGAATTACATTTTCCCCTACAACAGCCACATAACGTGGGATTTCAACATCATTCTAACATCTCTACAAACATCTACATTAGTTCTTCACACTTGATATAAGTATTCTATTTTCAATTAAACACTCTTATGTATTTTCACTCTATAGATTCGACACTCATATATAATGTTTACTAAACCAATACAACGTGCTTGTAAATATGGTGCACTTCTATTTTTTCTTGATTTCTGCTCTCTCAGCGTTGATAATATGCCCCTCAGTTTCCTAGCTCAGTAGAGTTCAATTGTTTCTGTCTTTGGTAAACCTATATGGGCCTCATTTCTGAAAAGTGTTGCATCACAGCGTGAGAGCAGCCATGCAACACTTTTCAGTGTGCCCTCCTTGCGACACCATGGATGTACTGTATTTACTGTACAGTGCTCCATGTCACAAAGATTTACGGATAATCCAGTATTTCTGACAAACCTATAGGCGCAATAATGCTTCATTGCTGGAGTGTGTTGTAAAATGTGACACTACTCCTGCAAAGGGTCATAACACATGGGCAAGACCCATGTTAAAGACGCCTGTGTCAGTCCTATGCGTCCTAGAAGGGGCGTAGTGAAATGTCATGGATTTCACTGCCCCCGTTTTTGCTGTGGAACGCACATCCTGCATACATTATACCTGTTGCGGGTATAATGCAGAGCATAGCTTCACAAAGTGACACATCTGCTTAGATACATCACTTTGTAAATATGGCGTAAAGTGGTGCATTTTTTACGCCTCCGCAGCGTCACACAAAATTATGCAAATGCGGCACAAAGGGCTCGCAAATAAGCCCCATATGTGAATTGAGAATAAATTTAATTCAAACAACCCAGTTAAATAGCATTTCTACTTACTGTTACGGTTCTAATTATTAGCTTCTTAAAGGTCTGTGAATGGTTAATCTGAAAATTGCATTCACCTGAGTAAGAAATGCCATTAATTGATGTTTTTATTTTAATTATTTTATTGATGAAAAGTGATTCACAAGGACATATAATCTGGCGGGGATCACAACTGTCATTGGTTATAATTGCAACCTTGTACACTATAAGTGATGCAGTGCAGAGACCGTAATAGTGTACATCGAAATAATTAGCTCAACAGCCCACATTTCAGATATCATGATAGTAATATGAACATTATACTGTAAGAAATTACCAGAAACTAGGAGCAAATAGAGAGCATGAAAATATTGTCAGCATTTTAAATTAAAAAATAAATCTTATTCTACTTGTCTTATGAAATCCCACCTCGGAGCTTATATAACAATGTAAGACATAAGGAAGACGTTTAACAGTTATCAGGCATGTCCAGTCATCTCTGAAGTTCCACCCTCTGGCTCTCCCATCTCTTTGCCAATTTGATAGGTCTGGTATGGGTCCCAGTAGTTCCTGGGTCAACTCAGGGTAGGGAACAATTCATTGTACACATCTGACTGCATATTACAATAAAGTATATCTGCATGCTACTCCTTGGGTGTTGAAAGTGATCCACGAGCCCACCACATTGCCACCCAGCATCTGCTCAGTAGCAGGCCAATGGCGATCAGTCACCGAACCTTCCAATCAATCTCCCAGTCATAGTCCAGCAACGCTAGCATCAGGTCGAACTCTAATGATGTTCCAGTGATGCCCTCTAACTCACCAATAACCTTACACCAGAATTCATGTACAGCTGAACAAGACCATGCAACATGTGTGAATCACGCACCACTTTCTCCACCCCTCTGACAGTCTGTGGAATTGCTTAAACCATACCGATGAAATCACTCTGTTGTGCAATAGACTTGGTCAATATACTTGAAGTGTATCAATTTGTGTCTTCCATTTAGTGAGACAGTCTTAACTTTGGAACAGCAATGCTGCTAATGTTTATCATTGATGGTCTAGCCTAAATCACTTTGCCAATCAAGTCTCGTCCTACGTCAGCTCAGGTCTGTGCCCTTCTTGCATAAAATGTTTTTATTAATCTTGTAGGAACATCCACTTGCATTAGGGCCGATAGGGCTGGTTTGTTCAGGGGTTCTAACATATCATTGCCCAAAAGATCACGTAATGTGTATCTGGCTCTATGATAATGAAAACAAGTAAGACCCATGGAGAAGCAGGAGTACCAGGCCAATGTAATGTCTGGAGAGTATAGAAGATTATCTGTGTGCCTCTCTAAGAGACCTCGCCAGGCCTGCAATGTTAAATTTAAGGAGTTAAAGACACTATGGCAGTGTGACAGTATCTCAGGGAGATGAGTGCCCGCTGCATCTCACTCGATATGCAGGTGTGGGAGATAATGCGGGCCATGGATCCATTAATGTGAAAACATTCCATGTGCCGCTCTATGAACATCTCAAGACCAGGGGCACCCAGACAACCCATGTCAATTGGTAAGGTAAGGACTTCCCATTTTACTCTCAGCTTTTTTCCCGACCAAGTCAATCTTATCATCAAAGAATGTAAACACAGTACGTGGCAGAAGCATCAGGATAAGTTGAAATAAGAAGAGAAATCTGGGGAGTATTTTCATCTTCATGATGGCTCTCCCCCTATCAAGGACAATAGTAATGAGAACAACTGCTGGATCAGTGTGGACCTGTATCCGAAGATAGCGCCCTGAATCAAATTTCCACTGCAATGGATAGTCTATTGCCGTAGGTGTTGTGACTTGGGTAAGAGGGAATAAGATTGATTCATCCCAATTTATGCATAATCTGGAGAGTACCCCAAATCGGGACTCCTCTCTAAGTACAGGTGCAAGATTGCTCTCGGATCTTCAAATATATAATACTGCATAATCAGTTTATGCTGAAATAATGAGCTTATATCTGGAAAATCTCAAACCTCTATATCCATGATACTCAAGCGGCATAAACGCCAGGGGCTGTACTACTAACGCATACGACAAGGGTGATGAAGGGAAACCCTGCCGACTTGCCTTGTTGATTCCTATTGGAGCCATTACAACACCGCCCACATGAATCTGAGCTGTGGGTTCAGTATATAGCACTGTGATCAATTGTAAGAACACCTCTCCCATACCAATGAGATGTAGGACCGTCAACATGAACCCCACTCAATGGAGTCGAACACCAGCTGGATTGCTATGGGTGCACTGCTGCAGGCAATATCGGCACCAGTCTTTTGTCCAATACATTTGCGTACAACTTGGTATCCACATTTAATAACAACATAGGCCTATATGAAGAAGAAAGATTAGGTTGTTTACAAGGCTTCATGAGAGTAACTATTAAAGCCTCCCACAAAGAGAGGGGCATAGTGCCCTTCTTAACCATTTCCTCAAATAGTACTATCAAATGTGTTATCAGCAAGTCTTGTTAGGCCGTGTTTTCGTGGCGTTTGGCGTTTGGCGTTCAGTAGCAACAGTAACAGCCGGGCAGCAGGCGCGGACGCTTCGCTCTCCTGGTCCGCGGTCCCTGCTCGTGGCCGGTAGCCGATAGCGGCGTCCTGGAATTGCCCTTTGCCCTGTGCCTTTTGCCTGGCTGAGGACGACGAGGAGGGTTCTGTTGTCCCGGCTGCAGCTCCCGCCGAGAGAGAGAGGACAAGAGAACAATACAGTGGCCAATACTGGACTTGATTTTATATATTCAGACGCTAACCTTTATGAATAAAACATACCGGTCCGTTTTTGACTTACGTCACTATTTAAATTTTTATTTTCTTCTCTAGTAAAACATTTTAATTTTTTATCATATCAAGGCATATTTATGCATGTACAAACAATTGCAGGACTAAACATATCAAAACAACAAATGTACATATATTTACAAAAAATTCTACACATCCTACCCACAGCATTCATACTTCACTCATACAACTATACACAGAGGAAATAATGTGGCCCTTTGTCAGAAAAACAAATCCTGTGTCCATATAGATGGTATTACTTTTCTAAATTAGCAGTTTTATTTTGTCACAACTGTACTTTGAAAACAAATCCTTGTTTGAAAGCCAAAACAAATCCATTGCTATTTCTGATTGACAAAGAGTCCAGTCAGGTCCAGTCATGACTGGGGAAGTTGGGGAATTATGCGTCTGGGAAGGAGAGAATATCAGAAACAACGGTAAACACACACAAACAAAATACAACAATCTAGGGTATCAAAAAAGGTTAAATCAAATTCAGTTGGATTAAATTAGACATTAATATCCCCAATAGCGAGGATGTTTGAGAAATCAGGTAAAATACCAGAGACATTTTCATTCATGAAGGATCCGACCGGGGTGCTGTTGACAATACAACCAGATGGGGAAAATAAAAAATTACAGACCCCAATCAAACCAACAAACAGTGAAACAAACAATAAACAAGGCATACAAAAAAGCCTACAATATGGAAAGTATAACTCTCAAACCCAGCTTAATGAGCAAAAGGGGAATGAATTTCAAATCACAGGTCATGACCTACTAAGGGTAAGTACAACTCAAGGGATGATTTATCAAGGAGAATTACAAGAAATAGATATATTCGATTTAACGAGGGTATCAGAGGCAGGGATACTTCAATGTGAAAAATCAAAAGAAGTGGATACATCGGATGAAACAAGTATATCTGAGGTAGTGAATAAGGAAATAGGTTGCCTTATAACCAACACTGAGCACAACATTCCTGAAGTCAACCAAGTATATCAGGAAGGTAGGAAGGAACAAAATCAGTTAAGGATACCCATAGAAGTAATTGTAGAAATGAAGAAAAGGTTACATATAGCCCTTAATGACATCTCGCCTAATTCTCGGAATAATCACAATGATAAAGAGGGCGGAGATATACATGAGGACAACGATCATTAAGGCAAAATATATGGCAACCCAAAAGGGGGGGAAGACACAGGAAAGAATGTAAATAATGATGTTGATGTGAAAATAAAAGATAGCTTGCCTGATTATTTAGCTCCAGAAAATATTTGTCAGATCGACACGACAACACAAAACACTGCTTTAAAAAATACTTGCCAAAATGACAAGACTACACAAAATAACCATTTGGAAATAAAACAACAAAATATTGGGATAAGCTGGGATATTTTCTACCAAACGTCGACTCTTACTTTGGAAGCACTACAATACCAATCCAGTAAAATGGATATACAAATTGAACTGCTAAAATTGATGGCAAATACAGTTGCGGGGATTGATAATAAACTTGCCCAGCTAAATGGATTGATAATCAGAGCGCAGAATGATAATGAAAAAACAACTACAGAACGTATTTATTCTCCTATCATAGATAGGCTTCCAATAATACCTAAGGTTTTGAACAGTATAATAGAAGACACTTAACGTAGTATGGAAATGAAAAATGGTAACAATTATGAAAAAAGAAAGACAATACTAAAAACATCAAGTCAATCGACAAGTTGGATAATGAATTCATTAGCCTCATAGAAAACCATGAGGGCCCAGATGTTATATCAGTAACAAACTCACAGACAAAAACAATACTACAAGTTGAAAAAACTCCAATATTAGACGTACAGTCATTGGACGTACATGCAATGGATCACACAAGGGAGGATACTATTGACACTGAAACAAGGGTTGAACAGGAAGCTAAGGAAGATGACATTAATGGCTTCACTATGGTGTCAAAACGCCAAAGGAAAAAATTACGTAAAGCAAGAAATAATGTAAAAACCAAACACTGTGCTATAATACAAGCAGATGAAGAACAGAGAACAATTATAGACATGAATGGATACGAGATTGGGAAAGATAGTGCTGTAATCAAAACAGACCAAGAACAGCAGAAACCCTTAGATTTCAACAGGCAGGATACAGAACTAACAAAGGAAGGAAAAAAGGTCGCATTATCGAATATGATTAGAAATAACAAATACTTCCCATTATTTGAACAAAAATTATCTAAGGGAATTGATCCAGCGAAAAGCGCTAAAACAATGCAAAAAGGGAAAGATCAAATTAAGCAGGAGGAAAACAGCACTAGGAGAAATCTAGAGCCAAAAGGTGAATGGATGAATATAGATAAAAAAATAAAACTGGAGGTAAGGAGAATAATGGAAAAGCAGGAGTACATAAGGGCCTTGGATGGTTCATTGCAATCAGAGGATGCGCTTCTTCAAGGGGAGGAGACAGATGATACTGATCCATTTACCAAAAGTCTTCAAGGAGGGAAGGATAAGACCCCAATAAAAGTACTAATAAAAACTACTAAGCATCAATATCAATACGCCAATGAAAAAACAGAAATATTCACTAAATGAGTGAGGAAGATAAAGGTAACACAAAAAAGACAGAATGGGACCAGTTGGTTATTGAAAGCAGTGAAGGGGTAAAAAGAATGACTTACAAAACAAACCAAGCAAACGAAAAGGACCCACAGTATATTCAGCCACCAAATAATAAAGTACAACTTATTTTCAAACCAGAATTTGAGTCTAGAGGCAGGCAAGACACCCTAAATCGAGGTAATATACTTAGATTATTCAAGTCAATTCCATCCCTATGTAATATAGTGAGCAGGGATATCGACTCTATTGAATTTATGACAGAAAAACGAGTTTACAGGCTCCCACGTTAATTACAGTACATTCCCCGGTAATAGCAGATTTGATTTTGACCGAACAACAGGCATTTAAAGCCTGGGGTGTACTAATTACTAAACAAGTCCCAAAGGTTTATCCAATACCGCTTATCACTGAATAAAATACCCAGCAGGTTAAAACAGACAGGCAAATAGCTCCAGTACTCAAAAACGCCCGGGGAAGATCACCGAGGAAACTGGGAGAACCTTTGCCTCAAAGGATTATGGGTAAAAACTCGATAATAAATGAAAAATGGATCACCAAGTCATTACATAGCAATAAGGAACAATGGTTTAATATTGCTAGGCGCCCTACAGTAAAAGTAGATGAGATTGGTCTAGTGCGAATGTGTTCATGGAACATAAATGGGTTGGGAGCAAAGATTCATAATGCACAAATAGATTCAATATTGCTCCCGTCACAGATTATTTTCTTACAAGAAACATGGGAAATCAAACCATTTGTTCTACATGGATACATAGGTCATTTTGAATATGCAAATAAAAACCATAAATTTGGTCGTCCGAGCGGAGGGCTAGCAACATTTATTTCTACTGACTTACAGGTAGAGCACGAATGACTCGATTCAAAAAGTGTGAATATTCTAATAATTAATCTGAAGTATAGAACAAAGAATCAGAAACCAAAGTCCTTATATCTGATTAATGATTATATACAGCCAACACGCGCTAGTAGGGAGTCAACTTGTGGAATACTCAATAAACTTCTATTGGAATTAATGTTGGCAGACCCTCTAGCGGATTATATTATGACGGGGGACTTTAACCTTAATCTAATGCCATCCTTTATAAGGGATGACATTTGTCAATCACAGGATTATCAATGGTCAATCCCTCAACATGAAATGGATGGAGTCAAACCATCTCAGATGCAACAGCTCTAAGACAGAGATGATGCTATTTTGGAAAGCCAACAACTTTAACCCCATCCGGTGGTGGCCCAGTAATTCAGACCCTCCGCCTGCCACAGTAGACACGGAAAAAAACCTAGGCTTTAAATTTGACCCCACGCCCTCTTTTCACAAACAGGCACTCACAGTTGCAGGTACTTGCTTTCAAATTATAAGAACGCTTTGATCTGCTTCCCCTGCACGCTAGAAAGACTGTTGCAGTGGCCTTGATTCTATCCCGCCTAGATTATGGCAACAGTCTATATGCAGGAATTAAAAGAATGGTGGTAAAACGATTACAAGTGGTCCAGAACGCCGTCGCTAGGCTGGTACTGGGACTCCCCAAACGGTCATCCTCGACCGATGCTCTAAAAACCCTCCACGGGCTACCAATTCATAAAAGGATCCTGTTTAAGTTCCTAACCACCACTTATAAAGCCACTACTGAAAGTGGGCCACACTACCTGAGGAAAAAAACTAGACCTTACATAACCAAACAAACTTTGCGGTCTTCCTCTGAGAACCTACTCACCATCCCCAACTTTAAAATGAAAACCCGAGGAGGAAAAACCCTGGCCGCACTTGGAGCAAAGGCCTGGAACTGCCTGCCCACCCAACTAAGGCATACTAACAACAAACCCACTTTTAGAAAGCTACTTAAAACCTGGATCTTCAGTACCCCAGATCAGGAAATCTTAGCACTAATCTGATCACTCATTTATCATCCTCTATCCTGTACCTCCACCCTCCCTGTCTTTTCTTCGGTCCATGTCCATAAGGGCCAAGATGCTCCTTGGAGTGGGCGTTGCGCTATACAAAAAATATCCTCATTCATTCATTCATTCAACAGGATCTAGGAAAGGAAGCTAAGTCCTACAGAAATAAAATTGGTATACCATTTGTCAAAGACATGGAAGCGATGGGTCTGCGAATACTAAACGGTTGATTTAAAGAAGATATGCCTCCAGCATACACATACTTTAAGCACAAGTCAAGGACAAGGATCGACTACACAATGATATCTCTCAATATCTTCCATAACATTGTCGCATATCAACTAGAGAAAGTTACGGACAGTGATCATTGCAAACAGATAATATCAATCAACATTATGAATAAGACAATCAACGGTATCAAACGGTCCCGGGACATATTGGAATGATAAACTATAAAAAACTGATTTGGACTACTAAGAATAAGGATGTGATGAACTAACAAGTTAGGCGAATACTAGAGATTTACTTCAATGAAAGAACACTTGAAACCTCGATTGAACAGTGGGTAAATTGTACTATGATGCTGGTTAAACCCCAATGTCAACAACAAAAGCGACAGAATAAAAGTAATCAAAATGATGAACAAAAGGAAAACAAATCATACATAAGCCTGCCGTACACAATTACAAAATTAAAAAGATCTTAAAACAGGATGATAAGGCAAATTAAGAAATCTGTCGCTAATGAGGAAATATCAGACAAATTGAAAGCTGTAAATCAAAACTTGAGGAAACTAATATGGAATGAGAAAAATCAGGCAAAACAAGTATTCTGGGCAAAATTATTCCATGCAAGTAATCAGACAAATACAAGAGAGTTTTGGAAAATTATAAATGGTCTGACAAGTCCAAACAAAAGGGTTGTTTCCTCTGTTCTAACTGAGCAAGAATGGGTGACATTTCTCAGAAAACATTTAAACCAGAAAGGTATAACAAAAGCAAAAATTGAAACACAATCTACAGACAGCTATGATTGTGATATGGAAACCCCAATCGCAGTAACAAAGGATCAACTAAAAAAAGTAATTAAAAAACAGAAAGATGGGGCGTCAGGACCGAATGGAATTCCCTTTGCCCTATTTAAAGAAAATCCGGATCTATGGGCAGTATACTTAGAAAAGGTATTCAAAGAAGTAATCCAGAAAGGCGTTATCCCGGAGTCATGGCGAGGGTCATTAATTACGCCAATTTATAAAAAAGGGAACTAGGCGCTCGCAGAAAATTATAGGCTCATTACCCTTCAAGATACTGAGGCTAAGTTGTTTGCTAGGATCCTGCTTACGAATGGGCAACAGTAAATAAGATTCTGCCACTGAACCAAACTGGCTTCGTCAAAGGCTTAGGACATCTACAAACATCCTCGCTTTATCGCTTATAATGGACAAGTCAAATAGACTCAAGCAGCCCTTGTATTTATGCTTTGTAGACTTTAAATCAACCTTTGATTGTGTCCAAAGAAATCTGCTGTGGAAAAAGCTCAGAGAAATGAATATTTCAAGGGCCCTGCTGAAAATGATCCAGCTCTTGTATAGCAAAACCTGGGTTAGGGTAAGGATGGGGGATGGCCCAACGCTATCGAAGGAAATCCCGGCCATCGAAGGTCTAAAACAAGGTTGCGTACTGGCCCCACTTCTTTTCAATTTGTTCGTGGCACATTTAACGGGGACCTTAGATGAATTAAACGGACATCCTCCGAAACAAGCTGTTAGACATATTTCTAACTTGCTGTATGCCGATGATGCCATCCTTCTAAGCCACACAAAAATTGGGCTACCGCGACTAATCAATGGAACATGTACGTACGCAAAGGAAAATGGGATGGTGATTAATGAAACTAAAACGAAGATCATGGTAGTCTCTAAGAACAAAAAATTAAGACAAAAATGTAATTGGTATATGGAAAACATCCAACTAGAGCAAGTCGATGTATACAAGTATTTGGGAGTACTGTTTGATGGGAAGGGTAATTATCAGCCGCAAAAAAGAGACATTCAAAGGAAGACCAACTCCCTAATTGCTGCATTTAGAATCCTGCAGAAAACACTGGGCAACCTTACATATGGGCCGCTTTTAAAGATTATAGGGGCAAGACTACTACCAACGATTACATATGGCAGTGAATCATTAATGGGAAAGGATACTGAAACAATAAATAAGGCTGTATCTAAAACATATAAACTACTATTTCATCTCCCAATTAATGCTTCGCCAGCCCAAATTAGACTGGAGTTTAACAAACCAATATTATGCGAGGAAGGGACACTTTATTAAAACCTGGAATAGGATTAAAAACGATCACGACAACCAAATATCGCAGTTATTATGGAAAGAGATAAGTAATAACACAAAGGCAACAGCATGGAACTATCTTAAAGAAGCTATAGAAGAGTTTGCGGTGACCTCAATTTGGAATAATACTATAACTAATGCATCATTCAAAAAATAATCAATAGAACTACAAACCATCTATCACTCGTAAATGATAAAGATAGTCTGACAAAAAGAAAACATGCTTGGACAATAATAAATGGATATAAAAAAAAGAAGGTACAAGACTATCTGGAAACCCCGTGGTCAGAAAAAAACCCCAAATCCTTCTCAAAGCAAGATTTGGGATACTCCCGGGAACTTGCCACCGCCCTCCTTGGAAAATCAATGAAAGGTGTACATTATGTAGACTATGTAAAAGTGGAGAAGAGAACATTGTCCACCTGTTATGTATTTGTCCGCGACTCCAAAATGAAAGGAAATCTTTAATTAAATTCCCTTTTAATGTACGTGGAATACGGACATGTAGGCAAGCCCTGAAATGTTGTCTCCAACCAAATGATATGGGTATGAATGCTACCTTTGTAAAGTTTTTATTAATAGCAAAAACAAAATTAGGAGACTAAGGGCCCGATTATGATAGCGTTTTTTCCGCATCCTCCGGGCCGGCAAAAGCCACGGCCGGCCCGGAGGATGCGGAAAGACCGCTGCGGAGCCTCAAAAGATCCATCGCCATATTAGGATGGCGGTGGGTCTGGGATTCTGTCCGAAGCTTTTCCGCCGCGGTCGCCTTCTGACCACGGCGGAAAAGCTCTAACATGGCTGGCGGTGTCTATCAGACACCGCCAGCCATATTAGGATGGTGTGAATGTCATGCTTTTCCGCGGCGGCTTTTCCTCCGTGGAAAAGCATACGACGTTTCACTTCGGGGGCCCGTTGCGCACCCCCTGGGTGAAGGGGGTTAGGGGGTGCACATGGGGTGTACCTATGGTACCCCCCCTGCATTTGCATGCACAAAGCAGCAGGCACTGCGCGGTGCCTGCCACTTTGTCCATGCAAATGCGATGCATGCATTTTTAACATTGCGGCGGGTGCAGCTTGAAGCTGCACCCGCCGCAATGTTAAAGATAGAGGATGTGACCGCCACCCTGGGGGTCACATCCTAATCTGCCCTGAGGGAACGCCGCAGCCCATGCGGACGTTCCCTCCTCCTCAGGGGTCGCGGACAGACTCAAGTCCGTCCGCGATCCTAATCGACCCCTAATTCTTAAATGAAGTATCTTAATGATCTTTAATTAATTTTATGAAGAAAGTGTTTTTTTATTGGTTTTAGATACTAATAGTATTTATTATGGTAATTGTATATTGTAAGATTTTAAATAATCAAACAATAAAGATATTTGTATTGTTAGGCCGTATATAATTCCACCGTGAGGCTATCCGTACCCAACGCCTTACCAGGTTGCATGGTTTTTAGTACAGTTCTACCGGTTGTAATGGAGCCATCAAGGGTATGCTGTGCTCAGTGGTGAGCCATGTCATGGTAATTTGTGCTAGGTGATCAGTAGTGGTATCAAGTGGGATGCATGAACAATATAAATCGGCATAATACTCATGGAACTGGTCAGCGACTTGATGAATATTACTTAGTGGTTGTCCTTGTGAATCTGGAATTTCTAATACCACTTTGGACTCTCGTTTAAGTCTCATTAGTGCTGCTAGTTTGGCTCCTGGGTGTTCCCATTTCCCATATGTTCATGGTGTAGCATATTTGCCTACAGGTTTGACTTCACTGTTAGCTGTGCACAAAATTCTTCTAACTTAACTTTGATTTTGCCAACTAAACGTTAATTATCTGTGATCTGATGTCTCCTCTCCAGTTCACCGATTTCCCTTTCAAGACGCAATACAAGATACCTGAGTGATCTGAGAACGCCAGCATGCTTGGATATTGTGATGCATCTAATATAAACCTTGAAGGCCTCCCATATTGTTGCAAAGCTATTCACCGTTCTGATAATATTAGTAAGGAATTTCTTAATAGTTTGGGCTATCTTTGCCTTAAAGACTGAGTCCAGCAAAGAATAGGGGGGGCGCCAAGTAAAAGCAGTGTTCCTCCATGTTTGGAGTTCACGTTCTAGTACCACTAGGCAGTGATCCAAGTAGGTTCATGGAAGCGGCTCACATCTGTGAACCAGAGAGACCAAACCTCTTGATACCAACCAAAAATTCATAGTGTGTGGACGTCACAAACTAAGGAGTAATGCATAAACCCAGTACCAGTTGGGGACTGATGCCTCCAGACATCCAGAAAACACTTTCTAGCCACTACCACAGCGGAAGGGCAGCTGGGGGCCCCCCTGAACAATCATATTCCAGGTTCAACACACAATTAAAAATCGCCTCCCCAGATTTGTGACAAGTAACGCCACTGAACCAAAAGGGCAATAAGTGAATAGTAAGTCTGTGGATCGTCATAGTTAGGTCCATACACCCCAATAAGTAAAACAGCCAAGTCCTCTTTATAACAACAGGCAATGACAAACCTACCCCCTCTATCCACACACGCCTCCTGTAATCTTACACCAATCTCACAGGCCACTCATATTAGTACTCCACGAGCATGAGAGGTGAAGCCTGCAGCATAACAAATGCTCTTCATTCTTAGTTGTGTCAAAACACCATTTACCAGGGGTAGATGGGTCTCTTGTAAGAACGCTACATCAATCTTATGTTTCATGAGGTACGCCATCACCTTTTGCATTTTCCCACTATCATTTAGGCCTCTAACATTCCTTGTATTACATCTTACCAATAAGGGGCAGGTGAGCCAGCTTCTGCCTGATCTATGTCAGCAATCATGCATCGTCCATTAGAAAGCAAAATTCATACCCAGCCACACAGCACATAACAGATTTTCTCAAAAGCAACCACAGATAAACTCAGGTATAACAAAAATCAAATCCCATCCATGTTTTGTAATCCCACAACTTGTATATCATTTATGTATCCCTGCCCAACTGTCCCCATAAACCCAACCAAAAAGAATAACTGGCATACGACAAGAGCTGGCACACCACACATGGGGTTGAATGTTACTAGATCCAGTGCTCCTTGTTGGCTAATCCACATTATACCTCATGTGGAATATAGGATGTGACCAAGTAATTAACTAATAACACATTGTTCAATATTATCTTCATGACAACATAACACCTGATAAAACAATAGTGTAGCCCAAAGAGAAGAGGATATAGGAAAGCACTATTACGATGTCGATTGGACAAACCATGAAAGTGCAGGCGGGAAACAACATCCTTATCCCAACAGCGGAGACGAGGCTGGCTCCGCTGTCAGTTTGGGATTACAATTCCACTCGCTGCCCTGACGGACTCATTAAGCCCGTCAGAAGCAGGGCAGAATTCCCCAACGGGTTCCCCTTTAACTGCCAGTATCATAATGCAGTGGTCAGACAGAAACCTATGATGTCTGGCAGAAAGCCTCCAATGAGCTTTCGCATAGTTTTCTGCCCAACATCATAATAAGGGCCAATGCCATTAGGAAAACCAGACTGTATAGGAATACTGCCATAATGTCATTGCAGCAGTCTCACCAGTGTCCAGATGAGGCACCACCAGAAGTGGGGTAAACCCCCCAAAAACTTGGCTACACTGCACCATTGCTCAAGGACTAAACCATGTCTTTTCAACAGAGCTGGCATGGCTAGGGGCAGGGGGCAGTCCCTGCGCAGTTCAAATGAACTAATTTATATAGCATCGAGTGTTGTGACAGGTGCATCCAGTAATTCAGTGTTTTTCCATATCTGATGTATCATCTCTGCCACCTGCAACCGTCTTCGGAGAGCCACGTCGACTACCTTAATCATCCTTTCTTTTGATGAACTACAACAGTTGTTTAGGATCAGTGAAGAAGAGTGCCTTACCTTCTGACATCACTTGCAAACTTGCAGGATAGAGCATACTAGAGATGTGGCGGGAGAGGTGTGGCGCCGCGGCCAGGGCGACTGACGCTGGAATCTGGGGATCAGGGTTCGATCCCCCGCTCCGGCGGTAGGTTAGCCCAGCACCATCTGACTCTGGGCAATAGCTTGCTTAATCTTCCTGACGGCCCCCAGCGCCTAGAGACCCTTACGGGTGATTGTGCGCTTTACAAATGTGGATTATTATTATTATTATTACTATATTCCATTTGCAGTTCTCACAGCTTCCTTTTAGCAGGTATGAAGAGCCTTCTAGCCTCCTGCACCCTGCACTTTGAAATTAGGATAGATGATTAACTCGGAGCCCTCATGGCGAAGTGCCTTCAATTTGCTGGTCTTGAGTAGAGCAGCATCTCGTTCTCTTTAATTCAAGTCTCGCAAATATAGGCAGGGAACAGCTCCTGGTTTTAGCAAAGGTGCAAGGGAGAGATGAGCATACTCTCCCACACATATATCTGAGAAAGTGTCTCTGCCCAGCAAATCAATTAGGAGATATATCACATAATGCCCCATATTATCAATATTGGCTATTTCTACCATTCTTATGTTGTTCCTTCTTGAGTAAGCTTCAAAATCCTCCATTTTGGCTTGCAGTTTGGAAAGCAGTTTATCCATTTTCCTATGCTCCATCGATTCCACTGTCAGTGTGTCCTCCACATCCGGCACTCTCCTCTCCACAGTGTCTATCCTCTCTGCATTTTTATCCAGCCTCATTATCATCTTGTCCATTCTGTAAGAGCGGCAACAATCTTTCCATCTATTTTGGCCAGGCTATGTTGCTTGGTTGTTAGTATTTGTTTCAGGGCTGCATCCAGAGCAAGCTCAGTTTTTTTCAGCTGGGGCTCCAGCATCTGTCATTTTGGCATCACGGGGCCTGGGAATCTAGTGCAATTAAAATAAAAGTTTAAACTGGGATCTGTCTGTTTTACCCGTTCTGACTGCCAACCAGGTGAAAGGTGCAGCTCCAGCACGGAGATCCCCTCAACTGGTCCCCCCAGCCCACTTCACTGCAGTGCAAGCCCAATCAACAGGCCAAAACATATATATAGGCAGCACTATCGACAGGCCATTGTAATTGCATAGGCCATACTGCACTTTGTGATAGCATAGTGAGAGGCATCCAATAGGACTCTATGTACTCATGGCAGTAGTATCTCTGGGAGAAGTGCTGTAGAAAGCTGGCAGAAGCACCTTGCCTCTGAGTTGATTCTTCCTCAGTTTAGTGATGGTACCCACCTTTGGCCACACAAATCCCTGGTTGCAGCCGTTACCAACAGTAACACACGGAGTAACATAAACTCACTTATTCATACAGATACTAACATATACTTACTCTGTTATACAATCACTGATACAAGTAAACACTCATCCATACAGCCGCTCTCAGAATCGCTAACTCTCACTTATTGTCATTTATATACTCCAACTCTCACATGCACTGTGTTTTACATATTTAGTTACTTGGACATGTTGCAGTGAGATATCCATTCACTCACCAACACACCTATACAAGCACTCAACCACCCATAAAGCTGTTTTCACATGCACCTTTGAACCCATACACCCAGTAAATAAAGAACTCACATATCTATGCGCAGAGTCGCACACCTCCCACCCACCCACACACACACTGAGGCACCCATACAAATACTCAGGAAACCAATCAATAACCCATATAGACACTCATGTAGATACTCACCAACTAATGCAGCAGCTTACACAGCAATAGAAAAACTGATACAGACATTCACACAGTTTGTCACTAAGCCATGCATTCACTAAGACACATTTATTCACTCACTTATACAGTCAGTCACACACCTACTAAATCCTCCATCCAGACACTTATACACCCAGTCATTATTCAATACATCTTGGCCAATATGTATATAAAACATATTTAAACTTTACAGAAACACACAGTCACTGGATGATGTCATCAGAGATGTCATCAGTGATGTAATTTGAGATGTCATCAGTAATGTCATCAGTGATGTCACTGACCATGTCATGAATGATATAATATGTGACGTCATCTGCAGTGCATTGCAGGGGCGCGAGTTATAGTTAGCTCAACTAACTATAACAGCAGAATTTCTATAGTTTTGTATGAGTGAAATGTCCAACTAACTATAACGTTTTTAAATGCTAATTCCTAACTATAACGTCTGTAAAACCTATGGTTTTTCTCAGTGAATTTCACAGGTTTTTTAAATGCTAATTTCTAATTATAATGTTCATGAAACATTTCTTTTTTTTCTGTGTTTTTTAACTATCATCCCATTCTCAACCTGGTGAAAACTGCAAATCTCACCACTCTTCCATCGATACTTTCCGCCAACAAAATCTCCACAAACGCAAGCCACAACTAACTCTAATGATATACTATTGATACTTGTACTGTAGTGCACAGTGGACGCAACCATGTTACCTCAAACAGTGGGGAAGATCTCGGTCATGTAGCTTTGTTGTCTCCTCCTAGAAGCGGAAGCAGAGTGGGCTGGTCCAACGTACGCCACTACAGTGTAGGAGTATGAATAAATAGGCCAGGCTCTGGGCGTGGTTCACTTCTGGGAAGACCAATGAGTCTGCAGAGCGGAGGCACTCACCCTGGTGCGTGGCTACTGCCATGACCGTGGGCCTCCTCCGCACAAGCCCCTTGCGAACCCTGCAGCACAGCACCGCAGACTTATGTCTGCACCGACTACTGCCTTTATTCTGCACTGCGGACAGCACGGTTCATATTTTGAATTCAGCCTTGATTTATTAATTGCACAGAGGATTGTATTCTATGTTCTTGGTTTTTGTCAAGAAGTGACAAAAAGCATTCCTCGATGTCTATGCTAACTACCACCTTCGATCTACACTGCGGACAGCAGGGTTCATAATTTGAATTCAGTCTTGATTTTTTAATTGCACAGAGAACTGTACTCTATGTCCTCGGATCTTGTTAAGAAGAAGTGACAAAAAGCATTCCTCGATGTCTATGCTAACTACTGCCTTTGATCTACACTGCGGATAGTAGGGTTCACAACTTGAATTTAGCCTTCATTTATTAATTGCACAGAGAACTGTACTCTATGTCCTCAAATTTTGTCAAGAAGAAGTGATAAAAAGCATTCCCCAATGTCTATGCTACTACTGCCTTCCATCTACACTGCGGACAGCAGGGTTCATAATTTGAATTCAGCCTTGATTTATTAATTGCACAGAGGATTGTATTCTATGTTCTTGGATTTTGTCAAGAAGTGACAAAAAGCATTCCTCGATGTCAATGCTAACTACTACCTTCGATCTACACTGCGGACAGCAGGGTTCATAATTTGAATTCAGTCTTGATTTTTTAATTGCACAGAGAACTGTACACTATGTCCTCGGATCTTGTTAAGAAGAAGTGACAAAAAGCATTCCTCGATGTCTATGCTAACTACTGCCTTTGATCTACACTGCGGATAGTAGGGTGCACACAACTTGAATTCAGCCTTCATTTATTAATTGCACAGAGAACTGTACTCTATGTCCTCAAATTTTGTCAAGAAGAAGTGATAAAAAGCATTCCCCAATGTCTATGCTACTACTGCCTTCGATCTACACTGCGAACAGCAGGGTTCACAACTTGAATTCAGACTTGATTTATTAATTCCACAGAGAACTGTACTCTATGTCCTCGGATTTTGTCAAGAAGAAGTGACAAAAAGCATTCCTCGATGCCTATGCTAACTACTGCCTTCGATCTACACTGCCGACAGCAGGGCTCACAATTCAGATGCAGTGGAGATTGCAGATGACGCAGTCCAGTTTGCAAGACACGTTGCTCCCAGTGCGGCGCGCCGGGACCACGCCTCATCTCAGGATGCGCACATGCTGTGTGCTTCAGGTGTTACTAACTCACTCCTCCATAAGTCTTCTCCAAGTGCCCATATCAAGGCAAGACATTGAGCCCAGTGTGGCCCACCGGGACCACGTATCATCGCAGGGTGCACACACGCTGAGTGCTCCAGGTGCCACTAAATGTGCAGCTCAACTCAACGCCACGTGGCTGTGTGCGCACCCTTTGCCCCTGCCTACGCCCTACACAGGGGTTACACGGTTCACAAGTCAAGATTAGTAGCGAAGTAAATTGTGTAAGAGATTATAATGGGTTAAGAAGACCAAATGCTCCCAATCTGTATAGCTGAAGTCAATGTTACCTGCCTGGGAGCCTTTGCTGACGCTGCCTCCGGTCTACACTGTGGAAGACCGGCAACAGGTGGTGCCAACTAACCCTGTTCAACGCAAGCCGATCCTACATGTGTAACTAGTTCCCCTGAGTCCTGAATGGCAGTGACCTCAACTTCATGGCAGCGCCCACAACACCAGACTCCCTTCAATCAGTGAAGGATATTTGCACATGGATGGCCAGTGATACGTGGTGCCCCTGAACCTGTACTACGCAGGCCGGTGGGCCCACCAACGAATGCACATGCCTACGGGCCCTTGCTTACCGCTATCTCTGTCCTGCATTGTGGAAGACCGGCAACACATGGCGCCACTAACTCTGTTCAACTCAAGCCGACCCCATATGTATAACTGTGTCCTGAGTCCTGAATAGCAGTGACCCCCAACTCCGTGAGACAACTACAGCAGCAGACTCCCCTCAATCAGTAAAGCATATTAACATATGCAACAGTGGCGACACGTGGTGCCACTAACTTTATTCAACACAAGACGATCCCACATGTGTAATTGTGTCCTGAGTCTTGAATCGCACTGGCCCCAAGTCTGTGGCAGCAACCACAGCACCACACTCCCTTTGATCAATGAGGCATATTTCGATATGCAAGGCCAGCGATATTCAGTCCCACTAACTCTATTTAACACAAGTGTGTCCTGAGTCCTGAATTAGAGCGACCACAATTTCGTGGCTGCAACCACAGCACCTCGCTCCCTTTGATTAGTGAGGAGTATTTACAGATTGAAGTCTGCGAACAAGTGGTGCCACTGAACCTGCACTATACAGGCCGGTGGGGCCATCAATGTGTGCATATGCCTGTGGCCTACCTCTGGCCTACACTACAGTCAGCAGGCCTCACAATTCGGATACAGTCCCAATTCCACAAGACGCAGTCCAGTAGGCAAGACACATTACTCCCAGGGCAACCTGTCCACATCAACCATCATCACAGGCTCATACAGTCTCATTGCTTCTGGTACCACTAACCCTATTTAACACAAACCAATCCCACATATGTAACTGTGTCCTGAGTCCTTAACGACAGTGACCCCAACTTTGTGGCAGCGACCACATCACCAGACTCCCTTCAGTCCTATTTGTTGTTCTTTTCTTTAAATATATTTTTTTATATGTAAATATATACATGACTAAGATTCTTCTTTCTCCAACCGCACAGGGACACTTCCGGGCCCAAGAAGGTTGTTGGGGGTATGTTGGTAATGTGGGATGAGGGTACGTTACCTGCTAATGTGGGGAGTGCGAGCCGAAATAACTCTGATATGTTTTCACGAATGCCTCGGACAGATGCCAGCTGATGGACTGAATCACAAAATAGTTTTTCAACACTTATATAGTGTGGGATATGAACAGTTCGGACCAGGTTCGCAGAGGGACAGATGCGTCCCGTCCGCTCGACTCCCACATGCAGTACTACGAGCCGTCCGTGTCATTGTGTCTATCCCTGCCCTGTTCCGTCATACGCCACGCCACTCCGATTATGTTCCAACGTTGGCCCCACATAGCTACTTGTCGCAGGCATAACAGATCAATAACATCACATCCTTTTTTGCCGGTGCTGACTAGCCCACGGGTCTCAACCATAAAGAGTCCATGAAAAGTTGCACAGGTTAGTCGCACCCTCAGCTGTATGGCCGTCTGCGGCCTACTATGCCCTTGGCATGGACTTCATATGCATAGGGTTAATGCCACCCCAAACTCATGTGGCCATCAGGAGCCTACAACCACGTGGCACAAACTTGAGTTCCACAGGCTTAGCGGCACCAAACCCGGAGGTGGTCTCCGCGATTGACGATTCAGGACTCAGCGACATGTGTGAGATCTGCCAGGCCGTGGAGCAGCTGTAGTGGTCTCCACCATTCAGGATTCCGCGGCATCTGGGAGATCTGCAAAGAAGCTGATGTGGTCTCCACCGTTCATGACTCAAGACTCAGCAACACATCTGAGATCGGCGGAGTATCTGATGTGGACTCTGCCATTCAGGAATCAGGACTCAGCAACACATGTGACATCCGCGGGGTTATGACGGGCACATGGACTCGGCCCACTGCTGCACACTTCACTGGCACCAGGTAATTATTTGCTCATGGATGCGCAGAGGCGACAGTCTCTCTCTATATATTAATAAAAAAATAAAATTTAAAAATAGTTTATGGTTTATATATGTTTCTAAAAAAATAAAGTTTGACAAAAAAAATGTATTAACCTTTTCGGTTGTTTTCTTAACTGCTGTGTGACTCTTTCTTGTTCTTATTACTGGGTTTTATTGGTATCCATCATGGTGTTAAATTTTGGGGCAATTATCACGGGAATACTGGTGATCTCTGCAGTTTGCATCAACGTCTGAATACTGTGTTAGATTTATCTCAACTTTAGTTGCATTAAAGTGCTCATAATAAAATGCAGAATAGCCGTCTCCTGCAAAACCACATGAGGTGCACCTTTGCGATTTATTCAAAATACTAAAATCCTGTATTGAATTGCACATAAGTAGTGCCTCCACTTACAGTGGACACACAAAATCAAGCTTGTTTCCGGTCCAGGGAAGGCATGGCTTGGCAGTTCGGGCTGGACTGTTCCCATGAGGCACAGGGTCAGACTGATTTGCATATAGCCATGTCTGAACTGAGGTGGCAGAGTGGGCTAAAGAACGGTGATGGATTAAACCCAGATCTTTTGACTGGGTGTGAGTGTTTGATTGGTTCGGATGCTCCGTCCATCACCCCCCCTTTTGTACCGCTTTTGGCCGCCATAAGTGTGGCAGGGTATGCTCAGACGTGAGTCCCTTGCTCACTTTGCCACTGGATTCAAGCAAGCCGGGCTGAAGACGGCTGTAATGCCAGAAACCGGTCCTCGGAAGCTTGTTTCCGGTCCAGGGAAGGCATGGCTTGGCAGTTCGGGCTGGACTGTTCCCATGAGGCACAGGGTCAGACTGATTTGCATATAGCCATGTCTGAACTGGGGTGGCAGAGTGGGCTAAAGAACGGTGATGGGATTAACCCCAGATCTTTTGACTGGGTGTGAGTGTTTGATTGGTTCGGATGCTCCGTCCATCACCACCCCCTTTTGTACTGCAAATGTTTTGCAGCATGAGTTTAGATGTCTGTAGTCCAAAACTAGACGATATGAATCGTCTGGCTTGGAGACAGGAAACAAAGGATTGTTCATTTGTGAGGTGCATGTTTTAATCACTCCCTGATATTCAAGTTGATCTAAGATCTCCCTGACTTGTTTTTTAGCTTCTTGCTTAACAGGATACTGCCTCTGTGCAGTAGATTGATTTTTTAAGTGAATTTTATGGTGAGGAGAATCCTCATCCCATCCTACATGATTTTTATATAATGCAGGAGCTTGGGCCACTGCCCATTTTCTAGCAAATGTGTATTTTTTATGAATTGGAATGTGATTTGAGAAGGCAGGCATAATCATTTCTTTGCCATGTGGGCACTCCCTGACGAACTCTGGTGGTCAGTCCTTTTCTGCTAGCAGGATATCATAGCCTTTAGATAGGTTCTCCCAAAAGAGACCTTTTATTTTCCTAGTTTTGTCCCCCTCTATACGTAATGTTATTTCATATAATTTATGGGGCACACTAACTCTGGTGTCTGCAGTTTCCACCTGAATGTATTCATTTGTGTCCACTGTCCCCAGGAGATTCATTAGGATCTTGCGAGCTATGGCCACTTCTGCTGCGCTGTCTAGCATTGTCTGGGCCCATTCTCCGTTCTTGAGTTGTGTCCTTAGAATCCTCGGCATGTTTTATTTAAATACTGGCTACCTTCTTTTTGGGAAATTGTAATTTTTTACTTTGATGAGCAGGTTCCTTGTCTTTGGACTTGACTCGCTCTTCTTTGTGTTCTGACCATCCTCTTCTTTCCGATTTCTGTGAGGAAGTCTGAAAAGATTGAGAGGGGCTTGTGTCATTATCTTGATATCTGTTAGGTTTTCTTAAATTATCCCTATTTCTAAGGTTGTATCTTTTTTCCGAGGGCTCACGTTGTGGAGACCTGCCCCCCCTCCCCGTTCTGGAGATCTATTTCTCCTTTGGGGCGACCTTCTTCTGGACTGGAACTGTTTTTCTCTGGAAGTAGTTTGTTTATTACCCTTCCACTTCTTTTTTTGGAGTGATGAGATTATTATTAATAAAGCTCTTTTCTGGATTTTCAGTTAGTTGTGGTTTTAGTGGTTTCCCACCCAAACTATCTCTACCTAATTCTTCATAGGATTTTCCAATTATTCTGGCAAGTTCAAAAGGTTGTTCCACTATATCTGTTTCTTTCAATTTTTGGCGGATCGCCGTACCATCAATTGTCAATTGAACTAATTCTCTATACGTTTTTGTTAATTCTTTTAGTTTAACTAAAAGTTCTTCGCTTGACATTCCTTCAATGTCCGGATGTGGTGAATAGCCGGCTAGAACCGGCCATGTGGCTCCTGGTCTACCTAGTGGACCGAGCCTGGTGAAGTGATTTTGATGTTTTAGGGCGCCATTAAACCAGAGCTGGTGCTCTTGGTACGTTATCGGAATTTCAATGTCCTCGAAAGGGACGTATTCCTCTGGAGATTCATCTATTTTGTAATAGTGAAACTCGCATGTCACTGCATGTGCTGCTGGAAAATGTATCCAGGAATAGAATACCTCTGTCTGCCGATATTCATGGGCCTCTATCACAAATATAACTGTACCACCTCTTGGTGATACTCCATTATTTATAAGTTTGTAAGTTACACTCATCCTTACATTGACTAGGATGAGTATAGCATCCGGGTCATCTTGCCGAAGACTTGTGTCTTCCGCTAAAAGTTGAGCTACCAAAACATCTCTTTCTCTGTCGTCGTCCGACATTTTACTGACTGAAAGTTTGCAGAGCAAGTTTCAAGGAAACAAAGATTAGGTGCACAATATTTTGGAACACTGTACCCTTTAACGTTGACTAAACCAAAAACTAATACATAGGAATCTCTTCCTACTAAGTTTTGGCGGATATTAACCTTTCACCCACTCCAGATGTCAATTGAAGTATTTACGGGAAAAAGGGGTCTGTGTGAAAAGCATGACTCAGTTACTCTAGCATCTAGCGTTAAATTATCGCCTTACCAAACGTTGGGCGCCATGTAGTGTAGTTCCTATATTCCCAATAGGCTCTGCGCATTGGAATAACATAAACAATAGTTTAGACGTAGGACTTAGGTCAACTAGGTCTCTATTGAATATGTTAGACTTAATTATGAATGCCAGCTAGCTCAGAGGTCACTAGAAACTTTCTCGAGTAAACAAGAAGGTGTTAACTTTCCTGAATAGACAAGAAGGGATTAGTTTCTGACAACCGCATAAACATGACAACGTACATACTTAGTTTCACCAGAAGCGCAGAGAAATAGAGAGACGGTCGTTTTAAAAAAAAGTGGTTATTTATTGAACAGTCTTCTTTCTCATGCAGGAGCAGTGAGTTGCCACAATTGCAATACTTGTCATAAAGTAAAGTGCGTACAGTAAAAGGAGTATTATAAAATAATACTGTAAAAGCATGGTATGGTTTCTAAGCCATACGGTATCTAAAATAGATAAAATATATACATAGATATAACCATGACTAAACGTACTCAACTGGTGCTTCTAAGATACGCCTACCCCGGTGTACCTAACCTAAGCCTAGTACGTGGGAAGCAGTAAGTGAGCTGCAGTTTAAGTTAAGATAGTTTTTGCCAAGAATCTGAATCAAGAACTCTCTAAGGATCTAATCAGCTCCGTACCTTGGTTATAGAATAAAGGAGGTCTTGTATCTCTCTTTCAGGACTCGATCTCCCAGCAACCCGCAAGGGTGACTGGAAACACTGGAGCTGGATTTCTCGGCAGGAGAAAAGACAGCGTCTCTCTCAGTGCATCAATGGGAGGGTCGGCTACCTTCGGCACTTGCCACAGCAGGGCGTCGGGCAAGTAGATAGATGATCTGTTCCAAACCACCGTATGTTTTGCTAGGGCAGCTGCTGGTATATTTATACCTGGAAGGTGCCGAGTTTGATGTAAAGTTGGACATAAGACGTCACTAAGAACTCGCAGTTCTTTCAGGACTCCAGGAGTTCTTGGACAAATCAGAACAGAAGCAGGGGGAATTACCGGGCTGCTGGAGGCTTGGTTTGTTTAAGAACGCGTTGTACTTTCTAGGAGTCTATGGGAGTAGCCTTGCCGTATTTGGACTGCATTGACTATGACTTAATATGGATATGATTCTTATGCCTTTATAAGGATATGATTTGGTATAACCACATAAGGGCATGAATCGGGAATATTTAAATAGGGTCCTAGATACGTTCACAACAAGTCTATGTAGGTGTTTCCACTGTATTCTATGTGTCTTTCAGCATAGCACTGGGTCTAGGCTTGGTTAGTCAGTGTCAGTTACCACCAGTACCCATTAGCAAAATGTTGGAGGCACAGGATGAATCTGCAACTAGGCCTCTTTCTGCTCATCTTTCAGTTCTTTGTGCACATCTCTTGCTTCTTTCTGCACCTTTATTTGTCTTTCTGGACTACTGTTGCCTCTTTCTACATTTTTCTAGCTTCTTTCTGCACCTTTCTTCCTCTTTCTGCACATGCCCTACCTTTGTAGGCATAGTTAGAAATTAGCATTTAAAAAGCCTTTGATATTCTGTGAAAAAAACACAGGTTTCAGGGACTTTATAGCTAGAAATTAGCATTTAAAAACATTTCACTTGTACAAAACCATAGAAAATCTGCTGTTCTAGTTAGTTCAGCTAACTATAACTCGTGCCCCGGCAATGCACTGCTGATGACGTCACATATTACATCATTCATGACATGGTCAGTGACATCACTAATTACATCACTGATGACATCCCAAATGACATCACTAGTGACATCATCCACATGGTAATCTGATGCACCTCCTCATACCCTAATATAACCTTTGATACACCCACTCTAAAATACAGACTACCATTTCCGAAACCATAGGCACACCAATACCAGTTAGTACATACACACTCACTAATTCCTAGGTTTACACACACAGCCACTCATTCACCTATAAAGTCACTCATACATGCAGTCAACCATCGATGCAGCACTATCATATACACTCACATATCTATACAGACACTCACACACACCTCCACTCATCCAAAGAGTTACTCGCACACAGCTCCACTCATCCATAGAGTTACTCACACACCTAGTCAGTCATGCCAAAAATCAATCACACTCCCATTTACTCACCTATACAGTTATAAACACACCACCTCACTTATTCAAATATATAATAAAACATATCTACACTCTTATACAATAACTAATACAAGCACACACTCATCCATACAGCCACTCTCACAATCACTCACTCTCACACATAGTCATTTATGTACTCCAACACTCACATATATTGCCTTTCACATATGCAGTTACTCACACATGTACCACTGAGGCATCCATTCACTCACCAACACACCCATACACACACTCACCCACCCATAAAGCCCTTTATAGATGCACTCTAGAACCCATACACCCAGTGAATCACCCACTCACACATCTATGCACAGAGTCAAATCCCTCACCCACCCACACAGATACTCAGGCACCCATACAGGTACTCAGCCAACCAATCAGTAACGCATTTAGACCCTCATTTAGCTACTCACAACCCATGGAACCGCTTAGACACCAACTGACAAACTAAACTATGTGAATGTCCATATCAGTCACTAACCCATGCATTCAGTAAGACACATTTAAACACTCACTTATACAATCAGACATGCACATACTGAATCATCCATTCAGATACTTATACACGCAGTCATTATTAAAAAAAAACAGACCCGGAATTGATAACGGAATGGGCAGAAAACAATCATCAATGCTCGCTAAATATGCTACGTATGTTGGTAAAATCCGCTGCAAAGGATGTGGAAAAATTCAGTTCTGAAATAGAGGAATATACTGAAGAACTGAAAAAGATATGCAGTGATGAAGAGTTTGAGAGCGAGATGGATAAAATGGAAGTAAATTTGAGCAAAATAGAGGATGATATAAAGAACAGAAAACAAAGGAAATTTCAAAGGGACTTAGTAGATTACCAAAAAAGGCAAATACTGACATTTGCAAAAAAAAAGATAATTTGAGAGCTGCTATGCAATCAACAAGTAAAAATTCACCATCTACAGACAGCTCAAATACTACTGTGAGCCAACCTGATGATGAAGGACAATCAAGTCTGAGTGCAACAAGTGGCAGTGACATTTCTGTCGACACTCATTTCTCTGAAGTAAAAACCAGCGTTTTAACTGAGTTCAGTATGGTAATGAAAAACAAACAAGGAAACAACAGACAAAATTATCCAAGGCGCGGAAGAGGAAACAGAGGCGGCAAAAACAAAAATACCTCAACCCTAGGAGAACTAGGAAGCCCAGTGGGATCACGTACAAGGGGCCAACTGAAGCCGAAATGACGGACAAACAAACAGTCATTAATCTATCCACAAGAGAGCTTTCGGCATGTGAGGTAGATTTACTTTCTATGGGTTTAACTTTTTGTCCTTCGAACTCTTTTAATTACACACAGAGTAAAATCGACTTGTTTCTTTTTACCAAAAAATTAAGACTTAAGAAATGGTATGCCACGAAAGTGCATGATAAATCTGTATCAGTAGTTGAGAAACCGAGTGAGTTGAGTATTGCAGAAGTGGAACTCACACATTGTTTAAATGTTTTAGCAGATGAAGTTGATGCCAATAGTGATCCATATGAAAGTCTCATGGTTGAAGGAATCCCATTGGGATTGAGTGTCAATAGTGGGTTTAAACCGAAATCGGTGTTTTTACCACCGATTAAGAGTGATGTCATGGACGTGTTCGAAAGAAGCATGTGCAGAGAATTGCAACATATAGCCTATGATAAAAAACATAAAGGTTGGAATAACATCACACAGACACAAAGGAGAGCACTAGAAAGTTTAAAAAACGACCCCACAATAGTCATCAAAAAGTCAGATAAAGGGGGGAATGTTGTCGTTCAGTCAAGATCAAAGTATATAGAAGAAGGTTTGAGACAACTTTCCGACACCACCACCTACTGTAGAAGCAATAGGATGGAGTATGAGAACTCCATGAAAGCATACAACATACAGCTTTCACATTGGAAAGCCACAGGGGTAATTGAAGAGGAGGAATTTTAATTCTTCCATTGTAAATTCCCAAAACTGCCTGCCTTGTATCTTCTACCGAAGATACATAAGAGTATGGAAAATCCACCTGGCAGACCAATTATTTCATCTAATGGCAGTTGCCTAGAAAATACCTCAAAATATGTAGATCATTTTTTACAGAATGCAGTTCAGAATCTCCCGTCCTATGTAAGAGATTCAGGTGATTTTTTTAGACAAATTGCAACCATCAAATGGGAGGAGAGTTTTTCGCTTCTGTCACTTGATGTCGTAAGCCTCTATACGAATATTCCTCACCAACAAGGTTTAGATGCTTGTAGACATTTTTTGGCAAAAAGGTCAGTGTCATACCTGCACCATACACAGATGCTCATACTGATGATGCACACATGCCTCACTCAGACATACTTTTTATTCGACAATAAAGTCTTCAAGCAAACTCTCGGTACTTCCATGGGGACCTGCTTTGCTGCTTGCTTTGCAGGTCTCTTCATGGGGTACTGGGAGGAGGAAATCACATATCGATCATCTATGTACAAAAAACACGCAATCAAATGGATGCGTTACATAGATGACATTTTTGTGATATGGGAAGGGACTGAGGAAGAAACTTTGGAATTTGTGCAAACATTGAATAACAACACATTTAAACTAAAATTCACTAGCCACTGGTCAAAAGACACATTGGAATTCCTTGATTTGAAATTGCAAGTTAAAGATAACAAATTGAAAAGCGAACTGTTTAGGAAGACCACAGCAGGGAACAGCCTCCTGCATGCCCACAGTTGCCCACAGTTGCCACCCCAATTCCCTTATCCAAAGCATCCCGGTGGGGGAATTGTTGAGAGCAAAACGCAATTGTAGCACAGCCAATAGTTTTGCAGCTGAAGAGAAAGTAATGTGTGAAAGATTTGCAGCAAGAGGGTACTCCCACAAAACTATTGTAAATGCCCAAAAAGCAGTTGCAGGAAGAAGTAGAGAGTCTCTACTTGAAAAGCAACCAGAGAAAGTGGAAACAGAAGCAAAAACAAGATTTATTACTAAATCATTTCTGTTAAGGAAGAGCCTAAATAGATTTTGGCCAATGTTACAAACTGACCCAGAAATAGCGACCTGTGTTGAAATATCTCCCCAAGTAACTTTCAGGAGAGCAAGATCCCTGAAAGATCAGTTATGCAAGGCGATTGAACCGAGTAAAATCATATTGCCAAGTGTACAGGGCTTTTTCACATGCAGAATTTGCAAAGCCTGCAAGAACAGTCGTAATATGAAGGTAGCAGTTTTGTCATCAACAGCGGAACCATTTGTTATTCGTGAACATACATCTTGTAACACCGAATATGCTGTTTATGCATTGTTCTGCCCGTGTAAGAAGGTCTACATTGGCACAATTAAAAAGGCAAAGCTGCGCATTTTGGAACACTTGAGAGCTATTAGGAACGTGGATAAAACCTATCCAATAGCAAGACATTTCCAAAGCTGCCATGATCAGAACTCCGATTTGTTAAGCTTTTGTGACCTTGATACAATAAAACATAATGAAAGAGGGGGCAACAGACTACAATGTCTACGTAGACTAGAGTCGAAGATAATAATACAATACAGAACTATGGCCCCGTAAGGACACAATAATGATGAGGAAATGGAAGTACATTTAGGCTAGTCTGTTCGCTGTGCATAAGTAGATAATGCAATTTGACCTGTTTTGCTCCCTCATTAGAACCCCGTAGTTGGTTCCATTGAGAGAACCTGATTCCTGATTATAGAAATGTGCCTGTATATATTCTCTTTTAACTCTGTATAATTAACAATTTGTGTGTTTTTTGGTTAATTTATAATTTGAGTAGTTTATGATTATTATTTGGTTTTATTTCAGGGAATGTCGATTCGGAAACACTGAGACAACATAATACATAATACTGGAAAGGTACGTAAATACCATCTTAGTCGACTATTTAGAATCCAATAGTCTGCTCCGGGCATCTCAGACTGGGTTCCGTCCTCAGCACGGAACTGAGACTGCTCTTTTGGCAGTGACAGAAGAAGCCAGAGCGGTGCTAGACCGGGGAGGAAAGGCCGCCATTATACTACTGGATCTCAGTGCCGCGTTGGACACGGTCAACCATGCCACATTATTACATCGGTTGAGTGGCTTGGGCGTGTCGGGCGCGGCCCTGGAGTGGCTAGCCTCCTTCCTCCATGAACGGTTTTTCCAGGTCTTCGAGGGTGAATTAGTCTCCCCCAAACACCCACTGAGTTGTGGGGTATCTCAGGGCTCCTCCCTGAGCCCCACTCTTTTTAATGCCTACATGGAACCTCTGGAAGGGATAGTCCAACCCTTTGGTGTGCGTATTGTTACCTACGCAGACGATACCCAACTGGTGGTCTCTCTTGACCACCCGGAGGGATCGTCTTCCACCTTAGGTCCCTGTCTGGAGGCGGTGGCTTGGTGGATGCAATCCTCCTATCTTAAGTTGAACGGAGAGAAAACTGACATCATGTTGTTGGGTAACTCTTCTCCGTCCTCCTTAATCTCCACCTGGCCCCCCTGTCTTGGCACGCCTCCTCCTCCCAAACCCCAAATTAAGAGCTTGGGTGTTTGGTTGGACAAAGCGCTTGATTTCTCAGTCCAGGCTACCAAAATCGCCTCCACTTGCATCGGGCTGATGAAGATGCTTCGTACGGTGCTACCTCTGCTCCCATTCCAGGCTAGGAGGATCTTGGTTCAGGCCCTGATCCTCTCCCGCCTGGATTATGGGAATGCCCTTTACTTGGGTGCTCCGGTATCAGTGACCCACAGGCTCCAAGTCACACAAAACTGTGCTGCTCGGCTGCTATATAACATTCCCCGCTGGCAGTCAGCCAAGAAAGCCCTGAGGGAACTTCATTGGCTCCCTGTAGCAGCCAGAGTGCAGTTTAAAGCTATGTGTGTTGTGTTTAAATCTTTCCACTGCTCCGGCCCTGCAATTTTACACTCTATAGCAGTACCTTATGCCCCGACCAGAGCTTTGCGCTCCGGTTCCTTACATCTAGCTAACATCACCAAAGTCTCCAAGGCCCGGTGGGGTGGTCGCTCCTTTTCCCATTCGTCAACTAAATTGTGGAACTCCCTCCCCCTGTCCCTTCGAGAGAGTAAGGACCTTATGTCTTTCCGAAAGGCTTTAAAGACCCACTTGTACGCAGTAGCGTGGTAATCTACCCTTAGCCCGCCATCAGTAATCAGTTAAAGCGCTGCAAGGCCCCCGGGTAGTTACGCGCTATATAAGTGCAATTTTTCATTTCATTTCATTTCACCATATTTGAATGCTCAGGAGAATGAAAATGATGTTGAGAAGGTTACGCCCACATGGGCAGGATTAGTAGCTGTGCATTATAGCATGACAGGATGGTTCGGCAAATTATTTTGTTCCTTTAAAGATTTAATTGGA